>NC_051067.1:97710544-98449390 GCF_004664715.2 Peromyscus leucopus | reverse complement strand
TAATTTCTATCTATAATTTATAAATTATAGATAGAAAGATAACCTCAGATTTATACATCTTAGTGGGATATTCATATATAGGTGAACACATTTGTAAGATATGTTTTGCCAATTGTAGGAAAGGATTTGGTGACTGAATTTGAAGAAGACTTCCTCGGTGATAGAATCAACTAAAATCTAACTGAAATCCTCAGTTATAGTGAATGTTCTATTTTAAATTAATGTGCAAAATGTTTGTGCTTTAATCTAAACCTACAAACTTTACCTGCAAGAAGAGAAAAGCATAACCTAGAGGTGGCATTTATTTTTATCAATCACAATCTGCAATTACCATACAGCAGTAAATTTTTTTTTGTTTGCTTGCTTCAGGAAATACACAGAACTGCAAACAGAGATAAAAGAAGGTGATAACTACTGAAGAAACAAGGAAGTAATTCACTTTTTTAATCCTGAAGCCAAATAGTCAATGTATTCAGAATATATTTTAGAGGGAAAAAACATTTTGAAGACATCAGATAAACGAAGATTTGTTTGAATAACTTAACTGCTTAGTAATCAAAATCATTGACTTCCAAAAGAAAATCAGAAGAAAAATGTGTCTGAGGGCATATGTCAGCAAGAGCCTATTATTTGTCTGTATTTGTGTTTATGTGTTTTTTTTTTTTTTCTCCAAACAAGTCACCCAATTGTTCTGGTCACCTCAGACCACAGTTTCAGCCTATCAATCACTATTAGCTAACTGGCCCCAAGGTTGATTGTGTTAGAAACGAAGAATGCATGAAAATGAAACAACACAATAGAGAAAATATTAATATAAGCAACTGACCGATATAGTATGGGACATTTTACTATCCTGGGCAGAAAAAGGTATCAATACAGAAAGGAGATCAGTATCTAAAAAAATGCATCTTGAATTTCTATCCTATGTCTCACAATCATTATCCATACTACAGTGTTCATAGGCCAAACTTTACTGTCCTCTGAACCTTCACCTAAATCCTTCGATGAAGAGTTTCATTGTAGCCCAGGCTCACATCAGCCTAGATACACAGTTGAGGCTGGTCCAAACCCCTGATCCTTCTTCCTCTACCACACAAGAACACGGATTATTAGGTTAGCCACCACCTCTAGTTATAAAATACAATTTTAACAAGTAGTCTTGCTGAGTCAGTTTATCAAGATCCTTCCTCCAGCCTTCAGTGTCCAATCATTGTGGAAACTGGTTAGGGTCTTTCTCCTTGACAATGTCCAGTCACCCCAATCTGTCTTCAGCAGAATCCTATTTGGTGAGTTTAACCAGAATCCCCCTTACCACTTGTTTTGGTTTAAATAGGAAAGGTCATCTACAGACTCATGCATTTCCCATAGGCTCATTTATTCCCTAGCACCATTTAGGAGAACTTCTGGAAACTTTAGGAGACCTGACCTTTTTAGAACAAGTCATCGCTAGGGAACGGTTTTGAAGGTTACTCCTTGTCTCCAGTCACCTCCTTGCTCTTTGCATCCTATCCACCAGAATCTTACTCCCTTCTTGCTTGTGCCGCTAACATATCTTGTTATGTCATGTTCAGTTGATATCTCAGGGAGGCATGCTCTTTCCGGAAAGGAAATGGAAGAGTATCAGATCTTGGGGAGAAGGGAGGTAATGTGAGAAAGGTGAGGAATGGAGGGAGGGGAAACTGCAGTCTGAATGCCTTGTATGAGAGAAGAAAAAAAGAAAAAACTGCAAATGAAAAAAAAAAAGATCACCTAGGTATGTCATCTATCTGCTGTTGACTTGTTTTGTTATTATTGTGACCGAGATATCCATCAATTGTTCATACTCTTCTACTAACCTCCACAGTTTAAAGCAGTGGTTACCATTGCTGTGGTTTAGCTTTTGATACTGCATTCTTCTTGAAGAGTAAAGTTTAATTGGACAAAGCTATTAAGGACCTGCAGTAGATACTCCAATGGCCAGAGAAGTCATCAGTGGACTTAGAAGCTTTGCCTTCCCAGTAGCTCTCAGTAGAGGGCAGGTAACACTCTCTGGAACTGTGGTCAAGTTAGTAACTCAGGAAGAAAACTTTGCTCAATAAAAGGACACATACTGGGAAGAAAGACAAACATTCAATGTGTCTTCCACTGACATTCCACCTGACTGAGGAACCCATTCAGCTTTATTTTTAAGTTCTGCAGTGCTTTACATTTCCCCCAACATCTCTCTTCTCATTACCTTATTCTCTCTTTTCCTGTAGTAAAAAGCATCAGATTTCCTTCAAGCTTCTATTTCTGTCCTAAGAGAACATAGGTTAAGAAACCAACTCATATTTCACATCTCAGTTTCAATATCACCTTCTAAAGAATATTGGAATAAAACCTGGAGTATCAGCTAAAATAGTATTTCCATACCCTATCTGGATATCTCACATAATGTGAGAGTTTTTTCTACATTCCCACAAGATCTTTCCTTGTGTCAGTGATGTCTACAACATGAATGATGCTGTGATATAATTACTTGTTTGTCTGATGTTCTCTTCTAGTGGAGTTCAAGTTCCATGGGCCTTGGACAATGACTTTTCACTTATATCCCCACTTCTGCTCACCCAGCTTAATACAAATTCACAAATGAATGATTAATACAATAAACACATACTCAATTTTAATGTCATCAATATTTAGAGAATACCAGTTTAAATGAATAAATACATGAGAAGTGATTGCATCACTTGATATAATCAGGGCATCTGAGTCATCCCATAAACAAAATAAGTCAGTTTGCAGATTGAGCTCAGTAAAAGAAGAAGATAAGTATCCAAATGCTGTTGTTTAGATATTTGTACACACACAAATCCAGGTGTAAAAGAAAGAGTGAAGTGTAATTAAATAAAAATAAATCCTATAAAGGAATAGAAAAAGAAAGATCCACACAGAAAGAAAAATTAAAAGGAGGGTAACTGGGGAAGAAATAAGTGGAAGAGTGGTAAAAAAAAAAAGTGGAGGAAGTGAGAAATAAAAAGAGTGATGAATTGGGAAGAGTGAAAAAGCAAGGGAAAAAGAAAAAATGTGAACCAACAAATTCAAGTCTTTCTTCTACCTGGATCTAAGCAAAGGTTTTTCTCCATCCTAATGCCTCTCCACCTTCCATGCTAAACAACTTCCCTTTCTAAATTATTCAGATATAAATGAGGATGTATTGCAAATGTATCAGCTGTAGAAAACATGTAGTTGAAATATGTTCATAAGGAGACAATTAGGATGAGTAAAAGTGCAGAGAAAACTGGTGCTATTGTAACCATGACGGTTTTTTAAAGCAATTATTTTGGATCTATTTCCATTACCACTTGCATCATTTAAAACTTATGCATCCATCAATTTTCAGATAACCTCTGCTTTCAAAGGAAAAGAAGATTGTCATGTCACAACACTACTCCCACTCCCCTGCCACGTCCTGTCCATCATAAACAAGCACTAAATGTAATTCCAAAGTAAAATTAGAATACAATACCAGGAACATCTTCCTTTAAGTCAGAAAGCCCAAATACAAAACCGATTTATATATTGTTAGGAGCTGTTAATATCATTTCCTTTTGTTAAAAATAATTCCATGGAAATTTTAAAGAGCAAATAACAGGAGCCAGGAGATATGAGCACTGTCCTCTACTCTGTAATTTGTATCACTTCATTTTTTTATTGTACTTACACTTGTGTGCATATGTTACTGTAATAAGATAATCACTCAACATTTTCAATGTATTTTGAACTCAATTAATTTCATCAAACCTCCATGGGCATTTAAATAGTTTAACTTCATCTACATTAGTGCCTTCCTAATTAAAGAAACTTGACATCACAGTACATGTTGCACTGATATCTCAAGGGAATTATCAGAAATTTTATAAAATTTATATTATCTTCATTAATAAACAAGCTGGGGCTTGAGGTAGATTGATTCCCAATTTTCTGAGAAACTGCCATATCTACCTCAAGACCAAGCTATACCACTCTTGGGCATATACCCAAGGATGCTCAATCATACCACAAGGACACATGTTCAGCTATGTTCATAGCAGCATTATTCATAATAGCCAGAACCTGGAAACAACCTAGATGCCCATCAACTGAAGAATGAATAAAGAAAATGTGGCACATATACACAATGGAGTACTACTCAACAGTAAAAAACAATGACACCATGAAATTTGCAGGGAAATGGATGGAACTAGAAAATATCACACTGAGTGAGGTAACCCAGACTCAGAAGGACAAACATGGTATGTACTCACTCATAAGTGGATACTAGATGTAAAGCAAAGGATAACCAGACTGCAACCCACAGCTCCACGGAGGCTAGCTAGCAAGGGGGACTCTAGGAGGGACACATGGATCACCAGCGAAGGAGAAATAGATGAGATCTACATGAGCAAACTAGGAGTGGGGGAGGGCAATGGAGGGCAAAGAATGGGGCATGAGAACACAAGGAAATGGGAGGTTCAAGCTGGAACAGGGACAGAGTGGGAGAGCACGGAAAGAGATACCATGATAAATGAAGACACCATGGGAATAGGGAGAAACAGAGTGCTAGGGAAGTTCCCAGGAATCCACAAGGATGACCCCACCTTAGACTACTGGCAATAGTCAAGAGGGTGCCTGAACTGGCCTACTCCAGTGATCAGATGGGTGAATATCCTAACTGTCATCATAGAGTCTTCCTCCAATGACTGATGGAAGCAGATGCAGAGATCCATGGCTGGGTGCCTGGCCAATCTCCAGGAGTCCAATTGATGAGAATGAGGAGGGATTCTATGAGCAAGGGACATTGAGATCATGATGGGAAAACATACAGAGATGGCCAGCCAAACTAGTGGAAATGCATGAACTATGGACCAATAGCTGAGGAACCCCCAAGGGACTGGACTAGGCCCTCTGGATAGGCGAAACAGTTGTTTAACTTAAACTGTTGTGGGCCCTCAGGCAGTGGGATAGGGACCAGTCCCTAGTGCATGAGCTGGCTCTTTGGAGCCTAGTGCCTATGGTGAGACACCTTGCACAGCCTTGGTGCAGGGAGGAGTGGCTTGGGCCTGCCTCAACTGAATGTACCAGACTCTGCTGACTCCCCATGGGAGACCTTGCCTTGGAGGAGGTGAGAATAGTGGGGGGTGTTTTTGGGAGGAAGGCTGTGGTCAGGAGGAGGGAGGAGAGGGGGATCTGTGGTTGGTATGTAAAATGAATAGAAATTTTTTTTAATAAAATAAAGGGGAAAAAAGCTGGGATTTGGGGTCCATATGACAACCTAAAGAAAATATCAAATTTCTAATATCACTAAACTGAAAGTTATCACCCATCCTTTTTCTTGTCTCTAGACATCTTTCTACATCCCTGGATTCTTGCAAACTTCTCCATTGATAACTTGGCACAGAAAACAAAGACAGTGAGGAGAATAACCTATTAGAGAGATAATTTCATTGTAGTGTCCCAGGGGCTGGATAATAGCCCTAAAATATGCTCTTCTCTGAGGTTTGCCCTGAGAAATAGTCATGCTAAAAATTGGAAAACTGAGGGGAGAAATCATGACCCAAATTCTTTATCCAGACATTTTCCTCATCTCCTCTGAACAGTAGAAGAACAGAGGGAGAGTGAGTTTCCACTTGAATCAATGCTTTCAAATGCTGCACATCCTTCAAACCTTCTCATGGGCAATGAATCCTTTGTCAAATTTGCCATGCATCTTCTTTCCCATTTAAAATTAATCATGTTTTCTGTTTCCTTGATTTGCTACCTATTTGGCCATGGGAAGGATAAGTAAATTGAGCCCTAAAACTTTATTTTAAATTAGGGAGCTCTGCGTAGAAGGCACTGCCATTTATTCCAACCTCTATTCCCTATTCAAATTGAAGTCATTTGGAAAATTGGCCTCTCCCTTCATTTTCTCCTATAATTATATACGTGGAAATCATAATCTTGACAGCATTATCCACTTTCTAATTGTATTAAAGAAGTTTGTTAAATCAACTTTTAATGGAGAAATAAACTGTCTCCCACAACTATAGAAAGTACCTAAAATTTTTCACATTATCACAATAACATATACACAAATAAACATGCACATATAAATGAATACATCAGTAACTCAATGTAATAATCAGACCTGGGTTATGGGGTTAAATAATTTAGAATACCAGATGTGAAACTGTCTGGCTAGTTCAACCTCTTCATTTTTATCACTGTGGAGACTGAAGCACAAAGATGAACTTGTTGTTTCAGGTCATTGTCAGAAAGGCAGATAATAAAAGTCATCAAAACATTGTGAAAAAGCAGGCTCCGCCTGCTGCAAAGCTGTGGGATATTTTTATATCATAGTCTCATCACATAATTTAAAAATAATCATGAAGCTTGTGAAACTGTTAGAGAATGTGAATAGCAGACTTCTTTTATTATAATTACCTGATTATCTTAAAAATAGAGATTTGGGGGGGGAATCAGAAAACTGAGAGCAGGGTTGGGAGCATGAAATTTTAGATTTTAAGCTAGTATTTAGATAACTCCATGTACTAAGGTTGACATTTGGTTACCTTGATAACTTTTTTCTTCATCCCTTTATTTTGTGCTCAAAATGTCTCATATAGTCCAAATGAGGTGTCTAGTGCTAAACTGTTGATATATGGTAAGGTTGGGATTTAGATTCCCACCTCAGAATACAGCTCTTCTCTACGGTCGAGTTTCAACACCTGCATCCTATCAGAGTGCCGTGGTTACAGCTGTCATTTCACTAAGAGCTAAGTGTCCCCTTTGCCTTTGAGGAGTCCTTGTATGTCAAATAAGGCTGTGATTCATCCACAACTCAACACTTGCTCCTTTCTCTTACAGTCCTCATGAGCCATTTTAACCATTAGGGGAAAGATTAGGTTACCAACTTTCTGGAAGATTTTGAATATACTACAACTACTCAGCTCTCAGATTACCAAAATTTATCTAATTAAATAAAAAGTTGCATTTCTTATGTTCATTAAAACTGTATAATTATTCTAAGATGTGCATTTTTCTATGAATTTCTCTGCCAGTAGACTCCAGTGAACTTGCATAGTTTTATATTTTTCTTGTTGTGTTTTCCTTGGTGTATTTTTTGTTTGTTTGTTTGTTTGTTTGTTTGAGAATGGGTACTAATATGTAACTAAGGCAAATCTCAATCTTGCAATCATCCTGCCTCAGCCTTCTGAGTGTGCCACCAAGCAAGCCCAGCTTATCTCTAGCTTTTAATGTTTAGAGAAATCTGTCCTTTCTAACTAAAGACACTTTACTAATACAATAAAGATAAGCATATAGATAAGGAAATCACATGAAAAAATAGCAAGTTCAGAAACCACTAGAATAAATAAACTTTATTTTCAAAGAAGGTGAAAGTCTGTATTACCAAAAATCTTCAACTTTTTTTTAAAGTGGCAAGGAAACTTTATTCAGAAGGAAAGGGATAGTACAGATCACATATTCTACAAGAGCAGTGGGTTCCTTGAGTTAGAGTACTCAAAAGCCCATGGATCCTTCTGAGGGACATAATATGAGTGATTCTCTGTTCTTATTGACAGGTTTGGGTTACACAAACCTTTATAAACTGCTCATGTCTCCATGAGATATTATATATATATATATATAATTTTTAAAATTATAATTACATAATATCGCTTTCCTTCCTCTAACTCCTTCCACACACCTCACTTTCTTGCTTTCTTAAATTCATGGCCCCTTTCTTTCACCATTTTAATTATTGTTACACACACACACACACACACTCCACATCCCTAAGTACGTAAAACCATAAAACGACCCACTCAGTCCTTATAATGTTACCTATAGATATACATTGTTAGAGGTGAACATTGGTATTGGAGGCCTCTCCCCTGGGGAAGACCACCTCTCCAATCTCAGCATTCTTTTGTTTCCTGTAGATCTTTGTCTAGAGTTGGGTAACTGGGAACTTTCTGGACATGATGTTATTTTTCAGATCTTTAGGCAGTCATGTTGGGACTTCATGGATATAGCCTCTCTGACTTTTCTAGGCAACACAATCCTGTTCCTCTTATAGTCTTTCTGCCTGCCCCCTTTGGTGGGATTATCTCTGAGGCTTTTGGTGCAGGACTTGGGTTGTAGATGGATCAGTTGGGACTGGGAACCATGGGATCGATCTCTGTGACTTCATCTGTAATGTTCTCTATCAGCTGCAAAGAGAAGTTTCTTTGATGAGAAGGGAGAATTAAGCTTACATATGAATATAAAGACAAATATTTGGAATATAGTTAGGAATATGAGATTTAGTTAAGTGGCAAGTTCTAGGTTCCCCTAGAAGATACATGACTCTACTAGTCCTAGGTTGTTGGCTAAGTTTCAGTACCCAGGCATGGTTTTCCTCTTGGTAAGTGGGCCTTAATTATAATTAGAGAGCTGTTTGTTACCACCAAGGTGTGCATGCCACTGCAAAACAGGAGTTTTGAAATATAGTCACTAGAATAAATAAAACTTTATTTTTAAAGAAGCTGAAAGTCAAGATTACCATAAATATTCAAGTTTTCAAAATTAAAAGAAAATGATTGAAGAATTTGGCTACACTGGATAAAGTTGTTTGTTCTGTTGTTGTTGTTTTTAATTTTTAACTTGGGAATCCCATTCTTTGTAGCACAAGAGGTAAGACACAGCTTCACCAGCATTCTTGTGACAGTGAGACAAGCCAAGTGACCAGGTCCCATTGAGCAGAAAAGACTTCAAAAATGAAATTTACATTTCAAAAGAAAGAAAGAAGACTTGTTTGCTAAGACCCATTTTTTAAAATTATTTGTCAGCAATGATCTGTGCACTTCTCGGGAAAAATTGAGAACATTCCAAAGAGTAAAAGGCAACAGAGCAATGTGATCACCTTTCCATCACAATAGTGAGACATTGCATGATTCTAAGTGGAAGCTTCCTGCATTTTGGATTCATCATCTTGTTTTGTCAATGCAGATGTCAACCTTTAAGTAGGAGCTTAGAAAAACCAGACTCCCTCTTCTAAAGTGGATGCATCCTCTGATGTCCCTGTTCATTTATCAACAACCTAAATATTTTCTTCCAATTCTCAGAGTTGGAGACTTTTGTGAATGACTAAGAAGAATCTATCCATACCCATCTATATTTGTTTATCAGTACAATATACATTTATGCACACCAGAATGATGTTATCAAGCTTGTCTTATACATTGTATCGGTGACAGATGCTAAAGAAGCAGTTCAGAATCTTGTCTTTGAAAGGAGGCGTGTACATATTCCTTGTGTATAATGATAGGTGAATGCACAGTAGGAAAAGAAGCATTCATTTGCCTCCAACAGAATGGCCTCCAATTACTTGAGAAGCTGTAGTCACTAACAAGAGTGAATATATTTTGGCCAGGCCAAGGGAACTCTATATCATATTATAAATTCAAAAGTCCTTGTGGCTTTGAAAAAAATCAACTTTATTATCCCCCTTCAAAAAAAAACTGTAAGAACAAATGTTTCCATTATGAAATATGTGTTTGTGAAACACATTCCTCTCTCTCCGAAAATTACATTTAGACAGTTAAAATTGGTATGGAATTGTTCACGCAAATAAATTTTTCATGTGGAAAACACAAACAGTTTTGTTTGGGATGTTGCAATTTAATGAGAAATAACTTCTCCTGGTAGGGAAATTTATTGTTTCAAAGCAATAGTTTAATGTAACTTTGCATTTCAGAGAAGAATACACTCTTATAGTCAGAGTACTCCTGGTTTTGTTTTCTTTTGTCTGTGTTGCTTGGTCGCCACTTCATGTCTTGTTTCTTCTACTGTGGATGCTTGACAAAGTCCTGGGTACTTTCACTTACTAATTTGCAAATTTCCCAGCATAATAAAGGTACCAATAGGATTCAGAGAATGGGTTACTTAGATTTCTCCTCCCTCCCACTTATCCACTCCACCAAAATCTGATGCCTAAGAATGTAAGATTCTCAGACATACATTCCTAGTAATGTTAGTTCTCTCTTCAAAACTTTTCTTGATACTACACGTAGAGATACTAAAAGTTCAAAATGTATTTACTAGTAGATTCTACTTTCGTTTTTGATAACCTTACATTTCAGATCCTCCTGTCTTCACCTCTGGCATGCTGGGTCATGAGCTTGGGCTACCATGTCTGATTCCATGTGGTACTGAGGAGTCATCCAGATTTTTGTTGCATACTAAGTAAGCATTCTATAATATCAGCTACATCTACAACTCTTCCTAGAGGACTTTTAATTAGCTATGAACCTTAGCTACAATTTCAAATCACTTAACCTTATCAAGATTGCTTAATAATTTGTGTTTCTATCTATATCATATAATATTCCCCAGAAACGCCGATATGTCCCAGGTGAGGATGGTCATAGCTGCATGTGTTGTGGCTGCACAATAACCATTTTTTACCTTTTAAAAGTAAAATATTAGGCTTGAATTAAAGAAGCCTCAGATGAGAATATTATAAAAGTTATTAATGATTGGAATAAACTAGTTGAATATATTTTTAAGTCTCCAAGCAAGGTTGTCATTGGAAATATAAAATGTAAGAATGTCATCACCAAAGCCAGTGATGGACCTTTTTAGACTCTATTAACATGATTAGGATGCAAAATTAGATATAATCAAATTAATAATTGCATCTTTTACCTAATTTTGAGAATAAGCCTCTAATAAAATCAGTATGCATTCTAATTGTTTATTTACACAATATTAATATTCAGACAGAAGGATCACTAAAGCACAGTTAATTAAATATAAATTAATGTGGTGGAATATTTAATTATCTTTTCTACACCTCACGACTAATGATTATGTAAATGCCTTGCATTTAATCTTGTTGCCAGGAAATTAACTTAATGGCCTTCAACAAATGAACATTTTGTATGCATTACAGGACACTTTATCTAAATTTTAACAGCATGGCATTAGTTTCAGATAATAACATGATTACACAATTTAAAATGTAAATGTATACAATACTTTTGCCCCTCCCCATCTTTTTAAACTTCTTTTAGTAAGAGAAGACTAACGTGCTCAGATATCATTCAATAACTCAGGTTTTGAAGTGTAACTGGTTTCCTGGCTTATCTATGGAGAGAGCCACTTCTTTTTAAATAAAATGCTGCAACAGAGAGTGGGCAGGTCGCTTTTCTGTGGACAGTTAAATCGATGATTTCACACAATGCCACCTTTAAAAGTAAATCATTTTGGATGTCAGAGGTGGCAGGGGCATCAGCACTCTAAGTGATTTCTCCAAGCTTTGGGGATTTCCTGACACGCCAGCACTTTTGGATGTGTTAGGAGAGCCTGGAGACTAGTCATTCTCTCAAGGAAACTAAGCCTAGGATCAATTACAAGTCTCATTAGATATCACTAAAACTACAGAAGACACGAGATTTAATTCTCCAGGACAAGTACCTCTTCTTGAGCAGTTTCATGGAGCTGCCACTCCAGCACAGGAGAATAGAAATCATCTGCCTGATGCTGGGCGGGGATCTGGGCAGGGAGGTGCTAGGCAGAGGAATAACAAGGCAAGTCCTCTCCCTGAGTGACTGCAGCAGCTCCGTGCCTCCCTGTTCTCACACCTCAAAGCATTCCAGCACAGTGTCAGCTGACAGCACCCTTGCTTCAATCCCCAAGATTTTGTGGGTTATTCCATTGAATAATTTGAGTTTTTCTACCAGAGTAACTAAAACAAATGACTGAAATCACAATATTATGATGTTGTTTTAGAATTAGCATAAGATACAGGGTCCTCCGGGTTCCCTAGATCATAGCCATCTCTTTTTTGTTAAATCCCTAAGGGGAGTAAATAAAAAATACTATGTTCAGAAAGACTTACATATATTATCTTAATTCTCAGAAAACTCCACAATGAACTAATTATGGTAGGTCCTCTAAATTTGCTTAGAACAACTGATATTTTACTACAACTCACAATTATGTGAATCAAGGATTTTTACAAGTCTGGGTTTAGTAATTTTGTCAGTCATGTTGATAGAGGTCAATTAGCTGTATTGGGTTGGAGGAAGGCTGGTCTTGAGGATCCAGAGTGGCCTCCCTGGCTCATCCATCATGTCAGGTAAGCATGTTTGAAAAGCTTAGCTTCCTGGAATTGTCTTCCAAAAGCCCTAAACATGGCCTTTTCAGCACTGTGGTCACAAAATAGTTTGTTTTCCTACATGATGCCCTAAACTCTCAGGAACCAGTCTGTAGAGAAGGAAATTAAAGTTACTGGTCCTTAAGTTGTAGGCTTAGAAACTGGCATTATTGCAAGGACATAGGTAGAGATAAACATTCACCACAAACTGATAACTAATGAGAGACCATAATGTACTAATGTTAATCATTCTGCACTGCACACAAATTACAAAATATTTCATTCTACCCTATAATACATAAAAATTATTAAAACTAATATATAAAAAAGGATCCCTGCACTGTCATCTGTTGTAGTTTGTTGCTCAAAAGAATTTTTCTCTATTTTGATAAAGAGAGACAGAGAACTAGATATTTATCTGGCCAGAGGTTTTCCTGATGACCATAATTTCCATCCAATTGATTACTCTCTTAGTTCTCTGGGGACCTGGGGATTCCTCCTTCCTTAGGTCCCTACAGTTGCTGGCCTTTTGGAACATCACAAGACTTTCTCTCTCACCTGGCCAGTGCCTTTGCCAATAGTTCTTCCATTAATTTTTTTTTTCAATGATCTACTTGGCAATAAAAATCTGTTTCTTGTTGTGGCTCCGATGAGTTGAAGGAACTTCATGTTTGCACTTAGTTAGTTCTTACACTTAAGCTAGATACGATAACATAGGGACATTGTGCCTAACAAGTGTATGCAACAATGTCCTTCAGAGCACATTATCTGAATAGGGTCCAAGACCCAATGCATTTAAAGTTAGAAAAATAATGGAAGAAAGGAAAATTATTTTGGAAAAAAAATGAAATTTAGAGTTTACCCATGTGTTTATTTTCAACATCAATATCCATGCTCCTTTAGAAAAATTAATTTAATTGAACTCCTGACTACAGCTTCAACACATAGCATGTCTCTGGTGGCAGGCTGTAAGCAGCACTACTAAAGACATACACACCTCCTTCCAGATTACTCAATGCTCTTACAACTTATATTTGATTAGTCACTAGTGTGTAACAGACACCATCTTAAGCACAGACAGCATTCTGAATTAGCATTTTATTCACAGTACCTTATGAATAAAGCTATCTATAAATAAATAAAATACATACAATAAACCAGGTGACTTCCACAAAGCTTACAGTCTAGTAACAAAAGTAAACATGCCTAGAACAAATGAAGCACAGCACAAGATGCCTTAGAGATAGTGAGAATGCATACCAGAAACTTTACAGCAATGGACTTATGTGCAGCAGCTGGAAAGACCCTGTTAAAAAGCCAAATGACACTCACTGTTTACCCATTATGCAAAGTCAAAGTAAATAAATAAATGGATACCCTAGACCATCATAAATATAAAGGCCTCCAGAAAGTGTGCAGAGTGGTCTTTGGTAGAAGAAGGAAAGATGAGTAAAAGCAGGGTAGGAAGGCTAGAGTAATGGCTTGCATGAGTTCAAAATGTGGAAAATGAAAGCTGGGCGGAAAGTGGTACCATATGATCACTGCACAACTGTACTGAAGTGTTTCATCATTTCTGTGGGGCAAAGACAGCTCACTGAATCCTTTAGAAGACATTGGACAAGAAAGATCAATATTATTTGTGTAGCAAACTCTAAACATGGTGGTAGATTTGTTGAGCAACTATGAGATTTTTTTAAGGATTTGTAAAACTGAATTTCTCTTAGACTATAAATAAAATCAAATTCAGATATTTTTATTGGATAGAAAACTTAGAAGGAAGAAACAATATTTCAAAGGGAAGAAAGTAACAAACATTTGTATTTGAATTTTCTCTTCGGAATGGGTGATGCCCACACTGTTGTCTACTACTAAATTGTGTGTGTGTGTGTGTGTGTGTGTGTGTGTGTGTGTGTTCACATATGGGTTTTTACAAATCAAATTTTTAAAATACTTTCAATTTATTTTGTGTCAGTTTGACATCAAGTGATTTTCCAAGTTTCTTTTCTATCTAAAAATTTAAAATTTTACTGGCATCAGAATTCATCACATTCTCTTATTATTTTGATATGTGCCCATGATAGTCTGACCTCTCTCTGTGGTATTTGTTAGTTTGAACTGTATCAATTTATCAGGTGGTGATAATGATGTTGACCTTTATAATACTTACCTACAAAATAAAGCAAAATACAGATACCATAGACTACTACTGTTATTGATTACGGTAAAAGAAAGTTATGATGAATTCAATATCTGAAATCACTATTAAATACTATTTTTTGAACAATTTGATGGAAAGCTGTAACCATGGTCCTAGTAAAGTTTAAAATATACTCTACTAATATACAAGCTTCCATTTAAATTTAAGGCTATGTACCAAATAAATGATCAGAACTGTATTCTCATTATCAGTGATCAATAAAATAACATGCAATAAGAAAATATGCAATGCAATAATAGAATATATAAACTAAAGTTCATCTTTTTAAAATTGCTCATTAAAACTTATTTGTAATTTTTTGCAAATTATATGCTTTATATTCTTTTTAAATTAATTTATTATTACCTGTTTGTGAGAGATGTGTATTTATATTAATGTAAAAGCAAACATGCCTTGGCTCTGGTGTGTGGTATGTTCGTCAGAGAATAACCTTTGCAAATCACTTCTCACCTTCTGTCTTGGGATTCAGGAACTGAACTCAAGTTGTCAGGATTGCTCAGTAAGTACCCTATGGTCTGAGCCATCCTACTGTACCTGTAGTCCATGCTCTTTATAGTAACTGGTCTCAGAAGAGTTGGCATGGATTACTCCAGTCACTGCACCAAATCATGAAGAGTGGTTCTTATGGGTCTCAAGCCTTGCATAGACTTTTCCACCCTTATACCAACAAAGACACAACTAGTCAGTGTGAAATTTTTCATGTCTGTAGCTTTATATTGTATCAAGTTACTGAAACAGAGGAAGCCTTAAATATCTGAGAGTAATAGTTTGATTTATCTATTCATCATTTTTTTTTTTTTCGTTTTTCGAGACAGAGCTTCTCTGTGTAGCTTTGCGCCTTTCCTGGAACTCGCTTTGGAGACCAGGCAGACCTCGAACTCACAGAGATTCGCCTGCCTCTGCCTCCCAAGTGCTGGGATTAAAGGCGTGCGCCACCACCACCTGGCACTATTCATCATTATTTACAATCTACCTTAGTAATGGTAGTACTGTATTCTACTGATATCAAACATACCATGCTTATTTTTTCAAAGTATCAGAAGAAAACATATATTGTTCATCAGTTTTAAAAAGACAAAGGGGAATAAAAACAGAATCAAAGTTCCACTATTCACTTCAAGTCTCATTTTTCAGTATTTGTATCTTAAATGAATGATAAAAGAATCTAAAACTGAATATATGATTGCATTGATGTGGGACTTAGTGATTCTTTTAGCATGTATTTACTGTTTATATTTAATGAAAAGATTTTAATCATCTAAAGCTTGCCAATGGAGAATATAATGCTACTTTACAGATTTTATCTATCTATCTATCTTTTATTTATTTATTTATATGTAGGTGAGTGTTTTGCCTACATGTACCACATGCATGCAGTAGACAAGGCTAGACGAGGATGTCATATTCCCCAGAACTGGGCTTACAGACAGTGTGAGTGCCATGTAGATGTTAGGTACTGAACCTGATTTTTCTGGAAGAGCAAGTGCTCTTAACTGACAAGTACTCTCTCAAATCCACTATAATGCTCTAAATGATGATATTGTCAAAGCATTTTAGAGTAACTTTCTAAAAATCATTAACCTTGTCAAAGGAAATACTTCATTTTCCTCAATGGATTGGTATGGCTTAAAACCTGCCCTGCCATGAACCTTGGCCTCCCCTGCCAGCCAGTCATGATGACTAAAGCATGTGGTTCCTCGCTTCTTACTCCTGTTAGATCAGGCAACTATCAGTGCATATAATTAAAATTTCTGTTCTATTATTATCATCTGAGAAAACAAATTATTTTTCATCTCCAAGAAAATCAGCTTTGTCATATATGTCTCTGAAAAACTAAAGTTAAGAGTTGGAGGGAGTTGGATCACAATATAATCTTGTGGGAAGATGTTGTGGTTTGAATAGACATGCCTCCAATATGCTCATATGTTTGCATGCTTAAGTTGTAGTTAATGAACTGTTGGGAAAGAATAGAGAGATGTGGCCTTATGAGGAAGTATGTCACTGAGAGTAAGCTTTGAGGTTTCAGAAGCCCACACTAAGCCCAGTGTCTCTCTTTCTGATTGCTGCCTATGGATCAGGATGTAAAGCTCTCAGCTACTGCTCCAATACCATGCCCGTCTGATTCCTGCCATAATGATAATGGACTAACCCTCTGAAAAATATTTTTAAAAAAAACTCTCAATTAAATGTTTTCCTTTATAAGTGTTGTCTTGATCATAGTGTCTCTTCACAGCAGTTGTATCTAAGACAGGGGTTGTTACTGAGTACAGGGTATTGCTGTGACAGACCTAACCATACTGCTGCTTGTAAAAACATGGAAAAATTTTGACCAGAAAAGTGATTGAACACTTTAAATAGGGCTTAATGTTAGTAGAAGCATGGAAGATATTTCTTAGGGAAAATTGGACTATGCAGGGCCAATTAAAGAGTTTTCATAGGGGAAGAATATTATTGGCTAGCTTAGACACCATTCTTGTGACATTCTGGCAAAGAATGTAGCTGCTTTTTGCCTTTGTCCTAAAAATCTGCCTAAAGCTAAATTTAAAAGTTTTGTATTAATGTCATTGGCAGAGGAGATTTCAAGACAACCTAGTATTGACTATGTCACAGCTATTTGTGAGCACTCTTAATGCAGATATACAACTAAATGGAACAAGCTGGGCAAAAAGAAATATAAAATGTAAATTTTGGGGAGAAAAAGGCACCAGGAAATGTAATGTTGAGGTGAAGTCCAGTGCTCAAGAAGATAAAATGTTTAAAGAAAGGCCCAATTTGAAGTGGAATAAAGAGAGTAGTCAGGGTAAGACCCCACCCAGACAAGCTTCCAAAAGAAATTAAAGGAAGCAATGAAGGAAATCATCAACAATGGAAAGCTGAGGCAAATGCAAGTCAAGGAGGGGCCCAGGATCCAGGCCCAAAAGCAGAACTTGTTACTTTTGCTACATGATTCTAAATTTAGAGTGATAAAGAACAAAAGGGGTTATAGAATCTTCCTGCATGGTTAAGGAAAGCTGCTGAGGCCAGACATTTGCCAGGGTAGTCCCTGCATGGAAGCTTGAAGAAGCCATTGCATGAAGCTATGAAGAAGTTTGATTTTTATTGGAGAGCCCAAGATGTTAGAGACGCCAGATCACAAACCCACAGGATAGCTGTCAAGGAGAGCTGAAGACCAGGTGTGGGACCAGTGCAAGAGAGAGAAGTGTGTTGCAGTCAACAGACAAAGAGATCTGAAGAGCTCTTTGATATCAGAGATGGATATGCAGTGTTTGGGATTTGCACTGCTGGTTTTTGGTCTAGTGCAGATCCAAAATTTTCTCCTTTTCCTCCCTTTTGGAATGGTAATATATATTCTGCCATTGTATTTTGGAAGCATGTAATTTTTTATTTTTCAAGGGGTTACAGTTAAGAAATTGTTTTAAGTCTCAGAAGAGACTTTGGACTCTTAAACAGTCTTGTGACTAAAAGACTGGGGACTTTTGCAGTTGGACTAAGCATATTTTTGCATTATGATACAAGCCTATGGGGACTAGGGATTGGAGTGTGGTAATTGGAAGGAAAATGGCCCTCATAGGCTCATATATTTGCATGCTTAGACCCAAGTTGATGAATGTTTTGAAAGGATTAGGAGGTCTACCTTATTGGAGGTATGTCACTGGGAGTGGGCTTTGAAGTTTCAAAAGCCCATGTATACACACACACACACACACACACACACACACACACACACACACACACCTTTCTCTGCCACTACCTGCAGATCAAGATGTAAAAATCTCAGCTACAGCACCATGCCCATCTGTTCCCCACCATGATGATAGTTGGCTGACCCTCTGATACAATAAGCAAACCCCCAGATAAATGCTTTACTTTTTAAGACTTGCCTTGGTTATGATGTCTCTTCATAGCAAATAAAACAATGTCTAAGACACTAAGACAGAAGACTTTTGTTTGGTTTTATTGTTTTTGTTTCCTTGTCTCTAGCTGAATATTTGGCCAGGAAATCCAGAGGAAAATGTGGGATGTCCTTAACACGCTTTAATGCTCCACTAAGTAACTTTGGTTAAAACACAAGAGGAACATAAGTGCTGCAGACTCTGTCGTCTGAATAGGAAATGTTGTGATGCCCTTGAGAGGACAGAGACACACAGAAGGATGTGCTCTGTGTTCATGGTAGAGAGTGAAATCTCCAGTTCCTACTTTGTAAAAGTTAATCCATTCAGCTTTAGGAAAAAAATGAAACATACATGGAACTTGGAGGTTAGAAGCTATATTTTAAAATCCCCTGCACATTGACTAGTCAAAACAAGGTCCAGATACTAAAGACACATTGGCTTTCCTCTGATGTGATGATCTTAGAGGTCATTATTCCTCACTTTTAAAATGCAAATATAAATACTAGTATATGTAAATTTTAAATAGATTTCTATACTTTCCAAAAGGAGGTCTTATTTTTTTCTATTGTCTGTACAGATGTCTTTATTTTTTTCTCACACTGAGTATTATTCAAGATCTCAAACTATTCTTACAATGATGATTCATCATTTTTAAAGTGAATTAACATTTATTGATTATTCACTATATTCCATATGCTATTTACCATTGCCTGGACTGAGTCTACCAGGTTGATCTCAGTCCTTGGGGGAGGCTTTGCCCTGGAAGAGGTGGGAATGGAGGGTGTGCTGTGGGGAAGGAGAGGGGGGCGGGAGGGGGCAGAACAAGGGAATCCGTGGCTGATATGTAGAACTGAATTGTATTGTAAAATAAAATAAAATAAAATAAAATCATTGTCCTTCAAGGTAAGTGTGATATTAGAGTAGCAAAAACTTACTTTTTTCTTTTTAAAAACTTTTTGAGACTACAATATAATCATGTCATTACTCTCCTTTCATTTCTACTACCAAACCCTCTCATGTACCCCTCCTTGCTCTGTTTCAAATCCATAGCCTCTTCTTCATTAATTGTTATTATATGCATATATGTATATGTATGATGTGTATCTTCCTAAATATAACTTGTACAGTGTGTTTAAAGATTTTAATGGACTGGCCAGCTTTTTGTGGATATCAACAGTTAATAATATAATTCATTTAAAATATTCAAAATCTAGAATTACTCCCTCATCTCTGTCTGTTGTATACATGTGTACCCCTATGTGTAAAGGAACACCTGCCTGTGTGGATCTGTTCAAAGGCCATAGAAAGACCTCAGGTAATTTTACTCTCCCCTCTCCATCTCTTCCCCTTAAGACAGGGTCTCACACTGAGCTTAGGGTTCACCATTTTGGGACTGTGTGGCTGACCAGCAAGCTCTAGCAACATTCCTGTCTCCACACCCCATCTTGACATGTCTGGTACAGCCAGACCTGGCTTTTCAGAGACCTTGGGGATCTGAACTCAGTTTTTCCTATTCACAACAAGTGCTCTTGCACAGTGAATCAACCCACCTGTTTCTTCCTTATTTTAATAGAGAAGAGCGGTGCCCTGGACACACACTTCATGATGATATCTTTGTTACAGTTCAACCACAAAGCATATCCAGCTTAGATTTCACTTTGTATTTCTCAATTGTCTTTATTGAGTCACAGAAAAAAA
Organism: Peromyscus leucopus; assembly: GCF_004664715.2. NCBI lineage: Eukaryota > Metazoa > Chordata > Mammalia > Rodentia > Cricetidae > Peromyscus > Peromyscus leucopus. Next base: position 98,429,460 of record NC_051067.1, on the reverse strand, counting down.
TTATGTTAATTGCGCCTTTGTAATATAGAATGGAATCTCTGAGGTCTCATATAGCAGTTGATCAATCACTACTTTTCATATAATCATTCAAAAGAGAGTCATATGAATTTGTAAATAAATTAACCTGTAGTATATGATTTTCAAATATCATGAATACTGGCAATACAAAAAGCATTCACAGACTTGAACCACATCTACCTAGGTATCAGTATCTCCATATCCTTGAAAAATACAAATTATATAGTTGTTTTGATGTTGGATTTTTTTCTATAATTCAGTGGCTTGACATAAAGCCTAAATTTTTTACTATCTTTGACTTTTCTAGTATGAATTTTCTACTTTAAAGGAGATCTAATACTTGATAAAAAGTCTTTACTTTTAAGATACTTTAAAGACTGGTTCTCCTGGCATCGAGAAGAGAAAGAAAAAGCGTACCAAAGCTAAACCTTGTGAGTCCCCTTGGGTATTTAATAGGTTTACTATGAAAACTGAATATTCATTTCTACTTTACTAAAATTGGAGGCAGGGAAAGAAAAAGATGAATGTTTTAAGCACCTACACTACTGAAATGAAGTAATAAAGCCAAATAGTGCCAGCGCCTTGGGGCTAAGTAATAACCACCACGGTGTTACCAACTTGAATATTTAGAGAGAGAAATGATGCTTCTGGCATGTTGGGCTGCGAGCACTTGCTGTAAAGCAGCGCCCATTCAAAATAGATATAAATGGCTGCAGAGGAACAGAACCCAGACCCCACTCAACGGGGAATGATAACTGCACATGGAGAAAACTTGAAACCAGAAACTGCTCATAACTAGATTTAATTCAGCCATTAATCCTCAAGGCACAAGCTAAGACTTTATTACAGGTAGGAAAACCACACTCAAATGTACAGGTTTCACTATACAAACTGGTGTCTCTGAGTTCCTCTGGTCTATGTCAGACAGTTAATGTAAAACTCCTATATGCTGCACTCCTGAAGCCAGGCAAAGCAGTGGGGGTTTCAATTAAAAACCACAGGAATGGAAAGGAACACGTCAATAAAACCACGGACTTGTAAGTACTGCATACTAGTTTGCAAACAAACACAGCAAGCATTCCTGGAGTATGAGTCTATTACTGTAGATTTAAACTGAGTGTGTAGTAGTGGAGGTGACAGTCTCAGCGTGCTTTTTTCCCATTTCTTGCTCATGGGAATGCAAACTTGCATCCTTTCTTCCTTAAAGCAGATGCAATGAGAAAATTGCCTAACTGAAGAATGCATCACTGAAGTGGGAAAAGCTGGAACGATGCTAAATCTCCCTTTTAAATAGGAAGATCATCAAAGTAAGATAATATCTAAGCTGAACCAATATGCAATCAGTAATATGGGGAAATTGAATGTGCCAAATGTAGATATCAGAATAATGCCCATTTATATTACCTGATTACCATTATAAAGTTCCTGCAAACTATCCTGACATTGCAATTTATTAGACCATCTATTAGTTACAGAAAAGCATCATCAGCATATGAGATAGATTGCGTTGTATAAGGCTGAAATCAGAATAGAAGCAATTAAGTTGAAAAAAACATAAAGACTCAATTTACAAGCCACTGTACACATCTATGTGGTCTTTCTTATGTAACAACATGGTATTGATAAGGAACAGAAGACAATTAGGTAAGAAAGACTAGAGAGTTTACCTGGATAGTTAAAAAGGTTAAATATGTCTTAACTTTATTACCAGTTAATAACAGGCTTCAAACAGATGGGTTTCTCATGTCCAACCTGCAGATGAAATTAAATTTATTGGTCATCTAGTATATTAGGAGGCTTTCTTGGCACTCAAATAAAAATTTGCAATATTTTTACTTAAGGGCTATCTCAGATGACTTTGAATAAAACTGCTTCTATTCTCATTTCACAGAAAAAAAATTTATACATTTTGAGAGAGAACAGAAAAAGAAAAGTCACCCTCGATTGCTTCCCAATATTTTGACTGACGTTTCCATATTGTAGTCTAATGAAACACAAGCGGCAGACATGGTACTTACTGAGAGGTTCGCTTTGTGCAAGGCGTTTTTCCTGGGTAAAAGATGAAAGGCTGGCGATGAAAGAGAATGCCTTATTTTCTAAAGTTCGTATTGTAGAGTATATGCAATGTAGTCACCCAGAAATTTCAAAGGCTATAAAATACTTCGCACTTCCTAAACAGTTAATCTTCATGAATTGTAAGTTACAAAGAAGTTTGCTAGAGGCTTAATCCCCCACCCCCACACACATACACCCCATTTCTGCGTTATCTCATCAATCAGTTGTTTTACTTTCTGCCTTAGTCACTGTGCTATTGCTGTGAAGAGATACCATGACCAAGGTAACTCTTACAAAAGAAAGCATTTACTTGGCGGCTCGCTTACAGTTTAGAGGTTTAATCCATTATCATCACGACAGGGAGCATGTTGTCATGTACAGTGCTGGAGCAGTAGCTGTAAGCTACATCCTGGTCCACAGACAGAGAGATAGAGTCAGAGAGAGAGAGACAAGGCTGGGCCTGACATTGGCTTTTGAAACCTCAAAGCCTATCCTCAGTGACATGCTTCCTCCAACAAGGCCACACCTCCTAATCCTTATAATTCTTTCAAATAGTGCCACTCCCTGGGCACTAAGCCTATGATGGTCATTCTTCTGCAAACCACCACACTTTCCTAATTCCCAGAATGATAGTCTGATAGGCATGAGTCTTATTGTTTTAGTACAAAATAAAGCATGATTTTGTTTGTTTGAGAATCTGATATATGCATATGATGTGTTTTGATCATATATACCACCCCATTTTCTCCTCTGCCCCCTCACCACTTGCCCCTGCAACTTAATTTGCATCCCCTCCATGTTGTTTGTAGGTGCCTGGGTATAGGCCCATCTTCTGGAGCATGGGTAGCCCCTCAAGGGAATGCATACCTGAAGAAAAGTGACTCCACCTACTCCCGCATGGCTACCAGTTGCCCATAACTCCTCATTTGGTGGTGGGATTTCCTAAGCCCCTCCCCCATCCACCTTTTTTTATTAGAAAATAGAATCTTAGTTATTAAACTCTGAATGTGGAACAAGTTCTACTAACACCATTGCTATCACCCTAAGCAATTCAGCCCAGTCTCTGGTAGAGTGAGTTATATCAAGTGGTCGTATGAATAAAGTAAATCATTCTAACTGCTTATTGCTAGTCAAGTCATGGGTAGTAGAGAAGAACCTGATATTGCCACTCTCCTGAACCAGTATGATTCTAACTGCACTCTAAATATTTACCCCTATACCCAAAGATGAGCGTAGATCTCACCCTTCATCCAAGAAGTTACTTTTTGAAGTAGGAGACCTCCACAGAAAATCATAATTAGACAAAATGCAGAGAACAGCTGATTGTGGTGTGCCCAGACCCAGGATCTACTTCTACTACAAAACTCCTTAATGCAAGGCTTGGAGAAGAACATCACAGAAGAGGGGGCAGACAGATTGCAAGAGCTAGAGGACCAATAAGTCTGCTGTGACTTACAACAGCAGTTATGACAACACAGTTACACCTGTGAAATCTCAACAATATGGTACCCTAAAACAGACCCAACCTGTTCCAACATCAGCTGATATCCCAGCATAGATGAGAGAAACCTCATAGGGTCCCATCCATATATGAAAAGCAATAAGCAATTAACAACTGCTGATAAAGAATCAGTCCTCCCTGGAGATGAGCCCTTGGAGTGGCTATCCAATATCAAGGGTCACTCCTAAAAACATGCAAGCAGGCAACACTGAATAGACTTAGTAGGTTGTATGAATATGTTTGTTCATTCATGTGTATATGTAATAACAATGATTAAGAAGAAAAGGCCATGGCCGGGTGATGGTGGCGCATGCCTTTAATCGCAGCACTAAGGAGGCAGAGCTAGGAAGATCTCTGTGAGTTCGAGGCCAGCCTGGGCTACAGAGTGAGTTCCAGGAAAGGCACAAAGCTACACAGAGAAACCCTGTCTCAAAAAACCAAAACAAAAAAAAAAAAAAAGAGGCCACAAAAAGTTGGGAGTGGAAACAAGAGGGTATATGGAAGAGATAGGAAAGAGGAAAAGGGGGAGAAATGATGTAATCGTATCTTAACTAAATATATTTATTTTTAAAAAGAATTCATTAGAATGAGATACAGGATGTATGTAATGAATCCAAAAGTTAGTTTCCTTAAACTGTGCTCTTGTCTACTAATTTTGAATGAAGATCCTGTGAAAGCCCTTTCCCTCACCTCGAGCACGCCAACTCTGAGATAACAGCTCTGACCATGAGACTATGAGTTAACAAAAAACACCCTTTCCAGACAAAAGAGACAAAAATTGCACTTATATTTTCATTATACAGAACTTTTTTAGAGTCATTATTTGATCATGGAAGCCAAGCTGTTTTTGTGAAAATTACAGTTGTGGCAAAGTCTAAGTAAACACTAACTACATTTAGCTTTTATTCCTAACCTACAAAAAAACACAATGTTAATAAAATATCAAGCTGTTACTAGTGAAATCCCTAAATGCTGCTTAGTTTTACAAACACACATAGTAGATTATTAAAAAGTAGTTAGCACAAAGTGTACTGTAGTCACTAAGTATTTATTTACCTGATGTAATGTGCATGCAGATTAAAAGGTTAAAGCTAATAATAAGCTGGGAAAATTAAGCAAATTAAGAAATAATGCATTTATCATTTGCTAAAAGCCTTAACATGTATTTAAAACAAGGAATATTGCTACATCAGCTCTCAGTATAAAACACATTCAGTTTTATGTGCTAAAGTGCATAATAAACTATGAAATGCATTGGACTTCCTAGTAAAAATGTTGTGATGGGCTGTGCTTGTATTAGGAAATATAGAAGTTAAATAAGAATTCATTAGCATAACAATAATACACCAGGCTGACACCTGTCTCCTCCTTAAGCTAACTAGAGAATTGTCATCTTAGTCCCCAAAGAAAGAGGTAACCTTTGCATATTAATACATAAATTAGTTAGTAGAAACTGTTAAAAGGTATATGGTTGAGACTCCTGAAGCATGACAACCTCTCCTTCATGGGGGAGAAATGAAGTCCACTTTCCTAAGCGACCTTGGGGTTAGTGTAAAAACTATGTGCATACATATGAGCATTCTTTTGTACATATGTGTTTATAACAATATATGTACATATATTTACACATGAACTAAATGTTCATACAAACTTATAAAGATCTTATGTAAAATTATTTCACTCAGAATGATAACATCACTGGATGATCATGGATCAAAACTCAAGAGGCAAATAAAATTTATAGAAATATTTTTATCCATTAACTACACATTCAGAGAATTTATGCTGCTTCCTCCTAAAGTGTTTCAAACCCATATTTATGACATTGAATATAACTAGTTGAAACAAAGCCTTCCAAAACAAACATGATTTTTTTAATTCACTAACATTATGGAATATTTGTACACTCTGTGAAGGTGTATTGCTGTGATTTGTGTAATAAAAAGCTGAATGGCCAATAACTAGACAAGAGGTATAGGTGGGATTTCCCAGGAGAGCAAGGAAGAGGAGGGGGATCCAGGTGTGTGGGAGACACCAGGAGACACAGAAAGGAAACAGGAGGTGCAAGATGGAAGAGAGGTAACACCACATGATAGAACATAGATTAATATAAATGGGTTAATTTAAGTTATAAGAGCTAGTTAGGAACAAGTCTAAGCTAGAGGCCAAGCTTTCATAATTAATAAGAAGTCTCTGTGTCACTATTTGGGAGCTGGCTGGTAGGACAATGAAAGACTCGTCACATACTAAATCCTCTTAAATACAATTTAAGCATGCCTAATAATAACTCATGTGTGAATATATCAAAATGTTACCACTTTTCATTTCATCATACATTTAAATTATTGTTACACATAAAAATAAAGTTGTAGCATATATTTGACCTGTTCCTCATTATTACAGAGGACTAAATCCTTGAATATTGGACTACTGAACCAAAGTGCACAGGTAATTTTTAAGTTCTTAATGAAATAGAAATAGTATTTCACAGTGATGACATGGATTTTAAGTATTCAAAGATAAATGATTATATAGAACTAGCATGTGACTTCAAGAGTATCATAGTAGAAGGTCAAAATCCAATTTTCTGTGAGAGCTTTACTAAGCCATTGTATGGTCACCAAAACCTTCAGAAAACATGTCATATTTGAGTAGCAGTTTTTATAACTGCATTGTTTCTTAAGCTTACTTGGAGCTATAACCAATGTTTGGCAAAGAGCACTGAGACAATAATTTTAATAAATAAATTTCAGACTGAAAAATATAAAATAATTTGCTATGACAAAAAAAATGGTCAAGATTTATACTTTATGTGAATTTACCAACCATGTTCCCCACATTGGTCTAATAACCAAACAATTATGTTTGAGAAAACTGTGCCCGCCATATCAAGCATGCATCTGAGAACCCATGGGGCATGCATGGCAATCATCACCAGCAACTGACTCACAGCCCACTGATCACACCCCTGCCAGCTGGCTGAACACAATGGATGAATACAGAAAAGGTTTCCCACGTGGCCACGGGAGCAGTGAGCTGGCAGGGGGCCTCCTAATCTTTCATTGCCAACTGGCACCTCAAAGCTCCTTAACTCTCAGAGGCATAGCCATGCACACTGTGCTCAAGCCATCAGGACTTCTCGTTGCTCTGGAGCTGTGTATGGATAGCCATTCTTCCAGATATGCAGGCTGAACTCTTCCTCGAGTGCAAGTTCAAGCATGTCAGGAAACAGAGAAGAGGAAATTGGCATTACCTCAGAGTAGCCCTCCCACAAGTGTGCCCATCTGCTTTCATGCCCCATCTAAATGTGCCCATCAACAGCATCTCCACTCATTCTCAGCAGAGTATTTAAATGACACACAAGGCCACTCCATGAAGAAGAAACTATCAGGGATTTTGGCAATAAAGTAAAATAGTTCAAACTATTGATTCTTAAGTCCAGCAACGAAAGTGCCAAGTGAAACTTTCCAAAAATAAAATAAAAACATATTTTATTAACATATTGTCAGCATTCAATGATAGGATTCATTGTGGCATCTATATATTTATATCATATTTTCTCCTACTTTCCGCCCATTATCACCCTCCCTGGTTTCTCCTTCATCCTCCCAGGAATCTCTTTCCTTGCCCCAATCTCCCTTCTGATTTTTCACATGTATACATCACACACACATACACACACACACACACACACACACACACACACACACACACATTGCTATCACAAATGTGTAGATTGGTGGGGTATCTTATGATGAGGAAAAAAATTCTGGCAGCTCCACTCACAGCAAGAAACACACCTTTGGCGGCAGCTGAAGATGATTTTGCCCAAACACAATTCTCTTTCCTGACACAAACAACCGTTACTCTAATTTAAAAGTAATTTATAACACAAGGTATTTTTACAACTTTATCATGCAAGTATACATCTATAGTTACACTGGATCCATCTTCCCAATTTCAAACATTTGTTGTCTTTTTTTTTAATGTCTCCTGCCATCTAAATGGTCCTCCATCATCCTGTTCTTTTTCTTATAGTTTATTTGTTGAAGAACCCAAGGTATTTGACTGATGCAATTTGTCATAGTCTGTTTTTCATCACCCTGTACCGTGGTGTAGATAGCTTGCTTTTAGTGCTTTGTATTTCTTGAAAATTGACAGATGGGCTCAAGACTTTGATGAGACACATATTCAGTCCTGTTGGCAGGACCATAGGCTGTGTGAGAATTCTGCTATGAGAAGGCACATCATGACTGCCAGCCTGGCTTTTTTGTGATGCTGGTGGCTGTTTAAGCCCAGAACCTGCCTCCATTATTTCACTGCAAAATGACGCCACTGATTTACCTTTCACTTACTCTTTGGAATAGTTTTTTTTAAGATATTTCCCTCCGTCCATACCTAGTTCCTTCATTGTGCTGTTCACACAGGAGAAAAAATTAAATGCTTGATATTCTGCTTGCCAAATTTGGTTTTCTATTAGTCTATGGAGATAACTAATTTATTTTAAATGGCGTTTTGAACTTGTGAGTTTAAAGATGTCGGGAGGCTTTCAGTTATTTTCAGTGGTTTATTCTCTTTGTTTTGTATGTCCCATTTCTTTAGTGGATGTCCCATCAAGTCAGTCCCTGGGTTATTTTGATATTAACCATCTATGATAGTGTAGTTGAATCTGGTAGATCACAGTTTTCAGGTACAGCTTGCACATTACTTACTCTGACTTCTTTTAGTGGAAGTGGCATTTAAAGACCATTTTACACATGCCAATGGTGCTTTTTATGACAGAGTTGGCAGCAGCTTCCAGGCCACCCTGCCAAACAGAGCCAAGACTATAATATAGTCACATGCCCAGGCTATCACATAGCATATGTGAAATGTTAATTTACATGTGTGTGCAGAAGCACACACACACACACACACACACACACACACACACACACACGCACATACACACACATACACACACGCTTTTATATTACAGTAGTCTGTTCCTGCTGATTATACTTCAGCTTCTAGACCAAATGATTTTTCCTTATCACTTTTTTTCTTTTTATTAACTTTATACTGTATTTGTGTTTCCTTTCTTCCGAGCTGTGGTTTGATTCTCAATGGCCCAGGAAAGGATAAAATAAATCATAAACACTGATTTACTTCATCTGACACTATTCCTAAACATTTCAGAACAGCGACCCTCTTACTATCGCTGGCAGCTTAGTTACTGAAAGCATTTTTGTTTAATACTATTATGGTAATATTACTTGAGTCTCTTCAATACTTCTGAGATGCCTCCATTTTGTTCTCTATAATTGTTTTGTTATTTTAAACCTCACCAAGAGTACACAGGGGCTCCAGATTCTCTCTATCCTCTCCAACAAGTCTTATCTTTTGTAGTTTTGAAATAGCCAACTAGTACGACTGCATCTTCAAAACTGTCCCTGGGGATGAATGGGCAGTCCTGCATGTCTCTTACTCCCCTAGTTATCTTTGCTTCCAAGATATGAGAATCAACCTCTCCTTTAAGCAGCCTACATTCATTTGATTTCTTTTAACCTGAAGAAAGCATAGGAAAACTTGTCTACCACACTCCATTCATTGACTCTGATGTTCAGTTCTTTTTGCTTCAGCCCATAACGTCACCAGCATCCTCATTTTTACCCCAATCCCTAGTACTTTCCATTTCTCACACAGTTCAAAAGAAATTCTACCCCAGGGCCTTATGATTAGTTTACATGGAACTTTATTCATCCTGATGTATCTCTGGTTCACACCCAACAGCTGTCAATGAAATGTTTTTTCAATGAATGTTTCTCTTCACCCAGGACAGAAGGGCACCACAATCTTACCCCACATTCTTTATGTTTTGCCTTTTAATTCTCAGCGTGACATGATGCATGTATCTGTTTAGAATCTTAATAAACTAGGTTCTACATTACAAAAGGGGAAATACTTTTCCATTTATTCCCTGCTGAATTTTCAGAAAACAAAATACCCCTGCACAAAGTAAATGTTCTCTGACAAATGAACAAACTAATGAGTAAGATTAGCTGTCTAGACTACAGATTTTCTCATGCTTCCTTGTAGAGAATCCTGACTAATGGTCAGAATTAGCAATAACATTGGCAATGATCTGATATTCAGTAAAGAGCTTTCAGTTGAAGTTTGAAAATAACATGAATCGATCTCCCCTGTAGAGGGACTATAAAAAGTTCAGGTGTAGGTATATGTCATGAAACCAGTGAGGGACTATGAGAAAGAGAAAAGAGTTCTCAAGGAGACAGCAAAAGGAAGAGATGATAATAGACTATGTATGACATGAATGTGGAAAGGGGCTATGAAGGGGAGGATAGGGACCTGCAAGGCAGACTAGGAAGACAGAGAAGAGGAGAAGAAAAGGAAGACTGACAGAGTATATGTAGAAGCATCATAATGAAGCCCATTACGTTGCAGTCAGAAACAAGACAATGATAGAAGAGTCCAAGAATATAAGTATTGGAGAGACGCTGTTCACTGGAGACTCAGTTTCAACTAGACAGGAGGAATAAGTTCAAGAGATTGCCATGCATCATGATACTACCTGTTATAACAACATACTGTACATTTACACTTTTCTGAGTAGATATTACAGGTTCTCGTAAACTCAAAAAAAATGAATATGGAAGGCCATTCATCATATATTAAGCAGCTTGATTTAGTCATTCCAAGCTACATTTTTTTCTAAATTTGTTTGTGAATTAAAACAAAAACAAAATAGCACGTGTTTGTTGTGTAATGTCCACTGAGTGTTCTGTGATTTACCGAGTGCTCGATAAACATGGAGCAGCAACCCTGACTATTGTCAGCTCTGGTCCCTATTATCTTTACATTCAAGACTGTTAGAAACATGATGAGTCTTGGTTTCCACACTTGTAGGTCAATGTAGTATTTGAAACTATCAAATTAGAAGAGCTGGAACAAACTTGTGTGGTTGATATGCAATGTCAGAGGTCATCTACAGCAGCACGTGCTGTAAACTAAAACCTCTCACTGAGCTACACGCCTGGCTGTCTGTGGGTGCCCCTGTGACAAAGACTTCATCTCTTCTCTGGAGGCTAAATTGGAAAACTGACAGTTACACCTTCTGTGAATTTCAGATTTTACAGGACTCTGTCATTCTAATATCCACTTGCAAAATGGTGTGGAGTGAGATGTTAAACAGTGCATATTTTTAATTTAAAATCCATTAGCATTCCACATAATTAATTAGAATTTTACACTCCAGTGGCTTTTGGTTCCCTACAGAAAATTGAGCACACAGAATATAATTTGATTTAATTTTTGTTCTAGGTTTAATCTACCTTAAACTTAAAAAAAAAAATCTCAGGAGAAAATTTAAATTTAACTAGCTAAAAATTTTGTGTTTTTTTTTTTTTTTTAAATAAATCTGGCATTTTTTTGTGATACCCTTCAGGAAAAAAAAAAGCTTAGAAAAGTAAAATGAAGACAAAATATTTACTTTAGTTTTTAAAGTAAAACAACTCAGGGCCAATTCTTCAACATAGCAATACATTATGAGAAGATACAAAGGGCATATAGGACGTTTCCTGTCAGTTTCAAACCCACTGCTGTCCCATCAGAATGGGAGAACTCTGTGTCCACCTAGGTCTTTCACAGCTCCAGTCAGTGCCATTAAAAGTCCCCTCCCAGAAGATCCTGAGTGACTTGACATTGTTGTAGTATGTTTGTTGAAGCTCAGGGGTTAAGTCCTGGGATCTAATCCCATTCCATGGCCACTTCCAGGGACCAGAGCCGTGAATGTATCTCCTTAGATTCCTTATCACCATGGTTTGGTTTGGAAGGCTGTGGCCTAACTTCAAATTCTTTGGAATTCACTGACTATTTGGTTTAGTGAATTCCTTGGACTTCAGTGACTATTTAGTTTAGTGAGTCATCCATTGGTCGTTTTTTGACACTTTCTGTTCATTTAACCTTGTGATTCTTTAATATCTTGCTTCCTTTTAACAGTTTTTAATCTCACATCCCATGGTGTCTGAAGCTGACATTTTCCTGCGATATCTATTAAGTATAGAATTATGTTGACCCATTATTCTGCTTTTTATCTTCCCTTATTGCTTCACTGCCTGGCAGTGCCAATATTAACCTGAATGCAAGGTCATTTTTCATCTATGAAAAACAACTAGAATATTAGGACGTTTTCTATGAGTGACAATGGATATAAATATAGGACTACAGTAATGTAAACTAGTGAATATGACTGACTATATTACCTCAGTAATACAAACCCATGAATATGAGTCTGTGACCACAGTAATACAAACTGGTGATTGTGAATATATGACCACAGTAATATAAACCAGTGAATGTGAGTATATGATCACAGTAATATAAACCAGTGAATGTGAGTATATGATCACAGTAATACAAACTAGTGAATGTGAGCATATGATCATAGTAATATAAACTATTGAGACATGAGCACACTTTCACACAAGTGTACATAGCTGTTAGAGTGATGACAGGTAGGTGGATAGATGAATGAGTGGATGGACAAACAGACAGACAGCTAGATATAAATAGCTAAACTAGAGGAGAAAGTATATGTTATATATACTTAAGTAATCTATTAATAAGAAGGTTTGAAAATTTTAAAAGAACATAATACCATTTCTCCAATGATCTAGGGTTTTAGCCATTGTAGAACTAGTGTTTAAAGTATTATAACTCATTTTCAAATATTTGAAAAATTAATATACAGCAGGATAGCAATCTTTTAAGTTTTCCAGTCTTGAGAGTATAATAGAATATTAGTCTAGCTTCTGATTCCAGATTTAAATGGAAAACTTAACAATTTAGCCATTTTATAGAATTTGGGTTAACTTTTTCTACAGATGGAAACATTTTAACATTTTAAGCCACTCATATACATACATAAAATTATATATATATAATTTTAATATAAGCAGTGCTTTAGACTTACTTTAATATCTTATAAATATTCAGCCCCAGTGTATAGTAATTCTGTTATTCACGCTCAATTAAAAACTATTTTTAATGTTAGGATTCTACATGTAAAAAATTATAAAACGTGAGTGATTTAAAGAGACATAGATAAGATCAGATTACTTCATAAAATGCTACTTATTGGTTGTATGTTATAATGTGGATATGTTAATAACTGTGAAGATAATTGACTTGTAGAAACAAATATAAACACATTTAATGAGGTTATTGATTTTCCCTCATAAATGTTCTCACATACTTCATATTATATGCATATCACTAATGATGTATGTCTTTTCATTAGAGTTGGCATAATAAAGATAATTTTAATGCATCTGTTAGTGAAGTTTAATATTGAAAAATTAATAAAGCAAGCTTAATTTCATTGCTAAGTCTGTTATTAGCATTATGTGTATCAGCAAGCAAATTTGCCAACACGAATATTTATTTCAGCTCAGTTGGTTAAGAAAGCATTGCCAATCCTAGGTCTCCACAGGGCTGGTCAGAAAGACCAGCTCCTCCGAAAGGAAGCTAATGTACACTGCCCTTGTGTGCTAAAGCCCTACAGAACTAGTTTCCTTTACGATGCCTGGCATTCGTGACAGCTATACAAAGGTCAGCCTGTTGACTAAAAGTTACCCACTTGGACTCAAATGAATTGGAGGCTGCTCTGTGAATGCCTTTGGATTAGCTGTGACAACTTCACCGGGCCTCACTTGACAAAGCTGTAGAAAAGAAAACCTGTTCTGTGCACCCACAGCACCTGCTTCCATAGACTTATTTGAGTTCTCTCTATAAAAGAAAATTAAGCATCACAGAGGCTAAGAAAGAAACAAAATATTCACTGATGAAGCCCTAATTCTAGAACGAGAACTTATTCCTGCATGTCTGTGCTTTACACTTACAAAAGTGAGCCCTCCCTTTCTTTCTTTTTTTTTTTTTTTTGTAAATTGGATTTGAGAAAAATGACAAATGTGCTAAGTTTCTGAACAGGATGAATCAGTCACTTTATAGAAGAAAATGTTAAGCTCGGAGTTCTTTCCTTGTGTGATTAACTCTAGGAGAGGCTTTATTACATACCAGTTCATTCATAGACATCTTTTAATGTGGCTGTCAGGTAGGTTATGCCTCTCTTTTCTTCCTTCTACACAATGCATGTTACAAGTGTTCCTCTGCTCTATCACGTGCAGTTATTACATCTCTAGAGAAGCAGTCATTTTAAATGGGTGATCTGCTGCTGATTTGCAGCTTTCTACAGACTGAGTCAGAAGAAGTTGACGAAAGCAAATGAATGCATCAAAACAATGGTTCTGTTTCCCAGGGCCAGAGAAGTAGAAGGATTTTCAGAAGCCTACAAATTCATCAGAGGCACAAGGATACTGAGTACATTCCTCAGATAAGTGAAGGGAAAGAAATTGGGAAAAAATGCATATGAAAATATATCATATCACAAGGTTTCTTACCTAAAAATCACTGTAGTTCGTTTATTCAAACCATCCATTTAGTCAAATAGTTAGTTTATTTTTTAACTTGATAAGATAGAGATTGGAGGTCAGGAATTCTTACTACACCATGATACACATACAAAATACTTACAAAATATGAACACACAATACATGAAAAAATAACTGTCTTTGGTTCTCATGCTGCTGTAAAGCATGGATGGACTAACTGTGGCATAATTTAAATTATGTTTCTTATTAACTTATTAAAACCTGACCTTAGGAAGGTAGTTTATTCCAAAGTTTGCACAGAGAAACCATTCACCTTATCGAAGGCAATTCACTAATAGAAGGCAAGCCATATTTTTCAACAATAACGTAAAATTAATGTGTAAAATAAAAAAATTCAAAGGAAAGCTCAAAGAACAATGCATAGTAAAAATTCTGAAAAAAAGTTTTAAACAAAAATATAAGACACGTAGGCTTACAACAACTATAAAAATATAGGTCTGATGTACATAAAATGGAAACTGACCAAATTTATATGGAAAGAAGAGTGGAAGTTCCCTTGAAAAGACAGGATTCAGGACAAAAGCTGTGAGGGAATAAATTCAACCTTGGAAGATTATTTAAGTTTCATAAAGCTCCTATGTCGATGAGTTCCTGGCCTTCTCCGAGCTTCTCAACACAGCTTCCACAATTACAGCTATTGTCTTTGGTACAGGAAGGTACAAAAGAGAAACATAAACACCAATCATGAACAAACCCTTTGATCTGCAATGGTGTCCTTCCTGCAAGATATGCTAGGGCAATGGTGGCACAAAGCTCGTGGAAGTAACCAACCTATATCTGATTTGACTTAAGGCCCACTCCAGGAAATAGAACCCATGCCCAATACTGCTTGGGTGACCAAGAAGCTGAGACTAGATAGCCCAGGGACCTAGAGTAAAACCAAACACTATAGACTTTATCTTTTCAGTTGGGAAAGGTAGCTTGTGAAAATTCTCTTGTTTGAATACACATGTGAATTGGTACTGACATTATACATGCCTTTTATATGTTACTAGATTGTAAATGGAAGAGGTAGACAAAAATGGAAAAGAAAAATCACAATCCAGTTGTAAATAAAGAAATATGTTAAGTAAAATATATATGGTGGTTTTGTGGTAATGTACCAAACAAAATTTTATTATTGATTACCTAAATTCTATGTATTTCATCCCAAAGAGGGAAAATACCTACATTTTTTTTTAAAATTAGGATTTATGGGGGGTCTTTGTTAAGTATTCATTGACTGTCCTAACCACCTTAAAATTAACAGACAATATCTTTTCATACAGCAAAAGTATGTTTATTAGTATATTGTCTTAATAAAGTAAATGTGTATGAACTGAAATCCTCAAATCTTTTTTTATTAATGTGTTTCTTAACTGTGAGGACAATATTCCACATTTTTAACTTTTCGTATGCCTGGTTGAAATTAATTTGATGTGTTTTATTTAAAAAATTACTTGCATTTATCATAATTTATGCTCATCAAGCCTTAAGGTAGAATAACTATTCAGTATTTTTGTTATCAAAAAAAACATAAAATAAAATTTATACACAATGGCAGTGGTAACACACGCCTTTAATCCTAGCATTCCAGAGGCAGAAATCCCTCTGGATCTCTGTGAGTTCAAGGCCACACTGGAAACAGCCAGGCATGGTGACTCACGCCTTTAATTCCAAGAAGTGAGCCTTTAATCCCAGGGATTGATGGCAGATAGCAGAAAGATATATAAGGCGTGAAGACTAGGAACTAGATGCATTTTGGCTGGTTAAGTTTTCAGGCTTTCCAGCAATAGTTCAGCTGAGATTCATTCTGGATGAGGACTCAGAGGCATCCAGTCTGAGGAAACAGGATCAGCTGAGGAATTGGCAAGGTAAGGTGGCTCTGGCTTGTTCTGCTTCTCTGATCTTCCAGCATTCACCCCCATAACTGGCCTCAGGTTTGATTTTATTAACAAGACCTTCTAACATTCATGCTATGCACAACCACAGAACAAACCTCAAAATCATCAAAGCAACACTGAGTACAAAGGACAGAGCTGTAAATATCGTATAAACTATTTTCAAAATCTACTATAAAACTGCAGTCACCAGAACACTGCAGTACTGTCATAAAATCTGACACACGGTCAAATGAGAAAGAACCATCAGATAGAAACATGGATTCATATATTTAAGTCAATCTGTGTTTGACAGACAACAAAATTCATAATGAGGAAGAAAGCCTCCTCAATAAAATAACACTTTGTTGACAAATAGAGTGTTAACATGCAGAGCAATGCAATCAGATCTCCGGTTGTGAAGATGATTCCACACCTGTGAGCATAAGTTGAGATTCCCCAGGACCGACATAAAGCCAGATATAGCAGTGTGTATCTGTAATCCCAGTGAGCCTTAGAGAGGCAGGTACACAGCATGAAAGAAAAGTGTAGCTGGAGAGATTTTCTCTTCGGGTCCCACCAAGTCTCGCCAGTCCTGGAGCCCACTTAAAAAATAAACACAGAGACGCTTACATTATTTAAACTGCTTGGTCATTAGCTCAGGCCTATCATTGTCTAGCTCTTACTCTTATAGAAGAGATCATGCCTCAGACATGCTGAAGACAAGAACTCACAACCAACATTGTCTTGTGACCTCTGCACACAGGCCAACCACTTCATATTCACTCTCATACATAGTTACATACACATGAACATAACATCATATATACACGATTAAAAAGAAATCAGACCTCTAAATGGATTAAAAAGCTAAATGCAAACAACCTCAAACTATAAAACTACTAGAAGAATACATGAGGGAAATGCTGATTCATATTGTTCTAGGCAATAATTTTTTTTTTGGGGGGGGGAATACTATCCCAAGAACACAGCCAACAGAAGCAAAACATTTTAATCAAATGTATAAACTGCAAATTTTCTCACAGCCAAGGAATTCATCAAGAAAGAGATAATCTGTAAAAGGGAGAAAATACATTCAAACAATATATCTGATAAGGAGTTAGAAGCTACAATATACAAAAACCCAAACAGCTGAACAGTAGGAAAACAAATACTTGAATTTTAAAATGGGCAAATGACCTGTGTTGACATTTATCAAAGAAGAGATACAAATGACCAACAGACATTTGATGAAATATTCAATACCACTCAAGAGAGAAATGCAAGTTAAAAGCACAATGAAATGCCACTTCACACTGATAAAGCAGCTGTTATCAAAAATATGAAAAACAGTAACTGTTGAAGATAGTATGGTCAAAGCAGAGCCACTGAGCACTTTTAGTAACAGTGTAAGTCAGCACAGCCAAATACACCGTGAACAATTCTCAGGAACTAAAAGCAGAATTTACATGCAATCCAGGAATCCTACCATTAGGCATGTATCCATACTAAAATCAGTACCTCCAAGAGATATTTGCATACCCATGCCCACTGCAGCATTATTCGTGATAACTAGCAGTAGGAAATCAATCTAAGTATGCATCACAGGACAAATGGATAAACAAAAGCTCATATGTGTATAAAGTGCAGTAAGCCTTAAAAAAGATGTCAATAAATTTGAGAATAGCAACATGAAGAAACCTGGAAATTATTATCATTATGAAGTGAGACAGGCAAAGAAAGCCAAATGCAAATACATGACCTCACCTGTATGTAGAGTATAGAATAGTTGAATACTTAGAATTAGAAAGTAAAATAGTGACTCTAAGACACCTGGGTAAGAGTGGGAGATTTTGGCAAAAGACACAGAAATTTAGCTAGATAAGAGAAGGATATCAACTATGTGTTATGAGTACAGTTGATGGTATTTTATATAGTTCAAAATTAGTAAAAGGACGAACTTAAATTATTCTCATCACTCAAAAGGAAAAGGAACCTGGAGGCCTATGTTCAATCCTTGGGACCCATACAGTAGAAGGAAAAACTATGTTGTCCTCTGACTTTTGTACTTGTTCACACACACACACACACACACACACACACACACACACACACACAAAGTGGGGTGGTGCATAACATTAAGTTTGAAAATATCATCACACGTGGGATGATGCTAAATACTCAGATTTAGCTATTCCATAAATGGATACTGCTACAGGTCAGATATTAAATATTGACCAAAGTTCCATGGCTTGCACCTGATAGTGTTCTTGGGAAGTAGGGAACACTTAGGAAATAAAGTCTAGTAGAAGAAAGGGAGTTGGGCCATTGGAAGTATGCCCTTGAAAGAGATGTGGGCATTCCTCCATTCTGCACCCCTGTCACGTCCTTCTTCTATTCATCTCTTCTCTTTCTTTCTATCCTTTTCTCCCTCTTGTCGTCCATCC
Source organism: Peromyscus leucopus (assembly GCF_004664715.2). NCBI lineage: Eukaryota > Metazoa > Chordata > Mammalia > Rodentia > Cricetidae > Peromyscus > Peromyscus leucopus. The sequence continues at coordinate 98,411,072 of NC_051067.1, read as the reverse complement.
TTTCTTCACTCCCTTTCCACCTCTTTCTTTCTGTCTATGCTCCTCATTCACCATGAGGTAGCAGTGTTGCTCAGTTGTATACTCTCCACCATGATGTCCCACCTTACCCAAAACAACAGAGATGGCAAAAAGAGAGCTAACTTGTATGAATTGTTAAGCTAAAATTATTGATTATTTCAGGCATTTCATCACAGAAAGCTGAATAACAAACACATGCATCAAAATGATGTGTTGCACACTGTTTTTGTTTGTCAACAAAAACTAAAAAAGAAAGGTAATTCATAACACTAATGATGAAATCTGAATAAACATACAACAGTTGTGAATATGAATGAGCCCAAAAATATTATACTAGATGATAAGAAAAATGTATGATAATACATACACAACTCAATGAACATGGAGAAGTCAAAGTAGTACCTATCTATAGCCTTCATCCCTATGTTCTAGCATCTTTGGTATAGGAAGGTACCCTGCATGCCACCAAAAGGGAAAGGTAAACATTAAGTCAGCCACAAACCCTGTGATCTAAATGGTATCCTGACTGCAAGATGTGCTAGGGCAATGGTGGCACAAAGCTTGTGAGCATAACCAACCAATATCTGCTTTGACTTAAGGTCCAATCCAGCAGATGGAAATCGCACCCAGCACTGCTTGAGTGATCAAGAACCTGAGACTAGATAGCCCAGGGACTTGGAGTAAAACAAAATACAACTGTCCTAAAAAATTAAAATAAAATATAGCAATAAAATGACTCCTAAGACATTCTGTCATCTCATAATTCAGTGCCTGCCTTGCTCAACCATCATTGGAGAAGTTTCCTACCACAGCAGGTGGAAACAAATATAAAGACCCACAGCCAGACATTAGGTAGAGAGTGAGAGACCTGGAAACACTCAGTCCTAAATGTAATGTCTCCATCAAACCCTCACCCCCAGGGCTCAGAGAGCACCACTGAAGAGGAAGCAGGAACAGTGTAAGAGCCAGAGGAGATGGAGGACACCAAGAAAATAAGGCCTTTTGAATCAGCATTACCAAAGTCCATATAAACTCTGAGACTGAGGCAGCATGCACAGGGCCTGCACGGGTCTGCACCAGGTCCTTTTTGTACAGATTATGGCTTCAAGTTTATTGTTTTCAAGGGATTCCTGAATGTGGCAACAAGTGGGTCTCTGATTCTTGTGCCTTCTCTTGGGCTCTTTTCCTTCTGTTTGTTTGTCTTGTCCAAATTCAAAATATGTTAGTTTTTGTTTTCTTATTTTGTTATATTTTCTTACTACCACTTAGAAGCTGTTTGTTTTCTAATGAGTAACAGAAAGGGAGTGGATTCCATGGGAGGGGAGGAACTGAGAGTAGAGAGGGAGGCAAAGCCATAATCAAGATATATTATGTGAGGAAAAAAATCTATTTTCAATAAAAAGAAAATTTTTTACAGGAAAAAAAATATATTTAAAAATACCAGAGAGAAAAAATACAGACATACACAAGCCTGATATTTTTATTAAAAACTATTGGAAACTGAATGCAAGAAAATGTCAACTAAGAAACAAAAAATATAAAATATAACTAATATGTTTTAAAGTGTCTTTGGTGAAAGTAATAAATTGTCTTTTTATGGTTATGAAAAAGTCACAAAGCATGTCCATGTATGTTATACTACAAAAAAATCATTAATTTCATAAATGTAGAAATAAAATAATTCGATTGGGTATAATAAAACTAAAACTGCAAAATCAGAAAGAAAAAATTATCCCTACTACCTGGAAAAAATATATATATATTAAGAAAGCTGTTGTTGATAATAACAAAAAGCAGTATGAATTCTGCTAATTACAGAACTCAATATTAAGTCATAACTAAAGATATCCTCAGAGGAAAATTCATAGCCTTACATTTACTTATCAATATTACCAAATAAATATTTTAAATGAATTAAGCTGAAAAGGTAATTAAGCATCTTTGTGAAATGATTTTGTTGACTCCTGTAAGAAAGACCTGATCTTTTCTGAAGGCCAGAGGGGTGTTGATGGGGAAAGTAGGTTCTGGGAGATGGGGAGTGAGGGAAGGCTGTGACTGGGATGTACTGTATGAAAGATGAATACATTTAAAAAATAAATAAAACAGATAGCAAATGTTTTTAAAATCTGTATGAAAACATGGTACTCCACTTGAAAAACCTGCTTCACAGACTGTTACAGATTAGCAATTCTGACACACTTGAAAGATATACTAGAGTTGGAAGTGTGTGTAAATAAACTATAAATATAGTAGAACTTGGGCCAGAAAGGAAAGTTACACAAAAGCAAGACTGGAAGCCGGCATGAATATTAAGTCTATATTAAAACTTACAATTTAGAATAAATTCATGTCTATTACATATGTGTGTGTGTGTGTGTGTGTGTGTGTGTGTGTGTGTGTATCACAGACTTAATCACAATTCAACTATATTCTCACCATTTGGGCAGTCAGAAATTCAAAACAGATCTCACTGTTCTAACGTACTCCTCCTCCAGGCTCTACAGTCATCCATTTTCTTCTCTTCCCTTTGCTGGACATTCTACACTCAGGGTGGGTCTCTTTTGTCTTCAGAGTCAGCAGCACTGCATCTTAAATGCCTCTGACTCCAATCCCGTGCAGCTCCTTCTCCCATTCTAAGGGTGTTCCAATTACATAACCCAACTGAATAAACTACAACAAACCTCTAGTTTTAAGGTTAATTGACTGGAAACCTTTGTTTAATCTGCATCCTTAGCTAGCAGTTACTGTTATGTAACCTAATATATTCACAGATTGTATGACTATAGCATCACTCTGGGCTCTTATTCTGTCCATCAAAATACCAAAACTCTTTTTTGTTAAAAAAAATTCTACAAAAAAAAATTAAAAAACGAATAATCCCAATGCTTTTGAACTTCTTCAGAGCATGGAAAGAAGTAAAACTTAATTACTTCTTTTAATCACGCAGAATAACATTGATACTGAACTTGGCAATGTTAACACCCAAAAGAAAATAACAAGAAAATCTCACTTCTGATCATCAAAGCCAACATGGTAAATAAAACAGTAGCAATTAGAATGCTGTATCACATCAAAGGAACAACGTGCCATGACCATGTGTTGTTTTCCCACTTAAGCAATGAAATGATATTTAGTACAGTTTTTAGTCTCAAAACTCCCAAATATTAATATCATTAATGTTATCATTAATGAAATAATTCCCATATTCACAAACAAATATGAAATCATAAGAATAAGGTCATTAAGAAGCACCTATGAGATTGTCAATTGTTGGATTTGATTCCATGACTAATAGAGACATAGGTGTTCAGAAAATACTTTCTTACACCTATATCTTATAGGGTACTGCCAATGTTTTATTCTATTAGTTTTTGAGTGTTTCAGAAAATATTATGCAAAATGATGAGAGGCAAGCAAATAAAATAGTCTAGTTCTAACACCTATGAACCACAACTGTTACCAGCATGGTAATATATGCATAAAAGTAGAATAGGAGGCACTCACATGTTGGTGCCAACCAGCAGCTGTCTAACTGCATGAAGACCCACTCAACAGGAAGGAGATCATATTTGGTATTGAAAACCTAGCCATTTCCCAGGGCTGGTGAGGTCCTGAATCTTAGAGAAGAGTCTATGACAGCTGCTTTCCTAGACCAGCAATTCCTTACTACTGTCTAATCTTCCATAGACCCACAGTGTAGCTACCACCCTCATCAAAGAAGCCTCCCTTTACAGTAAATGGAGACCGTCATGGAAAACCACAACTGGACACAATGTAGATACCAACAGATCACAGGGAGCTCAACCCCAATGGAAAAGTTTTCATTACAGTTCCCACATCGATGGTTCAGGAAAACATCATTGAAGAGAGGCCAGAAAGACTGTAAGAGCCAGAATGCCAGAGAGTGTGCTATGAAACAGTCTTTCATAGAAATGGCTACATAAACAAGACCAGAGCAATGGGAATATCATTGAACATGTTAACATGAAAAGGTGAAATTTTCACATTGTCCCACCCCTAGACAAAAAACTACAGCAACTAATGACTGCTGGAAGAAGTCGAGTTAGCCTCTCCTGTGGAAAAGCCCTCTTATTGGTTGTCCAGTGTGGTCAGTCTTGAAACCATATACACACAAATAACAAAAGCAGATTCATCACACACACACACACACACACACACTAATTGAAATAAAATAAGCTACCAACTTGAGAGTAGGGAAGCACAAGGGGGTTTAAGGGAAGGTTTTTGAGAGGGGCAGGAGGAAAGAAAGGGAGGAGGAAAAGTGATGCAATTCTATCTCAATTAAAAAATCAAATGATATCAATTGCCTCTAAATTATAAGACATTAATACATTTCATTTTAAAATCTCAAAAATGTCTTCAGATATTGCAAAATATATCATGTTCTGTAAAATCATTTCTTTTTTGAGTCTTACCAATGTAGTGGATATTATAGCTACTTTTAAAAATTGAGAATACTCTATTCATTGAATTTGCAAGACTTATATATATTTTGTTATGCAAAATTCTAAGGTACACAACATTTTGTGTAATGTGCTACCTTGCCAAGAAAGCATATATTCACATTTAGTATATATCCATATTTTGCATATATTCATCAAAAATGTTCTGTGTGGATGAAAGAATCTACAGCAGTAGTATCTATGGATTGAAAAGTAAGTAAATTGATGGGTTTAGAGGGAGTTTGCCAACAGTAATGTTAAGATAGTTTCAATTTAATTTTTTAACCATAGAAACACTTGCATAATTTAAGACCCTGACCCAAATTAGCAAATGCATTTGCGTGTTTTCCATTTCTGTGCTTTAATAGTCAGTCATGAAAGAGCTGGACCTTGACTTCCCTCGTAAGGCTCCAAGAATCTATAATTAAGCTGTGGACTTCTTAAGCAGTTCATTAATACTGGCTCCAGAAACATCTACATGATCTTTTATGTGTACACACACACACACACACACACACACACACACACACACACACACACACACGTACATATATGCTGTGGAATATCGTTCTGTATGCTGTGAATATGTGTTGCTCTGATTGGTTCATAAATAAAATGCTGATTGGCCAGTAACCAGGCAGGAAGTATAGGCAGGGCAAGCAGACTAGGAGAATGCTGGGAAGAGAAAGAGCAGAGTCAGAAGTAACCATCAAGACGTGTGTGTGTGTGTGTGTGTGTGTGTGTGTGTGTGTGTGTGTGTGAGTGAGAAAAAAAGTTAAAGAAGTATAAACAACTCAGTGCACTGCAATTGCTCTTCCATTAGGTCCCAAGTGGAAAATAGGGGTTCTTTGGAAAGACTTATTCAGGCATTAGTCTTATCAGTTTTATCACTCTTTTCCAGCTGTTAGCTGGGGAACAATTGGCTGGATGAGGAACAGCGAATAGTAATCCAGACCACTGTGGCAGATGTTCTCAGGATCATCAACAGGATGGGGCACGCTTCTTTCCAGGCATCTGATGTATCATAGAGAGGCAGGGTCATCTACTTGCATATTAATATGATGATCTACATGTGTTAGGCTGGCTTTGGGAAGCCTCTGAATTGGTAAAGTTGAATGCAGGCTATGCCAAGAGGCAACTGTGGGCTGTTGCTTTTCAATCTCGATCTTGTTTTTGTGTGGGAAATACTAGAACTTGCTGGACCTATTCTTTCTTCAAGGATTTAAATGGATGAATATTCCCTCCAGGTGATTCTAACAGACTTGCTGAAATTTTGTCAAATTAAGAAGCCATGAATGTATACATACACAATATGAATTCTGTTTTGTAACTTTAAATTTCACAGACACAGAATTCCATAGAGATAACAAAAACATTCAGCAAAATCCAAATAACTAAGATAGTCTTAAATGATCAAAATATCCCTAAACAAGTTACCATTTGAAAATTCTATACAGAGATCCTAAACTATAACTTAACTAGGCAGCTCCCAGTTGAGATTTAATGAATCAGGCAACAAGGAAAACTTGTTTTTTCCCTACACTGGGGAGGACAGGCATTAAGAGGAATATAAATACTGAAGCATCATCATGCGCCAATGCTCACAGCTGAAGCAGATGAGGAAGGCTGGGCAGTTTACGTGTTCTGTTTCATCTGGCTTAGGATAGCATGATTTAGGTCTCATGGGGAAGGAGCAATGGACAGTACTGCAAATGGCATAGAGACTCGCTGCCTAGTCATCAAAGACGTCTCTATCCCCATCTTCCTCTCTAAGTCAACATTTTTGGCATTCCCTATTTTGTACAAAATGTTCATTCTGTCAAACACTAATTGAAATCTCTGTCAGGTAAGCTCTGTCAAACCTAATATTTCCAAAGCCTAAAGCCTCTGAGGAGCCTTGAAGTAAATCTTCCTGTTAGCACGATACTATTTCACACTCACTAATCTATTTGATTACTTTGTTTTAACAAACTATCTCTCAAAAATATAGATATGTGGGGCCAGTGACATGGACCAGCAGGTAAGTGAATTTACCACCATGCTTGATGACCTGAAGTCAATCCCTGGAACACCCATGCTAAAAGAAGAGAATCAATATCTGAAAGCTTTTCTTTGACCTCCACACACATACAAAGGAAAAAAGAGTGTGTTTTCAAGTTGGAATATGTGGTCAACTAATGGGTGACATCATTTTGTCTCTCATGAAAACCTTAAGATTCTTGGAGTTAATTGACTCATTATAAAATCACATGTAGCCGGACGTTGGTGGCGCACGCCTTTAATTCCAGCACTCAGGAGGCAGAGCCAGGCGGATCTCTGTGAGTTCAAGGCCAGCCTGGGCTACCAAGTGAGCTCCAAGAAAGGCACAAAGCTACACAGAGAAACCCTGTCTTGAAAAACAAAACAAAAAAAAAAATCGCATGTACTGTATTCATTGTTTTTCTCTCTAGCCCCATCCGTTGTAATTCTTTGCTCATGTCTGATGGATCCCTGCTGCTTATGGACTGTATCACCAAGGATTCCTCACCTTCTGACTCCTTCACTTAAAGCTAATAGTGGATACTCCCTGCAGAGTCAAGAAGTGAAAGGAGGGAGTTTGATACATGCATTCTTCATTTCCTTTGTGGCCAACACTCCATCTCTGGCAGAGGCTAAGATGCTCCTAAGCATCTTGGTGGCTACTCAACACCACCTCTCTCAGGCCTTTGGTGACATCATTTCCAACCATTTCAGATTCTGTATAGTACTAGTGTCTAAATTCCCTTACTGTATTTTATATTCTTAAAAACATTATATAACTAACTGAAGAGAATTCTATTTTCAATTGAAACTCTGATTACTAAAAACAGTGTTTTTTTTTTTAAAAAAAAAACAGTGTTTCTATATGTTTCAAATATTTATAGTACAAAAAACTGAAAAACAGCATTCCTGTAATTCTTATTTTACATATATATCAACACTAAAGTCACACACATTTTGAGAGAATGATGATTTTATTTTTATAGAGCAAATTACAAGGCCATTTTCTAGAGAGAACTGTTTTTGCTTTGAGAGAGGAGGGTTGGGATTGTTCTTTTATGCGTTAGAACTTGCAAAGGGACTTGATGTCCCCACTTGCTAGTTCTAAGGGACACATATGGAAATAGCATTTTCTTTAATCAATATTACAAATGCTTGCTGAAAGGAGACTCAGCCCTTGCGTGCAGCTTTCCCACCAATTTGTCAATGGCATTTAAAAGTTTCTTCAGCTGGAAAGTACCCTGAAAGGCTGGAAATCAGGGCAAGGAACTTCTCTAATAAACGAATGAGGCAGGTTCTTAATGAGAATTGTTTTGCATCCTGTAATTATCCTGCTAGAGTTTTGCAGGCTTGGGTTTCAGCATCTTAGAGGTATCAGTGTCAGCCACGATTACCTGTAGTTTTCATAACATGGACCTTTCTATTCCACAATCTCTTTGACATTGTCTATTATTCCTTAAAGACACATTAATATTCAATGCCATTAGTTACTTCCTCCATGTGTATACATTTTGCATATCAGTTCAAGAGACAATGAAAACAAAATACCACCATGCATGCACTACAAATTTGCAATGTGCCTTCTTTGTATGAATCAAGTGTGTGTGTGTGTGTGTGTGTGTGTGTGTGTGTGTGTGTGTTTTCTTTTTTCATGTACTGTCACACATTCACCAAAATAGTCCCCTCAGATGTCATTTTTTTTCAGATTCTGTGTCTATACTTTTAGGTGTTTCTCTATTCACACAGCTTCAGTTTACAAAACAAGATTAGATAGAAAAGTTATTACAGAAAATAAAGAATTAAATATTCACTAAGTAGTATTCTGTCAGCAGTGTGGTTATTAGCTATAAAGACTGAAGACCATTGTAAAGGAAGTTAGCAGTGAAATTAATGAACAGTTATATGTTCTGCAGGGATAGACTGCAATAGGTTCAGTGACTTAAACATATTGTCATAAGTACAGAGCAGACAGGCATGATGGTACATAAAATACACATGTTTATAAGCATGTGTATAGACCAGCTACTGGTACAAAAACACTAGACTTCTCCCTATACTGACCTCTTTGAAAACCTAAGCTGGCCTCAAATTCCTACTATATTCCAAACTCCCGAGCAAGTCAAGCATTCACTGACTGGGCTACATCTTGCTCTCCCTCATTTCCCATCTGCTTACTATGTTTCATGTATAATCAATATATTGTCCTCTTTCCTGACCCCATGTCTTTACAGAGGATGTTTCTACAGCATGAAATTCTTCATTTTTACCCTTTAACTCCTGGAAAATTCTTGTTTTTCTCATTGGGCCTGGCTTTAATGCCCTTTTGAGTGTGTGCAACAGACTTTCTGAACATAGGCAGCCAGAATTGACTCCCCTCTGCTGCCTTGGGGCTGGGCTGAAGCTCTCAAGAAGCTATCACGCTGTGTTGAAATTATGAATAATTTACAGTTTTTATTTGTCATCATACTGAGTTTTTGAAGCACAGTACAGTGTCTTTGTGATGAACCTCAAGAATACAAAGATAATTGTTAGCGACACAAAGCTTATGTGAGAGAAGTGTTGCAGAGTGGAAGAGGAGTCACTGTCAATTTGATTTCACAGACAATGACACTAAACTAGTTACACAATAAACTGTGTAGTCAGCGAAAGCTAGCCAGGGTGGAAATCCAGACTTACATAAGCCGTGTGTGTGTGTGTGTGTGTGTGTGTGTGTGTGTGTGTGTGTGTGTGTGCATTGTACATATGTGCACCCACAGATGCATACACTGAAGTCCGAGAACAATTTATAGGAGTCACTTCTTCCTTTTGGTCATGTGGGTGCCAGGGATTGAATTTAGATGGCCAGCTCAGTGATATACATCTTTGCTCAGTGAGCAATCCTGATAGCCCCTAAATATATCCTCCAAATATTTATTTTATCATTTGTTTATGGGGGTGAGTGTCTATTCATGTGCATCCTATGCCTGCAGAAACCAGAAAAGTATGTTGGATTCCCTGGAGCTAAATTATAGGCACTTGTAAGCTTCCTCATGTTGGTGATGGGAATAGACCTACTGTCCTCTGGAAGAGCAACAAGCATCCATAACTGCTAAGCTACCTCCATAGACACCTAAATATTTTCTATTACATCAATCTTAGAATTTATAAAAAACCTCTGGTTACAGAAGTTGCCTGGATTTTTACCTATCTTCCAGCTTCCTCTAAGAAGAAACATGCAGCTTTGATATATCAAGGAAAATGAATGCTGTAAGTCTAATAGTCTCTAAGTCATTGTAAGGTCAGAAGAAGAGGACTCCAGTATTTCTTGTCCTATGTTAGTACTGTCTCTGTATGAGAGTAATGGCATTAAATCTCTGGTGTCATTTTTTAGCAGTGAGTCCAAAAGAAATGCCATCATGCCAGTCTCTGCTTTATAAATTAGTAATCTGGGCCTGCAAGGTTTTCACTTTTCTCGAGTTTGTTTTCAGAATCTAATGATCAATTAAAGATTTTTTTAAAGACAAAATAGAATAGCTTGAAATCTACAGACAATCAATACATGTTTATTTCATGATGATACCATGATCATCAGAGACTCTGATGGATCTCGAGCCTTAATGTGCTTCCTCTGCACTCCTTGTCAAAGCAGGAGATATGGTTGGGAAGCTAATGCTCTGGCTGGATCCACCATTAACAACTAAGCTCACTGTATGTTCACTAGCTTTAGAAGAAAAAAAATTAAGCAAGTTAATCAAAAGAACAGAGGTGAGAACAGTGACAGCAGCCACACGGTCCTCTTCCACTTACTATCTCCACTGGAAACCATGCTGCAGTCGGAAAATCAGTTTTCCCATTTCCATACAAATAAAAACAATTTCTCTGGCTTTACATGGCCCTGCTTTTTCTCCAGTAGCTGCATCATGAGAGGGATGGGGATGGCTGACTGGAGTGTTTTCATAATGGAAAGAAGTTACTAGACTTCCTTGATTCATTGAATTTATCAAATTCAAATGTTGTCAAAGTGGGGTTTGCATCTTTGCACCCTGATCTTTGAAATTTTTTGCTTTCAGATTCCTTCATCTGCCCACCTGCCAGGACTTCCTCCAGTATTTGGCTGCATAGATGCTTGTACTCACTGATTCCACACCAAGCTTACCATAAACAAGCTTCACTTGTTTGTAGTAGAAGTTTTCCTGTGTCCCGCCTGGTCCTGTGGCTGCTCAGACCCAAATAAGCACATAGAGACTTATATCAATTAACAATTGAATGGCATATTTGCAGGCTTCTTGCTAGCTAGCTCTTATAACTTAACTCAGCCCATTTCTATTAATCTATGTTTTGCCACGTGTTCCGTGGCTTACTGGTCTGCTGCCATGTTGTTCCTTGAGCAGCAGGCTAGCTTCTCTCTGCCTCTCCTTTCTCTTCCTCCTATCTCTCTTGGATGTTCCCACCTGGCTCCATCCTGCCCTGCTGTAGGCCAATGCAGCTTTATTTATCACCCAATCACAGCAACACATATTCACAGCATACAGAAAGACATCCCCCAGCACTTGTTGGCATCCTATTGAATTACCAACTCCATCGTGCATTTTTTAAGGTAATGTTGCACTATAGTCCAAATATCTTATGTGACTTTTGCTGCTTAAACGAAAGTCCACATCAGTAGATTTTGGAACTTGGCATCTTCCTTTAGCATGCCAATCACTCTTCTATCCCCCATACAAGTAGAAGTAAAAATAGCTTCCATCAAATGTAGTTAAACAATGGATAATAGTGCTTAGATTTCTATTGAAAAAGCTGAATCCAGTAAAAATGAATGTTTAATCAACAAAGATTGACTGCCATGAGTTCTGGAAGGATAAAGATAGCTACCTGAATTTTTACTTGAGGAGCTAAGATATCAAACATAAGAGTTTTCAGGTTATAACCGATACACAGTTAGCTTTCTGCTCTTATCTACTCCATCTTCGACTCGACAAGTCAAATCAATCAGAAAGTACCTCTCATTACACTTAAGTCTAGTATATTGCAGATATCCTTCCAAAGCCAAGTGTAATCATGAATATGATGACTAATGCTATCAGTTTAGCATAGAAGATACAACAGAAAAAAACACATCAGAAATGAAAAGTGGATGGCTTACACTGAAGAGTTTGTATACATATTATTCAATCCAATGGCAATCAAGTGAAAAACAAACCTGCAATGACAGATTGTCTGTTCTTTCAGTGCAATAAGAGAAGTGTTTGCCTGACACTGCAGCGTAAATCCCAGTGATCGTGACAACATGGGCAAGACTTTTGCAGCTTCAGCCAGACAAAATCTCAGCTTAGAAGGGAGAAGACGGGGACGTAATCCCATCACTAGTTCAGGAGTTATTGGCATTTAATAGCTACTTGGAGAAGGAGAGTCAACTTTCTTTAGTGAGGTGACCCTTTGTAGGCTGATCACAAACTAGGGAGGCCCCAATTCCAAGAGTTACTGGGCAATGTAAGCTGGACTGGATTAGGAGAGAAGTGAAAGAAAGAATGTCAAACCTAGATAGGAAGGGATGGGAGAGTGAAAAGAGTGGTAAGGGGAAGAATTGGGGAATGGGGTGGTAAATATACTCAAAATACACTGTATGAAATTCTCAAAGGTTAATAAAATATTGCAAGAGAAAAAAATGTGTACAATCATAAAACTCATATAAAGTTTTATATATTAATTAGAAGGTTTCACCACACTTTAAAAAAAAGAACAAACTTTTTCATCTCTTATTTTTATTGGCAAATTCATACATGCATATACTGTTTACTCTCAACCCCCACACTCTCTTATCTCCCTCCCACTTTTTTATGCCCGCCCCCAACCCAGGTCCCTTCCCACATTCACGATCTCTTACTTTGGAGACCTGATTTTAAGCAGAACTGTTTGTGATGCCACAGGTTAGGACGTGTCCATTGAAGACTAACAGGCTTACCTGGTCAGAACACAACTGAAGGCAATGACTGTCCCTCAGCCAGAAGCCATCAGTTGCCAAAAGTTCATCAGGGAGAGGTAGGGTCTCCTCCCTTTGACCCATGATTGGCTATTGACAGACTGAATGACATGTGGGCCTAGTGCAGGCAACGGCAGTGGCTATGAAATCATAATCGCTGTGTCATGCCATGAAGAGAACGTTTTTACATCCCTTCTACTTGTCTTCAGGAAGCTTTGAAATTCTTTCTGCTCTGTCTTCTGCAAGGTCCCCAAGTCCTAAAGGAGTGGGAGCATACAGATGTCTGTTTAGGGCTGAACACTAGCCTGTCATTTATCCTAAGCATCTTAAACAGTCTTGAGTTTTTAAATTCTGTTTTTCCCTGCAAGGAGAAGCTTCTCTGATCAAGGATAAGGGGAGCATTTTTCTTTGAGTATAAACACAAATGATTAGATCACAGTTTAGTGTCATAACAGTTGTGCTAAATAAACCACAATATTAAGGTCCCTCTCAGGTCTATGAGATTCCCAGACATGGTTTTTCAACTTGACTTCAAGTATCAAAAACAACACATTCCAAGAGTTTTTCTTTAAACATGATTCAAGGTTAAGAAGTACCAGTTATTAGAGTCATAGACTCCTGCAGTTCCTGGCAGCATACACCACTCATGCTGTATCAGTTCCCCTTTGGGGAGCATTTTAATGTTAGCTGTAGAAGGGTTCCCCTTTAGCTATTCCATTGTCTCATCGAAGATCAGGGCACCCTCTGTATTTCACACTATCATATAGACTGCTCAGGCTTGGGTTGAACCAGAATTCTCCTCCCCCTTCTCAAAGCAACTACTACCCTAGGAGTAAGGCCTGCTTTTATCCTGGCTCCCTTCCTTTCTCTAACTGTGAGGGCAGAGCTCATTCAGCACGAGTGATAGACCCAGATTCTAAACAAAGGGCTTTGCATGAATTATTCAATTTAATGCATACAACTCAGGAAGGACATATACCATCTCCCACTGCACAGAAGAGGCGAGGTCTGAGAGGCTGAAGCCACTCAAGGTCACATTGCTGTAAGCAGTGGAATGGCATGTTATAGCTTATTTCAGAAGTGCAACTCATCAAACTACCTGACACTGACCTGGTCATAGTGTTAGAGCCACCCCAGTAATTCCTACCTTTGTCCAAAGTCAGGTCAACTTCCTGTATGACACATAAAAGGCACTATGATGCCAAGCATAATAGTAAAGACTTATAAATCCTGAGGAAGTCCAATCTGTCAAGATCCAGGGACAGTGTCTTTTATATTTCCAGCACTCTGTACCTCTGCCTTTCTCGCTCAGTAGTTTTATGATCTGTCACTACGTTAGCAGACAGCACATCAGCAAGTTTGGAGGGTAATTTTTTGGACTGATCTCATTTATGCTTGCCCGTTTCTTGCCAGTAACAAATCTTGTAAAAACACTTAGCGTTCCAGGGCTTTTCACATATAACTCATCTCTCTGAAGGTTTTTAAAAAACTAATTCACAACATAGCTCTCCATCAAAAGAGGTAATCATTTCCATTTCTGTCTTCACGTAAGAAATAATAATTCTGTAATTTATGGGGCCACAGAAGCTCTATGACATATCATTTGGAGCATAATGTGATCTTCAATGATTAATATCTGCCATTTACTCAGAGACTGTGCAGGACACTTTGTATTTATTGAACATTCTCATTTAATTCTTACAACAATTTCAAGAGAGGCTTTCATTTTCTCTACTTTAGAGTGGCGATAACAATTGCAGACCGTGATGACAGGATCAAGATGAGGGAACTCCCATAATTCTATCAATGAATACAAGGGTAGAAAAGTTGATGCAAGGCTGAGTAACATCTATCTCAGACTGACATTTGATATTTTATGATTTTTTTATTCAACTGACATTTACAAAGCTTATGTATAAAATACAATGGGATCACCAAATTTTATGTCTACTTATGGAATATATTTAGAAAGCATTGACATCCAGAGGTGCAGTCCAGGTGAGTAGCCATTGCATACATTTCTGTTCTCTGCCTCTCATCTCCCATCATGATAGATCAGGGCACTATCAATTTTTCAGAATAAATTCTGTGCAACATGCCTGACCTACCCACAGATCCTAGCAGGAACTCCTTCTCTAGTCATGGCTATTAAGACACCTCTAGACATTGTCAAAGTTCCACTGAGAGATTAAAATTAGCCCCTGTTCAGGAACTATTTCATAGACATCATACCTTTATGCCTAGCAAGTGATTTCACTGCTTTCATTGCATATAAGATCCTTAATAGAGGGCTATACCCATATCATGCACAGTCTAGCTTACCTTGAGGAAACGTTTACTGGGTCAACATTGCAGTTAGCTCAACTAACACATTTATTAAGGTGCCCACTTTAAAGAATGGTCTGATGGATTTGTCAGTGGCCAGACAGGGTATTAGTTTAGGGTTTTGTTTATTTGTTGTTATTCTGTTTTGTTAGAGAGGACCTTAAGGAAAATAAAATGAAAAACTAATAAAAGTCAGAGACAACTGCTAAGATTTGTGTTCCTCTAAAAATATCTGCATAGCAAATAGCTCTGACTTGTCTACAGGTACATGTATGGCATTGGTTCTCTGCAATGAAGCTATCAACATTTTAAGGACATGTCATAGTAAGAATCAGAAAGCATTTTTTCCATAATACAAATACAACAAATGTAAAATTTTAATCTGAAGTCTTATATTAATCATAGTAGTAACAGGGTCAAGGCCAGAAAGAAGGCTGACTTTTATCTACTAATTATGATGAGTGATGGACGCTGATGAGTCAAGGAATACATATGTGAATGGAGAGTAAAGTACATGTTAAATCAAAAGAGAACATCTTATCTGAGTGTAGTTGTGCATGCCTATCTCAATGTTTATGAAACTGAAGCATGAAGATCTTGCGCTTGAGGCAAGCTTGGGCTATATATGAAGGAAAGAAGAGAGGGGGAAAGGAGGGAAGGAAGAAAAGGTGAGGAAAAGAGAAAGAGAAGAGGAAAAAGAAGGAAAGGATGTAGAGTAAAAGAGAGAGGAGGACTAATAAATGGAGGGTGGGAGGATGGTGAAACATTCCTCATTATAAATAAAAACCTTAAGAAAACATCAACCTGTACAAGTTCACCATATTTAAATAATAGTAAATTTTTTGCAGAATTTTTATGTTTAATTGGTAAGTGCCTGTGAACCTAATGTAATAATTACTATCTGAAGCATAAGACTTACTTGAAATCCTAAAATTTAAAACCCTGAAGTGAATGAGAAATATTTTCTACACCTTAGAAATAGAATATGTCTCCTCTATCACTGAAAGGTTAGAATTATTTGTCAATCTGGAGTAAAGTCACCTCTATAATTTTTCGACTTATTAATAACTGCTATAGAAATGAGTTAGGAAATTGTATGGTTTCATTTCTCTACAAGAATACAAAATCCTTTCGCAATGGCCTTCAAGCAAGAATCAATTAAAGATTATGTGAAAAAGAATAATAATTTCTTAGTACTAAATTATGGCATTGATCCATGTCTTGTTTTTCATTTCTGATTTTTTTAAATATAAGGTCATTGTCTATATCCTAGGCTAAATTGTATACCCAAGCTAGCCTTAAACTCAGAACCATCCTGCCAAGTGTGGGGCTACAGTGATTTACATCTCTAAGTGGAAATGAAAACTCCATTTTGACTGTTATGACACAGAACTAAGCAGAATAATATTTGCTATTGCTATTCTAATGGTACATGTTAAGAAAAATAAATGTTATTTTAAAAAATATGGTCCATGTACTATTACCAGCTGTGAATAAAAGAGGACACCTTATTCTAGGCTTTCTCCCCCCGCCCCCTGAAAAAAAAAATGAAGATTTGATGTTCTTGTGTTCTCTCTGTTGCAGTAATAAAGCATTGGCCAAAACTAACTAGGGGGAGGAAAGGATTCATTTGGTTAATACATCTTAATTATAGTCCATCAACAAGGGCAGGAACCCAGGCAGAATGAGAGGTAGAAATAATGGAGGAAAACTGCTTGCTGGCTTGCTTCCAGTCTCATGTTCCACTGCCCTTGTGATACCTCCAGGATCATCCTGCCCAAGGTAGGATTCCCACATTGGGATGGACCATCCCACATGATTCATCAACCAAGAAAATGCTCCACAGTCATGTCCACAGGCCAACCTGATACAGCCAATACTTCAATTGATCTTCCCTCTTCCTAAATACATCCAAGTTTATGTCAAGTTGGCAAAACATCAACCAGCACATTTGATCAGCTGTTTAGCATTATCTTCAATATGCAAGTGTTGAACCTAGCTGTTTCTAAATACTACTTGAAGCAGAAAACACTAAGCCCTGGAAAGCTAATCTAAATTTAACTAAATGAGGCAGGGGGACTTGAAAATGTCTCCTTTGACTGAAATTAGCACTATTGAAAATTGGTGAAGGTCCAAAGAAAGTGTCTTCCCATGTAGTTGTCTTAACATTAAGTTTTCTTTTACTCAGCAAATTGGGCTATATAATACACTTCTGTATATTGTATTTCTCAGAAACAGAAATTTTCTTAATTGTTATTGCTCAAATTGACAATGGAAATCTGATTCTTAGACCTTCTAGAAACTAATTTGCCTCTTAATACAACCTGAGAAGTGGTCTGTGTTAATTAGGTTTCTCTAAAACTTTAAAATCTTTCTAGAGGGCTAAATACGTGAGTGTCTGTGCCTCTACAAGCAGCTCTTGTTACTCAGGAAGCTGGAGACAGCTACTTTCTTTCCAGCCACTGCTTTATCCTCCTGCCCAATCAGATTCTTTTCTAAGAAATTGATCAAAACTGCCCTTCCTACAGACTTCTATATTCACTTCTTGCTTTCCTTCTTTGTCATTGTTGGTTGGGTTTGGTTTCGTTTGGTTTGGGGTATTGTTTTGTTGCACATAGAAGCTCACTGTGTAGTCTGAGCCAAACTTCAACTCACAGTCTTCCTGCCTCAACCTCAGAAGTGCTACAGTTTCAGAAATATTCCACCAGCTTTCTGTGGGAGCTCTGAAAACTGAGCTTGATTTGCTTTTCTTCTGGTACATATCAACTCTTTGTTGCTTAAGTTGTAGCAGGTTTGGGTTCTAGACAACAAAATGACTGTATAATGGTAGATGACAAGTATACCACAGCTGTCTCTTAAAGTCTGGATACCATTCCATTTGTTGCATTTCACTCTTTGTGCAATCAAAAGAACATTTCAGTATGGGACCCAAAGATACTAGAAGGTAGCATGGCCATTTAGTATGTAGAAGGATGTTAGCTGTGACCTTGAATGAAGATATGCCACATCCTAGCCCACCGCTATTCTTCATTGGATGAAGACAAAGGGGAAAATACCATTTGTTTTATTGTGCCACAAAACTACAATGGATGTTTATACTTTTGAGCTAGTGTAACTACTGTAAAAGATGGAAATCTCAAATAGACAGTATGTGATAAGTACATGTGAAAAATGATATAACAAGCACATATTTTTAAATTGATGTACCACATCTCTCTATGAACCAAAGCACAAGGAAATACATTTAAAAAGACAGGTTTTTATCATGATTTCTACATATCAAAGTCTCCAAATATAGAACATCAAGGCTTGAGACTTTTTTCTTAATTAATCAGCATCAACTGATATTTTTTGGGAGATAAGCCATGAAGCAGAATAATTGTGATGTGTTTTATTAACCTCCATAAAACTGTACTTATAAACTGGAATTTGAGATTTTTATGTAAGGACAGAAAGGAAATTGAAATATTGAAAAGAAGTTCAGTGGAATATAGAGTCTCCTCAGGAGAAGACTATTAGGAGTGAATACTAAAAATTATTGTACTTTTATTAATTGTATACTTGGTTTCATATAATGATGGTAATCAAAAATTAACACTAGAGGTTCTTTGCTGAGTGTCATTCTTCCCAAGAACGTGCCATTATGTTTGAAAGCCTCAAAGTACATTGTATATTTCTGGACAGCCAAATATACTCAAAGATTGTTTTACAAAACTATTAATTAAACAGTTAAAAATGCAAGGATAGATTTATGATAATATAGTAATTGTGCCTAAGATGTCATGCTTTCTCTTAAGTATTGCATTGATAGATGATGTTTACTCGGTATGCCTATTCACTGTACAACACAAAGGCTGGTGTAGACACACACCCTGTGCTCCACAGGCCTCAGTTTCCAGCCACATGATCATATTTTCTACACTCCAGTAGCTACATGAAAGATCTGGGTTGTGTCACCCCATCATGAATTGTATGACTTGCCACTTAATTTCCCCTCTTGAATGATCTTAACTTCATTAGCCCTTATGTCATTCATATTTTTAAAAACACTTTAGTCCTTGAAAGACAATAGGGCATAGCTTCATTAACAAATGCAGGCTTGCTTTTGGTCTCCTCATGTTGATCTCACTGTATCATCATGAGAAAACATCTAAAACTTCATTTCTAAACCATCTTCACAGGAACTCTAGAGATTTTCCTAGAATGCCAGTGTTAGGAAAGTGTTTGTTCCTACAGAAAGTGCTAAGTTTGTCCTCCTTGCTTTCCTGAAGCACGTAAGCATATCATTTGATTGCGGATCCTCCAGTTTGATTGCATGAAAACGGACTTGGCTACAAAGATATTTGAGCTGTTGAGCCCAGGAAAGAGAAATGTGGACAGCTTAAATTTTAATCATATTTCAGTATGACAACAGCACTCCACGTTTATAGTTTCTAAGATTGTGAGATCTCTATTTCCCTCACACTAGAAAACACTAACTAAAAGTATAGTATGCTTTCTACTTAAAAAGCTAATGTATGTACTGTCAGTAGAATTTGGAAATTTAAGAAATTAAAGTTATTGTAACAAAGAACTAATTTCCATCACAAAACATCTTTTATAAACTATAGTATATGTATACATGTATACATACTATCTATGGATATGTGTCTGTTCATACACATATGTGTATCATTTTGTGTGTATATATATATATATGTTTATATACACATTAATGAATGTAAATAAACACACACATACATGTTTATTTACATGATAGTTTGTTTTCCACACTAAAGTGTAAAACTTTATTTTTTTTAGCCTAGCAACTTGGTAGGACTTTCTACTTAGTGCCTATTCACCTACTGTAAGAGTTTTACTAGTTTCAGACACTGAATTTTGAATGAGAAGTTACTTGTCTAATTCTTTTTGTTATATACATATGTAATTTAAATTAAATATACATCTTATCTATTATTTCTGTCTCAGTAACAGAATTACTGGGCCAAAGATCACAATCAGTTATAATACCTCTCATCTAATCCCCATTGAAACATGTTGAATCATATAGTGGTATTAGCTCTACCATAAACATAGGCCATGGTAGCTGAAGAAAGTCACATATTGGCAATGTTACAGAATTTTGACCATGTCCAAATGAAAGTATTTCATGAAAATGTGCATTGTCGTGCTTGCTCTGGGTCTTTTGTTCATGTAGCTCTATTCTTATAGAATATATTAATTCATACATAGTTCTTCTAAACCAACCCCACTCTTTTAGAGTAGTATGATATGCAGTCAAATAACAGAATATTGAAAATAGACTATTGGCTCAAACAGATATTAGATTTTGAAGACACATAATATGATGAGATATTTTAGTTCAGATAAAACCTATTCAGAAGCCACGCTAGAAAAGAGTTATTTGGTCTAAGGAACCTGAATATTTTGGGAAAAGATTGGATCAAAGTTCAGCGATATTTTGCTGCCTCTTCACATCACCAATCAAAATGATAATCTGTGTATGCATAGTATAAATGATGATGTTATGTGTACAAAGGATCCATGGCATTCCTAAAGACAGTTAATAGAGAATTAACTATGAAAACAAAGACAAAGGACTGAGGCAAAACTGAAGACTGAAAACATTAATTAAATAAATAAATGCTTGTGAGATGTTTCTCGTAATGTGACAACTAAAATCAGGGATGAAAATATAGGTTTTGAAAGGAGAGAAAGAAAAGACCATGTTGCATAGAGGAATATTTAATTCATGAACTTCATTGGCACTTCAGCACACAAGTGTCACTTAATTTTTGTCATCTTTCTCAAACTGGTCTAGAGAGTAACTACCATAATATCATTTCTGTTCTCCTTGAGGACCATGGGCTATACTGCAGCCACCCTTACTTTATTTAATGAAGACTTGGAAACTGAATGTCACCTTCTTACATATTGTATGCTCCCACTGATAATGGCTTAATTTGGTATGAATCAAATGATGGTCCAAAAAGTCCTCACTTTTCAGTAACAAGGTAGAGAATTTAAGAATTATCATATAACATTCTGAATTATTCAATAAAAACCATGAATAATTAATGCCAAGGAGTACAACAAAAGCCATCACAGCTTGCGTTACTGAGAGGTTCCCTCAGAAGGCAGGTGTTATGGATTTTCAAAAAAGAGCTTTGGAATTGAGAGCCCAAGAGCAGTAAGTGAAGCAATTTATACACGAAGTCTACACATGAATAAATAATACTAGAATGAATGAGTCACCTTACTAAAGAAATACTTCATAAGGGGGATAGAAATAATGGTTGGTCGAGTACTTCCTTGAATGTGTAGACTGATCATGGGACCAAAATGATACAGCAATTAGAAAGACATTGGGGAGAAGGTTGTACTATAACCTAATGTGGAAGACGACTCTCCTCCCCATCAGTCAGCTGGTTGAGTTAGAAGTCTATACAGCTGTTAATTGAGTTGCCTCAGAAATGTAAATTTTTGTTTGTTTGTTTATTTATTTATTTGTTATTTTGCATATTTGGAGTACATTAAGAATATAGTTCTTTTTACTTTTTTTTTAGTTAGGTGTGTGTGTGTGTGTATATATATATATATCTGTCAGTCTGTCTGTCAGTCTGTGTGTCTGTGTGCCTATGCATGCCACAGCATACATGTAATGATCAGAGATCAGCTTTCACAAGTTAATTGCTTTCTTTCTACCAAAGTAGGTTCTGAAGACCAAACTCCAGTCAGCAGGCTAGTTGATAAGTGCCTTTACCTGCTGAGCCAACTTTCTAACCCAGTAATGCAATTCAGACTACTCTTAGTTTACTACATACAGGTATTCTCAAAGATAATTCACTCCCTACCTCAGGCAGTGGTGGGGAAGAAGGACCTTCAGCAGACAGAATCCATGACCTTCAATTGGCACATCATCTCTTTGGTCTCAAACACAACAATCACACCATTTAGGTTATTTATCAAACTTATTTGATTCCATAAAACTTTAAGGCCTACCCACTTTGCTAAAAGAGTTTAAGACTTATTTTTTTCTTGGTTTTTCGAGACAGAGTTTCTCTGTGTAGCTTTGTGCCTTTCTGGTACTCACTCTGTAGCCCAGGCTGGCCTCAAACTCACAGAGATCCACCTGCCTCTGCCTCCCAAGTGCTGGGATTAAAGGCTGTGCCAACAATGCCTGGCAAGACATTATTGATAAAATTCTATGACTAATGAGGTAGACATCTGAAGTAGATGTATGTCTGTCCTTCACAGCCATGTGAATATCTTAAGTTCTGTCCAGTAAGCTTCTAAAAAGAAGAGATCTAAGCCTTGTTGTGCTGGCACAACACTCAAGAGGCTAAGGCAAGAGGATTGTAAGTTCAAGGCTAGCCTTGTCTACATAGAAAAACAATGACAAAACTAATAAGATAAGAGATCACCATACAGAAGTCCAAGTTGAATTATCATTCACACTTAGAAAGTGTGACAACTTCTAGCATGAACTGAATATCAGCCAATGGGCTGAGCCAACATCCAGAACTGTTTTTCTGAAAGAGACATGTAATAATTCCTGATTTTTTACAGAACATTTAGTCTCCGTCACAACTACTCCATTGTGAATTTATATAATTAAAGTAGCTGTACGTACTATTCATGAACAATTAATAACAAACACTGAAATTAATTCATTTTATTTAACATAAAATATTGTATTCATTATTTTCCAATAATTAAAAAAGCTGTTGTCAGTCCCTGAAGTATGCAAAAACACATGAATATCTCTCCCACAAACTAGCTTGATAAACTGATTTGTAATTGTAATTACAATTGTAATTGTATCTGCACATGCGCGCACACACACACACACACACACACACACACACACACACTTAACCCTCACATATCTGTACATGGGTGTTATTACTTCCAAACAGAAGATGCCATAAACTGCATATAAAAAGATTAACTAACTGGTAGTTATATAACAAGTGAAGGAACTAGTCTGTATTTGAATGAGAGCAAAAGTATATTTTAAACACTCCCCACATCCTTAATGTGCAGATAGTTTTCGGGTCCTTAGCAAACATCTGTGAATAACCAGAGTTAAGATGACTGCCCCTTCCCCCCACCCCCATTAAATTGTATGTGCCCTTCAGTATACTCACTGAAGTTATCTGAAATGCAATAAACCTCCAATACATATGTACTCAATTAAAAACTTATACTATATGAAGAATGCATGAAATAGGTTGGATCCTAGGTGGTTAACTTCATAGAATGCCCTATCTGATTTGCATTACAGGAAAGTCAAAGCAAGGGCTGGAGAATTGACTCAGAAGTTAAGAGCACAAGCTGCTCCTCCAGAGGTCCTGAGTTCAATTCCTAGCAACCACATGGTGGTCCACAGCCATCTATAATGAGATCTAGTGCCCTCTTCTGGCCTTCAGGAGTACATGCAGGCAGAACACTAAATAAATTTTAAAAAAAGAAAAGAAAGAAAAGTCAAGGCAAATAAAATAGTCCTGCAAGAATGAGAAGCAAACCCAGCCAGTGTTCTTTCATTTCAGTGTGTGTATGAATGCCAGAGAAGACTGAGCAGTGTGCCATGTAATCAATTAGAGATTTGGATATTTGATTCAACTAATTGTCCATTTCAGACTTGATCATAATTTCAACAAAATTACATCTGTTTCTTAGTAATATTATCAAACATGAAAAGTACAAATGCATTAAGAAAATTAAACCCTGCATAGTTATATGATTTAAATGATATTCAAGTAAGTCTTTTACTTTGTCAAAAACTGCAAATTGCCTTGCTTATAGAACCAATTATCTCTCATCTCGCTAGCACAGGAGCGTATAGAATTAATTATATGAGTGGTACCATTCACAAAAGCCATAGGCTTGTGAAGTATGTCGATAGTTGTTTGTCCTTTAACATTTTCAGTGAGACCAGAGCAACTGGAAAGCACAAAGGGGGCATTTACACTGCTGGGCATATCATCCATGATATCCATGATATTCATGATATCTGGGCACGAAGAGAAGAAAATAACAGGAGAAGAAACTGATTCTTTGTCAGATCTCAGAAATTTAGCCAGTATCTTCCACCTCTTTCTGAGATTGGCCTAATTTCATGCTCTTGATATAAGCCCTTTCATCCTGCTCTCTACTCAGTACAGATGGGGAACAGCTGGTCACCCCTCTCATTACAATTTCCTTCAAATATATGATGGCAGTAATTACATTACATTTTGACTGTGTTCCTCAGACTCAATAATTCAGGATACTAAATTGTAACATAAAATTATTATGAAATTACCTCATTTCTAATTTTAGAAAACTGATTCATTAGTGACATTAAATGCTGGATTTTCCCCCTTTAAAATGGGATTCTCAGCTTGGTAGAAATTTTCACTCATGTGCAGTGGCCCCAGATGTGACTTGGCAATCAAAAATTCACTCATCCTTTCAGAAAATACTGTTTTTAACATGGACAGTGACTTTTGAGTGGCAAGTTCTATGTTACATGTTGGCAACATAACAGAGAAATCACAGAAATAGACAGTATAACCATGAAGAAGGGGAAAAAAGTTAATTGCATGTCATGATCACGAGACCAAGATAGAAAAGTAAACAGTGGAGGAAAGGTTAAAATTTTCAGTTCTGTTTTTCACTTGCTTGGATAATTTATCTATGTTTTCTAAATTTCATCACTTCATCCAAAAAATCAGTACAACCATATTGTCTACTGTATAGAAACGCTTATAGGATAGTTTAAGAAAATAATTTTAACATCACTTGAGGGAGCACCAAAGACTTTGTAGGAATTCATTAATAATAATAATAATAATAATAATAATAATAATAATAATAATTACTTTGACTAATATTTATTATTACTAGTTAGAATGATGATTTTGATCATCATGAATTCTGTCTGGAGATACATACTGCAAAAGAAGTGAAAAGCCTTATATACCATTAACATATGTGCACATAAATTGCCTCATTTATTATTGCTATGTACTAATTAAATTGGTAAACTATTGGACAACCATGTATGTGGTGGGTCAAAGGAGTATAAAGGTAGTTTCCATTCTCTCCATATATCATAGCAAAGAATTGTAAGACTCCATTCCATACTCTGCCAAGCTACAAACGGTACTCGCATTAAGAAATTTACCTTCTGTGGTGGATAAACTAACCAATGTATAAAATAAAGTAAAATAAGTTTGTATTTAGAATAATTTCCTTCTTTAACCTACAATTTTTCTACTAGCAAAATATGCACCTTAACCTGTGAGTCTGTAAATTTAGTATTATTACTTCTATGATGCTAGGGCAATAATCTATAAAGTAAAACTGTTAATAGGGGCACATCTTTCCTAGGTATTTGCTGAGGATTACACTCATTTCTAACATTAAAAACTCAAGTAATTCATGGACTGTGAGCAGAGAAAGTGAGACTGGGCCTGGCATGGTCTTTTGAAACCTCAAAGTCCACCCCAGTGACACACTTCCTCCAACAATGACACACCTCTAGTTCTTCCTAAACAGGTCTACCAACTGGGAACCAAATATTCAAACATATGACTGTGGGAGCCATTCTTATTCAAACCACAACAAGGCTATAATAAATTACATGATTCTTCATTGACAATTTCACAATAAATGGTTGTCAATTATTATCTCAAGTGGTTGGTTTATATTTTTCAAATATCAAATATGAATACTGGTACATATATTATAGATTTTGCACTACTGAAAGCTGTTTGTGGTGAGAGATTTTCCATATCTTTAATGAGAATAGACATCCATGTCTACAATGATAATTACATCAGACATTCTCAAGTTATTTTTCACAAAACAGTGGTGTAAAACACCTTTTGATATGAAGGCTTTTCCATAGTGTTTGATATATGATACACAAGAGCACATTAAATTCATTGGCCAATGGAATTCCAACACAAAGGAAACCTTGAGGCAGCAGAAATATTTCTGCAAGCTAGAACAGCAAGGCCCTGGTGAGAACATATTCATAGCCCTGTAGGGATGTAGTAGTGAGGATGTAAGCATTCCCAGGCAGAATTATATAGGGCTTCACAATTTAACAAAGCCTCTAAAGACATTAAAGTACATTAAATATGTATCTTCACATGTTTAGATCTATTATAGTTTATCATCTTAAAATAAAACCTGCCTCCTCCCCAAGTATGTTGGATCAAATAGATTCCAGTCTATTAACAGTATATACAGACTAATTCCATTTTAAACTAGTATGGAGGTTTTCTTTTCTAAAGATGTTCTTAAAACTAAGGAAAACATAGCACTGGCTTCATTAATATAGAAATAGATGGCATCTAACATCCCACTCTTTTTAAGTTAAAAGTTTATAATATGACAACTATGAAGATTTATGGTTCTAGGTGTCACAGAAGGGAAAGACCTTTGAGGTATAATTAGAGATATTAGTAAACATAACAGTAATGCCTTATCAAATCTTGCTTGAGTGGCAAGAATAGCTTAAGGGAGAAATCCAAGGTCACTTTCCCTCTCAAGAAACCATTCTAGGAGGAGAACAATCTGTGTACTAGAGATTGCAAAAAAAAAAAAAATGTACCAAGCTGTAAACACTGAAAATAGAAGTTAGGATAATCATGGAAATAAAGCAATTATTGCATTTGAATTATTAGCTCAAAATTCTAATAGACTCATTTCTGGCCACACATGTTGCTGAACTTACTCAGTTTTTTTGTTTGTTTCTTTCTTTTTTTAAGGTATGTTTTATTTATTTATTTATTTATTTATTTATTTATTTATTTATTTATTTATTTATTTTGTGTGTGTGTGTATCTGTCTGTTTGCTGTCTGTCTGTCAGCATGGGTTTATGTGGAATACATAGGAGCAGGTGCAAGCAGAGACCAGAGGGCATTGGGTCCTCTGAAATGGGAGTTACATGTGTTTGTGAGCCACCTGATACAGGTACTGAGAACCAAACCCTGGTATCCTTGAAGAGCAGTAATGCTCTTAACTGATGAGACATCTCTCCAGCTCCTATTGTGACTACTTTGAAAGCGTTTCCAAGTACAAGGTAGGGCAGGCAAATAGTACAGAGAGCATCATGTGTAACCTAAGCTCTCTATCTCTACTGAGAAACTTTCTGAATTACAGTCATTCACCTTTGTCTCCATACTTATGCTCTCTTGGAGACTCATAATCCATTAATATTTATGGACCAATGTTTACATATAAATTAAATCAGGAAAGGAATTATAAAGATATTTTTTAGTAGAAAAGAGCTATTTAACAGAAAGAACATGGTTTCTATGTCTCTATATAACATAGATATTTATATATATATATGAGTGTGTAATATGCATGTATTATATTTATATATGTATGAATGTATACATATTATATATCTATATATATATTTGTGCATACAAGCTATAATGTATACCCATAGGTATTCCAATATGCTTTCATAAATGTCAAAAAATACAATCAAGCTGTTCATTTTTAAGCGTGTGTGTCTCTCTATCTAGTGTGTGTGCATGAGTGTGTCTGTGTGCATAGGTCTGTGAGTCTGTATCTGTGTATCAGTGTCATCTGTGTTTTTGTGTATCTGTGTGTGTAGTATATTGGACATGCTGAGAAATTTCTGAAAATCTTTTGGTCAAGAAAAAGGGAAATCCCTAGAGTACAAAAATAGTTAGGGCCGGAATCCAAAAGGGGAAAAGCCAAAGTTTTAATAATCACACCAGGAGCAGAAGTTGCATTCCCAAATCCAAAGAATGAGAGTGAGTCATTCATCTCCAATGGTGCTAACCCACTATGTACATTTTTAGCTAGGAAAAACAATGCTGCCCTACCAGGAGACCTGGGAAGGAAATTGTCTTATCTCCAAGCTGTAAATTCAGAAGATAAACAAGTCTCCCTTGAGAATGCATTAAAACCCACTGGCTGTTATTTGCCTTCACATCAAAATATAAGCCAAGAATTTAAATGATTTAGGTTGACAGTGCTCCCAGGTGCTTGGAAGAGAGAAACTCAATCTCTGAAGGCACATACCAATTATTTAGAACTCAGAAGCAAGTGTATGTATAGTTCTAGGAAACTAAAATAAAATAATAAAACAAGATAAATAAAAAGGTCTATGAGAAACAACCCAGAAATAAGAGTTATTTGAAAAATATGCTTAAGGAACTAGAATTATAATTTGAAAATATGAATGTTCTGGTATGAAAGAAAAATGTCTTTCATAAGTGCCTGTGTTTGAACACTTGGCACTATCTGGGAAGGATAAGGAGCCTTCAGGACTTGCTAGAGGAAGTGAATCACTGGGAGTGAGCCTTGAGATTTTATAGCCTGGCCACACTTTCTGTCCACTTCCTGACAGCATGTGATGTGCCAGTTCCTGCTGTACCCTCTCTGCCTGATGCCATATCTTCCCTGGCATAATGAAAAGACCCCCTCAAAGAAAGAGTGAAACCTTTCTCTGACTACTTTATTTAAACTTCAACTTACTGTCGTTTGCCAGCATTAAAATTATGTAGTAGGTGATTTCTAGAACCAAGATACATTTATACACAAAACTACATATTAAGTGCAGTTTTAGAATGATGAGTTTAAGATTTTTTTTCTTTTGTTATATACTTATTTCAGTGGATTTTTAGGAAAAGTAAACACATCATCACTGATATTTTCAAATATAAGAAATCATCCCTGTTAGAACGAACAAAAATAATTTTAAAGTTTGAATGGACACTGTGCTACAGCAGGGACGTAACAGAAATGGGAAAGGAGACTTCTCTATTTATTTATTAATGCTTTAAAAAAAACTCACTAAAACCTGACAGACAGTACAAGAAATCAAAATCATTTGTCAATCTCATTAATATTAATAAAGATCTTAAACAAATATTAGCAAATAAAAGACAGCAATGTAAAATTTATTTAAAATAATTGCAAATCTAGACCACACTGGATTTTTTTTTCTAAAAATAAAAGTTTGGTTTACTCTTCCAAAATAGATTTATAGAACTCACCACATTAACCTAAAGAAGATTTTTTTTTAAATAGAATTATCTTTGATGAAAAACTAAAAGCTAATCTCTTAGAGTCAACTCAGCCTAAATTTCCTCCTTCTCTGTATACTGAGATAAACCGATCTGAGACAAAATTCCTGTCCTTAAATAGAAGAGAATGTTTTAAATTTCCTAGAACTGAAAGCCTGAGATCAGGGTGTGATCAACCATCTTGGGTGAGGTTGCTTAAGGTACTGACTTTATTAATCTCCTGTCTGTCCCCAAAGTTCCATTCCCAGGCAAAGGGATGTGCTCTGGTGGTTTTCCCAGGGGCTTTCTCCAGCCAGGAGAAGGTCACCAGCTCCACAACATAGAGGAACCCTAAGCCTGAGGTGAATAAGCCTAGGGGCAAATCATTCACTGGTAGCAATTGCTGAATAAACAATCCAACTTCTTATTCTTGCAGTACTTTGAATGAGAATGTGTCCTACACCCGCAGGCTTAGATATCTGAATACTTGGTCCCCAGTTAGGATTGTTCTTTGGGTGAACTTAGGAGGGATAGCTTTGCTGGGGAAAGTATACTATTTGGGGTGGCTCTAAGACTCCAGCTATTTACAGTTTGCTTTTTCTGCTTTGTATTTGAGATTAAAAAAAAAAAAAAAATGTGAGCTTGCTGCTCTGGCTGCCATGCTTATATGCTGCCAAGCCTCCGAGACAGGGTAGATCCCTATCCTTCTGGAACCATAAGCCCAAATAAGCTCTTTCTCCTACAAGTTGCTCTGGTCATACTGGTTTTGTTTTTGTTTGTTTGGTTTTTGGTTTTTGGGGTTTTTTGTTTGTTTGTTTGTTTGTTTTGTTTTTTCACATCAATAGAAAAGTAACTAAATAACTAAGACAATACCTCAATTGAAAGACCCTCACAAAAGGCCCAGACACAGTTCCCCCAGAAACCCAAAAGAGCTGAGGGAAGAGATATCTTAAAGATAAACATAACTGAGTCAGTTCCCCCTTCCTGGAGAGGGTGAATTCAGGAGTTTTCAAAAGAACAAAGTCAGGATGTCTGGTGGTGACCCATTAACCATGAGATGCCCCTCTCTAGAGATAACATGACCAGACCCAAGAGATGGGTTGTAAAACTCCTGACAGGGCAAACAGATAAACTGAAATAAGACCAAGTCCAGGCCCAGGAAAAACTGGACCAATCAAGGATGGACCCGTACTAACCCCTTCCCCTCTAAGGAATTTTGTGGGTTTTACTTATAAAAACTAACTTCCCTAAAAAAGAGGAACTCTCCTCCCTGCCTCACAGCATTGGGTGTGGTGGTCGAGGGTTCCCTGCTAGCTTGAACTACGCACTCACACACCCATGTGCACTGAGTCAAATAAACCTTGCTATTGCATTCGGGACATCTTCAGTCTCAGGTAGTCTCTTTGGGGGTCTTAATCTGGGCAGAACACAATTAGGATATCTTCTATACCTATTAGAAAAGAGATAGCAAGAGCAGGTCAGATCCCAAAAGGAGATGACACCAAATTGCCCTTCAGAAATGAGCTTTAATATGAGATAGGTGACCTTAGCCAGGGGAGACATATTGTGGCCTCGAGGTAGAAGAGCATTAGAAAGGCATTGTACAGCATGAATGGAGCCTTACAGGGAAAGGAAGGCTTCTTTTTGAAATTTGGAAAGGAAAGTCATTTAGTGGGGTAGCTAAAAGTAAGTGTATGAGTATTAGCTGATAGATTCCCCCCCCCCCAGGTAATAAGTTTTCCCAGAAAATAAGTTTCCTTGTTGATGCAGTAAGCTGGATCAAGCCAAATTATAAGTAAGACAACAGGCCTATTGAGAACAAAGTAACTCCTGAGTTGGTTCATCGGCCTCAGAAAGCAAGGCTAGAGAAGTCGTGCCCCCGAGCCAAGGTAGGGAGGTTTTATAGACCTTAGGCAAGGGGTGATGACATGCCAGTCAGGTGCTGGGACTGTGCCCAGGTGTGGTCAAAAGCTAGGTCCTGGGGCAGGCACTTGGATGCCATTCTTTTGTTCAGAGATTTCTCAGCACAGGAGGGGTTGGGGAAAATAGGGCAGATGGGTTTTCCAGTTTGTGCAGGGGCAAGACAGAAGCTCCAACTGAACATAGCCATTGTGGACAAAATGACAGAAAGATGTCCAGAGGAGAGCCATGAGAAATCTTCCCAACAAAGGAAAATATCTTACTCTTATGTCCTTTTGGGGGTGTTTAGAAGATCCACATCATGTGATTTAGTGTGAGACTGCTTACTTAACAAGAAATATGAAGGAGCCAGGTCCTAGAATAGAATAAATTAAGAGTTGGAAAACAACAGCATGGATTTCTTTCAAGTGTCTGTCCCCTAGAGAGAACTGTGTGTGGCTATAGCTTTGTTCCTTCAGCTGTGGGATCTGGCTGCTTAGCCTGATCAGTATCTGACAGGACAGGACCAGCATCTGAGAAGACTGTGTCACAAACTCCCTGCTGAGGTGAATCCTGACTGTTAGAACAGTAAGGAGCTCAAGACCACAGTTTATTGGTTCCCTCCGCTCCATCGTTTACCTCCCTTAACCCTAACAACCTTCCCTGAATCATCTTCAAGACAAATTCCTTGTGCACATCCCTTATTCCAGAGTTTAATTCTAAAATAACACATCCTAAGACTATCTCTGCCCCTTCCCTATTTCTTATGTAGAAAACACATCATTATAAAGCCCAAATGGAATTCCTACCTATCAATCACATAGGAACTAAAAACAAATTTCCTGGTGGATGTTCTTGTTTGATTTGAGGCTGCTGCAATAAGCACCAAATCAAGAGCAACTTAGGGGAGGAAACATTCTGTTGAAGTTTATATTTGCAGCTCATAGTCCATCAATGTGGCAAGTCAGGGCAGGAACTGAAGCAGAACCCGTGGAAGAATACTGGTTTGCTCACTGGCTCATTCTCAGCTAGCTTCCTCATATAGCCCAGACCCACCGGCCTGAAGACAGTAACACTTCCAGGGGGCTAGCCCTCCCACACAGAGCATCAGTCAAGACAGTCTCTCACAGATGTAGCCACAAAAACTGTGAAAGAGTATAGCAACCCATTCAGAAAAATGTCCTCCATGGTCTCTTGTGAGATTTTCCTATAGGTTAGTCAACTCTGAGAAGTCTTTATTGATTTATGGTTGGCAGGAACTAAATGATTATCTGTGAGAGGTATGCATGTGTTTGCTTCTGAAGGTCTTTGATCACAGTCTGATGGCCAACACCCAGCTAAAACACCACTGTGAGCAAAGGTAAGTGTGTGTGTGTGTGTATGTGTGTGTATGTACAAATGTATGTATGTGTGTATGTGTATGTATGTATGTTTGTACATGTATGTATGTATTTTTTATGAGTGTATATGTGTATATGTATATTTATATGCATATAGTTATATATGTGTGTATATATGTACATATATATGTACATACACGTGTGTGCATGCACATATACCCATAATAACATCTAAATGAAGACACTGGATTATCATAAAAAATTTCCAACTCAAAAAAGGATAAAGTCACAATTTTAAGTATTGTTTTCTTTCACACATGTTCTACGTACAGATACAAAAACTAAGAGCAGAATCTTCACAGGAATCCTTTATTAAAGTCATTCTATTCTCTCCCTATTTGAGATTATTCTAGCTAAAAACTCCTCCAAACACGTCATGTGAAAAATGCAGAATTGTGAGAATGAAAGGGAATGATGTATGTGACATTTTTCACAGCATCTACCCCTTACACCCTTTGGTCTCATTAGTGATCAACTGTTTCCTTTCCCCTGTCCCTCCTGCCCCACCTCTGCCTACTTCCTTCTTTTCTCTTTTTGCCTTTTCTTTTTATCACTTCATTACATTCTTCTTTTATTTTCATCATATTTAAATATATATACATATGCATATGTTTTTCAAGGCAGGGTTTCTCTGTGGTCCTGGAACTTGCTCTATAGACCAGACTGGCCTAAAACTCACAGAGATCTGCCTGCCTCTGCCTCCTGAGTGCTGGGATTAAAGGCATGCACCACCACTGCCCAGCTAATTTATATTTTATAATTATGTTACTGTCTTATAATCTTAGTCCTAATAATGCCTCCTGCCCTAATTAGCTTTAGCTGTCAACTTGACATGTCCTAGAATCATCTGGGAGATTTTTTTACTGAGAAATTATTTTAATTCATGATTGATATGGAAGGATTAATCCCATTATGGGTGGCACCCGTAGGGAGGTGGAATGTGCTGTGTAATAAAACTAGCCAAGCATAAGCCACAGAGCAAGCCAATAATCAACCTCCATGATTTCTGCTTCTAGGTTCCTGTCCTGAATTGCTCCTGACTTCCCTCAAAAATGGATTGTGGCTTAGAAGATGAAACAAACACTTTCCTCTTTAAGCTGCTTTTGGCAATAGTGTTTATCACAGCAATAGAAAAGCAGAGTAGGACAGATCTCTACACTAAAGAATGCCTCATGAGAAAGTGATTTGCAAAATGTGAACAGAAGTGAGTGATTCCGTAGATCTTTCCAAACACAGAGCACCTTGTCAGTTCTCAATTATGTCCCCAGACTCTAGTGACCTGTGAAGTGGCCATGTCATTCCATTTGTTCCACAGGGTCTCCTCATGTCTGGACATTGAAAGAAAAACATCCCCATTATTGTTATATTTGTTATAACATCATTGTATTTCCATCACTAGAGGAAAAGTTTGTTCATAACTGCATGTACTGTTTATGGACTTTTGTAGCATTTCTAAAATTATTTATTTATTAGGCTAATTTATTTATTCTATGTATTATTACTTGTTCACTGTAAAAGGTCACTTAAATAAGCTATTTCTGAGAGCCACAATTTTCTCATCTTAAAAAACTGAAAAAATAACAGCCATTACTTAAAAGGTTAGAAAAAGGTTCAAGTAAAATATCTTTTATGTAGTGCTTGGCATATATTAAGTACTCAATAAATGGTAGGTATTAATACATTAAAGTTACCATGGATGTGCAAGAATAAGTTCAAATTACATATGAGTTAGAAGAGTGCAGGGTAGTGAATACATTATGGCATGATTTCCAAGTAAAATTATTGAAATAAAAGATTATGCGCTTTGAGAGGTAAACCCTAAACTTTCCAGACAATTTTCCCGTCTGGAAGGGCTCATTCTTTTAGGATTTTGGATAAATGATGTCTTAGGATGACATATAGTAGAGTTTAGCATGCACTGTCTGGGTGTGTAGTTCTCTGCTTTGTAACATGATTCTTAAAAGGTATTATAATAAAAAACCTAGAGCCAGATATTGGGGTAAAAACTGAAAGATCAGAGAAGCAGAACAGCCAGCCATGAGCTTATCTCTATGAAGTCCTCAGCCTCAAGAGAGTGAGTTCCTGTTTCCTCATGCCTTATCTACCTTTCTCTGCCCAGACATTACTTCCTGGGATTAAATGAGTGTGTGCTTATCAGTACTGGGATTATAGGCATGTGCCACCACTGCCTGGCTCTGTTTCCAGTGTGGCCTTGAACTCACAAAGATCTAGACAGATCTTTGCCTCCTGAGTGACAGAATTAAGAGTGTGTGCCACCACCTTCTGGCCTCTATGTCTAATCTAATAGCTGGCTCTGTCCTCTGATTCTCAATTAAGCTTTATTAGGGTACACAATATATCACCACATTGCTTCTATCTCCCTCCTGATCAAGATCTCTTCACAAATTTTGAAGCCCTTCAATACCTATTTTCAAGACATCAGCAATCTTCTCAATTCTTAGAAAATGTATTCTGTGTACATATAGACCCTGGAATGCCAATAGCATTCTTTGGTGATAAATTTATTATTCTCTTTTTTAATAAAAATCTCCAAACTTTGCTTCCTACAGAGATTGTCTGAAAAATATGCCACATGCTCACAGATTTAGAGTAGATGTTGAAGAAATCATCTTGGATTGACTCTCCCCACCACCCACCCTCGTGTCTCTCTTCCTTCACAAAAACCACTATACAGCTTATTTCCAAGCTTGTTTACTACAGAGGACTGTAATTAAAGGTAGATCATGTTATTAGGGTCCTGAATAAAAATTTCCAGAAGCTTAAAAAAAGTACAGATGAACCATTAGATACAGGATGGCAAACCCCTGTCCATGGTATGTGCCCATTCCCTGTCCTTACTGCACTCTGAACATGATTCTCCAACCTCATTGACCCTGCTGCTTCATGGGCTTCGAATTTCTGTTCCGTTTTAGAGTCTTTCCACCAACTCTTTGTTTAGGATTTCCTCTCTCTAGATGAGTGTATGGCAGATGTTTCTGATTCTATAGCTCCCAGCAAAGCATAACTTTCTCCAGGCAAACTTCTATAGCTACCTTTAGCTTAGTAGAACTCCCACCCACAATGGCTCTCATTTTTCTCACCTCCCCTTCATCTGGCAAGCTATTTCCCTATGTCTCTTATTTGCCATGTAGTGTTTGGGTGGTATAAGATGCGTTACTGGATTAAAAAAGCAAACCCCTGTCTTCCTGGAAAGAACATCACAGTGAAAATACTTATAACTATCTAGGGAAAAAAGGAACTTTATTTGGATAAATGATTCCCAGAATGAAAGAGACCCTGAAAACAACATGATGCCTTCATTCTTTTAAATCCTAAGTGCTGTGGATAAAAGAAATGGCTAAAATAAAAAGAAGACTTGATTATTCAATTTGTGTTTTATTTTGAGATTCTAACTTAGCATTACCAGCATATAAAGGATATCTACAGGGGGAAATTCTAAGAAGAAGAAATAGTGAACCAAAAAGGAATTAACAAGCATATTCTTAAATTACTTGTCTCCCCCTGTTATTAATATAATCACTTATGAAAGCTTGAAAAAGAAATTGGAATGCAATTTCTAAAGAAAATTCATTCTATCAATTAAGGACACTTGAAAGCTGAGGCTAATGAGATGTTGTGAGTCTGGGGTTGGAAAGGCCACTTACAGAAAACATTTCTTCCGGACTTAGAACTCTTCAAAGTCAGTGCCAGCTCTAGCAGCTCTCAGAAGCACTCATGCTTTCTCGTAAGTCAGAGACTAAGGCCTCTTTGTCAAGGAGAGCACCAAAGGGCATTTTTGTTCCCCTCTGAATTTGATGGGAAGTTAACGCAGATTGACGACAGGGCATCTGAAAATGCTTGTCTCTTTTATTTCCAATTTCACTGGATGGAAATTGCCCGTATTTTGTCTGTTTGGCTCATGTCCTATGACACTTTGAGCATCTGACAAAAATCTTCCCAATACCTAAATGTTCAGCAAATATTGAATGACTTTACCACTTTCCAAGATTTTATCATGAAAATATTTCAGGAACATTTATGTCAAATCATTGTTATAAATCAGTTTAGCAGACCTAACAATAATCAATTACATCAGGGAATAATTACATAGTTATAATTTGTGGCTATGGCTAGCGTTTTTCTTCTTATAAATAAGATCACATTTAAAATATTTGTACCAAATAAATACACCTCCTGAGATAATCATAAAAGTGCTTGATCTATAGCTCTAAAAACAATACAATTTATAAGAAACTCTCCTTTTGCCATTGCATTATCATTGTTATGGATAATGTGATTTTTAACATATTCATACTGTATTTATTTTTTCCTTAAAGAGTGATTTGAAAGTAAATGAAGTAGAACATAAAAGTATGTTCCAGTAATTGTTTCAATCTCTGCTTTAAGTTTGGAGAGCTGTGACTTGGAAGAGATGCTACAATTTTTATTTTACAAACCACTTCTATCTGAATATTATGCATGCAATCTCTCTAAATTTCCAGAATGCAGTATCACCAAATTTTGGAAAAACAGAGCGCTGTATCCTGTGAAAAAGAAGACCTAGCCCTACTACCCTACAGAAACATCAATTTAGCAATGATGGTTAAGAAACCAGAATAACTTTAAGAATTCTCAAATCCAGGTAAGAAGTAGTAATACTCCAAGAAAACAAAAAGCCAAGAACAGAGACAGAAAAAAAAATCATTTTACCTGTATTGGACTTGCACCACAATTACCAAACAAAAATTCGCTCGAGGGGTGCAGCAGCGGATTCTAGAAGAAAGGAGCAAAAATCAAAGAGAAGGTAACAAAACTTCACTGGGAAAATGGTGCCCGATTAGCTCCCATATCTCAGGAATGAAATAAATACAGGGATTCAAGAAGCCACATGCATTGTGAAGGGATTGAAACTGAAGAAATTCACAGTGAGATGTGGAATCATGTGTAGAAACTAATAGAAAAAGAAGTGTAAAAACTGGAAAAAAAAAGAGCTTGTTACACACGAGGGAGCTTGCTCAGCAGAAATTTTATGGACTGGAGGAAGTGGTGTGGAACACGAAAAGTGATGAAAGAAATATGGAATACAAAAAGTCAACTGTCAAGAGCTCAACTGGCTGCTCTTCCGTAGGAACCAAGCTTGGTCCCCAGCACCCACATGGGAGCCAACAACCATCTGCAACCTCAGTCCCATGTGATCCAATGCCCTTTTCTGACCTCCACAGAAACTGCACACACACGATGCATGTCCATGCAGGCAACACATCCACACACATAATATAAAAATAAAGGAAATTTTTTAATTAAAAATATGAATACTATTTTCAGCAAAGCTGTGCTTTTAAAATGGAGACATAAAGACTTTCCCAAGAAAAAGATAAAAGAAGTTCATCATGAAGCCTACAGGAAAGAAAAAAAAGTCTCAAATGAACAGTTTACCCCTAAATAATTGGGAAAATACAAACAAAGCCATGAGCTAGCAAAAAAAGATGGAAATGATTGCTGGCAATGGGAAAGACTAAAAGAAATGTATAAATTCTTAAACAATCTCAAACACAGAATCAATTAAAAATATAGGAAGCCTGAGCAAACCAATAATGTACAAAGAGATCAACCAGTATTTACCTCCCAACAAAGAAAAGTCAGTCCCAGATGAAGTCTATCAAAGATTTGAAGAATTATAAGAATTATATATTCAAAAAAAAACAGGAAGGGGAACATTTCTAAAGTTGTTTTGTAAAGCTAAAATCAGGGTTTGGAATGGCAGTCCATTGCAGAGAACTTGCCCAGCATGCATGAGGCCCTGGGTCCGACTCCAAATGCTTGAGGAAAACATGCAGAGGTCAAAACTGTCAAAGTCAAATCCATCATAAGGAAAAAATTTAAAAGCCAGTGTGTGTGATAAATTCAAATGCTCAGAACCTCAACAAAATATGGTCAAAGCAAATTCACTAATACATTAAGTTGCTATTTATCATGAGGTAGTAGAATTTATGATTGGGATAGAAAACATCCATGTGAAATGATACATCAAAAGAATAAAGGATAGAAAAGTCATATGATCTTGCAAAAGTATCACTTAACAAAATTAAATACCATTCATGATAACAAAGAAAAAAAAAAGCCATGACAAATCCAGTTTAAAGGGAACTTAATAAAGCTTATATAAGAAAAGCTCCCAGCTGATATTTCATTCAGTGGTGAAAAACCGATACACCCAAAGTCTAGCCAGGATAATTAGCCAAGAAAAAGAATTAACCTGAGAGTAGAAGGGGGTTCTGCAGGTTAGCTGTTACCAACTTAACATATTCTATAGTCACCTGGGAAGGAGTATCAGTTGAATTGTCTCCATCAGGTTGACCAGTGGCCATGTCTGAGGGGGTTCTCTTGCCTGCTAATTGATGTAAAAAGGACTAGCCCACTGTGGGTGGGACCATCCCTAGAAGTGGCACCATCTCAAAGCAGGTGGCTCTGAGCCAAATTAAAAACCTCTGAGCATGAGCCAGGGTAACAAGTCAGGAGGTACTGTTCCTCGGTAGTGCCTGCTCCTGGTTCCTGTCTTGAGTTTCTGCTCTGATTTCCCATAGTAATGGACTGTTTCTTAGAAGTATAAGCTGAAATAAACCCTGCCCTCTCCTGTGTTGCTTTTGTTCATGGATTTTTATCACAACACCAGAAAAGCAATGAGGGCAGGAAGTGAGAGAGGGGGAAAGGTGATCAAGGAAAAGGGAGGAAGTGGAAAGGGATGATAGAAGTACAACTCAAAAAGCATGTCTTTTCTCTTCTGTGTAGAATATAGATGTAAAAATATAAACTCGTGTAGACATATAGACCTATAGATATGACAAGAAGCAGAAGGGGGACTATTTATGTACAGGAAGGAGACCACTGTCAGAGGAATGGTGTCAGGGGAAATGGCAGAGGTTAAAACAAGCAAAGTACCATTCTTGTATATTCATGGAGTGATGTCATGATGAAGCCCATTATTTTTTAACTGACTGGAAAAAGAAAATAGA
This sequence comes from Peromyscus leucopus, assembly GCF_004664715.2. Lineage (NCBI taxonomy): Eukaryota > Metazoa > Chordata > Mammalia > Rodentia > Cricetidae > Peromyscus > Peromyscus leucopus. The sequence continues at coordinate 98,371,930 of NC_051067.1, read as the reverse complement.
ATGTTTAAAAAGCGAGAAGGTCAAAATTAAAATTAGCATTGGATGCAGATGGTGTGATTTTATAGGCAAGAAATGCTGAAGACATCACAGAAAATGCTTAGAAAAAATGTACAATTTTGAAAAGTTGCAGTAGATAAAATCAACATACAAAACTCAGAAACATTTCTAGACAAGAAAAATAAACCATCTAAAAATAAAATTAGGAAAATAATCTCACAGTAATATCATAAATGTTTAAAATAAACATGGCAAAAAGCATGAAATACTTAAAAACTATAAAACACAAATAAAAGAAATTCAAGCAAACATATGAAGAGATTTTCAACCTGTATTCTCCAAATGAAAGAGTTATTATTGTCAAAATAACTCGAGACTACCAGAAGTTACCTAAGTGTTCAATGAAACACCTATGAAAATTTTACAGATTTCTTCCACATAAATAGGAAAAACAATCCTAAAACACACAGAGAAAACAGAAGACACTTTGAAGAACAAAAATATATTTGAGAAAAATAGATATATAAGGATGGAGGCATTGCACCTTCTGACTTTAAAATGAATTACAGAACTACAATATACAAAACAATACAATGCCAGCGTAAAACAGACATATAGATCAATCAGACCACTCCAAAACAATTGCATTCACTTATAGTGAATTGATTCCTATCAAAGATGCCAAGGATATACAGCCAGAAGTGGATAGAATATCTTCAAAAATGGTACTTGGGAACTGGAAAGCTGCAAGCAAAACATGAAAAGTAAGTAAAAATGGAACCCATCTCACTATTCATTTTGTGTTCAAAAATAAAAATAAAAATAACTGAAGACTTAAATATGAGGGTTACATCTATGATTCCTACAAGAAAATATTTTAAATTCTTGACATTGGCTTCCCCAGTGATTTCTTGGATATGGCATCAAAGGAAATGAGAAACAAAAGCAAAAATAGGCAAGTGTTTCTGTGTACAAGCACTGTAGAACTACATCCTAATGAAATAGCCAGTGCTGTGAACAATGCTTATTGTCACCTCATTCATAGTAACAAGAAACTGCAAATACATTGTTTTAATTGTCAGTAGAAAATACACCACTACAAAGTTTAAGTTCAGCAAGATCCTACTGCGAAAAGACAGAGACAGGTTATGGAGGGAATTTAAGCTCCTAAATCTTCAGAAGATGTGAAACTAGTGATGGCCAGAAAGAATGTGTTAAGGGGAAGGAATGGAGAAGGACTTGTTTTCTCAAGTGTCAAAGCAAAAGAAAAGCATGCAGAGGTTAAGACAAAGCCTGTGACACACAATACAAGTTAAGGGTTCTGAAAGTAATCGTGGCAATGAGTTCTGATAACAGAAGAACTTAAAGCAATAGGATATGGGCATATACTTGAAAGCAGGAGGATGTGAGCAGATGTTAGAAAGCAGTGGGATATGGGCAGATATTAGAAAGCAGTAGGATATGGGCAGATACTTGAAAGCAGGAGGATATGAACAGATATTAGAAAGCAGTGGGATATGGGCAGATACTTGAAAGCAGGAGGATATGAACAGATTTTAGAAAGCAGTGGGATATGGACAGATATTAGAAAGCAGTGGGATATGGACAGATATTAGAAAGCAGTGGGATATGGACAGATATTAGAAAGCAGTGGGATATGGGCAGATATTAGAAAGCAGTAGGATATGGGCAGATATTAGAAAGCAGTGGGATATGGGCAGATATTAGAAAGCAGTAGGATATGGGCAGATATTAGAAAGCAGTAGGATATGGGTGGATGGATCATTCAGCTAATGGTGTGGTTAACAGGAGACAACTATAAATAATCTCTATCTCTTACCCACAAAGTACTAAGAGTTTTTCTAGAAGAAAATATGCCATTCACATTAGTTAACCCCCTCACTACTGTGACAAATTATATGAAAACAAACACTTAGAAGAAAGAGGACTTCTTTTGGGCACATGTTTGTAAAGAGAGTTCAGTCTATCGTGGTGGGGGTTTATGGCAGAGACTCCTATGTGTCATGGGCCAGGAAGTTTATGTCAGAGACTTCTCATATGGCATGGACCAGGAAGCAGAGAAGACAGATCAGTATCAGAAGCAGGTATAATACTGAAAGAAATGCCCATATTTTATCTATTTTCACCAGCCAGTCTCTACCTTCTAAAAGCTCCACATCCTTCCAAATAGCACCATAAGCTGAGGAGTGAGTGTTCCAAACATAATCACCTGGCACATCCCAGAGTAAGAGCACAACAGCCTTGAAATAACTTGTGGGCAGAAATGTCTTTCCAAATAGAACATAAACCCTATAAAGCCTATAGTCCATGGAAGGAAATACTGACATTTACTATCTTTAAAATAAATTTAAAATAAATAAATACAATTACTAAACTATAAGTAAAAAAAGCTTTTTCTAATACATAATATTTCTAGGCTGGCAGATGGTTTAGAGGTTAATAGTACTTCCCGTTCTTCCAGAACACTTGAGTTTGAGTTTCAACATCCATATAAAAATAAAATAAAATAAGTAGCTCACACTGCCTCTAACTCAAGCTCTGGGTCATTCAGCTCCCTCTCTGGCCTCTGCCAGCATGTGGTGTGTGTGTGTGTGTATGTGTGTGTGTGTGTGTGTGTGTGTGTGTGTGTGTATCCACATGCACACAAATAAAAGTAAATCTTTAAAATATTGAAAACATAGTATTTCTAATTAAAATTTTCAAATGATATGCATAAGCTACAAAAAATTAAGAAATGTATGCAATATACTAAAAAAAATCCTATAGAAAGTGGGAGTGAAGAGTTAAAAGACAATGAAACACACTAAGGAAAATCCAAGTTTTCTGAAGGTAACTTCCTTTACAGATTGAACTTTGAAAACCATATCTATGGCTGAGGTGTATGAAATAAAATTAAGAACAAATCAGAATAAAATTAAGCTTTAGTCAAAGTAAACAAATATCTCTAACTGTATATTGACTTGGTTTTAACACAGAGACAGTACCTCACTAAGATAAAGATAAGATTCAAATCTAAGACATCTAGGACACAAAGGGTCAGTCAATGTCCTCTGTAGTCTTAAGGCTGTTTGGACTGTCTGCATCAGCCAGAGATTCAGACATCCTCTATGCTTTGACCCTTGGAGCCTCCACTTTACTGGATGATTCATATCTGTTTCCCCTCTATTTCCACAGAGCCATTCTAATTAATGTGAGGAGCTAAGTAGGAACTGCTCATTCAGTCCTCATACAGATGCTGAGACCCATGAGCTCTACAAGGGTTTTATTTTATTTTATTTTATTTTATTTTATTTTATTTTACAATACAATTCAGTTCTACATATCACACGGATTCCCTTGTTCTCTCCCCTACCGTCCCCCCCCCCCTCCCCCAGCCCACCCCCCATTCCTACCTCCTCCAGGGCAAAGCCTCCCCCAGGACTGAGATCAACCTGGTAGACTCAGTCCAGGCAGGTCCAATCCCCTCCTCCCAGATTGAGCCAAGCGACCCTGCATAAGCCCCAGGTTTCAAACAGCCAACTCATGCAATGAGCACAGGACCCAGTACCACTGCCTAGATGCCTCACAAACAGATCGAGCCAATCAACTGTCTCACCCATTCAGAGGGCCTGATCCAGTTGGGGGTCCCTCAGCCATTGGTTCATAGTTCACGTGTTTCCATTCATTTGGCTATTTGTTCCTGTGCTTTATCCAACCTTGGTCTCAACAATTCTTGCTCATATAAACCCTCCTCTTTCTCGATAATTGAACTCCCAGAGCTCCACCCGGGGCCTAGCCATGGATCTCTGCATCCAGATCCCTCATTCATTGGATGGGGTTTCTAGCATGACAATTAGGGTGTTTGACCATCCCATCACCAGAGTAGGTCAGTTCGGGCTGTCTCTCGACCATTGCCAGCAGTCTATTGTGGGGGTATCTTTGTGGATTTCTGTGGGCCTCTCTAGCACTTTGCTTCTTCCTATTCTCACGTGGTCTTCATTTACCATGGTCACCTATTCCTTCTACAAGGATTTTCAAGTCACCATGCTAAGTCTGAAACAGCACAACAAAAATAATGCAACCCTTTTTGTTCTCAAAGTCACCAGTGTATAGTATAAAGAAAAGCAATCTGGACTTCAGTTTCAAATCATGGCCGAACAGCTGTGTGCCCTTACACAATTTTTTCTGCTTTAGGTCTTATCCCTTTCCCTCATGATTCAGGGCAGCAAATGAGAGTATAAAGCCACAAAAGCATCAACAAAGCCATGTACCAAGGCTTAAGTGAAGGTTAGAGATATTCTTCATAAAACTATTTTCATTTTATCTGGACCATTTCTCCAGCCCATCATTGTATATTTTGACAGGGAAGCTTAACAGTCCAGAATGGTATCAGAAAGCTGAGTCCAAACAGTAACCCAGTTGTTCACCAGCTGTATAAATCTCAGTCTTTATGACAGTGAATTAATATGACCCTGCACCAAGCTTGAATGTATACTTCTGTTGGTCTTTAGTGAATGAAACCTACCTCTGAATCTCTTTCTATTGAGTAATATAAAAACCAATTAGCTATAGACCTTGGCAGTGGTAGCACATACCTTTAATCACAGCACTTGGGAGGCTGAGGTATAGGGGTCTCAGCTCAAGGGCAGCCTGATCTACAGAGTGAGTTTCAGAACAGCCAGGGCTTCACAGACAAATCCTGTTTCAAAAAGAAAAGAAACCAATTACTTATAAAACAAATTACAGATGTAAATATGCTTCTTTGTGTGTATGTGCGTGTGTGTGTGTGTGTGTGTGTGTGTGTGTGTTTTACAGGTTCAACGTTTGCTTATATATCTACAATTGTACGCATACAATTAAACTCAGATTTAATAATACAAGTCTACGTATACGTTCATCACAGCTCTGTCAAGGTAAGGAATTACCATCATCCCAAAAGGTTCATTTATGCACCTTCAAAGTTGATCACTGCCCCTATCTCACAGAAGTAATGACTATAATACATTTTGTCTACCAGTAATTTGCTCTATTATAAAATTTTATACATATTTGCTGTTCAACTATTTGACTTACAGGTAGTAAAAATTATAATCATTTATCTCTTTTTATCATTCTTGCTTTCTGAGTTATGAACTCTGTTATTAGATTCATACACACCCTTATAGCTGAAATGCATTTTTGGTGAATTGACCTTTTTTAATTTGATGAAACTTATTATTAGTGATTTTTCTGTCTTGAGATCAATATTATCTGATATTAAATTAATTACCCCACTTTTTGTAAGCTCCATACAGAGCACATATTTTCTATCATCTAGTTTTTAACATATTCAAGCTATTTATTTTATAGACAGTACTTGTTTTTTCATTGATGAATAAAATAACTACTTTTAGTTAAAATGCTTTATTTTTAAAATTTACTGTAATAGTCAAGAAGGTTGGAGTTGGGCCTACATATCTATTATTTTGGTATGCTTTCTTGTCTACTGTTTCAGTCATTGATGCTATTCTTCTGTACCTTTCCTAATTTCTTTAACACTATTCGTTATTTTTAGGATTCTATTTTTTTGTACTGTATTTTAAGTATGCCCTGTTACACAATGAATGCTTGATCTAAAGATTATCGTATACAACATTAACCCTTTAGTCTTTGAAAACTAGAATTGTGATAATCCTACAAAGTATGAAATACTTTATGAAATAATTAATGATTTTTCATTAATCATGTTTTATATTTATTCATTAATATATTTATTAGTTAATAAAATATACTTCATTAATCATTTCTTAAATACATAAGATAATTTACTTCATATAAAATGATAAAAATTTGTTGATTCACCTCTGTCCTTTATTCTCTCCTTCTCATGTGTGACATATCTATACATTACAGAGCTCAAAAGAAAACGCAGTAGTAATTTATTTTAAGTCATACACAAATCTAAGGGAAAAGTCTATTTTCTTTGGGACCTTTTATGCCTATTGTTCTTTGTTGCTTCCTGAGGACCTGAGTGTCATCCAGTATGATTTCCTTTCAAACTGAGAAACCAAATTAGTTATTACATTATTACATATGAATTTTTTATTTACTCCTTTTGCTTCCATATTCAAAAATAACACATTTTATTTTAATAATTGTGTGTCAGATAGTCATGACTCTTTTTCTGTGTTTCTACCATTGTTTGACTAGGTTCTGAGGCAGCAATCAGGATATTTATATCCACGTTCATGCCTTTCTTAGAATCCTCCCTCTGAGATGCTTCTCTCTCTCTCTCTCTCTCTCTCTCTCTCACATACACACACACACACACACACACACAGAGAGAGAGAGAGAGAGAGAGAGAGAGAGAGAGAGAGAGAGAGACCTAAGTGCAAAAGTATCTGAAATGTATCTGTATCTACGTAAAAGTAATATGTTTATAAGTATCTGTATGGAACATAGTTCACAAATAAAATTTATGTCCTCTGAAAATATACAAAACTGTATTTATACCACTGAGGAAAGAAACCAAGAAAATGTAAAAGAAAGTAGATTTTCATATTCCAGCAGTTCTAAAACCTTGGTTTGTTTGTTACTTCCCCTGGACACATGTTATTTCCACAATAAAAATAGCATTAAACTGAGAAGTTCTTTACATAACCAAGATCTTTGCCACTCTCAGTATACCCTCGCTGTAGGGACAGCTCTAAGGTCATGAGCTGGGAAGGCAGGGAGGTAGAAAACTAAAACACTGCTTGTCATCTGGAAAAGGAAGGGCTGACAAAATCACACAACAAAATCAAATAAAAAGAAATGTGCCTTTTTACTTTTAAAGCAGCGCACATCAGGAAAATCAGGTTAATCACAAAAGGACCCTTAGAAACCCCCAAAGCATTTTAATTTCCATTCAGGAGAGGAAGGATTCCACAGGACAACTATGATTGCCTTTAATGCTTTTAAGCAACACTATCAATCTTTCCTCCCAATATGTGACCCACTGGGAGTTGTCTGTATTAGAAGACAACAAAACATCTCGTGATTCCTCAAAGCCTAGACAAGTATTAAGACTTAACAAACTTTGCTGCAACTGTAGTTTTCCTAGGAGTAAAAACAAAAACAAACACCAGAACAAAAAATCCAAGGCTCTTGGAGATGGTCTAACATTCCTACAAATATAGTAACTGTATTTTATTATGATTATGATTATTACTATTTTTAGTTTTGAAGAGACTCAGATTCTGGATTCAAATCCCAAATGTGTTATTTAGAAATTACTTGTTATATGACAAAATATTTAACTTTCCTATGTCTTGGCTTCTTTATTGAAATAAAAAGATTGCGATCAGTTAAGTTTATGGTAAGTATAAAAATGTAAAGGCAGCATAATTACTGCCGTAGAATATACTTAGGGAAAAATGGTCATTATTAGTTTTTATCTTAGAAATAATTTTCTATTGGAAAAACATACATAAGTTTCAAATAACATAATTCTCTTATTTTTCTCTTATTTGAAATAGGCTGAAAAGATAGCTTCATTCTCAATTAGCCATCTCTCTACTTCCACTCACAGTTAGTTGTAGGACATGTAGTGAAGGGCTGGTGACTTGTGAACCTCTTATTCTTATTGAGAGAGGCCAAAATCTGCTTACCCATTAGTGCTTTGCTTGGTATCCAAAACCACAGTGTTTGGCTTGGTGTTTGTAAACCAAATGTCTAATAGCTTTGGGAACCACAAATCTTGCTCAGGCCAAATGGCAATATTTCATTCTACTGTCCATATGAAGACTCTTGCTTGCCAAGTCATAAAACATAAAAAAAAAAATGGGACTTCATACCAGTAGCCTAATATTATGGAGAAAGGAAACTGTCATGTAGTGGATGTAAATGAGCTATTGGATGCAATTTATTGTGCCAGTACATTTTACATGTGTCATTCCATTTAATCTTCATAAGAATACTTTAAGGCACAAATTATAGTCCATATTGTAAAAGAGAGGTTACCAGTGTTGAGAATGTTAATTTTCATTGCCACACAGATGGTTAGTGTCAGTGCTGAGATTCAAACCCATTTTTACATGATGGCCACATGTTATATTCTTTGTATGTATGTGCATAGAAAGATATAGCTAGTTTGGAGCGTGTTCCTGGATATACCTGAGTATCTTGTGACATAGGAAGTTGCATAGAACATGTATTTCACTTCTTTGTGTAAGGCAAGAGTGATAATCATAGTCTAGGACGACTCATGTCAGTATCACTTTCTGTGGGTCTATCTTTTAATCAATAAGCCATCTTTGCAAATGACAAAATTGAAAATCTTCAGGGATTAGCTTGGTACCCCTAATGCTCAAACTATAATGATAGAAAAACATACATCAATTAAACCATTTGCAAAAGAATGAGATTATCCAGGTTTAGAAATGTGATTGAAAAACAAATGACACACAGTTAACAATTAACAGTGCCTTTGCTTACCAACAATTATTTCTTTTCCTCCATGGACACACACTGATTAACCAAAGATGCTTACTCTGGCTCCAACATAGAGGGCTATGTCCCTAGCCAAGTTTCATGGCAAATCTGTAAATAACAATATGTCCCACAGACCAGATTCCTTGCCTGCAGGCACCATTATATCATGTCTTCCAGCCCTGTGCATTGGCAAATGCCCATAGATTCAGTGCTTGGAAGAAACTCAGTTGAAATTGGAAAGAAATTCTGGCATCGCTAAACTACTACTTCAAACAAAGGAGAAGGTCTGCATGGGGACTACACCTCCAGGTAGCCAAGAAGTCTTCAGTACTTTGCTGCTTTGGTAAATATCAGGAAGAAACAGGAGAATTTTTTAGCTTCAGAGACAGGGCACAGGCAGACATATGAGAACTCAGCACCCCTAAACAGAACCCTGTGCATTTAGCCCCTCTCACACTTGGACGCCATCTCTGGAGAAAGAGGTAATTATAATAGCTAATGAGCTCAGTTGCTTTGGGAGTTTATTATTAATATGTGAGCAAGCATTTAGTTCAATCTGGTACACATTCAGATAAAAAGTTTTTGTTTTTCATTGGGGTGGCAAATTCCCTCTGAGCTTTAGCAGCCCGTGTTTCAAAAGTTGTAAGCAATGAGTGTATCTAATTGGACTTGAATTTGAAGGTCTAACATTGCCGTGCCTTGAATATTTTCTCTACTTGTCTCTCTCCACAGTGGTGCAACGGTTTCCTATGAATTAAAATTTTCATTCCTGGAGGGAGGAAGGCATTTCATAACACTAGGAAACTTACAAGGCTCTAAACATTACAAAATTTACAAACACCCATCCTACTGCCCCCAACACTATAAGGTACAGTATGAACTGTAGCTCTATAGGTAGGAAAGTCACTTGCCACAGAATCTGACCCTCCTCTATCCTTTTTCTGTTTTTACCTCTCTTCTTCCCCCTATCAATACCTTCTTCCCATTTACCTGACCAGGTCTCTTGTACCCTGCTAATCTTTGTTCTGTTGATCCGAACTGCATGCCCTCCCCACCCCCCATCCATGAAATGGTCCTGTTTTCCTCTCTTGGTTTCTGCTGTTACTTCAGGCTATGTATTCACATCTGAAAATTTAGAGCTAGGAGTCTCTAATAAGTGAGAACATGAGATGTTTGTCTTTCTGGGTCTTGGTTACCTCACTCAATATGATCTTTTCTAGTTCCATCACTTTACTTGCAAAGTTAATGATTTCATTTTTCTTTACAGTTGAATAAAATTTCATAGTGTATGTTTATCACATTTTCATTGTCCACTCATTGATTGAAGGACATTTTTGGTTGTTTATATTCCCTTGCTATTGTGAATAGAACAGAAATGAAAGTGATTGAGAAATATCTATGGAGTAGGATGTTGTTGTGGGATATTTGGGCAATCTGAAAGATGTATCCCTATTTTACCTTGCCTGCCTAAGGCATCTGATTGGTTTAATAAAGAGCTGAATGGCCAGTAATGAGGCAGGAAAGGTTAGGTGGGACTTCCAAGCAGAAATAGGAACTCTGGGAAGAAGTGAGGCAGATTTCACAAGCAAGATGCAGAGGTAGGCAGGCCTACAGCATGAAGGAAAGGTAATGAGCCACATGGCAAGGCATAGATTAATAGAAATGGGCTAATTTAAGTTATAAGAGGTAGTTGGAAACAATCCTAAGCTAAGGCCAAGCTTTCATAATTAATAAGAAGTCTGCATGTCACTATTTGGGTCTGGAAATCCAAAGAAAGTCCAAATACAGGATGCCAAGTCCTTGCACATATGCCTAATATGTGTATTTGAAACTCTGCTATTATAGTAAGGAAGTAAAAGTGTATACAAAATATACATGCTTGGTGGCAATGAACAGTTAGAATTTGATTGTATGAACCTTCTCACCCTACCCCAGGATGTCCAAATTTGAGGAGGCTCAAGTCATTTACACTAGTGAAGACCCAGTATAGACAGAACATTTCTGAGCAAAAAGAATAATGTTAGACAAATTACCATTCCAGGTCTTAAAACATGATACAATGCTATATTAATAAGAACAATATGGCACTGGCACATAGATTTGGTCATGTGATAGATTTGTTTTGGGGCTTCTTCTTCCTGTTGCTTAGAGTTTTTGGTTGGTTTGTTTCAGGTTTTGTTTTGTTTTGAGAAATCTCCCCACTGGTTTCCATAATGACTGTACCAGTTTGCAATCCCTCCAACAGTGAACAAGGCTTCCCCTTTCCCCCTACATCCTCTCCAGTATTTGTGATCTGTTATTCCTTGATCTTCACCATACTGACTAGGGTACAATGAACTTTTAAAGTTGTTTTGATTTGCATTTCCCTAGTTGCTAAAAATGATAAAAAAAATTTTGAGATATTTCTTAGCTAATTTTTCCTTCTTTTATGAACTGTCTCTTCAGGTCCTAGGCCAATTTTTCAAATGAGTCCTTTGGTGGGTTTGCTTGTTTGTTCATTTGTTTGTTTTGACCCTTTGTTCTAGGAGTTCATTGTATAATCTATATATCAATCCTTAGTCAGATGGCAAAGATTCTCTATCAGTATGTGGGTTCATTGTTTCTTTAGATGTACAGAGTTTTATAGGTTATAAATTCCCAATTTTCAATTGTTGGCCTGAATTCTTGGACAAATAGATTCCTGTTGGGAAGTCCTTTCTTACCCATATTATCATGTAGAGTTCTGCCTAGGTTTTCTTCTAACAATTTCAGTGTTTCAATTTTCATGTTAAGGTCTTTAATACATTTTGAATTCATTTTGTGAAAGATAACAGATATGGGACTAATTTCTTCTTCATTAGGACATGCAGTTTTCCCAGAACCATTTATTGAAGATGTTGTCTTTTCTCCAGGGTATGTTTCTGAAATCTTTCTCAAATACAAGTGGATGAGGTTACAAGCACTCATGCTTCGGTATTCAATTTTGTCCCACTAGTCTATGTGCCAGTGCCATATTGTTCTTATTAATATAGCACCGTATCATATTTTAAGACCTGGAATGGTAATTTGTCTAACATTGTTCTTTTTGCTCAGAATTGTTCTGTCTATACTGGGTCTTTGCTAGTGTAAGTGACTTGAGCCTCCTCAAATTTGAACATCCTGGGGCAGGGTGAGAAGGTCCATACAATTAAATGCTAACTGTTCATTGCCACCAAGCATGTATATTTTGTATACACTTTTACTTCCTTACTATAATAGCAGAGTTTAAAATCCACCCACCAGAAAACCTCAGAATGGCAGGGCAACAATGGCAAGAGTCTCCTGAAGAATTGCTTTCAAGTCCTAGCATTGCTTTTTCTCTTTAGGACAGAGAAGACGCCACTGAGTTTCTTGGGGGTAGCACAGCCACCCAAGATGAGAACAGCATTCCAGCAATGCACAACTTTTCTGGAATTTGTGTGAAAGCTCAACATAAAATCCTTTGTCTCTCTTCCCTCAGAAGCTATCATATAGCATTTATAGTTTCTGGGTCTTGTTTTAAAAATGCCTCATAAAATCCATCCCTCCTGGTAGACTAGAATTACCTAAAATGATTTTATTTAAAAAATGCTCATTTCTCAAAAATAGTCTACATGACTTTAAAATTTTATTCTGCAGAAATATCTTTCAAATAACATGAACTTGTGATAACAGGCATAGTTTCCAGCAAAGATTTAAAGAGAAATTGAAACAAGCACTTGATGGTCACAAAGAGAATAACTTAAATGCATATTGTGGCTGTGAATAAACAGTTCCTCCTGTTAATCCAATAGAATGGTTCCATTATCTACTGCATCTTTATGTCTCCAAAAGGCAGCTGTGTAGAACAGAAAATTTGGGGAGATTTGCTTATACAATATACCTATCTGTAATTAGATACATTTTATATGTACTATGGATTTAATCTCAGCATTCCAAACCTCATGAAAAAGTAAACAAAGGATGAGTAGATTTGGTTATGTGCAATGTGGTCTGCATCTAAGACAAAATCAGTATCTGTTCACTCAAACATGCAGTGATTATTTCCACAAATAAGGATGGGAATGGAGAGAATAAGCATAATGCCTGCCTTGAAAGATGTTTGTGTGAAGGAAGACAGATACAAATGCAGTATTGAGTGTCTTTGAATGGTTGAAAACCTGAAAAATCACAGTGCTTCCCACTCACTAAGTCAATAGCTAAGGTCTTTGTAAAGGTGAATTGCTTTATAACAGACCAACTTGACTGGGGAGGGGAGAGGTGCTAGGAATCAAATGCAGGAAGTTAGGAAGCTGGCATGCTCAGTAAGTTCTACATCCTTAGTATATCACCAAACAACTTGGAAGTAAACATTTAGGAAAAGTAGGTGGTAATAACCAAACCTTTTCAAAGATAAAAATATGCACTAACAAATGTGATACAAGATCTTAAATTGGAAAATACCTTTTAGTCACTAATTTCTCCCTGCCACTTAGAATTCATGAAGGGGTTTTTTCAATCTGTCTGGAGTTTTGTTATAAGCAGACCTTTCGCAGTATTGAAACCTGTGGGGAAGAATATTAGAATCACCCTTTTCTAGATTTCAAGATGGAAACGCCCACTAGAAAGGAACCCATATGTGTGAGCTGGGATAAAACTGACAAAACCAATAGCCAATTCATAAATTATTTTGACAAAAACCAACAAGTCATAAATTTAGTAAGGTTTTTTTTAGTCTATTACTTGATCATACATAGCAATTTTGTTGTAGCCCTTAGTGTATAAGATGGGCAATTAAGTCTAATTTTCTAGCTGAAGCTGGTGAAGAATCAGATATTTCTAGTAGTATCTTAAAACTTGAATACAATGCTAAATAGTCTAGAATACACAACCCCTCCAACCTAAACATCAGAAAGTAGGCAATCCAATCAAAAAAATTGAACTATGACTGTCTTATTTAGGGTTACTATTGCTGTGGTGAAATGCCATGAGCAAAAGCAATTTGAGGAAGAAAGGGTTTATTTGACTTGCATGTCCTGAGATACTGAGTCACAGTCCACTGAGGGAAACCAAGGTAGAAACTCAGACCAGCTGGCAACCTAGAGGCAGAGCTGATGGAGAGACCATGGAGGAGTGCTGTTGACTGGCTTGTTCCTCATGGCTTGCTCAGACTGCCCTCTTATAGAACCCAGGGTCAACAGTCCAGGGATGGCACCCATACATACAATAGGCTAGGCCACATCCTATCAATCACTAATTAAGAAAATGCCCTACAAGCTTGCCTATAGCCCAGTCCTATGAAGATATTTTCGCAATTGCAATCCATCTTCTCTGATGACTTTAGCTTGCGTCAAGTTGAAATAAAACTAGCCAGCGTAGACTCTGAACAGAAATTCCTTAAAAGATGAAATACAAATGGCTAATAAACACCTTAAAAGTTTTCAGTTTCATCAGTTATCAAAGAAGTGCAAATTAAAACCACTTGGAGGTTCTGTCTCCTCCAAGTCAAAATGGCTACCATCAATCAAACAAGTAACAACAGCACTGACAAGAACAGGGGAATCACTTACCGCTGTTAGAGGGAATGTGAACTGTGGAAAGCAGTGCAGAAGGTACTCAAAGAGCTGAAAATAGAGCTACCATATAACTCGGCTGTGCAACTCCTGGCCATACACCCAAAGGACTCTGTACCCCAGCACTGAGATACTTGCACAGTCTCATTCATTGTTGCTCAGTTTATAACAGCTAGAAAATGGAATCAACCTAAGTACCCATCATATGACAAATGAATAATGAAAACATGGAACATATATGCACAATGGAATTCTGTTTAGCACTAAAGAAAAGTGAATTACAAAAAAAAAAAAATGTAGAAAAATAGATGCAACTGGAAATTCTTTTACCGAAGTAACCCAGGTCCAGAAAGACAAATGCCACATGTTCTTTCTCAAATCTGTATCTTGGATTTAAACTTCTCTATTTCTGTGTTTGAGTTGAAGTGAGTTATCTCTAGAAGCCAGAAATCAAGAACGGAGCCAGGGAATGTGGAGTTGGACAAACACAATAAAAATAAAGACTAAGAAGTAACGACCCTCCTCTGCCATAAGCTCCTGTCGTCAGGTTCTTCCTCACTACCTTCCCCAAAGGGATGGAGCCATACAACCACAGATGGGCACCTTGAGTCAAACACATTTCTTCTGCCTTTTGAAGTATTTCTCTCAGGTATTTTGCCATTGCTGAAAACCCGACTACTTGAGAAAATTACTCACTCTAAATGTAGTTACAGAGTCCAATAGGCAGAGAGCCGAATGGAACAGATAGGAAAGGAAGAAAACCTGGCAGCACGTGGGAAATCAGCTCTTCCTATGCACGTGCATCTATTGCTGCTGCCGTCACTGGCAGACGTAGGCCCCATGTGTGCTTTCAATACAGATTCACACGAGAGATGATAGGAAGCCTTAGAGCAGGGCGGCATCATTTGTCCTAGTTCTGAAGTTGCCTGCCTCTTGGGTTGAGCAGCTTCTGGGTACTCTAGTTCTGCAGCTTGCAGAAGGTCATTGTAGGGCTAGTCTGTTTTAAATCCTGAAAGCCAATCAAATGAATTCTCTTTTATAATCCCCCCCCAGTGTGTGTGTGTGTGTGTGTGTGTGTGTGTGTTCTATTGGTTTTGTTCCTCCTGAGAATCTTGACTACTAAAAGCAACGTGATCTAGTAGACAAAGACTAGGCTCAACAGCGTGTGTCAATGTGCCTCAAACTTCATGATCCTCACTTCACTGAGGAAAAGAAAAAGCACATCTTTAGCCGCCCATTTTCTCCAATAGTCTCCCCCTTGCTAGACCACATAAATGAATCAGTCAATGAAAATGGAGAATTGAACCTTCCAGCTTTCCAGCACTGTTCATGGAATCAAGTTTACTTAGGAAATAGACTGTGACAAAGATTAAGTGGACAGTGTCAACCAGTTCTAAAAAGGACTTTTATGTTCATGGGGGAGGCTAAATACACTTATATACATGTCCTTTCTCTGTGTGTAGAGCAGAGACAGAGAATAAATTTAAGAATATACATCTAATGGCATCTCCCAGCTGGTAGGACCTACAGCTTGTCACTTAAAGCCTTATTTTAAACTAATTAAACTCTCGGTCGTCTTCAGTTAGTCTAAACAGAGCATGTCCTTGTGCCTGTTCCTGGTCAGTTCTTAATGATAAGAATGTGAAGTCATTTATCTTTCCCAGAATCCCCTCAGCTATATCTAAGCTACTTTCCTATAAATGCCGGCAGATTTTTAATTCAAACCTACATTTAGCAAGACAGATAACAGCCTGTTTGACAGCGACTGGGACACACACCGTGACGAGCTCTAAAGCGCTGGGAGTCTTGCCATGAAAAGAGGAAGTGGTGTCTGGCTGTTTCTAACCCTCAGAAATTGAGATTTAATATCATTTGACATTCAGGCCCTGAAACTCAACCCAGACTTGTAAAATTCATCCTCATTTAATTCTCAGTGTTCCTTAAGCATAGAAAATGGTGGGATTAAATTTAGTTCATCCCTGGCAAGTCCAAAACTTTATTATTGTCTCAATTTCCTGCTAGGTTGTTTAGAGTTCCCCTGGAAAAAATTTTCCATGTAGTATTTTTTTATTCAGTATTTCAAGGAAGAAATGTGTATCTTAATATCAAAGAGCCTTATCCTCCTTTTTGAAACCTCCAGTGTTAGAGTTCAGGTCTTGAATGTCCCCCCAAAGAGAAACCCTGTATTACAGGCTTGCTCTCCAACATGTGTCATATACGGGAAGTGATGGAACTTGTCAGAGATGAGAC
This sequence comes from Peromyscus leucopus, assembly GCF_004664715.2. Taxonomy (NCBI): domain Eukaryota; kingdom Metazoa; phylum Chordata; class Mammalia; order Rodentia; family Cricetidae; genus Peromyscus; species Peromyscus leucopus. The sequence continues at coordinate 98,355,683 of NC_051067.1, read as the reverse complement.
CTAGTGTATGAAAGCTAAGTTAACCAGAGTGTTTCCTTGGGGAATTTCTCAGTTAGAATTCTATTGCTGTGAAGAGACACCAAAACCATGGCAATTCTTGTAAAGGGAAACATTTAATTGGGTGGCTAACACTTCACAGGTTCAGTCCCTTATCATCATGGTAGGCTATGATGGCCTGTAGGCAGACATGGTATTGGAAAAGGAACTGAAAATTCTACATCTTGATCCGCAGATAACAGGAAGTGAGCTGTGTCACTGGATGTAGCTGGATCATAGGAGACCTCAAATCTCACCCCCAGAATGTTACACTTCCTATTCCAACAAGACCACACCTCCTAATAGTGCCACTCTCTATGAGCTTATGGGGGACAATTGCATTCAAACTACCAGAAGGATTACAGTGGGATACCAGCCCCCTTTCATCTTCTTTTTCTCCTTAAATACCACGAAGTGTGATTTTTGCCTCAAGTTCCTGCTATGAAAATAATGGAGTCAAGTGACCATGGCTGAAATTACTGAAACAACAAGCTTTAATTACCATTTCCTCCTTGTAAAATACTCACCTTACATTTTGGAGTCTAGAGAGATGGATCCATGTTAACAACTCTTGAACTTTGAACTTTGAACTCTTGAACTTTGCCCTTGCAGATCTGAGTTCAGTTTCCATACCCATGTTGAGTGCCTAACTGGTGGGGAACTTGCAACTGCCTCTTAACTCTAGCTCTAGGGTATATGATGTCTTTTCTGGAACCCACTGGTATCTGAACTCATATGCATGTACATACATAACATGGAGGTATGAATGTGAGTATGAAATCCCAAGAGTAACTGAAGTGCTATTGGCAAGCACAGAATGTGTGTTTGTGTGGGTGTGTAAGAGCGGAAGGACACATCACAGGGATTGAAAACTGATTAACAAATAATAAGAAGCTGTAATATTTCCCCCTGTATCTTGAAGAGAATTATGCTGGTGCACATGTGAAGAGAATAAAACATTAACAGTCATGGCTCAAGCATATGTTTTATGTTTTCAATTGCTCTCTCACATTGCCTGTGCATGTACAAATAATCTAAGACAGTATGTATAAACTTAGATTGCCCCTAGATATATAAACCTTTTCTCTCACTATACAAAACATCAGACATAGAACTTGCATTCAAAATAGGTAATAAACTCATACTAATTAATTCCAAAACACAAACAACCCAAATGGAAATAGACAAAATCTTTAATATGTTTCACAAAAGAATCACCAATAAATATATGAAAAGTGGTCATACATTTTCATGAGTAAAGAAAAATAAAAACCATAGTGATATACTACTTCTTACCCATGTGAAAGCTAAAATAAAAATGGAAATGTGAATGTGTAAATGTAAATTATAAACAAGGATACATAGGCACAGCACTGCATTGTATTGTAGTGGCAGCCTACATTTGGAGAAATACTTGACAATAACTATTATAATGAATGTAACATGTATCTTATGATCCAGTAATTCCACTGAGTAGAACTCAGCAACAATGTGTAAATATGTTCAATAAAATACATGTTCTAAAATGTTCATAGGAATGCTATTCAAAACCAGGAAAAAAACAAATGTTGATTACTTAACACAGTATTAATAAATAAACTGTAATATTTGGGGGCAGTTGAATAAAATATGAACAAAACACCCAAAAAATAAGGGCAATGATTATATATATTCTATGTATATATAAAAAATAGAAGTGTAATATTAGTGTATTTTGGTAGAAGATAAGAAGTACAGAAATTGTTACTCATGAGAGGAGAGAAAAGAGTAGTGCATATGTAACTTCTAGATGATGATGGGTTTGGGAAGGAAGAGTGTTGAAAGGATATTAGTAATATTTTTTAATCTTAGTCTAAATAGCACATGTTTAATTTGTGAACATCTGTAAGCAGTACATATATAACATATGAGTTTTTGTATGTATATTATACTTAAAATTTATGTGTTAAAAAGAGAGGGTATGAGTTTGGGTTGGTGGGAAGGATTTGGGGGAGGGGAAACATATTCAGAATATATTGCATAAAAAATCTATTTTCAATTAAAAAGGAAAAGATAAAATAAAATATTGTATAAAAAATCACTGTTGAAGTTATTTAGATAAAGTATTCAAATTTTAAACCACATATTTGATGGAGTATTTATTTCTACTTTCTGAAGGCAAAAGCCAATGACTTTGTAACAAAGAATTTTGCAACCAAAGGAAAAACACTAGCCAAACAATCATGCTCTTTTCTGAGTAATTTAGGCGGGTCTTCAAGGTTCTATTCACACTAATAATAATAATTTACTTTATGAAAATACACATTCTCCATTTTTTTATTAGTCATTTTAATCTATTGGACATGGCACACCCATATGTTACTTTGGGAAAGATTATAAAAATGGAACTTTGGTTATCAGGAAAGGAATCATTTGAAATTCTAACTCTGGCAATAACTGAAGTTAGATTACTCTGCAAAATCAACCTCTCTGTGTGTAAGTGTTCCCACCTCTAATATGAAGTTAAAGTTCTGTCCATGGCAGGGAAGGATTAAATGAGACACAGTTTGGAAATAAGATCAAAGAAAACTATCAGGGAAATATGATGCACGTGTATTGATAAGATGGTATAAATGCACCATGGCTGATTTTTAGTGTGATTCGTAATCGTCCTTTGTAAGATAATGAATCATCTGGATAGTTTCTGAGGAAGCTTCCAAAACTGACATCTGTCCTTCAGAGTTTTCCAGGTGAAATGTAAGTTTTAGTCTATGAACTTTGTCTGTACAGTGATATTTTCACACAATAGATGATTTTTATTCATATTCTTCTTTGTCTGCATAACTGCAAGTTAGAAGTAATTATTGAGATGCAGAGAGAAATCATCTTTGTAAGATTTTGCTGAGACATTAAATGGACAATAAAGCAAGACACTAAATTAAAAAATCAAAGCACAATTTGGTGCATATCTCCCTTTTGTTTTCATATCATCCTTTCTGGAAGAAAAACAAATACCATCTTGCTGTGGATATCACTCTGTATAAATAAAATGCTGATTGGCCAGTAGCCAGGCAGGAAGTATAGGCGTGACAAGCAGAGAAGAGAATTCTGGAAACAGGAAGGCTGAGTCAGGAGAGGCTGTCAGCCACCGCCATGAGTACATGTAAGCAACATGTAAGCAGCAGCATGTAAGATACTGTTAAGCCACAAGCCATGTGGCAAGGTAAAGATTTATAGAAATGGGTTAATTTAAGATAGCTGAACTAGATAACAAGAAGCCTGCCACAGCCATACAGTTTGTAACAATATAAGTCTCTGTGTATTTACTGGGTTGGATCTGAGCGGCTGCAGGACTGGCAGGTGAGAGAGATTTGTCCTGACTGTAGGCCAGGCAGGACCAGGAAAACTCTAGCTACACCATTTCATTTCTTTCAACTCTTTTTTTTAATTATATCTTGTACTTTTGAAATTATAATATAATTACATCATTCTCCCTTCCGTTTCCTCCCTCAAACCATTCCATATACCTCTTCTTTCTCACTTTCAAATTCATAGCCTCTTTTCATTCATTTTTGTTACATACATATATGCATATATGTATATGTACACACACACACACACACACACACACACACACACACACGGCATACATACAATTATCCCTAAATATAACTTGTTCCAATTGATGTGCTCTTCCCTAGGGAAGACTATTTCTCATGCTCTGATTATTCCTTAGTTGTCTATAGTTCTTTGTGTAAGGTTGAGGCATCATGGGCTTCCCCCATTTTCTTTGGCTGTCCGTTAGTGTTGTCCTTGTTCAGCCCATGTTAGGCAGTCATGTTGGTGAGACTTCATGATTGCAGCTTCTGACATTACTAGGAGACACAGTCTCACAGCAAACTTCCTGTTGACTCCTTTTAAAAAATTGTTGTTCAGCAGTTTCTATTGTTTACAATTCCATAAGTGGTGATAATCTGCTATATGCTTTAAAACTGCACACATAGAATCATGTTTTAAGGTTAATATCACAAGCAGTGACTATTAACCACATCAGGAAACTGTAAAAAAAAGAATATGATCACCTTCAGTCAGCACCAATATTTTAAATAATGCATAGCAAAGATGTTACATAAAATCCATTATTCATGGATTTTCTCATACATATATTTGAAAACAGGATGGTACTGGCTGCCCTGGGAATTTTTGTCATGGTGTATTATGTTGTTCATAACTTTTTACTCTGCCATATTTTTCCCTGAAAAGAACTCTCTAATTGGATTGTCACTCATTTATACATTACCTTCTGCCTAGCTGGCAAAGAATATATTCCTTTTCACCATTTTTCTTTCCTGCTCAGCTACTTAACTGCCTTTGGTTCTCTTTCACACATGCATATATCTGTCCACTTACAGACTGACTATCTGTATTAAACCCAGACTCTCAGCTCTAATCATCAAACTTGGTCCAGGACTGTTTGTCAAAAAATATATTGTCAATAAGTATAGACTGTGTCGTGTATTTAACAAGGTAACTCAGTATTTTTAAAATCACTAATTATCATGTTAGAATCATGTGATCAGTGCAAAAATGCCAAACTGGTGTCTTGATTTGAAGTATTTTTGTTAATTATACACATACACACACACACACACACACACACACACACACACACATATATATATAATAAATAATATATATATATATAGGGGGGGGAGAAGGGAGAAGGGGGAAGCATATTGATGTAAAGTAACATAAGAATATCCAAGGATATCTTAAGGCAAATATGACCACCCACTATAGTTCTTCATTTAGTGCTGTGGGATGGTCTGTATATCAAATGCTCTGATTGGTCAATAAATAAAACAATGATTGGCCAGTGGCCAGGCAGGAAATATAGGCAGGACTAACAGAGAGGAGAGTTGAGAGAACAGGAAGGTGGAAGGAGTCACTGCCAGCCACCACCATGACAAACAGCATGTGAAGACGCCAGTAAGCCACGAGCCACGTAGCAAAGTATAGATTTATGGAAATGGATTAATTTAAGCTATAAGAACAGTAAGCAAGAATCCTGCCACAGCCATACAGTTTGTAAGCAATATAAGTCTCTTTGTTTACTTGGTTGGGTCTGAGCAGCTGTGGGACTGGCGGGTGACAGATTTGTCCTGACTGTGGGCAAGGCAGGAAAACTCTAGCTACAATTTAGGATTAAACCCATTATTTTGTGTAATAATTTTCATGCAAATGCTCTCAGATTCTCAGATTACATGTAAAAGTAAATTATAAATGTGATGCATAAATAATGAGCCAAAACTCTCATTTATAATAGCTTTGCATCATCAAATAGCTTCAGAAATTGATCTAATGAACCTATTAAAGTAAAAATACAAAAAACTCTCTACTGAACACTTGTGAGAATCAAAAGATAAAGAGGATATTGTGGCACTTACCTAACATCATATACAGGGTCCTGAATTCCATCATTAGGACAGGAAAATAAAAAACAAACGATGAACAGGGTATGGAATAGAATTTGCTCATAGTGTAAGAACTGTGATTATTAGAGTAAGGTATGTATATGAACTGCCTAAATAAAATAAGATGTGTTCATACAATAATAAACTTTGTTCCTTACAGTGAAAGCTAAGGACACTATGGACAATGGAGTCAGCTTCATTAGCAAAGTTGACATTCATCTCGGGTTTCTAAGTATGAAAAGACTGTTACTGGTGGAAAGCAAATGCATTGAGGCAAAAGAAGTTTGGTCTCAGAGTAAATAAATTTATGGTCATCAATGCTGGCAATGGTCCTATGTGGCCTAAGTGAATCAAATACATGGAGCAGAGCCAAAGGCAAGAGTAGATGAGAAAGCTGCAGGGATGAGTGGCACTTGAACAGAATCCCGAGAAAAGGCAAGGCAGAGAGACACTCCAAAGTTCTAGGTTACAGGCTCTTTATTGTCTGAACTAAAGTAGAAGCAATGGGAACAAAGGAGAACTATGTGCCATCACTAGGAAATAAACAATACTGCCACATCTCCTCGGCTCCTGATTCGTTATGTTTTTAGACACATATTCACTCAGCCAGATGGACTACTCAAGTTGTGAACCAACCTACAATCTACTCTTTGCTCACCATTCAGTTCCTCCTGGACGAGAACAAGAGCATGTACTCACAAATCTTCACCCATCAGAATGACTATTCAGTACCTAGAAAACATTCTCTGAGAGAATGCCCATTGCTTATAATTGGACCAACTCCCTCTGACTGGTCCCTGTCTTGGTTCTGAGATTTGTCTATGATTAGGACATTTGAAGAAATGCATAGATGATCATATGTGTACAGATAGAATGGAAGTCATTCTGAATTTAGAGAGGTTAATTTTCAGCTGAAATTTTCTTAAAAATAAGTAATAAATAAATAAATCACATGGTGATCTTCCAGGCCCCCAGAGAGTGTGAGCAGGCATGAGACATTCTAAGAGATTTGAATGTGATTGTGTCATGGAAAATACCATTCTCCTACTTCTACAATGATGCCCACAAAAAAGTGATGTTCACTAATTATAAAGCAGCAATTCTATGGGGCATTTTATATTCAAGAAATGTCTGACCCCTTCTTTTGCAACTTAAGTCTGGACTCCCAAAAGCACAAGGAAATTAGAAAAACTCCCACAGCAACTATAGGTAGAGCAGAGGGCACATAATCCTGTCCACTTGGAATCACTTCCCTAGAATATACTGACATTTATTTTCCTAAGGACTCATTGTGTCATTATAGAGGTTTATTGTTTTCCTTCTATCTTTGGCACATCTCAGAATCAGACCTAAAAAAATATAGTAACATAATATGATGACCCCACTAGGAAGTGTATTACTACTGGACAATGTAATGATGCAAGATCTCGTGGACTTCAGGGAAAGTGTTCTTGTTCCTGATTTAGTGTTTTAAAGTTTTATTTTAATTTGATATTTCCGAGGGACCCTTTTGAGATTTGTGTTGGCAACCCATACTGAGTCCTAGGAGAAGAAATAAAGGAGAAAGAATTGTCAATATTTAAGCAAAAACAAACATAATTATTCTTTAGGAAAGTATCATCAGAAATTATATCCAGGCACTTGGAACATGATTTGGCTTTAAAGACCATAATGTAGCATAGAACCCCAGTCATCAAATGGAGCAAAATTTGCTCAAATAGATCTTTCTCCTGATGCAAAAATCAAAAATCAATTTTGATAAATGACCGTATATATATAATTATTTAATCATTGGAAATACTATATAAGCCTTTGCACATTCTCCAAAATATGTGTTCATTTTTAAGGCAGCCATTTTCATATACCCAGTTATATATTTCCAGAGTTCCAGTAGAGGAATGAACTGTACAAGGTCTTTACTGACTAATAAATACTTTATGTGGAAAAATCTTTGGTTTTATTTTGGGTTTTGTTTTTGTGATTCTGGGGATTAAACTTAGGGTCTCACACATGCCAGGCAAGTGCTTTACTGTTATGCAAGGGGCTGAACGCTCACTTTTTCTAGCTATTCATTTTGATACAGAGAGGGTCTCCCTAAGTTTCCTGGGCCAGCCTTGATCTCTCCTCACAGCCCAGACAGGCCTTGACATTGTTATTCTCCTGCCTCAGTCTGCTGATTAGCTGGGGTTATATAATGCATTACCAGGCCCCATTAGGAAAGTTTATCTCTGACTTGGTTCTTAGTTTAGGGAGAAAGATGCTCAAGGGTTTTGATGGGGAGCATCATTCAACAAGCTAGAAAATGTTGTATGCAACTGCTGAAGACCAGTGTTATGCTGCATGCAAAGTTGTCAGTATACCATACAAAGGGTTTATCAGAGGATTTAAATAAGTCCCAATGTGATGTGATAAGTTTATATTTCATTGAGGGAAATTACTCATTACACTAACATTGATAAAGATGCAAGGACAGAATAACATTAGTTTGGTTTACCATGATATTAATCTGTTTTACTCATAAAAATGAGAGCGGAAAAAAATACAAATGTGTCCCTGAAAAGATTAGAAGAATTATATCACAATGAGGAGATTATAATTTCAAAAATACTACACAAGATAATTACACAAAAAAAGATTAAAAACTAAAATATTCCTGACCCTTGGCTACTCTACTTGTCAACATCTTTATCAATTCTCCTAAAGGTTGGAGAAATTCAATAAGAATTTATTTTCTTTATATAATACCATTCTACTTACTCAAAATGACACTGTGTAAAAACCACAGAGTCCAAAATAATATTTCTTAACAGAAATTCAAGTGTCAGCCTACTTATACAATACAAGCTGTGTGTGTGCATGTGTGTGTACACATGTGTACATGCACACCTTTGAATGTCTTTATGTGCATTTGTCTGTACTTTGCTTGGTAGTCCATAAAGCAAAGCTTAGGAGCTAGTTTATATAACAAAGCATGCCCCAAAGTATGACAGGTGGAAAACATTTGTGATTTGTTTCTAAGAACAGAGAAGTTCAGGAAGTGATGAGTTCACCAAAGTGGAATGTTCACATGCTAAGAAAAAATGATGAATCTGTAAGAAAGAACTGATGAGAATCAATTTCCTCAAACAAAATTCATTCTCAACTTCCCACTTCTTCCCCCAACAAAAATACCTTTTGGAGTTAAAAGTGTTCATCCAAAAATCTAATCATGTATGATCAGCATATATAAGAAATGATCTCAATTTTTAAAATTATTAATGACTAATATATGTTGAATGATGTATCTAAAATAGAATAATAGAAAGTTTAAATTTTCTCTCTCTCACAATTTTTATCATAGCAACAATTCACACACTCTGAGAAATGCAAGGAGTCAGAATTATCCTGTTTACCTTTCTGCTCTGACCAGGAATAAAGAACGTTGATGAATGCTTTGAGCATTGTTTGTGATTTGAGCTATATAATCTGTTAACATAACTCAAAGTTTCCTGATTCTTTACTTCTATTTATGTTTCATAAACCAAACTTTTTCCAGAGATAATAAATAAAGAGGTTTTGTGGCTTTTATTTTTTTGTATTTGTATTAACTAATTCATGCCAATGAGGACTGATTAAAACATTTCTGTTTTTTTTAGAAGCAGAGAAGAAATTTTTGTAACTATACAGGAAAATTGCAGGATTTATTTTTGGTGATATTTACTGGATCTCTTTTTCGTTTCTTTTTTTTTTCAGAAAAACAAGTGGAAATAAATTTTAGAATCATTTCAGCTTGAGTTACATCTTCTACCTGTACCTTTGTGCTTATGAATTGTTACTCACAACTATCCTAAGGCAAAGGTTTGCAGCCAAACTAGGCAATGCCAGCCCTGTGAAAGAAGCATAGAATGGGGAATTTTCCCAGTAAAGAGTTAAGTATTCGCGGCCTATCTCTTCTTCTAAGAGCTTCTTTATAATAAAGATTTAAGGGCTTTCTAACTTACAGTAATGGTCTGTGATTCGTTCTTCATCTCCTTTACTGTTTCCCTTTTGAATCTTTGATGCAAGCAAAATAAAAGGGAATGGCAGGCTTTCATGCTATTGTCTTATGGCTTTCGCACACAAGTCCCACGTTTCAAACATTTTAAATGATCTCATGGATCTCAGTCCATGCAAATTCAAAACTAAGCCTCTGCCTTTCAGAAGGAAGGACACAGTTTCTGCTCCCCCCACCATGATTTCCCCCGGTCTTTTTTAAACCATGCTACTCCCTGGCTAGGTATATTCTGACAATATCTTTACTCTAGCTCCTTCCAGAGGTAAATGGCAAACCCACCGCAGACAGCGGGGAGCTGGGATTAATTAGAGGCACCAGGGTACAATGATGAGTGAAGATTATTCCTGGTTCCTCATGGTCCTGCTTTAAAAGAAAAGCTTGGGAGCTTCAGTGGAGCCCGAGTCTAAAGTTCAAGTTTACTCAGAAATCATACAGCAAGCACTTAGTTCACTTGGGCATAGCACTTCTCAAGCTGTCGAAAGTAGAATATATCTGAGATTTGTCGGCAAAAATTCCCCAACCTTGGCCACAATCCAGCAGCGCAATTCCATAAAACATATGATACGCACATTTCCACAAACTGAAGCTGCCTCTGGGCTCTGGAGAAAATAACACTGTTTAATAACGGCAGCAGGTGTTTTTACTAATGATCTTTTAACGACATTTTTGATGGCTTTAATTAAACCCCAAATATTTTTGTTGGAAAAATAAAGGACAAATGGTTTCTAAGGCAAAATAAATAGTGCTTTTAAAGATGCATTATAAAAGAAAAATATCCAAACTACATGTTGTTTTTATCAAAGAAAGTACGCAATGCCTTTGTATAAAGACTAACTAGAAGAATTGAGGAGAAAAATATTATGATAAAAGCTAATAAAAAATATTGTTAGAAAAAATACAAATTTTGTCAAAGAGGCTTGGTGGATTGGCACATACTTTTAGTCCCAGCACTTGGGAGGCAGAGGCAGGCAGATCTCTTTGAGTTTGAGGCCAGCCTGATCCAAATAGTGAGTTCCAAGTCAGCCAGAAATGAATAGTAAGACCCTGTCTTGAAAAGGCAACAACAAAAAAACACAAACAAAAACCTTTGTGTCAAAGAAATCAAGCCAGGCATGATGATATTTGAGAGGCTGAAGCAGCAAAGATTGAGAGTTCAAGGCCAGCCTAGACAACACAGCAGGACTTTGTCTCAAAACAAAATTTTTGACATGAGCAAAAACAAAAGAAAAAAAAGAGGAGAGAAAGAGAGAAGGAAGAGAAGGAGGAAGAAGGAGGAGGAAAAGGAAGGAAAGAAGGAAGAAAAGAAGGAAGTAGGGAAGGAAGAAAGGAAGGAAGGGAGGGAAGGAGAGAGAGAGGGAGGAAAAAATAATCTCTCCTCCAATAGAGGACTAATTTCTTGTGACCATAAGAAGTTGGGCAATTCTACCCTGTAGTTTATGCCCTTCTTCACAATGCCTCAAGACTAACCCTGAAAGAGCTGCTTTATAAACACATGGGCTCCAATGGCCACCAAAGTGGGCCATTTCTAAACTGTAATCAATACTATAACTAGATGAAGTTAGAACATTTATCTTCCTGTCGCTTATAAGAAAAATAACTAACTTTTCACTGTGTTATTCTAACCCCTAAATAACCTCTAGATTCTTCTGCCTTTTCCCAACCCAGTCTGTCCATCTTATATCAATATCTATCCTTGCAAGCTCAAGCAGCATTCTCCTACTGTTAGTTCCATGGGAAAAAAATATCAGGAAATCTTTTTTTTGATATAGATAAAAACAGTAATTTATTGAATCTACTTTTAAAAGGCAACTACTAGTTTTAAATATTTCACATTTGATTGGATTTTTGTATACTGTATACAAATAATGTATATTGCTGCAAATTTGAGACTGATTTATATAAATATGACAAGATAAAAAGGTAGATTATTGAATCTACTTTTAGAAAGCAACTACTAGTTTTAAATATTTTATATTTGATTAGATTTTTGTATATTGTATACAAATTATGTATATTGATACCAATTTGAGATTGATATATTATACATATATTTCTAATTTTGTTCAAGATATTGTACCTATAGAGTTCATTTAACAATGTAATGCAATTTGGTAATCCTTGAAAGTTATTATTACCAACTATTAGAATATAAAGAAATGAAAGTTAGTAGTCATTACAATCAAACTTGTAGTCATATTAGGTATGTTTTTAAGGTCAAGCAGAGATATATTTTAGATAGACAGGTCATCTTCAGATGCTTCAGAGATCTACAGAATATGGCATTTAAGATTGTTTTTTAATTTTGTTTTCTTTATTAAGAAATTTTCTACTCACTCCACATACCGTCCACAGATCCCCTTCCTCCCTCACCCACCCCCTAGCCCTCTTTCTCAAGCCACCCCACATCCACCAAATCGAGGTCTCCCATAGGGAGTCAGCAGAGCCCAGCACACTGAGCCTAGGCAGGTCCAAGCTCCTATCAGGAAGTCTTGTATTCATGCACACAAAACACCTGAAATTGACTTCCCCACAAATCATGTGGCTAATCATCTGGATGCTTTAAGATCCTATGTAGATGAGTTCCTGGCATTCTCCCAGCTTCTCAACAGAGCTTTAACAGTTACGGCTAGTGTCTTTGGTATAGGAAGTTACTCTGCATACTAGCAAAGGAAAAATGTAAAGACCTAGCCTGTCACAAACCTTTTGATCTATAATGGTAATCTGCCTGCAAGGTATGCTAGAGCAATGGTGGCACAAAGCTTGTGGAAGTAACCAACCAATATCTGATTTGACTTAAGGTCCATTCCACAAGATAGAACCCATGCCCAATACTGCTTGGGTGACCAAAATCCTGAGACTAGATATGCTAGGGAACTAGGGTAAAACCAAATACTACTGTTGTAAACAGAAACAAATAAAATAAATAAATAAAATAAAATAAGTAGCAATAAAATGACTCCTATTGACTTTCTGCTATATTCACAGATCAGTGCCTTATTCAGCCATTATCAGAGAAGTTTCCTCCTGCAGCAGAGGAGAACAAATACAGAGACCCACAGCAAGACAAGCAGAGAGTAAGAGACCTTGAAAAACTCAGCACTAAACAGAATGTATCCATCATGTCCTTCCTCTCAAAGCTCAGAAAGCCCTGGAAAGAAGGAGGCATAAAGAGTATGGGAGCCAGGAGGGATGGAGGACACCAAGAAAACAAGGCCTTCTAAATCAACACACATATGAACTCACAGAGACTGAAGCAGCATTCACAGGGCCTGCACAGGTCTGTACCAGTTGGGCTCCTGGAGATGAAAGAAGTGGATACATGCCCTTATTCCTAATTCAGAAGTAATTGCCAATTGATAACCACCTGAAAAGGCTTATTGGGGAAACAAACTATTCTTTTTTTTCATTTATTTTACATGTCAACCACAAATCCCCGTCTAATTCTTCCTCCCTCTCCCTCACATTACCCCCACCCATCATCCCCTACTCCAGCAGAGTAAGTTCTCCCATGGGATGACAGCTAAGCCTTATACATTCAGTTGAGGAGGACCAAGCCCCTCCCTGCTTTATCAGGGGTGATTAAGGTGTCCAACCGAAGGTAATAGGATCCAGAACTACTCTTAAGGGTAGACTGTATGTACAGCAGTAGATGGCCAACAGAAAATGAACTCAGGGTTCCTTGTCGTGTTAGGGCACTTCCTTTTTAAAAAAATATCATATGTTTTGCTTTTTATTTTTATTTCATTCTATTTATTCATATTTTTCCTTCTCTCTTTTTCCCTACATATCCTTTGGGTATCTATTATAGCTTCCAGTTTAATATTTTAATGGGCTTCCTGAATGTGCACACAAGTGGAGTCTGTTTGGCTCTATCTGTTTCTTGTGCCTTCTTAGGCTCTTTTCCTTCTGTTTGTTTTGTCCAATTCAGATATATTAGATTTGTTTTATGTTATAATATTTTATTTTATTATTATTATCCTGTAGAAGTCTGTTTGTTTTCTAATAAGAGACAGAAAGAGGATGAATCTGGATGGGAAGGGAGTTGCGGAGGGACTAGGAGGATTAAAGGGAAGGAAAGCTGTAATCTGGATATATTGTTTGAGAAAAAACTGGTTTTAATAAAAATAAATACAGCCAGACAGCAAAGGCGGATGGCAGAAAGGCATTTCTGAGCACTCCCACTGTGACAGGGCAAGACATCTTAGATCATAAAATTTTATCTACTATTCATGGAAAAATCAATCAAAGTGATAATTCAGAAATAAGTACACATACCTACAGGCACCTAATTTTTGACAAAGAGCCAAAAATCCACACTGGACGAAAGACAGCATCTTCAACAAGTTGTGCTGACCAAATTGGATGGGTGGATGTAGAAGAACAAAAATAGATCTATATCTCTCACCCTGAAGAAAATTTAACTCCAAAGGGATTAAGTACCTCAACATAAGACCAGATACTCTGACTCTGATAAAAGAGAAAGTGGGGAATATCTTTGAAACTCATTGGCACATGAAATGACTTCCTGAACAAAATACAAGAGAACAAGCACTAGGAACAACAATTAATAAATGGGACTCACTAAGCTAAAAAGCTTCTGTATAGCAAAAAAAAAAAAAAAAAAAAAAAAAAAAAAATGCCATCACTCAAGCAAAGCAGCAACCCACAGAATGGGAAAAAGTCTTTACCAACTATACATCTGATTAAGGATTAGTATGTAGAATATAAAGAGCTAGAAAATTTCCATCAAAGGTTGATTCGTCAAAAAGTAAATTTCGATACTACTGTCCTCACATATGATACCTCCACTGCTCTGAATTCAGAATCATTGTTCTCATCAACCTCGAGCTGAGGACAGATGGACAAACCAGAGGCACAGCCATTTTCTCACAATCATAATCCTGAAACTCAGATACTCCTGGCAAGAGTTAGTCATGTGACCTCACTTTCTACCAGCACGCTGGAAATGTCATCTAGCTTGGCACTTTCTTCCCAGAAGAAGCTCTGAACTATGAGAGAAATATCAAGCATGTGAATGAATGGTGGAAATGATGGTCCTGTGGTTTATATTGTCAAGAACAAAAACAATAACACATAACACTCCTTTCCTAATAGCATGCAGAGAATCACCCTTTGATCCAGCAAATTCCCTTCTAGGCATATGCCCAAAAGAATGAAAATAACATGCTTCAGTTGAAAGCTTGTATACAAGTAGTCATAGCGGCATTGTTTAAAAGAGTCAAAAAGTAGAAAGAGCTGTAATACTTGCTGGAGTCCACCTCCGGATGAGGGCAAGGTCTGAAGATGGGTGGATGCAAGAGCGGCGATGGAGGAATCAGACATGGGATACTTCTTAGTTTCGTTTTAGGAGAGATGGACAGAGAGGAAGTATATGGGAGTCATCTCCAGTGGGACAGGTCCCAGCAGAGGATGTAAGGAGTCAGCAGGGGAAGGAAGTGAGCCAGGCCATGGTGGTTGGAAGAATCTTGCAGCCTGACTGACTAGCAGCCAGAATATTTCTTTATTTATACAGAATTTAGTAAGCAGGAATACATCCATGATGTTACAAAATATAGATCATATCAATTTTGGTTTGGGCATGTGTTTCACTTCCTTTTGCTCATCTTTTAGTCATCATTAATAAACTATGACAGAACAGAGTTATCATTTCCAATCATTTTCCCTCAAGTTTTGATATCATTAATAAACAGAGTTATCATTCTTACTCATTAACCCCATAACCCAATTTTTGAGCATCTAGAGGCATATGACAGCTTGTTCTCAGGCTGGTAGCTTTGGTTGCTTCAAGAACACTAGACCAAAGCAAAATCTTCAAGCTACCCTGGACATTTTGCCATGTCCCAAGCAGTGTATTAACTCTTAGTAGTCAGAGTGCCCAGGAAAAATTCCTCAGGCCAAAGCTGCTGCAGTTATTATTAAAATTCTGGCATAATGCAATGTTCATATTTATATCTTTGTAGAATTTGTCTATATGTCTAATCCTGGCAGTCTGTTGTTCCTTGGTCATATGACATTATAGTGGCTCTACATGACCTAACTGTTCTAAGACAGGGAGGTCCTGATACCTCATACTTTTACCATCTTTCCACTCCATACTTTGCTCATCAATATATCTCTAGGTAGGACAGAGTTGTATGCCACATAATTGTCTGAGTGTACAGTGGGAAGAGGCTTGTAATCTGAACTGTGGACAACTCCTCTAGCCCACCAAATCTTGTTGACCTTTATAAGTTTATTTTGTTTTAGGAATATATATATATATATATTCCTGTGCAAGTACAGGGACAGATGTTTCAAAAATATCTCATAACCTCATGAGGAGACCTCTGGTTTCTTTGTGTGTCACAACCTCCAAGGCATGAGGAAGACCTTCAAATATATAAGGATATCTTCCTAGAAGTGGAGAGAATAGTATGTTCAGGGCTTTCCTGGGGAAGCTTAGAAGCAGCATTCCTGGGAAAAGGCATAAATGATTCATAAGGAATTTTCCATCAATCCAATATCCCCAAATTGTACAAATATTAAAAGTTCTTAAAGTACGTAACAGGTGGAAATGAAAACCAAAGGTGGCATGGTAGCCATCATATGGCTCAGCTTTGCTGCATCTTTGTCAAGCAGCTGTGCTGGCTTTATGACTTCTGCCATTCCATCCAGATATGGCTGTGTCAAATATCCACACCAAATGGTAAATGGAAAAACAAAATTTGGTCTAACCATAAAATGAAACAGTTGTTGGGTCATAAAAAATAATGAAGTGTGGGCAGTATGTGACAACATGGACAAACCTTAAAATAATATTCAAAGTCAGAAGGAATACCCAAAAGTTAAAGAGGGTATCCATAAGAAACCATATCTATATTATCCCATTATGCTAAATATCATGCATAAGAAAATTCGGAGTTAGGGGATACATGTGTGATTGCAAGGAACTAAAAGAGAAGGATGGGTAATGATTACTTAATAGAGATAGGGTTTCCATTCGAGGTGATGAAAAATGTGTAGCTATATACATAACACATAAACACACACACAATGGTTTTCTATAGCCATGTACTGGATCATATTTGAGCCTACAATATTTTGTATTGACATAAAACCATCAGCACAGAGTATGTAATGATATTCCTTTGTGTTTATATTTCTTTGGAAATTTCATAGTTTTCTCATATTCTATTTCAACAAACATTTTTTAGAAACTTTTTTTAAGACACTGGTCTATATTTACCTTTATCAGAAGTCCAAAGCTCTGGAAACATTTGAAGGTACTGAGTCACATGACAGTCCCTTTCTAACAAGTTGCATAAAATTACCATAAGGCCCAGTGCATTCCTTTCTAAGCATATGTTCAAAAGAATTATAATCAGGTGTTCAGACAAAAGTTTACACACAAATTTTCATAGCAACATCATTAAAATAGTCAAAAAAGAAACAACTCAAAAACCACCAAAACATTGAAAAGATTCCCTCCTGAAGAGATGAGGAGGTTTCACTAGTTTCTCATAAAGTCACATGAGGCCTTTCCAAATCTGTCATGGACTGTTGTCCCCCATGAGGGAAAAGGTCATTTCCCTCTTGAACTGCCATCAGCTGAAATTTGCCCAAAAGAGACCTACGTAAGATTGGCCCCACTAACTTTCCACACCTGTAAGAAGAATCTGAGACCACACCCATCTCCAGTGATTTATGGACAATGAACAGTTTTTAATAGAGCTGCTCATAGGTTGCCCACAACCATGTGAGGTAACCTGATAAAACTCACCTAGTGGACATCTGACACCTTCTACTCCGATGTGGTCACACTGTTGTTCAGGGTTTTGAGAAAGGCAGGGCATAACCCCATCATCTACATTTAAGTGAATGAACATGGCCCCTAAATTATTCACAGCAGAATAATCCAATACCCACTCATACACAGATCTGCATTCTGATTATTCTCTTTGTTGCCTTTTCACATTTGCTTTTCCAATTACCAAATGCAGTGGTCACTGTGGTTTATTTTGTCAAGTGACTGATGAGAGTTAAAAGTCAGTCTTAGATGGTCTGACTGGCATTTGGAGCCAGCTGGATTTGAATTTAACTGAAAAGTGTCATATAAATCTACAACCTGCGGGTCTTTAAGGGATCATGTTTAATTTGATCTCTTCAGTTATAAACAAAAGCAAACTACGTGCATTTCGATCATTTGTAAAGAGAGCATATGTTCAGGCTTAGACCCATTTTGTCAGTGTTAGTTTCTCTTGGAAATCAACCATGTGGGAGGGGTGTTGAGGGAGAACAGGTATGGGAGTAAGGCTACATGTTATAGCCAAGTATGCCTGATCTGAGGGCGTACAGCAGCCTGGAGCTCATGCAGGTCCTGCTCCCAGACAAGCTGCCTAACTGCACAAGCACTGACTTTGGGCAACAAGATATCTGGGAGGAAAATAGTTCATTTCCCAGATCAAATCTCCTCAAAAGACTTCCATGATCCATGCTGCCACCGGAAACCATATTGAGGTCCATGTTGCAGGCTGCAGCCAGATGTTGAGGTCTGTGTTCCACACTGAAGCCAGAAACCATCTTGATGTTTATGATGTGAGCTGCCACTGGAAACCAAGTAGAAGTCATGACCCATGCTACT
The DNA here is from genome assembly GCF_004664715.2 of Peromyscus leucopus. Lineage (NCBI taxonomy): Eukaryota > Metazoa > Chordata > Mammalia > Rodentia > Cricetidae > Peromyscus > Peromyscus leucopus. The sequence goes on along the minus strand of NC_051067.1, from coordinate 98,337,520 downwards.
CCTGGCTGCTGTAGGCAAGGAAGCTTCTTTTGCAGTGGTATCAATGACTGCAGACTCATAACTAAGAATGAGAGGCATTGACAGCTTCTGTGCCCACCTCCTCCCACCATCATAAAAAAGAGGCAACAGTCCAGACAGGAAGCTAGTGAAGAAAGTCCTTAATAATCGATAAAGATAGTGGAGTGTAGCTCTTGATGCAGGTGGAGAACTCAGTTTTCTTTAAGGGGCTGGCCACTGGGAGTTTGACAATGCTCCAATGAGTATATGGACAACACAAATTGGACTTGGTGATTATTTTTTTTCCTTTTGAGGTGGGTACAAGAGTAGGAGGGTGGACCTGGGAAAATTGGGTGAGTGTGATGGGGCTCATCGCATGAAATTCTCAAATAATTATAAAAGTATTATGTTGGCAAAAATAACTTCTCATTTTCAAAGATCCCCCATTTTAAAGGACGGTTAAACATTCACCTAGCATATCTCTTTTGATGTGATAGATGACTTACCTAGTATTGTAGAGACCACATAGCCATAAAAATCATATGGCATGTGAACTTCATGTACCTACAATTCCATTGATAACCTCTGATGTACATTTCAGAGTCAGTAAACCTAGAGAAATGGCTCAGCAGTTAAGATCATGTAGTGCTCTTGAAGAGGATTCAAGTTCACTTCCTACCACACATGTCAGGAAGCTCACAACTGCCTGTTAACTTCACCTTCAATTATCCAACACACTCTTTTGACCTCATGAGTAACTGCATTTACATGACCATATACAAATAGAGATATACATACGTATAATTTAAAAATAAAGAGTGTAAAACCTCTTTTTAATTATAAAGAATAAAACTATATAGATTGATCATGTGTTGTACTCACATTGCTTAGTAAACAGTGCTGTCTATTAGATCTTCACACCCCAGTAAAACAGATTATCTTACCTGCAAAACAAGAAATAGGCTAAGAAGTACATTGTATGATCTTATAGAGTTGGGGCATAGACTTGGGCTTCCTAGTACATTTACTGAGTGTTGATGTAGGATTCGATAGCCTGGCTCTAAGTTTGTGTCCTGAATGACACTTGGTAGCTACATAACCACAGATAAGATACTCAAATCCTTTTGTCTCATTTTACTAATTCATATAATAGTATCCTACCCTATCCTAATTTATAAGGAGTAGATAAAAATAATATGCCAAAAGCACATTGGAAGACTGCTTGGGACATAGTTCCTCAGTGAATGACATACATTATTACTAAGTAGCACTGTTCTCTCTGTTCAATTATAAATGCATGAATAAGATTGTTACATAATCCAAAACTCAAGAAGAAATACAAAATTTAACAAAATAAGAAACCTACTTGTAAAACAAATTGCTAAATGATCTTTTAATTAAAAAAAAAACCCAGAGCCAGATATTGGGGTAAATGCTGAAAGATCAGAGAGAAAGGAACAAGCCACTGCCTTACCTCTAGGACTCCTCAGCCTGAAAAGGCTCTCCAGCCGGAAAACTTCAGCCAAAGAAGCCTTGAGTTTCTGTCTCCTCACATGTTATATACCTTTCTCTGCCCAGCCATTTCACTGCCTTCTTGGTGCTAGCATTAAAGGTATGTGACTTCCCTAATACTGGTAGCAGAGGCATGAGGTCTCAAGTGCTGGAATTAAAGGCATGTGATTTCCAAATGCTGGGATTAAAGGTTTGTGCCACCACTCCCTGGCTCTATTTCTCTCCTAGAATGAAGTAATCTCATGTAGTCCAGGGTGCTTTGAACTCAGAGATCCAGACAGATCTCTGCCTCCCAAGTGCTAGAATTAAAGGTGTGTGCCACCACTGCCTGCCCTCTATGTTTAAGCTAGTGGCTTGTTCAATACTCTGATCTTCAGGCAAATTTTATTATGGTACACAATATATCACCACACCTACTTTACAGTGTCATGTTTCCTCAAAATATTTTAACCTTTAACATGGTGATATAGTACCACGTTGGTGGAATAGTGGTAGGAATAGCAGCCTTCGGAAAAGTGGTGATATACATCAGAGAAAGTAACAAGTAAATTAAAGTATGTACAATGATTAAATTTCATGGCAGAGCTTTAGATAAACAAAACCTGGCAACACACACACACACACACACATACACACACACACACACACACACACACACACACACACACACACACACACACCATTCTCACACTAACTTTCCTACCAAAAGCATTAGCAATTTCATGGGGCTATTTATATTTATAGTTTGATATCTCAATCTGCCTCTTCCTACACTTTCTGTTCATTGTGGGGAATATGTTGCAGTCATGTCCTGCTCTAAAGAATTTATTAATTTCATGGTACAAGCTTGGAGGTAGATGCTAGTTTCTCGAAGTATTCATTAGTAGGAGCTTATTAGTCTATAAGTAATAAATTTAATCATTTTTGTGGCCAAAGTCTCCATTTTAATATAGGACCAGCTTTCTTATCATAACTGGCTCTAACAAAACAGAATAGAAGAAAGAAAGATAATGTTCTAGTTAAATTATGTCCTCACATATTCGTACAGATTCTGCATTTTCTTCAAACACTAGAATGTGACTTTGACTTTTTTTCTTAGTTGAGAATCTTACTTACAATAACAGAGGCAAAACTTTAAATTGCTTGAGCTAAGATGCTTCACTTGTGGACCACAATGGCTTTGAAAAAAATAAACTGGGACATCTCTTTGCATGTGATTTTTGCCTTTGTCCTGCATTTGTCTCACTGGTCTCAGGAAATTTTAATCTTCACACAGAATAACAATATCTGAAACATCTCCCTAATTTCCATTTCAAATTAAGTAGTCTTTCTTAAAAATAAATTCCTAGTGAATAAACGTTCTACAGATATTTTTGAACCCACTATAAGCATGCACATGGAGATTAGAGAGAAACAATTTCAAAACACCAAGATGACAGAAAATTTAAATTTAGTTTGGGTACAGATTTGTTGAATATCCACAATATCTTCATACATACAACTAAGAATGAATTATACCCTCTGGTCTTTCAATCTTTTCTGCCTGATAAAAAATATAAACTTTCTTTCATTGAACTCTGTCTTTTATTTATAGGAAACCATAGTCTTATTTCTAAAAAATATTATATGAGTTTCTACATAGTTGTCCAAAATGAGAAATCAACATGATTGAAGACCTAGTCAAGGTTCAGTGACATGAACAATTAACACAACTTTGTGACAGTGCACTGTGGAACTCTTCTGGCTTGGCAGGACAGAAGAGTCTTCTGTCCATTGCTGTCTTGAAATCAGAGAAGCTGATGGGATCCTCACAATATGGTGCCCACTAATGTTTCCTTATGGAAAGGGTGGCTCACAGGATAACTCATGAAGTGGCTAGTGAGTTGGCACCCAAGGGACCACACACAGAGACAAGGTGCACAAGACCTACCCTTCCTCCAGGATATAGAAGCTATTAACAATTACTGGGAGGGGAATATATAAGCTGTTAACAATTTCCAGAAGAGGGGGCCTCTTCTTCAATAGTGTAGCTACCGAGAAGTTGCCAATGTTAGTATAAGCAATTCTAGTTAAACTCACTGTTTCACCACGCTGGACTTGGATGAACTCATTTTTTCTTTTCTTTTTTTTTTTTTTTTTTTTTTGGTCTGTCATAGGTGCCACTTCTGGCATTTGTCTCCCCAGGAAAAGTTATATAAAAAGAAGCTTAAATATCTGGTGATGAAAATCTGAAACACAGGTGTTAAGGTAAGAAGTTGTAATAATGTTTGATGCTCCTATTTAAAAATGTAAATACCAGTCTCCTTAGCTTATGGGCCATACAAAAGCACACTAGAGGTTAAATGCACTATACATATTGTCTTAAGACAAGAGTTTCAGTTCTCTCATAGGGAGGCAGCAAAGTAAGCTAACTACTCCAAAGTCCACTAGAAGGAGTTTATACCAGAATAGAGAAAGGAACAAAGGGTCACAGGAGGATGTGAGGGAGTGATCATTTCAGTGTTTGGATGTTGCACATGCTTTTACAGAAAAGGTTATGGTATGCAGGAAAGTTGCTTCGAATAGAAAGTTCCCAGGAAGACAGCAAGATTTAGTCATTCAGGATTGAATAACAAAAGGTTTTGACCTGCTTGCAAAGTGTCTAATCAAGTAGCAATGGCTGAGTTCATAAACAGAAGGTAGCAGCTGATAGGTCTAGAAAGGAAATCTTTCTTCTCTCATCCTCCATTAGTTGTTTAACAAACATTTGTATATTACCTCCTTTCCCAGGCACTGGATTAAATCATGGTACAGAAGTCTGGGCTCTCATTGAAAAAGAAGAAGCACAAATGATTATCCATTGTCCAAAGGTCTTGTAGTAGATGAAATTACCAAATTCTCAGAAGTGCCAAGGAAGGTACAATAAGCTCAGTCTCGGGTCACACTACACTTTTCTGTGTACTTTCCAGTAGGACCTCGATTTCACCAGACCAGTGGAGCCAGGGGAGTGAAGAAAAGAAATAAGAAAGAATCCCCTAAATGTTCTCAGACATTAAGATGTTAATAATCCCCTACAGTGGAACAATGCAACATTGTTCAAGGTTACAAAGCAAAACAGGTAAAGGCAAAATAAGTAAAGCCTCATGTAGAGCAGGAATGTATGATGAGAAGTATATTTTACATAAATATTTATCTCAGAATAGACCAGTGATGTAAAGGATTCCTTTTAAACTTGTGTAATCACACACCTCCAGTTGGTCTAAGGAACCTTCCCATATCCTTTGTTGGCCTGTCAGGAACCTGTAAAATGCTGACTCTCTCTTCATTTAATTTACTCACCAGCACATAAATAATGTCCTCACTAGTTTCATGTCAATTTGATACAAGATAGAGTCATTTGAAAGGAGGGAACCTCAATTGAGAAAATGCCTCCCTAAGTTCCATCTGTAAGGCAATTTCTTGGTGATTGATGGTGGAGGGTCCAACTCACTGTGGGAGAGGACGCCCCCTGGACTAGTGGTTCTGGGTTCTGTAAGAAAGCAGGCTAAGCAAGCCAGAAGGAGCAAACCAGTAAACAGCACCCCTCTATGACCTCTGCATTAGCTCCTGCCTCCAGGATCCTGCCCTGTTTGAGTTCCTGCCCTAACTTCCTTTAAAAAAATTAACAGTGATGTGGAAAGTAAGTCAATAAACTCTTTCCTCCCCAACTTGCTTCGGTCATGGACTTTTATTACACCAATAATAACCCTAAATAGTTCAAATAGGAAAATAAAGTATGGGCTTTGAGAAATTGTTCCAAAGCTTAAATGTAGGCTATAACCAGATATACAGAGGCTAGAAAGCAATCTTTCAATATAAGTCATAGGTAATATTGTTTCAAGTTTTGTAAAGTTTCTCAGGGTGAGACAGGGAATTGATTACTAGTCAAGAAGATTCAAGTTCAAGTACTAAACTCAAGGCTTGATTCATTGTTCCACAGATAAATAAATAAATAATAAGTAGAGTAGAACAACATGTTCCCCCTCTTTCCTCAATTATGAGAAGGTGGTTAATTTCCATTTGTCTTGACAGGAGACTAATAGGCTGGAGGAAACAACCTTGAAATGCTTTCAGAGAAAGCTCAAGAAATGAAGACTCACAGAAATATCGACAGCAGTCTATTTCAATTCCGTCTCTGTGTTTATAAAACACCTGCTATGCTCTACTCAGAGTTTAAGAGCCACAGACAAACTATACACAGCACTTGCATTAGCTTGCTGGATTTTATAAAGCAGCTAGTAATTCTATATCCTTGGAACCAAAGGGACCAGTTGAAAACAATGCTACAATGCACAATGCTAAATGTAACCATAGAGTAAACATTCTTGGAATTTAAAAGAGAATAAAGTACTGCAAGTGCCCAGCTTCCCCTGAATAGCAGATAGCTCTGGTTTACCATATGAAAATACAATTCACATTGAGCTTTCACTAGAAGAAGAGGCTTGTGAGGAGGTTTTTAGAGAATGTGGTGTGTCCTTAGAAGCTGAATGAAAAAAACAAATAATCACTGTGCAGTAAAGGCTTCTCAGTAAACATGTTCCTCTTGCTGTTTCCAACCTGGCATCTGGCCCTTTGGGACCTTCTTCCAATTATCTGCAAGGACCACTCAGCAAATCAGCAATGGCTGTATCAGGTGGAGACACAACTGAAAACCTCAGGCAGTGTGTTTTAAATACCTTTACTAATGGCATTCACTTTCTACAGCAATGACTAATGAAAAGCATCAAGGTAAGAGTTGGTTTATTTTTGTTTAAAAGAATAATGCCTAAACATAGTAAGTACTCAATAAATGTTGACTACTGATATCATTGGTAGTTATAATTTTGTGTGTGTGTGTTTGGCACAGGTTTATTCACTATATTCATTTGTATATTTTAATGGAATCTATCAGTATATTTAAGCTTTTCTACAGAAATACAATATCCCTGGATGAAAGTAACTCAGGTAAAATCAATTTCCTCTGGGTAGTTATAATTTTACAGGAGAAACTTAAAGGCACATATTTACAGCTTCAGCAAGAGAACAGTAAGCATCATTCCATGAGTTAGACAGAAATACTTTATAACAACAGGCTTGTATAATGGGGTTTCCAACAGGACTCACAACAGACACACAGTATTATAAGTCTATGTATTAAGTTAACGGTTGACAATGTTTTGCTGTGAAGGACCAGAAAGTAAACATTTCAGACTAAGGGCCAGCCAATGTCTCTACCAATCTGATTAACTGTTCTTTGTGAAAGGCTAATCAGACTTTGATATTTTATATATTTAATTTATTTTTACAAATATCATATGTATGTACACCACATGCACTTCTGATGCTCATGGAGGCCAAAAGTGGGCATTGGGTCCTCTAGAATTAGAGGTGTAAATACCAAATCCACCTTGTCTAAAAGATCAGCAAATGATCTTAAGCATGGGTCCAGCTCTCCAGCCCCATATTCTACATTTACAAGGTATAATCATCAGTCTTAATGTGTAGGCTGTATAAAAACAAGCAATTGCTGGCCTTTTGAGAATATAGTTTGAGAACCCTTGTGTCAGGAAATCACTTATCTTTCTTTTTTAATCTTAGGGAAGACATACCATTTGTATATACTCTCACACCTGGTATGTGTTTAAGCCTTGGCTACAAATAATTATACTCTTCATATGTAAAACATATGATTTATAGATTTGTCTTCATAAACATCTTTAACATTACTGGAGATATGACATGACTAGTATCTTTAAGAAAATCCATCTTAGCCACTGCCAGTTCAAATGAAGTAAAAACACAAAGTATTTTTCTTATTGTTTCTGTTAATCTTCCAATAAAATCTTTAAGAAAGTCAAATACTGATTATTTGTCTAATAGCTAAATAAATGAAAGTTGTTAAGCTAAATCATTTAGGAATATCCAGTCTAACCTGTGTTGTTCAAAAACTTTGAGTAAGTAATTCACAGAGAGAATGGACCCAGAGCTCTAGAGCACAACTTCAAGCATACCTTCATTTTTATTCCTGTTTCTAAAGAAATAAAGAAAAATTGGTGGACTGGATTTCCTTTCTCTTAGTCTATAGATTTATTGTTTATGCAAACTCTATTCCAGTCAATGTTCTACAACTAGGATCCAACACAATGCATGACACATTGAAAAATATAAAGACTTTTTTAAAAATCCTTTCCAGTATGGAAGTCACACTTTAGTGATGCAAAGAGTAGTGATAAGCAAGTATACTAGGATAAATGCTCCTTTAGAATTAAAATAGTGTTTGTGTAAAGGAAACAAAGAATATGAATTGACTGTTACTATGAAGGGCCCGCTTCTTTGGACAAAGTGGTTGACAAAGGGAGCCTTTGAAGTGGTGGCATTTCACTGGAACCCTCAGAAATGAGAAGTGTTCCAGACAGGAAAACAATGCACAGAATTTGTTCTGAAATAATGCGGAGCAGAAGAATCTCCTTACTTAAATTGACAGAAGCCTGTGTAAAATGAACAAGTAACAATGTAAGATGAGAGATAGTCTATAAAATGCAGGAAGCCATTCAAACACAATTCTGAGGTATCTAAGCATCATTCTCTGAGGCAAAAAGCACTCAAGAGAACCAAAGTACAATTACAAAGTACCTTGAACTGACCGAAACAATGAAGAGTTCATTTAAACCCAGTGGTTTGTCCGTTTACCTCTAAACATTAATCTTACTAGTGACTCTGATGGATAAAAGGGTACTTAAAATATCCTCTGGTATTATTGTGGACCCTGTGCATGAAAACTCATGACTGACACTTCTGAAATCTCTGCTCACGTGTCTCACGAGGCTATGTCATAATTTTAGTAATCACCATGGTGATTTAGCCACCCCTACTAAAGTGAAAAAGACATTGTCATCCCCTGTGATTTCATATGCTCTCAACTCTGACAGTGTGAGGCGGGGGAAGACAATCCCTAATTTAGAATCATCACGCACATCTTCCCTTAGCCCCTGAGGGAAACCGAGGTGTTAGCTGTCATCAGCCTCCAAACATTAACACTAACTTCTTTGAGCATCCTTTATCACCAAAATTATAATGGCCATAAACTTCTAGAATGCAAGATTACTCGAGAAACTAGTTTTCCATTACTAGGTTTTCCATTCAATAGTTCTGATATTTGAAAATAAATTTATTCACCCAACTGTGTTGGAACGCTGGCCGAGGTGCTGAAATTTGAGACAGGCCAAAAGAAAACCCCTATTCCTAATGGAATTTACATGATGATTTGACTGGAATTATGTTTATAAATAAATGTATCACATTAGCCCAAATAATCCCTGTAAGGTATTTGTCAGTTTTATTTTCCCTAAAAATAAAGTAATTTTCCAAATTAAGACTTTCTTTTAAAATTATATCTGCCTATGCCTTCAACCTGGGAATGGAGGGTATCGGTGATGGAGAACTTCAAGTCAACTTGGCTGGATGAAGAGATGGCCATGTAGCTAGTAAAGTATTACTGCTGAGTATAGCTATGAGTTTTTCTGGATGAGACTAACCTGTGAGTCAATGGACAAATGGGATAGGCCCATCCTCAATGTGAGTGGTTACAACCCAGTTGACTAAGCCAGCATGAGAGGCAGAGGGAAGGTAATCTTTTCTCTCCTCTCCCCACATCTCCTAAAGCTACATCTTTATTCCCCACCCCTTGGACATAAAAATTCCAAGTTCTCTAGCTCTCTTGAATTATGAGATATTCTCCAGCAGCTCACTGTGTTCTCAGGCATTTAGAACCCAATTGAGTTTCACCATCAACTTCCTAGGATCTGAAGTCTTCATGCCTGACCTTTCCCCTTATAGATGATTTTCATGTGATTCCTTAGCTTACACAATCCTGGGAGTCAATTCCCTTGATAAACCCTTCATCTACCTGTCACCTCTCCATCATTCTTCTATCTGTACCTATATTTATCTATCTATACACCTACATGTATACAAAAAGACACAAATTCTATTGGCTTGGGCCCTCATAAGAACATCAGTAGAGGGACCAAGTGATATAGCTACATGATTTAAAACTGAGGATTCTAGAGCCAACAGACCTGAAAAAAAATAAAAGCATCAAATCAATTTCAACATAGCTTTACTCATGACTAAACTGAGACTCAGAGAAGAGAGAGACTTATTTGATACACTTACATGGTGTCTCTTGAATTAAGGAGCTGATTCTCCATCAGTGTTTTGTCACCTTTTAATGGAAACTTTCAATGCCCTTCCATTCACAGAAAAGTGGGTAACATAGAGGAATATACTGACTGTCCCAAAAACATAAAGTTTGAGAGAATAAAATTAAAATACCCAAATTATTTTTTCTGCTAATCTCTTTCCACTAAATAAAAAATAACTATCACTTAAATAGACATTAGTCAGCAATATGATCCATCTAGCATGACTTTTATTGACTTATATTAAAGAAATTCCATGGAAATCACTCTTGAGTATGTCCACTTTTCCTGAAATGCTATAATAATACTTGCAAAAGGATTGACTCAAAATCAGATGCAAACGTGGTAAATGTTAGTTAAGATAAACAAAACATTGAGGGAAAAGAGCAACAGGATGGCTAACTCTGAGAAACCCATTCCACAATTTGCAAATATTGTTAATATGTCTTAAATAATAATAGATGTAGTTAATGAGTGCTGCACTCTACCCAAGAAGAATAACCCCAACAATAATAGTAAAATGATTACTTTCTACATGTGTACACAGTACTAATACCTGGATATTTACACTCCACTTCAGTTTTGGGCCACCACTACACCTGACTATCCAAGAGAAAATATATGAGTTTTCAGCTAGCCATAAAGATCAAAGGCTTGCTGATTACTACACATTCAAAAGGAGAAAACTAGGTATATTCCTAGAGAGAGAGACGATGTAAACTTTTTTTATGTTCATAGACTGTATTCTTAATCCTGTAAATATAAGATTTGGCTTCCTTAAAAATAAAGTGTGGCATTTATAAGGTTAAATACATATATGAAAGGCAGGAAGCATGAGCAGGAAGCTGAGGATTGTAGTCTAGTTTCTTATTTTGGTTTGTGCTTGTAGGCCATCAAGTACTGGTGCTTGGTTAAACAGTCAAGTACCGATGCTTAGTCTCAACTGCAGGGAAGGTGATGCAGCTGTAACACCTCCACCAGATAACTGAAACCGTAAACTCCTGAGTTTCATAAAGCAGAGCCCGATCATTCAAGAAAGCAATGTGTGAAGAGAATGCACTGTTCTGCATGTCAGAATCTCGAGGAATGGGGAATATAATACATTGTTTAAAATTTCTTTGACATGGTCCGTTTATTTCATGGCCCATTTGGAAAACTGAGGAGATGGCTGACTTGGTAAAGTACCTGCTGCATGGGCATAATTGCCTGACTTTACATCCCAAGCACCACACACATCTGTAACCCTGGTGCTGGTTATGTGCTGAGACAAGTGGATCCCCAGAAGTCTCTGGTCAGCTAGTACAGATAATCTGTGAAATCTTGGTTTGGTGAAGGAGACCGTGTCTCAAAAGATAAGATGGGAAGTAATATTGGAAGACAGTGAATGTCATTCTCTGTTACACACACACACACACACACACACACACACACACACACACAACACACACACACAAAACATCATATGCACATACATAAACACCACATAGGTATGCATGTATGTACACACACACAAACACACACATCATATGCACATACATAAACACCACATAGATATGCATGTATGTACATGCGCACACACATCATATGCATATACATAAACACCACATAGATATGCATGTATGTGCACACACACACAAGAAGTAGAGGAGTGTTCTACTGACAAATTAAGGCACTTCTAGAAATAATGAACATTACTCAGACTAACCAATGAAGAAAGCAGAAACAGGTGAGAAACGCCTTTCAGTGTCTAAGAAAACAAAGTTGAAATTTGCCACTACTTTCTGGACTCAGGGGAAGCCAACTGTCCTTTTCTTCACTTCTTAACTCTATAAATTTTATCTTTTACCAGGAAGTATCACAAAGGAAAATATAACTTCTGATGAAAGTGAAGCTCCCTCTTACAATTTAAAGATTAATGGTTATCTTACGAGAGAGGCTATGGAGTTTTGTTTACTTGTTTATTTGTGTAGTTACTTATCAGGGGTGGGGTGGCACAGATGCCAAGGTATGCATGCAGAAATCAAAAGACACTCACCAAAGTCTGTTCTCTTCTTCCTTCTTGTGGGTTCCATGGATCAAACTCAGGTTTCCAGGTTTGGTAGCAAGTACCTTTACCTGAGCTATCTTGCAGACCTGGGCTATTGATTATTTGGTTACTGGTTCCAAAGAATTTGGCGTTGGGCAAGATGAATGTGTGACCTCTGTGTACACAGAGATTCACTCTGACTTGCTGCCACTGCAGACACTGGCTTCTGTGATGACTCTTGCTGGTATAAGCATCACCTTGAGAAACACAACTCAGTTGTAAAATCCTTGAAAAGATGCAGAATTCCATAGCCTGGGTGAAACCTATTGACTGAGAATCTAGTTCTTCACAAGACCCCCTGCAATTTCAGCATTGCTAAAGCTTGGTAAGCACAGAATTTGGTGTTTTTCTAGGAGAATCTGAGAGAATTCTGGAGACAAAGGCTCCAGCTTCCATGGCCATATGGCCTTTAGCAAATTAAAGCAACCATGACTTGAACTTGGGTTTGCTCAACTTGCTAACTTCCATGTTTCTTATTGTGATGGCTGTCCCCTGTCAGCCATAAATACCTACACTCCTGAGTCTTTGCTCCAAAAAGTGAGAAATGAGAGTGATACATCTAACTTAAAAGTCATGATGAAATTCATGACATGGAATGGAACGTACTTACACCACTACTTATATAACATATGGTGGCCCACGGACAGCAATAAAAGCTGGCAATGACATAACAATAACAGCACTAGTAATAATTAAAACTACAACAACATGCTGCATCTGCTTTTCTTGTTTCCATGTTTACGGTTTCGGAGCTGATCACTTTGTATTGGGCAACAATAAAAATGGACCTAGCAGACTATATTTGTATGTTTGTTTATGTATAAATATACACATGTAACAATAATAATCAAAGAAAAAAGGTCATCAATTTGGGAGGAGGGGCACAGTAGGGGTTAGAGGGAGGGTACCTGAGAGTTGCTCAAAGGAGGAAAGGGATGAGGGATAGTGACATAATCCCATTTTAATTAAAAATGTATTTTAAAATCAACCTAATGAATAAATAAATAACTATAGCTGGTAGGAGTGACAGTGTAGATAAATCTATGTCACAGAATTAATTAAAGGCCACGGAGATGGCACAGATGAGTCTGAAACAAATGCTAAAATGTTTGATAAAGAACAAGAGAAATAAAATGTAAATGATAACATGTCTCTACCAAGACTGATCTCATCAAAGATCCTTCCTACAAAAATCCCTTGTCCCTCCATTTGTGTGACTGACAAGAAAAGCTGCAACAACTTAACCCAGGCAGAAGACGCTTGCAGAGACAGATGCAACAAAGCCCAGCCTATCATGCTGGAGAACAGCAACGCTGGACTGTCATTGGGACATACAGAGAATCTTCTTATTTCAGCTTGGTGCAGGCAGGAGAAAAGTGTGTCCAGATGCAGCATGGTTTGGCTTCTTAATTGGAATTCTTCTTTACAAGAGGAAAAATTCCATGGCAAAATAGACTGAGCAAAAGTGGGCTTTTGTTACAAAGGTTATTGACCTGTAAGAAGGTTTCCTATGATTTAAAAATCTCAGGAACCAACTGCCAACCAACTCAGTCTGAAGTTCTTTCAGCTCAACTCTGAAGTTCCACATTCCTGAAAATCACTAAAGTAGATGATGAGCTATCCATAACTCAGTTCAGCTCATCCTTTTGTAATGTTCTTTCTGCTCCATGTGTGAAAGTATCACCCTGAATTCTCTTACATTATTTCTTTATGAAATTAATTTAAATCTATCATTAATAAATAGAGATAATTGGTAGAGATGATAGATGACAGATGATAGATAGATAGATAGATAGATAGATAGATAGATAGATAGATAGATAGGATAGAAAATAGATGATAGGTAGATAATAGAGATGATAGATGAGGATAGATAGATACATAGATAGATGCATAGATACATAGAAAGATAGATAGAATATAGATGATAGACAATAGAAGATAGAAAATTGATGATAAGTAGATAATCAATAGATGACAGATAAAGAGACACATATACATCATACATAAATGGTAGGTAATGGCTTTCTTCTCCGCTTTATAATTATCCCCTTTAAGGAAATAAATGTGTGGCAAACCTGAAGTAATGGAGGGCAACATTATATGACAGCCATATTGATGACATGTTTTTCTTCATTTCCAGCTCTTAGGGACAAATGCTAGGACCAATCTGAAAACCTTCTAGCATGTGCAGAACAAAAATATCAGGCGAGAACAAATAAGCAATTCTGGTCTGGGAGTACAGTCTGGGATCTGCCCTTTCAAAGGGCAGACGTCTAACAGCTTGTTAGTTAGCCTTTTTAAAGGCCAGCAACCAAGAAAAGAGACCACTGGGTGTGGGTCACTCCACAGAAAACAAGCCACGTTCCTGTGACTATTTGCAATGCAATAAGAGTCTCCTGTCTGGGAATAAACCCTGTCACTCTTGGTCGGGGGCACCAGAATAGAATTTCAAAACATTGCTGTAACTCTAGAAATGCTTGACCTGGGAGCAATTTTTGTGGGATTATATTCCAAGGAAATAAGCTAAGTAACCAAGAAAAACATTTATATACAAAAATGTTCATTTCAAGGTTATTTAGAAATCCAAAAACAGACTAAAATCTCTGACTTGACAAAGTGAATATACCTCTATATAATGCCTACTATAAAAATTAAGTAATAGTAGCTGGGGAAAATGACTCTGTGACTTAAATAACCTACCCTACATATCCCTGGAATAACTCCTTTAAGGGGGCACTATTTTCCCATCCTTATTTTATTCTTTAGAAAATGCAGGCTTAAAGAGATTAAAGTGAATGACCCAAAGCTCCACAGCTCGTCAGTTGTAGGAAAGTACACAGAAAAGACTTGCGGGTTTCGGAGCCAAACACTATCTGCTGTGCAGGGGTTCTTCTTTAAAATTCATATTTAAAATATGAGTGTGAATGTTTTTCATCCGTTATATCCTTGAATCCAATATGAGTTGCATCTGTTCTAGCACACGCCATGACCGCATTTGAGAAAAAATGTACTTGGGTCCTGGAGACAATCTTTTCTTTCATTAACATATTATTTGGACATCAACAATGACCAATAGCTATATATGCTAATATTACATTTTTATTTGAATTAATCTAAAAATAACTGCCCACATGATTAATTTCTAGATCTAATTTTTATTCATCTGTCCCATATAGAATGTGCCTCCAGATTGTTTTTTTTTTTCTTTCCATTTATTTTCTGCTTAGAGGATATATTATCTTTAAATAAAGAGCCAAATATTATTTGAGCAAAAGCTAGGGACACATTCTGTGCCCTTAACACAAGTAATTTTTAGTGATTTGACAGATAGAGTGCCATTACATCATTTCAGATACTAATGGGCATAATAATTCATCAGCTTCTTCACGAAAGAGAGTCCTAACATGAGACAACTAAGCGAAAAGAAAATGTCAAGTTATTTACAGCTTCCATCATTGCCTTATGACTCATAGATGGAAGGTGGTCTCTTTGTGGACCCCTGTGTCTGGCTTGACCTTGGCTACAAGGGAAATCTATTGCTTTTTTATTTTACCGAAAAGCATCTTCTCCCACTTTTTCAGAGGCAAACTTGGGGAAATAGACATCTATACAAGTGGCTTGGGAGGCTGGCTCACCTCCAGCCTCAGGAGAAGGCTTACAACAAAAGCCATCAGAATCAGAGCTTTCTTCTTCTTGGCACCGATAATCCAGGATGGGACTCAGAGACAACAGACTCAATTCCAGGACCTTTGCTTAACTGCTTAGGACAGAGCTTGACAGGCATTGAGACAGGCGTAGGGTTGGGGCACTGCTTGCTGCGGAAGTAACCTCTCTGGCCTGAATCTAACTAGGAACCTCATGGTCAAAACAGAAGGAACATCTTCCTAGTTCACAATCCCAATTTAGTAACCATGAGGATTAAAATAAGGGTTTTCTTTGCAGATAGCGTGGGAACTACCCTTTAACAAATATTATCAGCTTATCCATATGTGTTGAGCACAACTAAACCAAATATATACCAAAACGACTCCAGTTTGAAAACGTGGGTGCCAATGCAATGGAGGGAGAAAAATTCACAACCTAACCTTTCTCTTCAACCACAAAATTATTCAGACTGCTGTTTAAAATTACCTCCAGTCTTCTATGAAGCATAAGAGAATTTCATCTTTATACTTGTGCCCATCCCCAAGATACTCATTACATACATACAAATATTCAAAAAAAAAAAAAAAACAGACAAAAGCAAAAATTCGAAACCTGCCTCATCTCAAGTATTCAGAGTAAGGAATACTTAATTGATAATCAGTCTAA
Organism: Peromyscus leucopus; assembly: GCF_004664715.2. Taxonomy (NCBI): domain Eukaryota; kingdom Metazoa; phylum Chordata; class Mammalia; order Rodentia; family Cricetidae; genus Peromyscus; species Peromyscus leucopus. The sequence goes on along the minus strand of NC_051067.1, from coordinate 98,321,413 downwards.
GCATGGCTTTCATTTTTTCCTTCACTGTTTCCCATCCTGTAAAAACTACAAGAGAATTAACAAAGCAAACATGGAAATCTGGTTTCACTTTTCTCCCTAACATCTAAACCTCATTTGCATAGTTGTCTAGCTTTTTTTCACTGAATTGCAAACAATTCAGTAGTATAAAAGTGAAAAAATTATAAAGGCCAAACTAGGGAGGTAAAAGAACATAGAAGTTCACATGGCTTGAAGAAAAAATTTAAGTTTCATGGATATTTACAGTAATCAAAATCTGAACTTTCCATTCTCAAGCCAGTTTTTGGTGGAATTAAGAAGTTTTTCCACCATTCTTTAGATGGAATTAAAATAAGTTTTTCTTCTGTTACTGAAAGAGCCATCTTTAAAATGCCACCTTCCTTCCACTGGCAGCTGATGGGAACAGATGCAGAGACCCAAACCAAAACACTAGGAGAAGCTGGAGGAACCTCCCAGAAGAGGGGGAAGGATTGTAGGAACCAGAGGGGTGGATGATACCAAAATAACATAGCCCACAGAATCAACTGCAGGGCTCACAGGAGCTCACAGAGACTGAACAGCCATCATGAAGCCTGCATGGGTTTGTGCTAGGTCCTCTAAATACATGTTGTGGTTGTTTAGCTCTGGGGTTTTGTGGGACTCCTAACAGTGGGAGTGGGAATGTCTCTGACTCTTTTGCCTGCTCTCTGGCCGGGACCCTTTTCCTCCTATGGGGTTGCCTCTTCCAGCCTTGATATGAGTGAGAGTTTGTGCCTAGTCTTATTGCATCTTGTGATGTATTCACTTGATATCACTCGGAGGCTTGCTCTTTTCTGAAGGGAAACAGCAGAGGAATGGATCTGGGGAAGGGGGTTGGGGGGCGGGGAGGGGCTGGGAGGAGGGAAGGAAGGGAAGGCTGCAGTAAATAAAAAGGAAACAACACCACCTTTACATGGAACGCCTCTGTGATCAGGTTTAACTTCCTTAAGACACAGAGCTTTATTCCCAATTGGCAAGCCTCTGTATCAGTGCCCCCTCCTCTGCTTGAGAGGTACTCCCTCTCCTCAGACAACTGTCTGGTTTTGAACCTCAGCTTAAGTTTTGCCTCTCTCTCTGACCCCCACCACATGTCACTTGTTCATCTGTTGTCTCACTTACAATGTTTCTAAGTAGCAGCTGCTACTTAGAATTTCTCTCTTTTAGAATGAAAAATACTTACTTTAAGGTTTTCCCTTTTCAGCTGGTAATACAAACTAGTGCATGGCTCACATTAATGTATGTTGGTATTGGTGACTGCTGGATTCATGATTAAAGCTGGTTGAAGATGTGACTACTGTGTTTAAAGCACTATTCCAAATAACATAAATAAAATAATTGTATTTAATTTTTATTATTAACATGCCCATTGTTAGGAGGTTGCAGAGCTACTAAGAGACAGAGAGAACTAAGGTTTTAACCCAAATGATTTGATTCTATCAATCATTGAGTTCACCTTTATTATCTAATGTCTCAATGCACAATTTTCAATTGGTATTGTAATTATTTAATGTGTGTGTATGTTCATATTGGGCATGAACTGTGGAATACTTGTCACATTCAGAGGACAGCTATGAGGGTTGGTTCTCTCCTTCTACCATATGGGGCATGGGAACCAAACTCAGGTTGAACTGAGGTCATAAAGCTTAATAGCAAATATCTTTTCCTGCTAACACATCTCATCCACACAGAATCAACACATATTTTTTGGAGTGTATCATACTGCATCTATGTTAAAATTATAAAATTTAGTATGCATCAACCTATAAAAAATAACTCTTCTAAGTCCTCTGAGACGTTTTTTGTTATATTAGCAAGTGTTGAGACCCCTAGTGGTCAGTCATTGTTTGTGAATCACATTAATGATTGACAGGTAATGTATTATGCTATCAAAACTACAAACTTTTGTTTTGTTTTTTCAATACCTGTACATTATTATACAGGAAAATGAGATCACAAGGCCCTGTGAAAGGGTTTCAAAAATATCAGTCTTGAGACTAGTTGTTTGCATTACACAGGCAGAGAGTTCCTTATTTGTGGGTACTTCCAATTTCACCTTTTCCTTAGAAAAATTTCATGCTGAAATGTTACATTTAAAAACATCAACTCAGTATGGAAAGTCAGTTATTTGTGTCTTCTATATGTCACCCAATGAGCCTTTTCTAGATGCAATGGTCTGACTGAATTAAACTGACTTAAAATGAATTAAAAGTAAGCATGTGTGGATTGATCCTATTCTGAGCTTGATTTAGAAGCAGAAATAGAAGCGACCTTTGCTGGTCAACATGATGCTGGCCACACTGGTAGAACTTTGAGAGCTTACTTCCAGAAGTCAGGGGTTCCTGGCTCACTGAGTTGCAGCTACAAGGACCACCAATGGTTATTTGAAGCAGGTGACATTTCTATTACCCAGATGTGACTTTTGTGTTACACCAAATACTTGACGGCAACATTCCGAGTAGAAGTGATTTTCAGAAATTTCAAAGATTAATACAAAATTATTACTCATGTTTGGAATCCCAGCAAGGTTTTAAAAACCTTCCTAAATAGTAAGCTTTGTGTGCAGTCTTACCCTTGTATACACAGAAACACTCAGCAGGCATTAAAACGTGAAAACTCTCTTCAATGGATCTGCTTCCTCAAGATTCTGACAATATCACAAAAACCTTCACACTCAGGAAAAAATATTTTGCAAATTAGAAGTAGTTTTTCTGTGACTGAGTGTGGGGCTGGAAACTTACCAGTTATGAGGTTGCTGCATTTCTTTACAGTGTGACTGTGTGCCAGTCACTTGAGAGTGAATTATCACAGTGTGGTTATGGAAGTGTGTGACTGTATCAAGCTGTAGCAAATCAGCTGGAATCCAGATGCCTCTGGTCCTTTCTCCCAGAGGCATCTGTTTTATTCTCCCAGGGAATCCCCCTCCACTCATTCACTGACATGGATGTAGCATGTTGCTTCGTTGGTGATTGTTATTGTTCGCTGATGTTTTATCTCAAGTGATGAATCTTAATGTTGTGATTTTTCATAAACAGTGGATGCCATTGGCAGGCTACCACAGATACTTCAAATCATAAGACCTACTGGCAACAAAGTTCAGAGAACATGTGCTTTTTATTTGGTTTCACAGAAACCTGTGTAATAACACTTCAGATAATAGTCAGTGTGTTCTCCAGAGATGAAAGTTCTCTCTAAGCATCTATCACACCCCTCCTCTCTGAGTCTTAGATAATAGTCAGGTTTTAATGATATTCAGCACTAAGAGGTACTAGACAAACGTTCTTTCCCCAGAGCAATTAAGGTGAAGAATGATCTACCTCTCCACTGACCACTGATGACATGTTGGCCTCAAGTTGCAGTGGTTCCTGTGTCCTAATTACTGCCAAGAAGAGGTCAATATCCACTCTGCTGAGGCTAATATCGCAGTTCTCAGCTGGTATCCTTCTCAGTCTGAGCAGTCATTCTCAATTGCTTCACACAGTCAGCGAGTGGATGTAGTCATGGGAAGGCCTAGTGGTCTACAGCCCTGCCTAGAGGAAAATGTGGGCGTTCACACACTAGTCACACAAACCAGACTCACACAGCAACTGTGATGCAAATACTCCACAATCTGCTGTCCAAAGGAGACACAGAGGTTGAAGGGAAAGCATCTTGTGGCATTTTCCAATTTCCATGCTGCAAATATGCCCACTACAGCCTACTTCAGGGCACCATTGTGATATCAATGGTTTCACAAAACAGTGAGCTATTGGGAGCTGTTGTGAACTGACTCCAGCCTGTCACTGGATATCTACCACATGATTCCATAAATCAAAAAAATGCTTGATAACTGTTTGTTACATGTAATTTTACTATGTTAAAGTTAAACCCTTCCTTTTTGATTAGACAGAAAAAGGGAAGTTCTGTGGGATGTTCTGTATGCTGTGAATGAGTTGCTCTGATTGGTTGATAAATAAAACGCTGATTGGCCAGTAGCCAGGCAGGAAGTATAGGCAGAATAAGCAGACAAGGAGAATTCTGGGAAGGAAAGACATAACTGAGGAGGAGACGCCAGCCCATTGTCCAGGGAGCAGCATGTAATAGCACACAGGTAAAGGCACAGAACATGTGGTGACATATAGATTAATGGAAATGGGCTGAGTTTAAGTGTAAAAGCTAGTCAGTGGAAAGCCTGAGCTAATGGCCAAATAGTTTTAATTTTTAAAAAAATGTCCAGAGTGGTAAGTGCTGCAAAGAAATGAATGTAAATTCAAAGAACTGTGTACCAGGAATATTTTTCATTGGCAAGAATGTCAATAGAGACCAGATGTGGTGCATAACTTTAATCCCAGCACTCAGTAGACAGGTGTATCTATATGAGTTCAAGACCAGCTGGGTCTACAAATCGAGTTCCAGGACAGTTAGGGCTACACAAAGAAACCCTGTCTCAAAAAACAACAACAAAAAGTGTCAATAGAGGAACAGCAGATGATGACACATGAACAATACACACACACACACACACACACACACACACACACTATGCCCCATGGATATTCTTCATGTCATTACATGCTAATAGCATTCCACTATACACACCTGAGACTTCCCATCTGAAAGCTTTTTTTCCAGCCACACATGGGCCCAAAAAGAAGTGCCAGGGAACTAATGCCCCTGAGAGCTGTTCTCAGAAAATGACAGATGGGAATAGGAAGACAAACATTTGAGATTCATCATCCCCAGGTGTGACAGACTGAAAATGTGTTCCACATCACCCTCAGAAGACTTCAGTAAGCTTCAATCTCCAGTGTTCACAGAGGATAACAGCTCATCAATGTTTTGTGTATATCTACTACCGTCTCTACAAGAACCACCTCCCAGTCATTACATACACATCTTCAAGTCGCAGTGTTAATGAACAATGAGACAAACACAGTAATTATTTTTCTATCAAATAAAGATATATAGGAAGAAAGAGGATTCAGGTAATAAAATAAAGAGGAAAGTATATTCTAGCAAAAGGTAGGAGCAAAACCCATTTACACATATGTATATACTATTACAACATGGTGTGTTTATTTCTAAAAATCATAATATATAAATCACAAATAATTATGTGGCTGATACAGTTACAAGAAAAAGGTCAACATATTCATGATTGGCATACAAAATCTACTGGAACCTAATAAAATGGCCCTGCATTTTATATGTATTAGATAGATAAGAATGTATACATTGCTGGCAGAATAAAGCATAAGGAAGAGACTGTTGCTTATACACTGATCATTCATGTGTGTGCTGAGAACACTTAACATGTGTACTCTTTCCAGTGTCAAGAATATAGCAAGTCATAGTTACAGTCATCATGTTGCATAATATTCCTCTTGGACTTTTTTTTCCCCAAGTAACAGAAAATCCTTGAACCAATGTTTCCCCACCTAGAGTGATCCTTTAGAAACCACAGTGAAAGCCGGGTGGTGGTGGTGCACGCCTATAATCCCAGCACTCGGGAGGCAGAGGCAGGTGTATCTTTGTGAGTTCGAGACCAGTCTACAGAGTGAGATCCAAGAAAGGTGCAAAGCTACACAGAGAAACCCTGTCTTGAAAAAAAAGAAAAAAGAAAAAGAAAAGAAAAGGAAAAAGAAAAAATAAACCACAATGGATACATATTTCTAAATAAACATTATACATACTCTGTGTTTGTCAATGAAAATAAATAGTGAAGAATGATTTTAAGGAAAAAGAAAAAAAGGATTCTAGTTTATGGCTTATCGAGAAAACAATGGAAGGAAGTCATCATATTTTGAGATCTTTTGCAAATGTAAATCCTGAGTCACATTCCTCTGCCTGTGAAATGTGTCCTTTGAGAGATCTTTTAATGATAGAAACCAATTTCAACACAATTAAAATTCCATCCATTGAAAAACTACTTTGGTTAATTCCCAGTGTCAACTGCACTAGAGTTGGTCCCTTCCATGGCTTTCTCCTCTGCACTGAAGGCTTTGCCCAACAGCTGCAGGCTTTGGAAGTTGTAATCATTCTGAAAATCACCACACTGGACACTACTAGTACTTAAGGGAGCCATTTCTGCAGAACTGGACAATTTCATAGAAGATCCTCACATGTAGATAAGAATTGTAATTTATGGTAAGAAAAGTTCTTCCTAGTTTTCCTTCTCGGTCTTTCCTCTTCAATCCATGTGTATCATAGTCCTTCTGTCTCTTGTATCTCTTTAGACCATGTTATCATTGTCTTCACATCATTCCAGCTCACAGACTTTTCTTTTCTCTTTGCATCATTATTTCTGATGATCCACAGTGTAATTCCTTTGGCTCAGGAAACATAACACATTCTCTCATTCATGCCATTCTGCAAAACTTCTTTTATTGCTCGTGATTTTGATCCAGACTACTGAAAAATGTTTGGAGCGCTAATGAGTGGGTTTTGTGTTTTTATGTTGGCCTCTTCATTTTGCTTTATAAAGTTCAGAAACACAAAGCAAGAGCAAGCCACAATATAAACTCACAAGCACAGCAAACTCCAGTCTCTGGTAGATGAAGTGTATGTGTGTGACTGCATGCACATACAGGTTCTCCATGCATTTGGCTCACCTGCAGGGCTCATGTCAGCTCAGTGCAGCTATTGGAACTCACCTAAAGTTTCTCATGAGGGAAATTCACATATGTAAATGTAAAATGTAGTTCATGCTCACATTTCCTGCTAATAGATCAATGGTGTTAAAACAAGCATGCATTCTCAAACATATATGGTAGCAGAAGAGGTGTGTGTGTGTGTGTGTGTGTGTGTGTGTGTGTGTGTGTGTACACATTTACAATATATAATAAAATACTAATTATAGATTAAAGTACTGGGGCTGAAGAGATGGCTCAGAGCACTTATTGCTCTTACAGAGGACTGGGTTCAGGCCTGAGCACCTACATGGTGGCTCACAACCAACCACCTGTAACTCCAGTACCAGGGAATATGACCCCTTGCCTGATCTCCAAGAGGCACCATACAGACATGCAGGCAAAACATTCACATACATAAAATAAAATAAATATTTAAAATAATTAACTAATTAAATTACTAATTACAAATCTAGATCAATAAAGTAAACAGCATGTTTTCAGGTTTCTCTAAAATATTCTGACCTCTCTTCATATATTTGTATTGGGAAAATACTTGTTTTAAGTGGATGCAGCAAAATGGATAGTCCTTATGTCTTCAGTACTCTGCAATTACAAAGACAAATTAGAGATGTATACTAGAGGAAATCAGAATATTAATATGCGTGGTAAAGCTGAATGCTGTTCAATTTGTGGTGACATGGAGACAATGTTTGAATAATGTCTTGGGACAAGCTCCCTAAAAGCAGAACATGAGATAGATACTCATGCTCTATTCATGAGAGGAGATTCACTACTCATTAATAAACTAGTGATTTATGAAGGCGCTGCTCTCAAGGGCAGATGTAAGAAGAGCAAAGATGCGGGAGGGGCAGAAGTTAAACCACGTGCTTCCAGGCACAATTCCATTTCAACAAGACCACCCTGGGGGTTCTGGAAAGCAGGATGCACTTTGCAGTTTGCCCCACCTTGTTGAAAGGGAGTTGGGTTATGAATCTCTGCCTTGGCCTCCTCCCAAATGGGTAGAGAGAGAACATAATTACAACACATGTCCAGGAAAGAGTCCTGGATTAGCTGCCTTTCTGTGGCTGTGGTAAAATATGGAGACCAAGCCAACTTGAAGAAGAAAGAGTGTGTTTGGGCTTATGGTTCCAGAGGGAAAGGAGTCTTTGAAGGCAGAGTGTAGACATAGTAGTATAGAAGAGGAAGCTGAGAGCTTACATCTTAAGCCACAAACATGAAGTAGAGGGCAGGGTACAAATTTGAACTGGCATGAGATTAAACCCTCAAAGCTCACATCAGTGGCATTCTTCCTCCCACAAAGCCAAATCTACTAAGCTTTCCTTAACAGTACCACCAACTGGGGGCCGTGCATTCAAATGCTGGCAACTATGGAGGATATTTCATTCAATCCACTATGAGTTCCAAATCAAACAGTGACAAACTTCTGAAGAAATGGTGGAGGATGAACCCATCATGACATCCATGGCAACTTATACTTAATATCTGTTAATCAGAAACATCTGTTTAGCACATCAACTATGTTGGCTACAGAAGACAAGCAGTATTTTCTAACTGCTATGTGTCAGAATCCAACACATTATCACACTCCGATTCCCCACTTTACCTTGTTAGAGATGCAATATTATTAACATTTACAAATTCGAGGCTCCTGATGCTCAAGCAATTCATTCATGTCACACCTTAGTTAGTGCAAGAGTTCATTACACAATCCTCTTACCCCCTTAGCTTGTTGTTTTTCTCCACACTAATGTCATGCTACATGTCTATTTTGTTTTCAGTTCTTATTTGATACACTAGTTTGGTTTTATTGGTAGATATCTTTCTCTCCATGAAACTTAACAGAGAAATCTACTCTATAAGTCATGAAACAGATACAACCCTTCTCTGCATTTCTGTCCCGTCCTGCCCGAGGCACAACTGAGGTAACAAGATCCCACTTCTTCTCATACCCACACCCTGCTGTGGCACAGTTCCCCTTGGGCTCTCGTGTTTTTCTCATTTTCTAGGCAATTCACTGAGCACTTTTATTCTGAATCATTTTGTCAAAGACACTTGTACTGTAAACGGCCTGAGGCGATAAGGATAATGTCTCCCTATGATGCTGCAGGTGAGCAAAATGCATAGGAGCAAAGTTTGGAAAGGTTTGGTAGCACGTCACAACCCATGAGATTGAATCTTTCCCCAAACTCAGCTCCTCAGCTGAAGCACCAACTCTCCATGTGAAGCAGCTGCCTCACCCTACCTATATTGTTCTGTGGCCTTTGAGGATAATAGAAAACGATGTGAACATGAATACTCATGCTCTGAATACTAAAGTCCTTTGTCTCTGACCCAGGAGTCTCTGTCTTCTGCCAGCATCAATGAAAATAACTCGTTGGCTTTTGTAGAGAGTAAAATATCAGATCCTTCACCGTTTCTGGCATGTCCACATACTGCTCATAGATATCATAGTGAAATGTAAGTCAGTAATCCACATTTTCAAATGATATGCTTTCTGGATCTCACTGTGTAATTCAGTGAGAAAATGGTATTCATTTTCCCCAAAGATACTCCAAACCAGGCTGGCAGCAGAGACAAACCCAGAGAAGAACTCAGGCCTTTGACAGTCAGAATCACATTCAGGCATGCCAACAGCACACTGATGTGCGATGGATGTTTCCAAATGAAACAATTTGGAACAAAGCTAACAGACAGAGCGGCCCTCTCCAAAACTGTGAGGGGCATTTGGCCGTTTAGGCTACTTGCTAGGAGCAGTGTGAGTTTGGGTTTGACTTGATTGCCTGGTGTGTCTTCTCTGTGTGAGTCCCCTTTATAAAAATCTCTGTGCAGTGTGATTTTTAGAATTAGAAAAATGTGGTCTGCTACCAATGTCAAGATGAAAATCTTCAGTGGAAACTGCATTTCTCACTAAAGCTAGAAAGAGCATGTAGTGGTTTGAGAAAGAATGGGCCCATAGACTCACAGATTTGAATGTTTTGTCACCAGAAAGTGGTGCTATTAGGAGGTGTGGCCTTGGAGGAAGTGTGTCACTGGGGGTGGCTTTGAGGTTTCAGATGTTTAAGCCAGGCACAGGGTCTTTCTTTCATCCTGCTGTCTGCTGATCCAGATGTAGTATTCTCAGCTACTTCTCCAGCACCATGTCTGCCTGCATGCTATCATGCTTCTAACCATGACAATAATGGGCTAAACCCCTGAACTGTAAGCCAGCCCCAATTAAATGTTTTCTTTTATGTGAGTTGTATGGCCATAGTGTCTCTTCACAGCAACAGAAACTCTAAGACACCACACATGGAACATAGCCTGCATTCATTATATTTCAACCCTGAAAATGATACACCAGTGGGATTCAATAAGTAATTCTTATAGATACGTGAAACTACACAAAGATTACTGATGCTTAATTGAGAATTTCCTGAAGTGATACATGTGATTATCTATCTTTTCAGTTTGTGGAGCAAGCACCAGATGAAAAGAATATTTACTATAGGTGATATAGATAAAAATAAAAATAACAACTATATACCGATCCTTCACAACATGTGAGCACAGTGGGCAATTTTGTGGTACTAGTGACCTGTTGGGCCTTTTATCTACATTCACAACCTAATGAGATCCAAATTAATGAGAAAATTATTGTTTCATAGAGTCTGGTTAGAGTCACAGAGCTGGTAAGCTGGAGTCCAAATTCTGCAGTACATGATTCCATAACCCAAGGTTTTCAGCATTTCCTCCCAGGGAAATAGCATAGTGCCATGTGCTGGCTAAACTGTGGCTGAGAGAATCACCAAGGTTATCTTTGCTAATGAGCGTGGGTGCTTGGCTGGGAGGAACTTTGGGCAGGTTAGTCCTCTTGTGGATTTTAAGCTCATGTGTGGCTCTCACCTGCAGCAGCTCTGTATCTCCTCTAGAGTCAGGCTCTCTAGATGAGAGTTTGTGAGTCCTTAGTTCATCAGTGTTTACCCACTACCCTCTCACACATTCTTCAGCAGGTTCACCATGGACAGGTCTTAGCTTCCCTATGAACCGTCAGTAGGCCTGTCCTTCTCCTATGTGCTGGCTTCAGCTCTATATCCTTCATCTTTCTCTAGCCTCAAATGATGAAAATAAAATATTCTTTTAACATGTTTCCAAAAGAGCTTTCCTCTGTGGTACTTTGAAAAAAAAAAAAATAAAGAACTTTGTTTGAGCTGCTTTGTCAGATGGTGTGGAGTATTTCTGAACGGATGGGACATTGTCTTCAAGGAAAAGGTTGGCTTTGTTTATTTGGAGCCCACTCTGACCCAGACCACAAGGGGTTCCCTGCTAAGTACACTATGGATGTTATTTCTAACACATGGCGAGTCAGCATGGTGACCCAGAAACATGAGGGAACCCCAGGGGAGTGGCTGTGAACAACTTTCTCTTTTGTGATTTTCGTTTTTCATTATATTTGACATTTTTGAAGCTGAGCTTTTAAAGAAATACCAGTTTTAGAAGAACATACCGGGGATATATTTCAATGAAATGTAGAGCAATCACAAAAGAAAACAAGCATGGCAAAAAATGTTCCCATTTGTGATGGGAAACAGTGTACATACGGGTGTTTTTGTTTTTTGTTTTTTCTACATTAGCCAAATGAAGTATCAGCACATTGTTCTCAGAAGTTTCAGAAATAAGCAAATAACCAAATTGTATTTGCCTTTTGTTTGTTTTCAGACATCTGTGATGTTAACTGTCAGTCTAAGGTTTGATGTTTTCAACAGCAGAATACATCTGTGCAGACTAGAGAAATTTCAAAGTATCTCTCACTGTAGGTATAAAATGGAATCTGTGCTCCAGACAGAACTAAAGCTGAAATGTATTATTAGTTTTGTAATTTAGTTTTATATTGTTTCCATTCCTCCTGGACCTCCTAAAATTCTAAAATCTCTAATGTCCAGCCTGCTGGTACAGGTTTATGATCTCAGCTGCTTTGGTTTAGTCAAGCATGGTGAAGCATACCTTATATCTGGTCTGTTTCTGGCAGTTTCAGGCCAACCAGCACTGCACAGAGAGACCTTGTCTAAGTAGACAATTGATAATCTCAGCTGCTTGGGAGGCAAAGCCAAGAGGTCACAGTAAGTTCAAAACCAGCCTGAGCAAATTACCAAGACTTTGTCTCAAAAAAAATTTATACAGTGGTTGGCAGTACAGCTTGGTGGTAGAGCATTTTCTAGCATTTCTAGGATCAATGGGCAGAATGTTTGATACTTCAAAATCTATTGCTATTATAACATTTTTATTTGAGAATTTCACTCGTAAGTACACTGAAATAACATAATTTTACCTCCTCCTCTCCATCCCCTCCTGTGTCTCCCCAACCATCTTCTCTCAAATTTATGACCTCTTCTGAATAAATATCTAGTCCAATTAATGTTGCCCATATTTGGGCATATTATTTGGGGCTGATCATTTAGAATTGGAAGAATGTATTGAATGATAAAAAGTTAGACCTATTCTGAATAGCATTAAAAACTTAGAGGTAATGGTGCCTGTTCTTCAGGGACTGCTTATTGACACCTGTTAGCCTCCTGGAACTGTGAGGGAGCTGGGGAGAGTAAGAAGAAAGAGAAGCGTGTCTCTGTACATAAGGCCTCATTTCCCAGCGCTGTGCTTATGGATGTGCACAGAACAATGGCCATATTACCAGCTTCAGAGACAGCAGTGACCAGAGACTTCCTAGCTGGTCATCTTCCTCAATAAGCAGAAGTGTTGTGTTACTTTATGTGAGAGCTGTATGTTTCCATTTCTCCAGCCCTCTAATTAGAAGAGCCATTTTTCACTGATGGGCACTGCCCAACATGGCAAGCCACACATGGCCAAAGAGCTTATGTAACCTCCACCTTTCAACTCTATCAGCAATCAGGTGCAAGGAGATTTGGTTTGAGGAACCCAAAGAACATGATAGGTGGTACAAGGTGTGATCTGTTGAGATTGAGGGGATGAAAGGACATGTAGAGGCTCTCATGCATTGAGACTTCAGCAAACAAAATAACTCCTTATATTTCTCCTGTGGCCATCCATTTGAAGGCTGTGTGGAGTATCTGGATTTTTCTTTTCTTTTCTTTTATCTTTCTTTCTTTTTTTTTTTTTTTTTTGCAGGACACATGGTAACTTCAAAATAATTTTTAAAATCAGGATCATGCTCCACAAATTGCTGTCTCATCACTGTTTTGAAATGACTGGCATAAGTTTGATTTTATCCCAAAGACATTTCCATTATGATCACTTGTTTCAACCTCACTTTTCCCTTTGAAGGATAAACAGTCCAATTCCTATACTACGGTGTCAACTGCTATACATTTTTGAACAACCGTAAAAATATTTCAATGCATTATCACCTATGGAAACAAAGTTTTGCTCATAATAACAACCTCCAAGAGTCAAAACAAAGGGAGTCAAGGAGCCACTGAGGGGCTGGCAGATGTCTTTTAAAATAATATAAACAGGAATTTCACTTCTGGGAAGATGAAATAAAGATGTATTTTAATCCTCACTTTCTTCCCACAGAGTATAACTGCTTAGGACTGAATATTTGGGTTCTCCTTCATCCCTGCCCCCTCAAAAAAACCCTCAAGTTGAAACACTGAGATGCAAATAAGTGGGAATTTGAGACAGAATCAGAGGCAAATGAGGTCATGAGGTTGGAGCCTTCTTGATGGGAATCATGTCCTAAAGACAAGGGACAGCAGGGCACTCAAATCTTTCACTGTTGTCTGCTGTGTGGCAAGGCAGTAAGACTGTCACCTGCTGAAAGGAAGACAGAAGTCACTCTGTTACAACCACAGAAGTAAAGAATGACTGGCCAAAATTGGAATAGCCACCCAAGGATGCACAACTCAACTCCACTTCAACAAAAATCAGGATATATGTGAATGCTAGTTAGAGATAGTAAGGGGAGGTGGATCAATAGAATGTGCCCCGAACGTTGGCTTCTTCCCTAATTTCAAATGTCCTTCTTTCTCAGTAATTAGCTTACCTGTGTTTGCTAAGTGGCATCCAGAGAAGATTTGTCGTGTTTGGTTTTTTTGTTCTGTTGGTGTGGTAGTTTTGTTTTTCAGGTTTTTGTTGTTGTTGTTTGCAATTTTTACTTTTTCCTGAAAAGAGGGAGATGAGCTACCTCCTTCCAACTTTAAATTATAAACAGATGTTTCTCATGTTTTTGGCAAAGATATTCCTGAGTTATTGCAGTAATTAGAAGCATTTAATTTTAATATTTTTGCAGAAGGGGAGGTGGGAAGACTGTAGGAGACAGAGGATATGGAAGACACTAAGGAAAGAACAGAATTGATTCACATGAATGAAGGATCTCGCTAAGCTGCCTAAGCTTCTCAAATGGTAAGATTACAAGCGTGCACAACCATGCCAGACTAAATGCTTGGACTTTTTAATTTTAATATGAAATATTATGATTTCTAAACTTAATTTCTGATTTTTTCATCATAATATGTACATACTTAATACAGACTAAAGAAAAATAATTCTGATCCACAATTCTATCCTTAAACCAACAGTCTGCAGCCTATGTGAAAAGCAGCAGAAAATTATCTGATCAAAATTTAGGTCCAACATCACTTATTCATAATCCCACAGTCCAAACAGCTCTAAATAGTGAAGATTTTTCATACAAAATCTAGAAAACTAAAATAGCCCTAAAAAAGAACCACTTGAACCAATATGACATAACTTACATCTTTATTTAAGATGTGTATGTATTTCATTTTATTAAAGAGATGAAGGTATATTTGATCAGGAAACATAGGCTCACTCTTCTTGTTGCTAACCCATAGTATGCACCATGTGCTTCATACTAGCCTCTAAATTGGCCCAATCCCTAGATCCTGAAACTCAAAATACAACTGTTCCATCAAAGGTTTAGATGAAAGATTCTGAGCCTGCATTAGAAAAATAACGGGTTCACTGTGGGTGTTAGACGGCTTTCTTCAGTCATCCAGGTTCCTGTCCATTCTCTTCAAATGTCAAGCCCATCCACTTGTTTACTCAACAAATATTTGGTTTCTGTGTATATGTATGTATGTATGTGTGTATATATATGTGTGTGTGTGTGTGTGTGTGTGTGTGTGTGTGTGTATGTGTGTGTGTTTTATGTATATGTAAATATGTATGTATACATGTATATACAATATCTGTCAAATATTTTACAGGGCTGTGGAAATATACCCACGAAAATGATTTCCACTTAATCAAACATTGATAGGAGGAGTGAGAGGAGAGATAATGGATAGACACAAAGATATAATAAGGTAATATAAAAAATAACACAAAGTAGATTCAGTTGTCCTGGTAGCTAGATGTTTAAGGACTATTTCTTAAGAAATAAAGACTGTACATGTATATGTATCTGTGTGTGTATGTGTGTGTGTGTGTGTGTGTGTGTGTGTATAAGTGAATTTAGCTAAAGCATTAGCAAAGAACTTAGCTGAAGCATGAGCAGAAACTTAACTTGCCAATGGGAACTATGATAGCAGAGTACCTATTCAGCCAGACAGGGAAGAAGTTGAAGACTGGAGATCTGGTAGAGTTATGGCATGAGGAGAAGAAAGAGGCAGGGATGAGGGTACAGGATACAGATGAGAAAGAAGATTGACACTTAGCTTTATTTCTTACTCCATAGCTTGCTGTGTAGCTGGATGACTGGCCCCTGACATCCTCCTCCTTTTCTTGCTCCACCATCTTTATTCCCAGATTTTTCCTATTTATTCTCTCTGCCTGCCAGCCCCACCTATCCTTTCTCCTGCCTTGCTACTGGCTGTTCAGCTCTTCATTAGACCAATCAGGTGTTTTAGACAGGCACAGTAACACAGCTTCACAGAGTTAAACAAATGCAACACAAAAGAATACAACATATTTTTGCATCATTTAAAGAAAATGTTCCACAGCATAAGTGAATGTTACATATATTTTTAAGACAGGGTTTCTCTGTGTAGCTTTGGTGCCTTTGCTGGAACTCACTCTGTAGCCCAGGCTGGCCTCGAACTCACAGAGATCCATCTGCTTCTGTCTTCCACGTGCTGGGATTAAAGGCATGTGCCACTAGCACCTGGCTAAACATAATACATTTTAAAATAATATTTCACAACAGAGTCTGGCAGAGAATTTCAGTGATTCTGACCCTAAAACACAATATTTGGAATATGAGATACTAATTAAATGTCTGCTGAGTAATCCATGCTCCCTGTGTGCAAGATCTACACATCTCACAATGCCTTTTCCACATTCTCACACCCAGGCTAGAAACTGCTGATCTAGTCTGAGTCATGATGGCAAGTCTAAAACATCATAAAGACTCCCAGCATCAGTACTTTGACTCAGTATAAAAGGTAGACTCTGCTACTTCCTGTAAGGGAAGCTCTCTTCCTATAAAAATATCTATGGCCATGACATGAAGAGTAGAAGTCTTGTGACACTACATAGATGACAACATCCCAGGAGACTCAGAACATATTAAAGAGTGATAGAGGTTGTTCTGAGCACCCAAGGCAATTTTCATAACCCCTGTCCTCTGTAATACTAAGATATTATTTTCAATTATATTGTGAATTACTCTATTTTCTTAGAATCTCCATCAGAAAAGGAATACATCTAAAGGTTATAAGTAGATTTTAGCACCAAGTTACAGATAAATATGCAGGAATTAAGGATTTTATCTGAGTTTACCAGGTTAACAAGTAGTATAAATGGAATTTGATATCAGCTTACATAACTGTTCATTATTAAGCTGACTCACCTCATAGAAGAGACATCCACAGCATTTGCTATTTATGACATTAGCCTTTGTTCTTAAATCCACTTGTCCAGTCTTGTATTATCCCATGGAGACATCCATTAAAAGTAGAATTATTGAAAATGATGAAATACCTAAGCTCCATAGCAGTCCAGAGCTAGAATCTATTTATGTCACACATGCTGCTCTATGCATGGAATGAATCCTGTTGGGCTCTCCTTGAAAACAATGCACTCAAAATTTATTTCCTACCTCTCCAAGCCTTCTTGACATTCTGTTGGGTACATTCAAATCAGTGTATCCCACTGTACACTAAGGTTTCAGATGCAGTGACATCCTCCACCCACCTGGCTTTGTGTCATGGTCTCAGAATAGAGATAGGCACATGATATTCACTCAACACAGTGTTTTGAATAAACAATTCTTCCCCACCCAAGTTCAGGGAAAAAATATGCTAATACTCAACTCTCACAAAACACAATGCTTGTTAGACTATAGAGACGGTTTTCTAAAATCTGATTTAACTTGGAAACAATCAGTAACAATTAGAATTTGAAAAATAATTAATGTTCCTTATTTTGAACTTGAACTATCATATACAAAATATTCTGGTAATTCTCGATTCATTTAAACAAACTTATCAGATCTTTATCCACAAAGTAATTCTAATACCAGAGCTATAAAATAGACCAGGCACTTATTTATTTTTAGCTAGAACCCTCAGGGAGTCAACATGTTTCCAGTGTGTTTTATCTGATATCAATGATATCCAAACGCCCTTTCAAACATGACATTCCAAGAGTTTCTATAATCAACAGCATTTTCTCTTGTGAAATAATGGAGTATGGGAATTCTGAGCACACTGAATTCTAAGAGCCAGCCCTCACTATTTGAGAGTGAGCCAGTGGCAAACAGTAAGACTAAATAGCTTTTCTCAAAGCACTACAAAAGGCAGTTATAAAGTAATGTCTTGTTCGATCATTGTAACTATTCTGGGGCCCACCTATTTAAGTTATCAGAGACCTTAACACTGTCTCCATGCTCTCCTAAAAATCATTCTCTCTTCACACTGTTGACTGAGGTCTTGTTTCCAAGCTGTCTCAGGCAACACCTTAGTATGTTTACTAATGACCTTTGCACATCGATTGTTATGGGTCAAGGTTTTACACTCTCATTCTTTCAATCACTGATATGCTTGCTTCATGAGGTACTATTCTAGTTTCTTGGGACTCAAAACCACAAAGTCATTACCCTCTTAGAACTTATATTTTAAGGGATGGACATACGCTATTTGAAAGAGATATGTTACTCACAAAAGTAAAGGCAATGTGGGAATTCCTGTGTAATACTACAAGATAGAAGTTTGTATTTAAATAGGAACATGTAAAGGGATGACTAGAATTTATATTCCCATTTATGTACTAACTTGTAGTTTAAAAAAAATCAGAGAATTTACCAGGAGCAATCAACCAGAGCTATCAAGGCATCAACTAGAAGTTTCAAGACCCTGCAGAGAAGGAAAACTACAGCAATCTAAGTCAAAATTCCACTATTGTTCTCTCCCTGAATTTTCCACGGATGTATGTAGGTACCGATCAATGAAAACTTAGCCCAAATCAGATGCTAAAGCTTCAGTGAGTGTGAGAAGAAATGCTGATATAAAATATCCTCACAGAGTAGAAACTCATAAATAATTCACACCTTCAGTTATGCAGTTAGGAGCCCAAATATCCTAATATACTGCATTCCAGAAACAGGAGTATTGTAAAATATAAATAAATAAATGAATGAATAAGCAAACAAACAGACAGATAAATAAATAAATAAATAAATAAATAAATAAATAAATAAATAAATAATGACCTGTCTTAAAACAGCTCAGCGTTTATTGAACTGTGATAATCTACCTCTAGTTAGCAAAAAGCTAACACCTCAAAGGGCCTCTTCAATTGTCATCTCTCAGTAGAAGAAATATCAAGAGCTGAAAGAAGAGGAGAGGGAAGATGAGGAAGAGCAGGAAGAAGCAGCTAACATAGTTAGAAACTCACAAGCAACCCAGTTACTAGAGTTTTCAGAAAAGGGACGAAAATCAACTAATTTGTGTTTTCAAGAAAAAATAGAAAGATACATGCTAGCAGAAAACTTGAACCTATAAAAAACAAAATAGAAATACTAGATGTGGGAATATAACTATTAAACTTTATAAAGCAAGGAAACGAGTTTAATAGACTAAACGGAGATAAGGAGAGAATTAGTAAAATGAAAGATAAAGTGGGAAAATATTTCAACCTGAATCAACAAAAGGAAAAACATACATAATAATAAAGAAATAGTCTAAAGAAAAATACATGGGGAGAAAAAGGAGCATGAAATGCATAGAAACAATTTTAAATAGGTACTAACCAAAAATTTTATAAAACTAATGAAAACGACCAAGCAATAAATACTATAAGCACTACAAACATCAAGAAGTGCAAACAGGTAAATTAAGCATAATTGATACATCTCAGTAAAAGTAACGGGTGAAAAGCGAAAACAAGTCTTTTTCTTTCATAAATGCTATTCTAAACTATAATCAAGAACAAATCCCTTTGTGGCCAGGGTGGAGAAGTACTATAGTTTGCCTAGCATGTTCAAGGCTCAAGGCTCAATTTGAAAGACTGAAAAAGTTAATAAAAATAAATAAATAAATAAATAAATAAATAAATAAATCTCCATTTCTCCACAGATAACTGGTATTTTTGAGATAATAATATAATTATATAATTTTCCCTTGCCTTTTTTGCCTCCAAACCATCCCCTTACATCCCCCCACTCTTTTTCAAATTCATAACCTCTTTTTTCTTTAGTTGTTGTTGTTGTTGGTGGTGGTGGTGGTGGTGGTGGTGGTGTGTGTGTGTGTGTGTGTTATGGGTATATGCCAAAATACATAAATGCCATCTGCTCAGTCGATATAATGCTACTTGTGTGTATATGTTCTCGGGGCTCATCATTTGGTATTGGCTATCCAATTATTGTGCTCTTCCCTGGAGGAGACTCCTTCTCCTACTCTCCACATTCCTTAGTTGCCTGTAGTTCTTTGTGTGAGGTTGAGGCCTCCCACAGATAAGTGTAGTCTTCATCCAAGAAACTTCTCTTTGAAACATAAGACCACTACAAAAAACAACAATCCATCAAAATGCTGAGTTGTGGACGTCAGTCCAAACAGACATATCTACAACACAACTTCTTCACCTAAGGTTCAGAGATCCTTGAAAAGAGGGGGCAGCAATGTTTTAAGAACCAGAGGAGCAGGAAGTTTGCTATGAGACTGTGTCTCTTAGAAATGTCAGAAGCTACACTCACAAAATCTCACCAACATGACAACCTGAACATGACCAGAAGGATGACACCAATAGAAATGCAATATGGAGAAAAGAAAGAGACAGTGGTATTTGTGTTTCATGCTGAGATAGAACAGAACGATTTGTAATAGTCAAATTTAGCAATTAACTATCAATAAAAATAACTAAATGATGTTTTTTCTTAAATTCATCCTATATAAATTACAGTAAATTATCTAGCAGAGCAACCTAGGTAAATATTATAAAACACTAAGATAAAAAGATCAGGCAAATAGACAAGATGGCGGAGACAAGCAGACGCAGGTAGGCCTGTGGCAGCGGCCCGCGGAGGTGGACGGGCCGGCGGCAGAGGCCGACAGGGACATTTGGACCCGGCGGCAGCTGGCGGAGACATTCAGGCCCAGCGGCGACCCACAGAGGCGGACACGCCCTGCGGCGGAGATAAGCAGACGGAGGTGGACGGCCCGGCACCAGCGACCGACAGAGACATTCAGGCCCGGCAGCGGCCCACAGAAATAGGCCACGCGGCAGAGACAGGCAGACGCAGGTCGGCGACCCGCGGAGGTGGACGGGCCCGGTGGCAGCGGCCGACAGGGACATACAGGCCCAGCAGCAACCAGCAGAGACACACAGGCCCGGTGGCAGCCCACAGAGGTGGATGGGCCTGGCAGCAGTGACAGGCAGGGGTAGGTAGGCCCGCGGCGGCAGCCGGCAGAGATATACAGGCCCGTTGGTGGCCCGCAGAGGTGGACAGACCCAGTGGCAGCTGACAGGGACATACAGGCCCGGAGGTAGAGACAAGTGGATGCAGGTGGGCCTGTGGCAGCGGGCCACAGGGGTGGACAGGCCCGGGGACAGAGAGGGGCGGACGCAGCTTGGAACGGGGACGCCCCTAGCCCCAACACCTGGGGAAGAGGCTATCTCCGTGGGTCGGAACCAAGGCTAGTCTGGGCACTCCGTCTGGGGACAACCCAGGGCCCAACTGCTGATCCTGTGAAACCCAACAACTTGGAGGTGTTGGTGAGACTACCCTGCTCAGCTGAAACCCATTTGGGAGAGGATTCAGATGCCTACAGTTTAAAGTCTGAAGAAACTAGATCAGCTGAGGAGTTGACAAATGAATAAAACGTGACCTGGGAACACAGAAGAAGGCGCTACCCAGCCACTAAACCAGATCACCAGAATCATAAGTATATAATTCACCGATCGAAATCAGCTGTCCCTGAAGAAACAGCCCAATAGCACCAATTTAACCAAGAACCCCTATTAAACCAAGACTAAAAATTAGAACAAGAGAGGCACTCTCAGACACAGACACCACCTGCACCGCACAGAGGAAAAGATGAGTAGACGCCAGTGCAAAAATACAGGCAACAACATAAAGACCTATATGGCAACATCAGAACCTAGTGATTCTACACCTGCAAGACCTAAACATACCATGACAGAAGAAACAGAAGAAATCAACCCTAAAAATGACTTTAAGAAGATGATAGAGGCCCTTAAAGAAGAAATAAAACATTCCCTCAATGAGGAAATAAAAACTTTCCTTAAAGAGGAAATGAAAAATTGCCTTAAAGTGGAAATAAAAACTTTCCTTAAAGAGGAAATGAAAAACTCTCTTAAAGAGGAAATAAAAACTTCCCTTAAAGAGGAAATGAAAAACTCCATTAAAGAGGAAATAAAAAACTCCCTTAAAGAAATGGAAGAAAAAACGAACAAAAAATGGGAAGAAATCAAATCAAGCCAAGAAAAAGCAATTAAACAGATGAAAGAAACATTCCAAGATCTGAAAAATGAATTTGAGACAATAAAGAAAGCACATGCTGAGGGAATGCTGGAAATAGAAATCCTGACAAAACGAACAGAAACTACAGAAACAAGCATAACCAACCGATTGCAAGAGATGGAACAGAGAATCTCTGACACTGAAGACACGATAGAGAAATTAGATTCGTCAGTCAAAGAAAACACTAAAGACAAAAAAGTCGTAACACAAAATGTCCAGGAAATTTGGGACACCATGAAAAGACCAAACCTAAGAATAATAGGGATAGAAGAAGGAGAAGAATACCAACTCAAAGGCACAGAAAATATATTCAACAAAATCATAGAAGAAAACTTTTCTAACCTAAAGAAAGAAATACCTATGAAGATACAAGAAGCTTACAGAACACCGAATAGGCTGGATCCAAAAAAAAAAGTCCCCTCGCCACATAATAATCAAAACACTAAACACACACACAGAACAAAGAAAAAATATTAAGAGCCGCAAAGGAAAAAGACCAAGTAACATATAAAGGTAAACCCATCAGAATAACACCAGACTACTCAATAGAGACTATGAAAGCTAGAAGATCATGGACAAATTTCATGCAGACACTAAGAGACCACGGATGCCAACCCAGACTATTATACCCAGCAAAACTCTCAATCACCATAGGCGGAGTAAACAAAATATTCCAGGATAAAACCAGATTTAATCAATACCTGTCTACAAACCCAGCCCTACAGAAAGCACTAGAAGGGAAAATTCAACCTAAAGAAGCTAAACACATCCATGAAAAATCAAGCAATAGATAATCCTACACCAACATGCACCACAGAAGGACAACACAACACAACCACAAAAAAATAACAGGAATTAACAATCACTGGTCATTAATATCCATCAATATCAATAGTCTCAACTCACCTATACCTGGCGATCTCTGAGCAGGCTTCAGATTTTGACAGTTGATGAAAGATACGACAAGCATTAATGTGTGGGTGAAAAGCTTGGTGAAATTCTGAGTGAAGTTTTAGTTAAAGTTGGTTGAACTTGGGATTGACTGGGAGGCCAAAGATTTAAAAAGCAGAAGATTCTCTCAAGACACAAGTTGGGTGATAATAGTGTGTTTTGTGTGTGTGAATGACAATTTGTAAATGTTGAATTCTAGGCTTCGACAATCATTGTCAGTGCAGATCAAGCTGTAAGTATTTATGTTTTAAAACTTAAATTATAAAGCTAGTTACGTCTTTCTAACAACTAGTTTTAATGTTTATGAGCATATTTTACCTACATTACCTTTTCAGGATGTTGAGAAAGATGCATCACAAGCACAGGCTGGAGGCTGGGGGCTAGATGGTTTTGAGGAAGAGGTCTTGGTGGACTCTTTCATAGAGCAAAGGGAAGCAATGCCTTCTGGGAAATGAGTTAAGTTTTAATCTAGTCTTTAAGATTAGAAGTCAAAAACAAAAATATTAAGGAAAGGAAAACCTAATTGATCTTTGAAGTATTGTTATGTGGAATTGAGTGGGACTTTCAAGCCTTTTCTTCCAGAAAACAAGGACTTGGTTGTCAGGCCTATATTAGGCCTAAACCTTGGTGCCATGTAGTTGTACTTAAATCATTTCAATGGAAAGTGTCTTAGTGATTGGAACTTCTAGTGCAGTTTGGAGTTCTTCCATTTGAAAAATGTGATATTTGCATGGGATTGTTTGAATTTTGTTTTCTAGTCCCTCCCCATCACCACCCTCATAGTCTGAAGGTAGATTTTTCTTTTGATAAAGGAACAAAAAAAGTGAACATCTTGTTTGTAAATAGGTATCTAGTAACTAGTGGTAAACTTGAAATGGTAGAATTCTTTAAAGCCTAATTCTAGGTAGCCTTAAGAAAATGTATCTTAATTATTTTTGAACCTGTATTCACCTTGTTTTATTCAAATATCTTAAGTTATATTTTCTTTTTCAGAGCTGCTTCTTATTTGGGGCTACTTTTTTTTTTTTAATTGAGGCGTAATTCATAAAAGGGTATATTGTTTTGATGAGACTTTTTACAACTGTGGCTGGATGTCTTTCTTTAGTCTTCCAAGAAGGGCCATTTTACTTTTTTAGAGTTACTTTTTAAAGTCATGAGATCAACAACTTGGACTACTAGGCATGTAAGTGCTAATGCAAATTAAAGCCCAAGTTGACCTCCAGCAGCAGTTTATTCTATGTTGACAGTGAGAGAACACTTTGCCTGTTAGGATACGGTTACTTGTGGACTGAAATGCTGAAGAAACCCCTCCCCCTATTTTGTTTTTTGCAAAAATTAAGGTATATTCTAGGGTTTCCTGGTTGACCTCAACAGATGAACTGAGATTATAGTCTTAGTTCAGAATTGATCTGAATGTAGATTTACAGTCTACGTGTACAGCTGGCTAAGTGAGATCACTTTCCCAGTTCTGCATGTATCCCATCAGCTCCCCATTAGTCACTGAACTCTTAAAACTGGTATTGTAACATTATCACAATGTTTTGCGCCAATTTTATAAACTTTACAGTACAATATGTGTTCCTTTTCTGAGGCAAACCAAAGGTATATTTCTCAAGGTTTTGCTGCTATCAGCAGCGTTGATGGAGGATTTTTTATACATTTGTAATAGATAGAAATAAACCAGAAAAAAAAGTGGTGGAGGAAAAGGTGAACATTGCAAGAATACTCAAAAGGGCTGAGAGTTGCAAATGCCAAGAATGGCTTTGCATAGTAAATGGAATAGAACAGCTCTGAACTATAGCTTACTTTTCCTGGTTTGGTCTGACAGAATGATTGAATGCTTTTGTACAAAAATCAGAACCTTAAAAACAAGGATTTGGTGAGATTGTAAAATGGTGTGCCACTTTGGCAAAACAGTTTGGTGGTTGGTCAAAATGCAAAACATTGTTACTCTGTTACTCAACAATTCTACCCTTAGGAATATATCCTCAAACTACTGAAAATGTGCACCTATGAAACATGTACATGAAGGTTTACAGCAGTGTGTTGCTAATAGTAAAAAAGTTAAAACAACTCAAGTAGCTATCAAATACTGGAGAGAAATAAAATGTGGCTTATTCATACAATAGAATATTATTAAGACATAAAAATGAATGAGAAACTGACAGATTAAATGACTTTGGTGAACCTTCAAAAAAAAAAAGATCAGGCAAAATGAGAATACATGTTTGGAAGCAGATAAGATTAATCTCAGATTGTGGGAATAATAACAGAAGTGGTAACTGGAAAGCAAGGATCATTTGGGGGAAGAATCACCAAGAGTATTTCTTTTCTTTTTTCTTTTTTTTTTTTTTTTTTTTTTTTTTTTGGTTTTTTGAGACAGGGTTTCTCTTGTGTAGCTTTGCGCCTTTCCTGGAACTCACTTGGTAGCCCAGGCTGGCCTCGAACTCACAGAGATCCGCCTGCCTCTGCCTCCCGAGTGCTGGGATTAAAGGCGTGCGCCACCACCGCCCGGCGAGGATTTCTTATATACTCCTTTTTTAATCTGAGTGGCCTTAACATGTTTTAGGAAACAAAATTTCACTCTATACTTGTGTATTTTTATTACATTTCAATTACTTAAATCACATAGACAAACAACAGAGCAGGAATTCTTTTCAGA
The DNA here is from genome assembly GCF_004664715.2 of Peromyscus leucopus. NCBI lineage: Eukaryota > Metazoa > Chordata > Mammalia > Rodentia > Cricetidae > Peromyscus > Peromyscus leucopus. The sequence continues at coordinate 98,296,239 of NC_051067.1, read as the reverse complement.
GTGACTTCTACTAACCCAGCTTCTCTATCATCAGTATGCAGCTCCATATACAATTTGAACAAAGCAGCATTTTAACACATTCCCCTATAGTACATCTCACTGCCAAAGGTGCCTTCTCCAGGGAAATTTGCAAAGCAACCAGACCGGTTGGTTTTCCGTTAACTTGACACAAACTTACACATATGTGGGAAGAGGGAATCTTAGTAAAGAAAATGCCTCAACAAGATTGGCCCGTGGGCAAGTTTGTGGGGCACTTTATTGATGAATTATTAATTTGAGAAGGCTCAGGCACCTGGGGATGGGGCCATCCCTGGGCAGGTGGTCCTGGATTATATAAGAAAGAAAACTGAGCAAGCCAAGGGGAGCAAGCCAGTAAGAAACATTCCTCCACAGCTTCTGCCTCAGTTCCTGCCTTGGCCTCCCTCAATGGACTGTGACCTACAATATGTAAGTCAAATAAGGCCTTTTTTCCTTAAGTTGCTTGGGTTATGATATTTTTATCACAACAATAGAAACTCTGACTAAGACAGCCACCAATGAGTTTTACATTCTAATATAAACTGTGCAAAATTATCTATAGGAAAATTTAAATGTCTATGGCCAGTAATTCCAATTTTATACATTCATTCCCTTATTCTTTCATCTATTATTGTCTTCTCTGACAATTGTGGAATAGAATGGAGAATTATAAATTAAATTCTAGAGTTCTGAAGAAAATATTATACAAATTTATCTCTAGAGGAAATATATTCCCCAAATGCAAAGGCAAGTTTTCTCTTTGTTAAGTTAAAATGCATTGAGTTCAAGGGAAATTATGTGATATCTATATTATTTTAGAGTCTATTAAAAAGTTGGAACTTTATTCTGTAGTCAGAAAGTGTGTGTTTCAATTAAATATAAAGTTTCTTATTATTATACTTTGAATTTAGCTCTTGGTTAAAAAACATTTGATGATTTCTTACATAAACAAAAATATGTCAAAATCTAAAATCAGAATAGTAACTACCAAATTGCATTACTATGGATAGGTTTTAAATGTATACACATATAATTTGAGTATGGTAGTCCATGCCTGTAATTGTTCAGTTAAGGTCAGCCTAGATTGCATAATGGTATAATGCATAATAAGACCATATCTCAAAAATGATAGAGAGAGAGATAGATTGATTTATGAGCCTTTAAGGTAGCATGCTCAAGTTCACTTCTGTAATCACAAATCACAACACTGTGGAGGTGAAGGACTAGAAATACAAGATTACTCTCAGCTAGGCAGAGAGTTCAAGGCTAGTCTGGCTTATAAAAGATGCTGCATTTAAAAAAAGAAAAAAAAAAACAGCAGCAACAAGAACAGTAGGTCAGGAGGCTCCTAAATAAAAATATCCCCAAATAAAACCAGAAGAGACACAAACAATACATGTACAAATGTCAACACAGAACACACAAAAGACAGAAAAACAAAGCAACATGGTCCATCCTAGATACATTCTACAACTACTAAACTCTAATATATATATATACTATCAGTTGAAGATTTCCAAACTTTATCAGCTGAAATATCTCAAAGATGATGCATATATATTAATTCAATTCAAGAGCTACTGAGGCAAGTCAAAAGCAGAGGGAAATAACATTCAAATGGTTGACAAATCAGCAGCATAGATGAAAACATCAGAAAGATAGAAGGAAAATTCAGGAGTGAAATTGAGTCTTGAAAAAAATCACAAAACCAAAAGGCAAATAATGAACCATGCATGTTTTCTGATGTCTGTAATCTTAGCACTTGGAAGGCTGATCCCAGGGATTTTCCATGCATTTCAGCCCAGCCTGGGCTCTTGGTGTATTCAAGACCAGCCTGGACTAGAGTGAAAATCCTGTCTCAAAAAACAAAGAATGGAAGAAACAGAAAAGAAAAGGAGGGAGGGAGGGAGGGAGGAAAGATGAGTATTAAAAATTCAGTGAATCAAATGAAACAAAATTGGATGAATCAAGTGAAAAACCTCACTAACAAACTCAATCAATAAAAAGTAAGAATGCTGGTGATGGAGGAGGGCAAAGAAATATTAATTCATACTTGAATTAAGAAGATGAAAAATTCAAGAATGAACATGACCACAACATACAAAATATTAGGATGAAATCAAGAAATCAAATCTAAGACAGCCCAGGGTAGAAGAAGGAACCAATCTAGAAATGAAAGCTTGCAAAATCTATCTAAAGAAGATAATATTGAAAAATGTCTCAAATCTAGACTAAGGAATGGCCATCCAAACATGAGGAGGCTTTAAAATGCCAAATAGAGACTGCCAGAGAAGAATAAGCTTTCATGCATTATACTCAAGATGTCAAAACTACAAAGAACTATTAAAAGATCTAAGAATAAAACAACTGACCTACAAGGGTAAATACATCATAGCAATATCAGGTCTCAGATCAACAACCTTAAACTCAGAAAAGCATGGGTAGGTATATTTTAAGCATTAAAATATAAAATTGTCAACCAAGATTCACATGTCCAGAAAAAAAAAAAAACTCTTTTAAAATTGATGGAGAGATTTAAAAAAAAAAAAAAATCAAGACAGTCACCAGCTATGGCAGTTCATGGACACCAAGCCAGGGCTGTGGAAGATTCTCTACACTGTGGTGGTATTGTGTTCCCCAAAATATTGTGCACCCTAATAAACTTATCTGGGGTCAAAGAACAGGACAACCACAATATTAAACATAGAGGATAGGCAGTGGTAGCACACACCTTTAATCCTAGCATTCCAGAGGCAGAAATCCCTCTGGATCTCTGTGAGTTCAAGGCCACATTGGAAATAGCCAGGCATGGTGACTCACACCTTTAATCCCAGAAAGTGAGCCTTGTAATCCCAGGGAGTGATGGCAGAAAGCAGAAGGGTATATAAGGCGTGAGGACCAGGAGCTAGAAGCATTTGGCTGGTTAAGCTTTCAGGCTTTAGAGCAGCAGTTCAGCTGAGAGCCATTCTGCATGAGGACTCAGAAGCTTCCAGTCTGAGGAAAAAGGATCAGCTGAGGAACTGGTGAGGTGAGGAAGCTGTGGCTTGTTCTGCTTCTCTGATCTTCTAGCATTCACCCCAATAACTGGCCTCAGGTTTGATTTTATTAATAAGAACTTTTAAGATTCCTGCTTCACTACACGGATGGGGAAGGAAGAATCTTAACACTGACAGCATAAGAAAAATGAATTTCCTGAGATGAATTGCTGAACAAATGGAGAACTAGTAAGGAATCCATCAGGTTCAACACAGTAGACAAGCAAACTGCAAACTCCTGATACTAATAAGGGGGAGAGTAAAGAACACACAGTAATCCTCCACCCATCCCATCCCCACCCATCCCCAGTCCACCCATAAAATCTCTTCTATTTCCTCTTCCCAGGGATTTCCAAATGTCCCCTTGAGCCCTCCTTATTACCTGTCCTCTCTGGGTCTATGGCTTGCAGTGTGGTTATCCTTTACTTTACAGTTAATATCCACTTATAAGTGAATACATACCATGTTTGTCTTTCTGAGTCTGGGTTACCTTACTCAGGATGATTTTTTTCTAGTTCCATTTGCAAATTTCATGATGTCATTGTTTTTCACAGCTGAATAATACTCCATCGTGTAAATGTACCACATTTTCTTTATCCATTCTGCAGTTGAGGGGCATCTAAGTTGTTTTCATGTTTGTCGTTATGACCTCCTTTAAGGATGAAGACAAATACTCCTCAAAATACTTCACAAACTATAAAGAAAATATACTGCCAAATTGACTGTGAAGTCAATATTCCCCTGAATCCAAAACCAAAGCTAGATAAGGACATGCATACCAGTAAGAGAGAGAGAAGGAGGGAGGGAAGGAAAGGAAAGACAGAAAGACAAAAAGGAAAGAAAGAGAGAAAGAAAGAAAGAAAGAAAGAAAGAAAGAAAGAAAGAAAGAAAGAAAGAAAGAAAGGGAAATAAAAAGAAAGATAAGGAGAGGAAGGAAGTTCGGAAATAAGATGAGATGTAAAAATTCTCAATAAAATACTTGGAAGCCAAATTCAAGAGTACATTAAGAAACCCTTCAACTTGAGAACACACAAATTAGTAATTAATAAGTTCAATACAAAGTGAGAATACAATAAATCACAGAAGTCAAGGTTATCTCATTAGACACAGAAAAGCCATTTGACAAAGTTCAACATTCTCTTCATTTTAAAAACCTTGAAAAAACTAGGAATAGAAAATACATACCTCAGTGTAAAAGGAAATATCACAAATCTGTAGCCAGCTTGATACAATCTGTGAGAAAACTGAAAGTATCCTTTGAAATCAAGAACAAGGCAAGGGTACCTACTCTCTCTGCTCTTGAATACAGAACTGAAATCTTAACTAGATAAAAAAGAAAGAGAGAGTGGGAGGAGGTGGAGAGGGATGAAGGTAAGGAGAGGGGGACTGGGGAGGGAAGGAAGGAAGGAAGGAAGGAGGGAGGAGGGAGGGAGGGAGGGAGGGAAGGAAGGAAGGAAGGAAGGAAGGAAGGAAGGAAGGAAGGAAGGAAGGAAGGAAGGAAAGAAAGTGCGGGAAGGAGGGAAGGAAAGGAGGGAAGGGGAGGAGAGGGAGGGGAGGGGAGGGGATGAGAGGAGGAGGGAGGGAGGGAGGGAGGGAAGGAAGGAAGGAAGGAAGGAAGGAAGGAAGGAAGGAAGGAAGGAAGGAAGGAAGCAAGGAAGCAAGGAAGGAAGGAAGAAAGGAAGGAAGGAAGGAAGGATAGCTAGTAGGGCATATCAGAAAGAGCTCTTGCTCTGGAAACAGGAGGCCCTGAGTTTGAATGCCCAGCACCCATATTAAAAACATAGACACCGATGCATGTGCCTGTAAGTCCAGCACTGGAGAACAAGGACAAAGGGGGTCCAGAGAGCCCCCTCACTGGCAACCCCCATAAGCCAAACAATGGCTTCCGCCTCAGTAAGAAACCATGTCTCAAGACAGTGAGACTGGAGGTGAAAGAAACAGTGTAGTGGTGTTTGCTTTGTCCATGACCTTGGGCTATAGGGCCCTAAGGAGGCCGTGCTTCCTGCCATTGTACATGACCTCTTAAAAGAAGAGGGAGAAAGGTCACATGCCCCTTCTCCCTGCTCCTCCCTGTGAGATGGATTCGTTCATGGTCAGATCAGAGGACAACTTCAGCTGTCTACTTCCTTCTGTATTCGTGAATGTATTTCCTCAATTTGCCTTAATAAATTTCCCCAATACTTCTTAAACAGACTCCCGTGGATTTATCACATTTTGCTCAGACCTCATGTGCATGGTTCAACACACACACACACACACACACACACACACACACACACACACACGATACAAACAAAAAAGAAAAAAATAAAATTATCCCTATTTTCAGGTGAATAATCCTATACTGCAAAAAACCTAAACTAAATCAGCATGCAGCAGCCTTTCTGTACAGCAATAATAAACTTACTGAGACACAAATCAAGGGGAAATAATTCCATTTACAATCACTTCAAAACAAAATACCTTGGAATAAACTTATTCAGGGAAGTAAGGAACCTCTCCATTGAAAACTTTCAGACTTTGAAGGAAGAAGTAAAGGAGATTGGAAAAGAACTCTTATATTCACGAATTGGCAAAGAGAACAAGCTTGATAGCATTACTGAAAGTTATCTACAGACTCAGTGCAATTTCCATTGAAATTCCAATAACATTCTTCACACAACTGAAGAACTTCGGTCCTAAAACCCGTATGGAAGCACCAAATATCACAAATAGTCAAACAATCCTAAGGGGGGGGGAGCAGTGCTAGAGGTATTATAATATCTGATTCAAACTACAACCAAGTCATAGTACCAAAAACCATATGAGTGGTACAAAAACAGACATTCAGAGCAACAAAATAGAACCGAGGACCTAGAAATAAACCCACACATTTAGAGGTATGCAAATTTGGCAATGTCAAGAACATTCATCAGAAAAAAGTCAGACTCACCAAATAATTTTGAGGAAACTGGAGATCCATATTTAGAAGAATCTAAATATCCATATTTAGAAGAATTAACTATTTTGCTTTGATCAATTAGAAACTGATCAAAAGCCTTAGGGCAAGCCCTGAAATTTTGAAACTTCTAGAAGGAAACATAGGTAAAATGTGTCAAAGCACAGACAGGGGTTTTCTGGATAAGATAGCACAAGGAATAATGCCCAAACTCATCAAATGGGATTAACTGAAACTTAAAAGTTTCTGTACAACAAAGGAAACCATCCACAAAGCAAAGAGACAGCCTATAGACTGGGGGAAATATCTCTTCTAACTATACTTAGTTATGTAATTAACGTCTGGAACATACAAAGAACTCTGAAAATGAAACACTCTAAAACCAAAAATTATACAATCAACAAATGAGCTGACTTTCTCAAGATAAGTAATACAAAGGGTCAACATCCTTAACTATCAGGGAAATGCAAATTAAAGCTATTTTGAACGTTCATCATATCCCAATCAGAATGGCTAGCATGAAGGAAAACCACGTGATGTGACAAATGCTGTGAGGAAGTGGAGAATGAGAGGCCTTTACGTGCTGATATGATTTCTCCTGCTGTGTTAGCGCACTGACCATAACAAAATGGAGGAGCAAAGGGGTTGCTTTAGCTTACGGGTTACAAGCCATCATCACTGAGGGAAATTGAGGCAGTGATTTTGAAGAAGGCAGGAACTTGAAGAAGAAAGAATGGATGAGCACTGTCAACTGGTTTGCTTCCTCTTCCTCTGGGCTACAGATCCAGCCCAGGTCCACCAGCCCACATTGCAACTACCTACCCTGGGCCTCCTCTATCATTAAATATCAAGAAAATCCTCCAACAGACCAGTATGATGGAGGCAACTTCTCAACCAAGGATTCCTCTTCCCAGGTGTCTCAAGAGTATATCTAGGTAACAAAAACTAACAAATACATCTTATATACTGCTGATGGGAATGTAGTAAACTGGTGTGACCACTGAGGAAGACCGTGCATAGATCAAAGTTGGAACGACCTTATCACTCAACTATACCATCCATAGATATATGCCCAAAGGACTATAAGTTAACATTCCACGTAGGTAATTTCACATTTGTGCTTACTATTGCGCCATACACAGAGTTAAGAAATGGAACCATCCTAATGTCCATAAACAGATTATTAGATTAAAAAAAAAATCTTGCCTATATAGACAGTGGATTTTTTTCAGGCATAAAGAACAATGAAATTAAGGCATGTGCAGGATAAATGGATGTAACTGAAGATAATTATATTAAGCAAAATAAACAAGACACATACCACACATTTCCTCTCATAGAATCATAGAATCAAGATGGATCTCTCTCTCTCTCTCTCTCTCTCTCTCTCTCTTCTCTCTCTCTCTCTCTCTCTGTGTGTGTGTGTGTGTGTGTGTGTGTGTGTGTGTGTGTGTGTGTGCAAAAGAAAGAAAACCATGAAAGGAGAGTAACTGACCTTAGCTGGGGGAGAGCAGTGGAATCCACATCCCATAAAATCAGAAGAGTAGAATTTGGAGAGAGAAAGAGAAACGACAAAGGAAGGTGGGATTGTGCAGATGACAGAGGGAAGAATGAGAAAATTTTATGACACACATATATAATTAAACATATTACTTGGTAGATTAACTTAACATTTTAATAAAAGAAGGAAAGGATGCTTGAAATATAGCTCAGTGGTTAAGAGTGCTTGCTGCTCTTTCAGAAGGCCAGAGTTTAGAAGCATGTTGTACAGCTCACACCCATCTCAGGGGATACAATGCCCTCCATTGGTCAGGCACCCATATGTACATGCACGGGCACACACATGCATGCAGGCATGCAGCACACACACACATGCATGTGCTCACACAATAAAATTCAATAAATATTTTAAATGGATAAAGTATAGATAAATAAATATAGGTATCTGTATCATCAATCCATGAGACTACCTTAAAAATAAAACAGCAAATAAATGTGGAAAGACTTCCTTGAATCGTGTAATCACTATGTTTACTAGAACAGAGAAAGGACACAAGTCCTTGAACCACTAAATAGAAGCCCTGTATATTCTAGCCAGAAGCTATCAGCAGCAGCTGCACTTCTTCCATTCGAGGTATTGAAGGGTTAAGTATTTGACAATATCTACTCCCCCAATGGAGAAGTAAGCTGATGATACACAGCAGGATCATCAAATGAAAATCAGTAGTCATCTAGCCTGTGACACTCAAGAAGCTAAAGGCTCCTCATTTAGGGGCATCTCTGCAGTAGCATAACCGTGGACATTCTCAACCACTGACTACCAAGCAGCTGGGCAGATAAGGAATGGGCTGGGATGTCACCACAGCCAACTGGAACACCCTGATTACAGTTAACTTACATCAACCCTGTTCCAACAGTGCCCTTTCAGTTAAATGTAATAAATCTCCTCCTCTTTAAGTGACAAGGAGTCAGAATTGCTACTTTTGCTTTCAGCAATGAAAAACGAGAAGAAATCAGCCCACCTACCATAGGGAAGCAATTGGAAAAGATAGAAAGCTGTCAGAGAGAGAGAGAGAGAGAGAGAGAGAGAGAGAGAGAGAGAGAGAGAGAGAGAGAGAGAACTTAAATAGTATTTTTTTTTTTTTGCTGCATACTGAGCTGGGGAAGTGATTTTAGTTTTTCATGCCTTATAATACCTAACAAATTCCTTATAGGATGCATCCTACTTCCTATAATTAACTGTTTTATAAACATAAAAGAAAAAGATAAAACTTTGGGTCACTAGCCCTTAAAAAATATTTTGAGTGATTTGTATCCCTGAAATACTGCCTGTGTTCTCTCTGGGACATGTTCTTCTATTCCCTCAGATTTGGGCAGGGGGGAAGTTTAATAGAATAATATGTCACATGTGACACCTGAAGATCAAAACTGAGTCTGGTTTCCCTAGATAAAACCTTCACCAACCAGAAGACTTCTGAGAGAGTCTCAGGGAAACTGGGAGACTAATTTATGCTTCATTTCCCACCACTAAATGTATTATTTGTTCAATGCAAATGGATATTGAGTAGAGATAACTACAATTTTTTTGGTAGTTCCCTATTTCAGTGTAAATGTGTATTTAAAAAAGAAAAGTTTTTTAAAGGCACAAAGTACAGTCGTGTGTGTGTGTGTGTGTGTGTGTGTGTGTGTGTGTGTGTGTGTAGAAGGGGGAGGGAGAGACAGAGAGAGACAAAGAAAATTTCAGTGAATATGTGTATTTTAAAAAGAAAAGTTTAAAAGGGCACAAAGTATTGTGTGTGTATGTGTGTGTGTGTGTGTGTGTGTGTGTGTGTGTGTGTGTGTGTGTGTGAGAGAGAGAGAGAGAGAGAGAGAGAAGAGAGAGAGAGAGAGAGAGAGAGAGAGAGAGAGAGAGAGAGAGAGACCAGAAGTCAACCTGAGATGTTATTCCTCAGGAACCATCTACCTTTTTTGATACAAGGTCTTTCACTTCTGAGATTATACAAGATCCTTCTAATCTTAAAATGCTATTTTTGATCTTATCATAACAATAACAACATACAAATTATGCTTCTTGTCTATTTGCCCTGCCTATATAAAGAGCATGTCTATTTTATTTAATTCAAAGCCTTAAAAGTTCCCTGGTATACATTAGAATTGTGTTGGATGTATGAATAAAATAAAAGAGTATTCAATGGTGTAAGGGCACCCACTGCTCTGTGGACAGCTGACCTAGCACATGATTGAATTTTGCTATTTATCTACCAGTAACCCATGAATGAGCTTCTGTGGGAATATTTACTCTTTCTCTGTTTCAGAAAACTAGCCTTAGTAATATTTATCTCTTAAGTTTCCATTATTAAATCTAGTTTGGCTCAATATCTCAGGGCATGGTTCATTCACTTACCACAATTCCCTTCACCATTATATTTATGTTTGTTTTTAGTAGTAGAAAAATGTTTAAATGAAATACCTCACATGAAACACAATTGGAAAATTACTAAAAACTCTTTTTTATTAGTGCATATCTAAGTTCATAATGCTATATTACAAGTCAACCCATGACGACAATGTGCTTATTTTGATAGCAAAATCATCTGAGGTGGGGAGGTAAGCACATAACTGGTCCTGTATGAGCCTCAGCTCGTTTATTCCCACAATTTATTTTGATTACACAATACCCAGCAGACCTTGAACACATAAATAAGGAGTTGCAAGAGGTAATATTTATTAAGCGCTCATCTGCTATCCCAGAATACTTATGAACTACAAAGGCCTGCAAGGAGCACAGTGGAAAATGGGCTGAAAACTAAACTTTCTACAAGTGATTGCATTACTGCATTCCTAGTGGTGAATAGCATATGAAGTCTACGCGACTTAAAATAAGAAACTAATCACAGAAGTCTCTGTACCATGGAAAGATCAGTGAATTGAAAAGTGATGTCTAGCAGAAAAAGATTTCAGACCAGGGTGGAGGCTATGAGAGTGTGAGACAGTCCTAATAGGAGGAGAGGAGAGGTTGGTGGGAAAGCTCACCAGTTAAGAACACTTACCACTCTTCCTGAGTTCTGTTCTCAGCACCCACATTGAGTAGCTCACAACCTCCTCTATCTGGGAGATCCAAAGTCCTCTTCTGGTCAGAAGTGGTATTTGAGCCATCTTGTACTCCTCTGCAGATAAATATGTACAGATAAATGTGTTACATTGCAAAGGAGAAGTAATTCAATATTCATGCCAGCTGGTGCAGGAGTGCTCCCTTGATGTTTGATTTCATACCTTGTTTTCACTTTGCTTAATGTGCAGATTGAACATAATCCTGAGCACCACATTATACCTAGGACAAGAGTTTGCAGTTGCCTATCTGCTTCACGTCTCTTACAGAATGAGTTAGGATTTAGTGTTATAAGTAACTATGAATTTCACACATTATGCTTATGAAATAATGGAATGTATACTTCTGGCATCATTTTACATACTGATTCATGAGTGGAGAACATATAACTTTATCAGTTGACTGCAGTAGCTGGTAAGTACATTTCATTTTCCCTCATCCTCTAGGTAATAAAAAATAATGAACACATCACTATGCTTTAGTGTCTTATGTAAATGTTACATGCAGTTAAAGAGTCATAAAGTCAAAATGAAATGTTAATGGCAGAGAAAGAAGTGGCATGATATTAGAAGAAGGAGTTTATTTTCTGGCCTGTTGTGAATAAAAGGCAGACTATAGCTCTGTTTTACTCTAACTGTGCTGTTCCATTAATGAGTCTATAACTGGCCCAAATATGGCCCGTGGCATGTTTTCATAGGTAAAGTTTTATTGACATGCAGCCACACTAACTCATACACTTCTTGTGACTGCTTCTTTACAGTGCTAGACATTGAACCCAGGGGTCTTATACATGATTGGCAAGGGTTCTACCACTGAGCTACATGTCCTGCTCTCCGCATCTGACTGAGTAAAGTAGACCATAAGGTCCAAAGCAAAAAAATACTTATTTTTTTCTTGCCCTTCACAGGAAGCGTTCGCTGGTTCCTAAACCAATCTGTCTTGACTCTTAGAAAGGGTATAAGTTTCCTTAAATAGCTGAATGGACTTTGATATGGTGCCATCATCATCATCACCATTCGAAGGGCATGTGTGGTAGGTACAATTAGCACTTGCCCATATCCAATTTAGTAGTTCTTCAAAAACACAGAAAAGCAGACTTCTAATCCAGTACCAGGCTGCCAGCCTCTAGAACCCTTATGCTCTGTGTGTTATTATTGCTTAATAACCAGGGCCTAAGTTTTGCTGAAGCATATTTTTTTTATTAAGTAAATTTATTTTACAACATCATTTAGTTCAACATAATAGCCACAGATTCCCCTGTTCTCCCACTCTCGCCCCCCCTCCCCCCGCCCCACCCCCCATTCCCACCTCCTCCAGATCAAGGTCTCCCCCGAGGACCGGGATCGACCTGGTAGACTCAGTCCAGCCAGGTCCAGTCCCCCCCTCCCAGACCGAGCCAAGTGTCCCTGCATAGGTCCCAGGATTCAAACAGCCAACTCATGCAACAAGCCCAGGACCCGGCACCAACACACAGCTGCCTCCCAAACAGATCAAGCCAAATGACTGTCTCACCCGTTCAGGGGGCCTGATCCAGTTGGGGCCCCTCAGCCTTTGGTTCATAGATCCTGTGCTTCCATTCATTTGGTTATTTGTCCCTGTGCTTTATCCAACCCTGGCTTCAACAATTCTCGCTCATATAAACCCTCTTCTTTCTCACTAATTAGACTCCCAGTGTTCCACCAGGGGCCCAGCCGTGGATGTCTGCATCCAGATTCCTCAGACCTTCCTTGGATGGGGTTTATGGCACAACTAACAGGGTGTCTGGCTATCCCATCACCGGAGTAGGTCAGTTCCTGCCGTCTCTCGACCATTGCCAGCAGTCTTTTGTGGGGGTATCTTTGTGGATCTCCGTGGGCCTCCCTAGCTCTCTGCTTCCTCCCCTTCTCATGTGGTCTTCATTTACCATGGTCTCCTATTCGTTGTTCTCCCTCTCTTTTCTTGATCCAGCTAGGATCTCCCACTCTCTTTCCCTTGACCGTCGCTCTTCATTGTTCCCACTCATGACCAGGCTGTTCATGTAGATCTCATCCATTTCTCCGTGTCTTTTTTGGGGTCCCGTTTTCCAGGTAGCCTCACTGGTGATGTGAGTATCAGTCCAGTCATCCTTGTTCCACATCTAGCATCTTCCTATGAGTGAGTACATACCATATTTGTCTTTCTGAGTCTGGGTCACCTCACTCAGGATGATTTTTTCTAGATTGATCCATTTGTCTGCAAACCGTATGATGTCATTGTTTTTCTCTGCTGAGTAGTATTCCATTGTGTATATGTGCCACAATTTATTTATCCATTCTTCAGTTGAAGGGCATCTAGGTTGTTTCCAGGATTTGGCTATTACAAACAATGCTGATATGAACATAGCTGAGCAAGTGCTCTTGTGGTATGATTGAGCATTTCTTGGGTATATGCCCAAGGCTGCAAATAGATCCATATCTGTCACCGTGCACAAAACTTAAGTCCAAGTGGATCAAAGACCTCAACATAAATCCAGCTACTCTAAACCTGCTAGAAGAGAAAGTAGGAAGTAGTCTTGAATCACATTGGCATAGGAGATCACTTCCTAAATATAACACCAGTAGCGCAGACACTGAGACAAACAATCAATCAATGGGACCTCCTGAAACTGAGAAGCTTTTGTAGAGCAAAGGATACGGTCAACAAGGCAAAGCGACAGCCTACAGAATGGGAAAAGATCTTCACCAACCCCACAGGTGACAGAGGACTGATATCCAGAATATATAAGGAACTCAAGAAATTAGACATCAAAACGACCAACAGTCCAATTGAGAAATGGGCTTTAGAATTAAACAGAGAATTCTCAACAGAGGAAACCCAAATGGCTGAAAGACATTTAAGGAATTGCTCAACATCCCTAATCATCAGGGAAATGCAAATCAAAACAACTCTGAGATACCACCTTACGCCTGTCAGAATGGCTAAGATCAAAAACACTGAAGACACTTTATGCTGGAGAGGTTGTGGAACTAGAGGAACTCTCCTCCACTGCTGGTGGGAATGCAAGCTTGTACAACCACTTTGGAAATCAATATGGCGCTTTCTTAGAAAATTGGGAATCAATCTCCCCCAAGATCCAGCTATACCACTTTTGGGCATATACCCAAGAATTGCTGAAGCATATTACCAACAAAAAAGTGTTACTACTGATTCTTACCAAAATATTTCTTAGCAACCTACTATTTTTATCATTTATCAGATACCTACTATTTTCTAGGTATTTCACTTGGCTAACTTTACAGGTATTGTCTTTCAATCCTCATAACAATCCCTGGACAGAGCTCTTGTGCTCGTCCTCTTCTCTAGAAGGAAATTAAAGTCTAGAAAGTTAAAATGAGGATGAAGTCATGGATTTGTATCAAGGCTGTCTGCCTCTGAGGCCCTCCTTTTCCTTCAGGAAGGTTAGTTAATAGTGATGGTCTAGCGTCTACCTCTCCGGTCTACTGGAAACTTTACTCACTGATGATGCTACTAAGGGTATTGAGGAGCCGTGCCAAGGCTTCTGGTGCTGGCTGCCAAAGATGCTAATTTCTGGGTCAGTGGTGCCAACACTCAATGTTAGGAACATGGAAGATGACTGCACTGATGTGCCTGTTGGTGTCACCAGGATGACTGTCGCTGTTTATCCCACACTAACCACTGTGATTAGAAAGCATTGTGTACTACTTCCCCATCCTTTGCAATCAGCATATTTTGGAAGCACCTGATAGGAAATCTAGGCAGACAGCCGTTTTAATTTACTTTCATTTTTTTCCCTTGGGCATATGCATTTTATTTATTTTTATTAAGAAATTTTTATTCATTTTACATACCATCCACAGATCCCCCTCTCATCCCTCCTCCTGCTCCCCCAACCTCCCCAAGACACCCCCCAGCCCCTACTCCCAAAAAGGTAAGCTCCCCCCATGGGGAGACAGTAAAGCCTACTACATTCCGTTGAGGCAGATCTAAGCCCCTCCCGCTGCATCAAGGCTGTGCAAGGTGTCCCATCATAGGTAATGGGCTCCAAAAAGCCAGTTCATGTACCAAGGATAGATCCTACTCCCACTGCCAAGGTCCCCTTAAACAGACCCAGCTACACAACTGTTTTACTTATGCAGAGGGCCTAGTCCTGTCCCATGCAGGCTCCACAGTTGTTGGTCTAAAGTTCATGAGTTTCCACTAGCTTTGTTTAGTTGTATCTGTAAGTTTCCCCATCATGATCTTGATGCCCCTTGCTCATAGAATCCCTCTTCTCTCTCTTTGACTGGACTCCTAAAGCTCGGTCTGGTGCTTGGCTGTGGATCTCTGCATCTGTTTCCATCAGTTACTGGATGAAGGCTTTATGATGACAGTTAGGGAATTCACCAATCTGATTACCAGAGAAGGCCAGCTCAGGCACCCTCTCCATTATTGCTAGTAGTCTAAGCTAGGGTCATCCTTGTGGATTCCTGGGAACTTCCCTGGCACCAAATTTCTCCCTATCCCCATGATGTCTCCCTCTATCAAGGTATCTCTTTCATTGCTCTCCCACTCTGTCCTCCCCCAGCTAGATCATCCTGTTCCCTTATGTTCTCATCCCCCACCCCTACCCTCTATTGCCTCCCCTCATGCCCAGTTTACTCAGGAGAGCTCATCTATTTCCCCTTCCCAGGGTGACCTATGCATCCTTCTTAGGGTCCTCCTTATTACCTAGATTCACTGGAGCTGTGGGTTGTAGTCTGGTTATCCTTTGCTTTACATCTAGTATCCACGTATGAGTGAGTACATACCATGTTGTCTTTCTGGGTCTTGGTTACCTCAGTCAGGATGATATTTTCCAGTCCCATCTATTTGCCTGAAAATTTCATGATGTCATTGTCTTTCTCTGCTGAATAGTACTCCATTGTGTATATGTACCACATTTTCTTTATCTGTTCTTTGGTTGGGGGCTTCTAGGTTGTTTCCAGGTTCTGGTTATTACAAATAATCCTGCTATGAACATGGCTCAGTGGTTAAGAGCATTTGCTTTCAGGTTTTAACACTTTCTTGTAGAGGACTCATAAAGCCAAGGAGAATAGCATGGTGTGAATCTGAAAAGCCATTCTTCCCTGTGTTGAATAATGCTTTCCTACCAAATCAAATCCCACCTCATTCTTTCTCCTCAGTAAGAATCCTCTTTCATAGACGATCCAGGACAGTCAAACTAATAAATGTAAATAGATCTCCCACCTTTACTCAGCTTTACTCAGGCTCAGCTGAATCCTAAGGCATGGATACAGTAGACTTGGTGCCTAGCTTAACATCATGGATTGAAACATCATATTTAGCCATGGTTTTCTGCTTGATGCTTTTGAGGGCCTTCTAGAAAGATTAACAATAATTGTACTCCACTCAGAAAAAAAAGAAAGAAAGAAAGTTTACCTTCTTCTAGAGAAGGGTAGGTAAGTACACTATCTTTGCAGCAGGACTCTATCAGCAGAAGTTCATGGATCTGTGGAATGAGATGTAGTGACTCCCAATATGTATGGAAAGCCTGGATTCACATGAGAACACAGGAATTCATAGATAAACTTGAGGACCCACTTAAAGTGAAGTGTTACTTAAATAAGTTCAAACAACCTGAAACAATTTTTTTAAAACATATACATCAAATTACTGAATCAAACCAAGTCAGGGCTTTCAGAGGTAACTGCTCACCTTCTCTTTGAGACATTGGGGAAAGCTATAATTTATTTACCAAAGAACAAAAGAAATTATTTTCTTCAGGGGGATCCCCAGGCCTTGAGAACCTTTGATTCTCTTCATTATGCCACCATGTTTTCATATTCAGTAAATTACACAGTGAAAACCTTTCAGAATGATAATAGTGGCCTGTGTAGGCATGGTGTGACAGAATTATGTCTTAGAATTATTTTTTTTATTATTGAGAATTTCACATGCACAAATACAATGAAAATATGACCAAAGTTTTTCCCCCACAACCCTATCAATATGCCCCTTTACCTACCTAATGTATTTTTCATAACCCACTAAGTCCATTTAGTGCTACCTATATGTTCATGGATATATAGTCATCCACTGGGGCATGGGATCCTACCAATGGCCACATCTTCAAAAAAACAAAAAATGGCAATAGGCCCTCCTCCAGTAACTATGAACTGCCAATAGCACCTCAGTGAGAAGAAGGGCCTGGAGATCACCTATGCCATCTACTCTGGAATTTGGGCTGGCTTGATCTTCAGTAAGTCTCATGCAGGTTCACCCCAGCTACTGTGAGTCCATGACTATGATAGTCACTTGATGTCTAGAAGACTGCATTTCACAGAACTGCTCTCCATTTTCCTACTTTTACATTTCTTTATCCTCTTGTCTGAGATGTTCCATGATTCTTGGGGTCACAGCCAGGTTTATATCAGTTCCAATTTTATTTTATTTTTGAGATTATAATATAATTACAACATTTCTTCCTTCTCTTTCTTGCATGCAAACTCTCCCATAAGCCTTTCCCCACCCTCCTTCAAATTCATGGCCTCTTTTTTTCATTAATTGTTATTGTGTGCATATATGTATATACATATATATTCCTATATATTACCTGCTTAGTCTGTATGTTACTTGTATGTATGTTTTCAGGACTGACCATTTGGCACTAGACAATCAATTGTTGTGCTCTTTCTTGGGGAAACCAACTCTCCCAACTTTCCACAGTTGCCTACAGCTTTTCATGTAGTGTCCATGTACATTTTGGCAAGTCCATTAGTATTGAGCTTGATCAGTTCACATTTGGGAAGTCATGTTGATAAGTCTTTATGGGCATAGCCTCTGACATTTCTAGGAGAGACAATCTCACAACAATTTGCCTCATTTTCGGGCTCTTACAATCTTTCTGCATGGCTTTTGAAATGCTACCTGAGCCTTAAGTGCAGGATATTTTGTAGATATATCCACTGGGACTGGGCTCCACAACTCTGCATTTTGATTGTTTGTAGTTTTCTATAGTGATCTTCTGTCACAGAGAGAAATTTCCTTGATGGGGTCAACTACTACACCTATCTGTGTGTATAAGGACAAATGTTTACAGAATATTTATGGATTATTCTGGTTTAGTAAATTAGTGGTTGTAGATTCTCTTCCAATAATTGTGACTTACTTCAGTAGCACTGAGCAGTTAGTTATGTTTCCAGTTCCAAGCATGATGTCCTTCTTGTTGAGCACATCTTAATCAAAAGAGATATTATTACCACAGTATGCATGACACTACTACACATTAGGGATGTGTCGCCATGTTAGTCATTAATGTGGTCCATAGACATTATTAGGAAATTGTTCTATTTAAAGTTGAGCACTCAGCCTATATTTTCCACATTTTGACCAGGTGTGTATCTCTCTATTGACTGTCCACTGAACAAGAAGCTTCTCTGACTATAGCTAAGAGTAGCCAAGGCCTATGGGTATAAGATGCATACTTAGAAGGCACTTTGACAGCCTGACTATTTAGCAAAATAGTAGCAACAGATCTTTACACTTCCTAACAGACATCTCTTTGTGTCCTCATTGCTCAAGATGACTGGGTCAATCAGAGGCCCTGAGTGGTCATTTGTAGACCACAAACCTGTAAGTCCAGGTGGCCAAAGAATCCGTCAATCACCTCACTTATGCTGGCTTGTTACACTTCCACTCTCATTGTTTTAGGATTAGGCTTTCCTGAGAGCTAACCAGAATATCCACTACAGAAGATCTGAATGGAAAAATCTAAAAATACAGAAAAATTGGTATGCAACAGAGACAACAGTGAACAATGGTAAATGGGAATACTAGTCTCTGTTCCTCTATCAAGACTGAAGATTCCAAATAGATGTATGTATGAATAATAATCAAAGAAAAGTGAGTTATCAATTTGAGAGTGGGGGCAGCATGGGAGGGGTTAGGGGTAGAGTACTTGGGAGGGGCTGGAGGGAGGAAAGAGAAGGGGGAAAGTGATGTAGTTCTACTTTAATTAAAATGTATTTTTAAAAGAAAACTAAAAATGAAAGTCTCCACACAGATATTTGGAAGATAACCCACAAAACTGAATAATCACCCTGACAGTTATAAAGCTATGCCCACTGGACAGCCAAATAATTGATCTCCTCTTCCCCTTTTCCTATCTCACTTAATTTTTTTTTTTTTTGCCTCACTTCTGCTTCCAGGAAATTGCTCTCCCCTATAATACATTAGCACACAGATGTGCCTAAGGCTCTGCTGTCTATAGAAACAGGTCTAAGACAATTCCCAGCAGAGCTTTATTTAGAAAGGAAAAGCCTGTACCATCCAGACATAGAGCATATGAGTCTTTGAGGTTTCAATGGTGTATAAATCAAAAGAGAAGGACAAGGTGACATGTCAGGGGAAATACAAGGTAAGACAAACAAGATTACTCCTGTCCCTTCTAACATGGCAGCTTGAGGCTAAATGCTGAGCCTTCCAGAGTGGGCCATTTACCTTAAAACGGGGGAAACAAGGATTCTCTTGGCATTGAGAATGAAATGAAATGGTGGACAGGAAATCAGGTTCATTATTCTATAGCTAACAGACACACAAAGAGAAAGAGATGTTGTTCAAACCATGGTTGAAATCCCCAGTCATCTTTCACAGGCTGTGTTAACCGTAGCCTGTCAATAACTAACCTGAGCATGGAACTCAGTTGACAAAATTACAAAGAAGAAAACTGAAGCACAGCGCTTAGTAAACTCCTGAAGCAAGTATGTTAAACATTACCTGCTGTTATCTTCCAAATTGTTTGCAATGCTTAAGGTTTTAAACAAACATTAACTGGAATCAGTTCATTACAGCTAGAATTATTTTTCATAGCATATATTTCTATCACTTAGCCCTCCGAATGAAATTATTCCTTGCAATTGGGACAAGCAATTGGATTATATGTTTTGCTTAGTTGGTGCATTTTTCTAAAAAAAAAAAAAAAAAAAAAAAAAAAAAAAAAACCTGCTTAGTTAAATGTGTAGAATTGAAATAAATACAGTCTGTTGTAAAGACTTAATGTTCATGAAATTCCCTTATGTGTCAGAGACTAGTAATTAAAGATAAATCATTGTCTAAGGAACTTACAGTTGAGATAGAAGATACTGCTACAGATGGACTTGACTGTGATTGGTTAAGCACAAAGTACAATTGACCAGAAAGAGGAACATCTGTAGCTAGAGTTTTCCTGCCTGGCCCACAGTCAGGACAAATCTCTGTCACCCACCAGTCCCACAGCTGCTCAGACCCAACCAAGTAAACACAGAGACTTATATTGCTTACAAACTGTAGGGCCATGGCAGGCTTCTTGCTAACTGTTCTTATAGCTTAAATTAATCCATTTCTATAAATCTATACCTTGCCAGGTGGCTCGTGGCTTACCAGCATCTTCACATGCTGTTTGTCATGGTGGCGGCTGGCAGTGTCTCCTCCCACCTTCCTGTTCTCTCAATCTCCTCTCTGTTAGTCCCGCCTATACTTCCTGCCTAGCCACTGGCCAATCAGTGTTTTATTTATTGACCAATCAGAGCAATTTGACATACAGACCATCCCACAACAAACATCTGAGGTTTTAATAGTCATGACCAATGAAGATTCATTCAAAAGACTTTTATTCAGGGACTCACTATGTAGCCTGGGAGGCTGGAATTCCCTATGTGGGCCAGATTAGCCTTGAATTCAAAGGGACTCACTTGCCTCTACCTCCCAAGTGTTTCATGCAAAAGACTCTTGAACAGTAAGAGGCAGCTAATGGACAATTTCTTTATTAATTTAAGCAAAAACAACGTTTTTATTTTCAAGACATAAATAGTTAAATAAGCTAAATCAAGATAGTGTTTTTTTAACTCCATGAAGGGTCATCAAAACATCAAAATGAGTGGTCTGCAGGGAAGAAAGTTAAGTGAACTGAAATTTTGGATGGGGGATGTGTTATAAATAGTCATTCCATGGTGATGATGCATCCCTTTCAGCTCCATAAATTCTAGAATCTCCTTTTAGCAACAGAGCTCATCAGGACATATATCTAAACTTTTCGTAAGTGCCTTGTGCTGAGGATGAAATTTCCATGGTTAGGATGAGCTGAGAAGATGGACTCAGCTTCAAGATCTCCACAAGAATTTCTGTGGAGTGACTGGAAAACTAGAAAGGCAATGACATCTCACATGTAAGGGCCAGTAACTGTGCAACAAACAGTAACATTTTAACACTGGCAGTGATGAAACTAGCCTCTTACACTTGGTGGAAGCAGCAATATAATCCATAAGGTTATTTGATTCAACCTACTTCCTCTATTTGTGTGTCCTTTCCTCCAACTGTAGGATGAATGAAATAGCTCTGAGCCTTGGAACATTTCTATAAGGCAAAGAGTACAAAACAATAGATATAGATTTTAGCAAAATAAAGATGGTAGAGGGTATGTTAAGTGTTTAGATGTAGATGGGAAATGGTTTTTTGTTTTGGTTTTTGTTGTTGTTTTTTTTTTGTTTTGTTTTGTTGGTTTTTCGAGACAGGGTTTCTCTGTGTAGCTTTGCGCCTTTCCTGGAACTCACTTAGTAGCCCAGGCTGGCCTCGAACTCACAAAGATCCACCTGCTTCTGCCTCCCGAGTGCTGGGATTAAAGGCGTGCGCCACCACCGCCAGGCTAAGGACAGCTCATTTTAGAGCACAAAAGGAGAGTATTGTCATTTTCATTCCTATTGTGGGTACAGCTTCCTTCATTGAGAGCTGACTGTTGTGTTTTATATGGCTTTGTTTGGTTTTCCTTAGAACAGAACTTGAACCTAGGTCCTGGGAAGAGTGAGTTGTTTGGGGGAGGTGATCCTTAGAAACACTAGTGAGAGGAGGAGATAGAAATGACAAAAAGTAGAGAAAGTATCTCTTGCCGAGGACACTGACCTGGGCAACAAAGGTTTGATTACATCAACATTCTTGGGAAGCTGGAACATGACTTCCAAGACTGTTCTGAAGAAACAAGAATCTGTGGATTATATCCAGAGGCTCCCAACCCCAAGACATGATAGGGTACCTTCTCTGTACCCACGATTGCTTCTACAGAGTTGAAGAAACTCTAGAAGCATGAACAAATCCCTGGGGCAAAATCTAGGGGCATAAATAGTGCTTGTGGTGGAGAGTCATTGGTATGAGTTAAAACTGCCTGGTGACGCTGTGGCTGAAACCAGAGGTTGCCAAGGAGATATTGCACCAATAAGGAAGTTGGTGATGTGACTTATTTTAATTTTATTTAGTCTTTAAAATCCTATTTTTACCAGTATCTTCACCATTTATTGAAGTGAGTATTAAAAACAAGAGAACTAATATAATTTGTCCAAATTCACACCAATAAAAATAGTAGAACAAGACTCCACATGCAAGCAACATGTATTCTGAAATCTTGGCTACTAAATTACATGTCATCACTTCTTATCCAATATATTCGTTTTTATTAAGCTATAAATACAAAGAAAGTTTCTGTGCATAACAACCATGGCTAAATAGACTTCAAAAGCTTAGAGGGTTTAGTTTACACAATTATTATGCAACTGAGTTTTGGCATTTGCAAAGAAGGCTTGTAAAAAAAAAAATGTTATCAGTAATTTTGGATTGGCCTCCAAGGACTACGGGTAAAAATAGAGACATCTTCACCCACAGAAGTAAGACTTTTCATAACAACCATATACCCATTGAAACCGCAGGCTACAGTATCTCCGTTATGGAAACCTAAGTATTGAATGAAGTGAGTGGAAGTGAGCCAAGTTTCCTATCCAATAACAAAGCAGAGATTAGACTCCTATCCTGGGCTTAATTTTTGTGATGATGCATAACATTTGAAAGTGATATTGAAAGCCAGTTTCATTATGTGAGTGGAGAAGAGAAGAACAAAAATGAGGATCCAGAATGAAGAGTTGTAGCTAATGAAAATGCTGTGTCTACAGAGTTCAATATGCATACGTTCACAGACTTATGATTGAGGCGTCTGTACATCTCTCTGTTGCAGAATCCATCAGGAACACCTGGCACCAGGAAACATTAATGATAATTTCAGTGGATAAACAAGTAGAAAACAGGATCATCTTCCTTGGGAGGCAGAGGCAGGCAGATCTCTGTGAGTTTGAGGCCCACCTGGTCAACAAAAAAAGTTCCAGCACAGCCAAGACTATTACACAGAGAAACTCTGTTTCAAAACAAAAAACAAACAGAAGACAGAACCACTTTATGCAAGCCATGGCTGTCCTATAAATACAGGATAAGAGAATAAACTTGTGTTTTTCTAAACATTTTCCTATCAGTGAGACATGGAAACTGCCTTAGATATTTACAGATACTTGGGTCATCTCCCTAGGTTCCTACATCAGAATCTCAGGAATGGAGCTCCAAATCTTGTATTTTTAATAATAGATCCATATGATTGCTAAGCATACTAAAGTTTAAGCACTAGTAACTGAGATAGTCATATTCAGTGTTTCCATGTGTGTGCATGGCTTAGAGCAAAATACTTCATACGCCAGTAAGTATATTGAGAGGAGGTGCCATCTCTTTTGGGGACACCCAGTCAGCAAAAGGATCTGTCACTCAGTTCTACCCCTTAAAAATTCACAACATCTCTCATTAGTGCCACCTTGGGAACCTATCTTTAGCTGTGTGCCTTTGTTGGGACACTCATCTGAACACAGCATCTAAGAAATATAAAGTTGAATGAAGGATATAAGGAAAATTGAAATATTGTGTGTCCTGCTGTCTCTGAATGTATAGTATAGTAATCTATTATAATATATAATCTAATATAATCTATTACTCTGTAAGAAAATCTACAGAGTAATAACAAGGTAAACAGTAGTAGTTGTTATCCGTCAAAGATGATAATAGGATTAAAAATCAATGGAGGATTATAAACTTCCTGACTGCCTGCCATGTGTCAAGATAGAATGTAGGGTAGCCAACGTCACTCAGCTTTCTCTTTCTGTAACAAAACCTGAGATAAACTATAAAGAAAAAGTTTAATTGAGCCCATAGTTTTAGTGATTTTAGTCCAGGCTTTCTTGGCCCCATTCCATGGTTTTGTGGTAAGGCAGCATACCATGGTGAGAGTGTGTTAGGACAGTTAGTACAAAACTGGTCACCTTGTGGTCAGAAAGATAAATAAAAAGAAAGGACTAGGGTCTCGCACTTGCTTTGGAGACATGACTCGAGTGACTTGAAGACCTCCCATCAGGCATCACCTCTAATTACATGTCCCAGTAGCACCACCCTGGGGCCAAGCTTAAAACAGATGGGCATTTGGCTGCCGTTCAAGACTAAAACCATAGCAACAGTCACCTTGTTTGGCCCAGTACCCGGTGGTAGCTTTTTGAACACCAGTCTTTCAGTGCTAAAACTAGGGTGGTCTCAGGTGAATTAGGACCAGTTAATCATAATTTAATAAATTATTCTAATAAAATGCATGTGCACATAAATGAGGTTAGCTGAGAGTATTCATTTCACTGAGTTCTACCATTTCCCAAGCTCTTTATGATTGTGATGTCATCAAGGGTCTAATTCAAGGGGCAAAGGAGAAAACTGAGGCTCAAAAGGTTAATTATAGTTGTTCCTTGGCATCCACAGGGGATTGGCTCCAAAATCAAATAATGTTCAAGTCCTTTATTTTAAAATAGCCAAGTATTTGCATATAACTCAAAGACACCATTTCAAATATTTAAACTATCCCTAGAATTGTTTTAAAAAAAAAAAAAAACTAATACAATGTAAATGCTATACAAATAGTGACTCTGTTATATTGGGGTTTTTCCCAGATATCTTTGCCCTACAGTCGAATTCATGGATGGGGAACATATAGATTCAAGTACCAACTTTTCTGCTCTAACTGGCTGGACTGGTCCTCACGGGTTTCTAGAGTCCAAAATGAGAGAGAAAGCACTCTTAAGTTACTTGCCCAAAAGATACAGTAAGGTGAGGGCAGAGCTGTATCCTTCAACAGAGGGGAGTCAGCCATGCTTGATTTAGGGAAAGCCATTTTGTTTTATTAGAACACATACATGCCCAAGATAATTCGCTTGCCTCCCTCCCTTCCGGCAGCTGCTTTGAAGCCAACCAGAGGCTCCAGAGGGAGCCGAGCTGTTTCCAACAGCTGTTTCTCAAACACCTAACTTCATTTTCAGATCAGAGCTGGGGTTTGAAGCTCTTAAAACCTGTGCTGCTTCAATCAAACGAAAGCAGAAGCAGCCAAAACAATCAGCACCTCCCTGACAGCCTATTTGAATGCTTCTGTACAGCCGAGCCTCAGGCACATTGTGGTATGGGGCTGTTCACTAAATCCATCTTCCGTTTCTCGCCCCCGCTTCCCTACGAGCCTCAAGTGCTGAGGGAGGAGGAAGCACCTTTGGATTTCCCTTCCTCTCTCCCTTCCCTTGAAAATTACTGAAATTTCAAAGAGAATGAGGAAAGTGATGTTTCCTTCCTAAAAATTAAAAATCCGCACTCTGTCAGATTTGATTAGAACTTCTTCATGAGAAATCAAATGTTACAGACCCGGTGGAAACTCATCTCCCCTGCCCAAACTCATGTCCAGCCTGTGCTCCCAGAGGCAATACCACCAGGGAGGTAATATAAAACCTTTTCATCCAGGATCACACACTTTTATTAATATGTATGTGTCGGTGGCTGGCGGGAAACAGTGTCCTGTGAATTATATTTCAGTTCCCCATTGATAATTTTATACTGCATGTCTGCCGTTGGATACTTTTCATTTGTGTGTGCAGGTGCATATATGTGAGGATGCCCTTATGGAGGCCAACGATCAACCTTGAGTGATGGTCTTAGGGTTTAAGTAAGGATTCCTCATTGACCTCACATCTGCCAATTAAGCTAGACTGACTATCCAGTGAGGACCAGATAAACCCGGCACCTATCTCCCCAGTGCTGGGACTGGACAAGTGTGTCACCATGCTTGACTTTCCAGAGTGCTGAGAATCTAACTCAGGACCTCATGTGTACTTGTCCAGCACCTTCCTGACTGAGCGGTCACCTCAGCCCCCACTGAACATTCTTCACGTGCCATAACGTATGAACACAGGACAACTTATCACATTGATTTTAGTTGTTTTACATCACTCCATTCCATGAATCTATTTATTCTATAATGTTAGATTGTCATTTTTATACCTTACATTCATGCATCTCTAGAATAAACTTACAATGTGGATTTCATCTCATGATCTGCACTTCACAAATGAAATCCAGGCTGAGGCACATCAGGTAGCAAGTTAAGTCAATACCATTGACCAGGGAACCACAGGAATCCAGAAGCAGGTCAGAGGAAACTGGAGTCTGTTTTGTATACACTCAACTCCATAAGAAAGTAGTAATTACTTGACCAAGTGCTTGTAATACCCCCCTCGGCCTGATTACACTTTAGAAGAGTTTCTTCTTGACAAGTGCCCCCTGATCTCCCTTTTCCTAGAGCATCTACTCTAGGAAATGTGTATTTGTGCCTCCTCCACACACTGGAAATGTAAATCTTCCATTCTCTTGCTTGTTCCCATTACAGGGAAGTCTTTCTTATGGTTCTGGAAGCTAGGCCTCTGAAGTACAATCCTTCTGAGGAAGGAGGATTGATGATGTAGGAAGGTAGGGTTTCCGCGCCCCCCCCCCATGTGCCTGGGAAGATGGGCACCTGGCTTTGTAAGCACCGTTAATAAGCACAAATGCTTAGCCCTGCTGACCATCCTCATCCCACAGCTCTCACTAACTCTCCACTTGCTAACCCAGCACCTAAACACCGCATCTTTGTCTCAGGAAGTTGATTTCAGTCTCGCCCACCCTTTGGTAGTCTTTACTCCTCTTGCAGCAGTCTTAGTTTGTTGTTGCTATTGTTTTCTTATCGCTTTTAATTAATGTCACATACGGTTTTCCTTTTAGAGAGTTTCCTGCATGCTACATGGCTGTGAGGTCCATGCCGTAATGCCCCAAGAAAGGAGGATGAAAGTGACAGAAAACTGAGACTGAAGAAGTTGGAGGAGGTGCACGCAGATAGCGCATACTTTGTTCACCAGCACACAGGCTGCTCTGCAGAAAACACGGCACCCTGAAATATACAGCAGACATACACCTGCTGTACAGACACAAGGGCAGGCACATGCACGGATGGGCACACAGGCCACAGAGGCAGGAACACAGGCAGGCCTGCAGACAAGCACACACACAGGCTGGCAAAAGTGATCTGAACTCCAGGCCTTATTTATACAGAGTCCACAGAATGGCAGGATTCTGCCAGAATTGCTTATATAACACCACTGTTTACTTTTGGGCTCTGCGCTCAGCCATGTTGTCATAAAGGGCCCTTACAGCCTTGTTTCCAGCACATGGAACCACAAGCACACTCTCCCCCGAGAAGACTCTCCAAATCATGCTAACAATTCCCTCTTTTTTAGTATTTGCTAATAAGCAAAGCACACATTTTCTAAAATATCTCAAATCAGTGATATTTATTCTTCAAAGCCCCCAGGACACCAAATGTAAGGACAGAAGCATCTTTGTTTCCCATTCTATCCACTCTACCATTCTCATTCAAAACAAGGAGTTTCCTCAAAAGTACAGAGCATTATAAGGATACCCCCAATTCACAGCTCTGAAAACCACCCTACCGACTCACAGCACTCATACTTCTTTCTATGAAAAATAGCCATCTGTAATCCTAAGCCCTGATTCTGCTCATCGATTCCCTTTTCATCTTGTAGGAGGGGAAAAATGAAGACCATATTAAAGCTGTAGAGTACCAACACAATCCCTCTCTGGTCCTATTTAAGTGATACAACAGCAAAAGCAAGTTCTTGCCATTGCTGCCTGATGATCTACCTCGTATATCATGCTTTCTCTCTGTGTGAGAATAGAGAGGTCATTATCTACAAGGAAAAAGAATACAGCCAGAAGCAAGCATTATTTCTAGAGCTTTGAGCTGTATAACAAGTGTATTCTGTTGAATATAAGTGAAAGATTCAAGGATAGCACAGAAAGGCAGACACCAAGAGCCATGTGGTAGAAAGAAAGTAAAAACAGACTGTACATCCCTCTTTCCAAACGGCCCTCCAGAAACCTCTCATTTCCTTGGCCTAGATGAAATACCCTACTATTCTGACAGTTACATTTGGCGCACTTCCTTTAACAAGCATGCAAACTAGAGATGGACCTGAGTGCAGTTTAAACTATACCTGACACATAGGAGGGATTTGAGGCTTTCTAACTGAAGCAGAGGAGAAATGTGAAAATCAAAATTCGTCATAGCTTGATCATCACAAGGGCAGGGACAGGGGAAAGAAGAAAACTGAGCTGGTGCCTCTCCATCAGGATGGCCAGCAGAGATGGCAGTTTCTCTGCTGTGTAGCACAGAGCACTGTGGTGTTTTCCAACCTTACGTCCCAGGGTATAACAGAGATTAGCACAGCGCAGGTGGTTTTAAAATATTCTAAATCATCGAGTTGAAAAGACTTAGAGGCCAAGACAAAAGCAGCCAAGGCTTTGGCATGTCCAGAACTAAATTCCTTACATAGTTAACTGCTTCAGTTTTTTTTTTTTTTTTTTTTTTTTTTTTTTTTTTTTTTTTTTTTTTTTTTCATGAAAAGCCTCCAGAATCCACAAAAGGACAGACTAAAAATGCCCTTTTAAGAGTGGACACACAGAGAAGCCAGCTCACTCTGTCATTGACTTTTAAACAGCACAAGTTCAGTCCACCATGCAGAACAATGCAACTTCCCCTGAGGAGAATCATGCTACTCATGTAGATATATGGTGACCAGCTATGCCTACACAAAGCCCCAAACCTCCACCATATTACCATCCCATCAACACAGAGCTTGTCCAGGCATGTTCCCTATCAATTGCCCAACTAGTAACTCATCTGAATATCACATCTGAGCTTACTGTTCCAGCTCTTGCTAGTCAGTTATCCATGTGTCCTAGTTAGGGTTTCTACGATACAAAGAAACACCATGACCAAAATGGCAAGTTGGGGAGGAAAGGGTTTATTTGGCTTATACTTCCAGGTCATAGTCCATCATTGGAGGAAGTCAGAAAGGAAACTCAAGCAGGGCTGAAACCTGAAGGTAGGAGCTGAGGCAGAAGCCATGGAAGGTGCTGCTTACTGGTTTGCTTCCCCTGCCTTGCTCAGCCTGCTTTCTTATGGATCACCAGCCCAGAGATAACAGCACCCACTATGGGCTGAGCCCTCCACCACTGATCACTAATGGAGAAAATGCCCTACAGCTGGATCTCATGGAAGCATTCCCTCAACTGAGGGGCCTTCCTCTGATGACTCTAGCTTATGTCAAATTGACAGACAAAACTAGCCCTATGCAATGTAATATAGCATTTCATGTCTATAATAACTCAATAACTCTTATTATAGTGCTGATCTCAATCCACATTGAACAGGGAGCCAGATATGACATATTACCATGCACAAAGGTTTGGGTCTAACACAGAGAATCAAATATGGAACCAGAAAGCCAGAGATACTGAGAACAATAAACAATTGGATAGGAAATACATGGTGAATTCATTAGACACAGTAAAGCAGTTCCTGCTTCAGGTCCCTATCTTGAGTTCCTGCCCTGGCTTCCCTGGATGATGAACTGTAACTTGTAAGCCAAGAGGTTTTGATTGGTGTTTTATTACTAAAACAAAAAGTAAATTAGGACACATTTGAGCTAAACACAGTCTAAAATATATCTGTCATCTTTCTTTTGGGAACATTGGCCTTAAATCAAAAGAACATACTCAGAAATATACTACTTTAACTGAGCATGTTCAAGAGTATATCACCCTTACATGCTATCCCATGTGAATATACACGGGCTTCCTAAAAATTATCACCAGTACTTTTGTTCAGAGAAGCTATGTTTTAGAAATAACTCCCATGCTTTCCTGACCTGCTACAGATAATAAATCTTTCTCCACTCATATTCTTGCTACTATTAGTTAAGAACTGAACACACTGCACCTGGTTACAGTTTGAACCGATCCCAGCCACACAAGCCTGATTCTGGTAGCCAGGGTCTTGTCATTTGCAAACACATGAATGTTTGAGTCACTTACAGTTAATGGAGAAGGGATGAGGCAAGCCTAGCAAATTTTCCTGAGTCACTGAATAGTGTCACCCATTAGAAGAAAGAATTTGTCAGGTCTTCTACTGAGTAAGCTTTGGTATTATCAGCCATCATGTGTTTTTCTGTCTATTAGTTTTGTTTGTTTGCTCTTGCAACATTTGACTAACTAACTTAATGCATAATACTAGTCTATAAGTCACAAGCTTAACTTGATGCCATTCACAAACACCTGCACTGTACATAAGTGTCCAGATGTATGATTAAGTGAGATATAACACATAAAGCACTGGGCATAATGCCTTGCACATAAAAAGCATTAAAGTCAGATTGGCTTCGACATGACTATAAATAATGGAGGGCTATAATTCTATGTTTGAAGACTAGAAAAACAATTTATTTTCTTAATAAATAATACAAACAAGTGGCAGTAAGGCTTATTCAGACATGCCCAACAATATTGAGCCATGACTTCTATTGTTTGTTATTTTTCTGAATACTTTAGATGCTTATAATGGAATAAACTTGAGCAAACTCTTTCAACCCAAAGCTGTTCTATGCTTCTTGAGAGGCTTAATAAACAGTAACAAGGAAATTCTAACTTTTCTCAACCACTGCTCAAGGCAAGCACATTTTACTATTTTATAAAACTTAATATCTCCACCCAGGGAAAGCAAATTGAATTACTCTATAGCACATGTGGAGTGCTCAGCTCATCCACACACCAGGGATTCAGAGAACAACACAGTAAATGGCTCAGACAGGACCCCGCTGCGTGGCCATGGAAAAACTCCAGAGGAAGGTTGGAGCAGTTCATTGTTATTAGGATTCATAGAAATCCTCTTTCCCCTTGAAAAAAATCATTCTCATAGAATATATTTTTAAGCATATTTTGGTTTTAATAAAGCAAGTACTTAAGCCACATTGTAAAAAGAAAAAGTGAAAGAAAAACCAGTCTGTCAATCTTGGGATTGTGTGCACCTGGCCTCAGGTTTATAGCTCCCAGAAAATCACTGACATATCCCAATCATATAAAATCAAAGTAGGGTGGTATTTAGTCACAGGGACTTGATATGGACCAGAAACAACCCATACGCCTCTAATTTGAGGATTTAGCAATAAGCGACACCCTAATGGTCCTGATGGTCTTCATTTTTATCCCAAATGCAAAAGGAATCATCTCTCTATACACCTGCAAAAAGGAGGAGGAAGAGGAAGAGGAGGAGGAAGAGAAAAAGAAGGAGGAGGAGAAAGAGGATGAAGCAGCCATTTAACTATCTCCACAAAAATACAAAATATTCCCCCAAGTAGGTTGAATGGGTTGAAATCTAGTTAGACTGGTTTAGTTTATCTGGTGGTTTGCAGCAAATTACAACAGTGCTCACGGTCTACACCATCATCCAACTCATAGTCAGTGTAGCTGTAAGGACATGTCTAGTTTAGCAGTTCTCAAAGCCAGCTATTCACTAGAATTAACTAGAAGGTTTTGATGGACAGCCATGACTTCAGAAGCAGGTCAGGACACAGTACTTTCCAACTGCTGTACCCTGCTTATGACATGCTGTTTATTTAGGGGGGAAATGTATCTACAGTTATTTAATAATTTAATAATACACTTTTTAACTCTGTAACTAACAGCGTAAAACATATAAAACTTGCATGATTGATGAGCCACTGAACATTTTTAAGTCATTGTAATCTGTGAGAAAAGTCCAAAGTTACACAAAGTTCTTTCACAGTGACCTTCATAGATTTAGTAAGCTATTTATATTCAGTCCCTAAAATGGAATTCCATACAAGTGTTTAACAAAAATGTGGGGATTTTGTTTTATTTTGTTTTTACTTTATTCTTTGAAATTTTGACATATGTTTACAAAGAAATATGATCACATACAACCCCTCATTTCTTCCCTCTCCATTCCCCTAGGCCTTCCCCAGTACATTCCCGTAACACCCTACATTTTTTCTTTTAAGGAATTCACTAAATCTGATTAATGTTACACGTATGTGCATAGTTGTGGGGCCATCCACTAGACATTGGGAAACTTTCCAAAAGCTACACCTCCAAGCATGAATGGTTCTCTTTCCCCTAGTAGCTCTCAGCTGCCGAGAATGCCTTAGCTTAGAGTGGGACCTTGTGAGACCATAGTCATGATAGAATTTTGGCTAGCTTGATCATGTACAGGTCTCGTTCAGGCAACCATAGCCACTGCGCGTTCGTAAGTGCCATAGCCATGCCATGTCTAGATGATAACATTCCACAGCAAACTTACCCATCCTCTGGCTCTTGCAGTCTTTCCAGTTCATCTTCCCCAGTGTTCCCTAAGCATTGGTGGGTGAGGATAAAGCTACTCCATTTAGGCCTAAACTCTCATACTCATTTATTCTCTGCTCTTTGGCCAGTCACAAGTCTCTGCATTGACTGGAGCCCGCTGCAAAGGTGTTTCTAACCAAAGTTGAGAACAGCCCGTGTCTCCGTTTCTCTGTAAGGATCTACAGACATAGGTACAATCGATACACCTATTTCACAGGTGAGAAAATAAATGTTTGCAGAGCTTAAAACTTAACAAAGGACACGTGAACAACAAATGAAAGCATTAAGACCATATCAGAACAATGTGGCTTCAGCTTTTGTCCTTTAATCAAGGATACAACGCAATAATTTAGAATATGCCATTTCTAGAGATTTAAAACTCAAAGCTCAATTTTTTTCCAGTCCTTAGACATTCACTGTGTTAGTTTCTGAGGGAAGTAGATAACATGGGAGAATAAAACGTGTTTGGAACCCTCTAGGAACTTAAGCAAAAATAAGGGAAGAAAATGACTTCTCAAGCATCTTTTATCTTTCAGATTAGTGGTTATCACTAATGATCACATATAGTCACCCATTTCTTCCTTTACAACTCTCCCAGGCCTCCCCCAATACAGTTCTATCCCAACTTCATATCCCACTTTGCTTTCTTGTGAGAAACTCACTAAATCCAATTAATGCTACACATATGTGTGTGCATGTGAGGCCATCCACTAGAGTACGGGAAACCTTCCAACAGCTACACCCCCAAACATGAATGATTCTCACAAGAGTATGACCCCTGAACTGACATTACCTGAAACCTCCATAGAAATGCATATATTCTCAAGCTCCATCTTAGAACTGCTGGGTCAGAATTGATATGGGTGGAGGCCAGAACCTGCGTTCAGTGAGCCTTCCAGTTTAAAATCCCTAAATGAGTATTAGAACCCTGGCTCGTGAGTTATCTCATGTAATCTTCACAACAGACTCAATGCCAGCTCATATTACAGATGAGGAAACTGAGGCATGAGGAATGGAATGAATGTTCCCTAAAAGGCACAGCTAATTAATGCTGAGGCTATAGATCCAACCTAGATCTGCAGGAGCTTCAGCTGAGACCCTATGACCGAGCTCAGCTTTTCACTCTGCTGCTAACTTTAACACAACCTTCTTTGTGTATGTGGCCGAGCTGTTAACAGCACACTACAACAGCTTGCCAAGAAATACAATTGAATGGGAAACTAAGATACATGTAAATGCTTATCCCATAATAAGATCTACTTATGAAAGGACATGATAGTGTAATTAGATTGCAGGAGACCAGAGAGAAGGGGGGGTGTGTCTTATTTTAACTGCTTCTCAATAATGGAGTGTTGTGGAGTTATTCACACAACAGATGCTGTGAAGATATGTGCTGATTCTATGGGTTCCTACATCCCCACTGCAGTACTGCCTCTAGCTCTCAAGCACATAGACATAAGTTCTCCCTAAGCAATGTCTGAGACTTGCAATTGTGGTATAAATCAAAGCTAATGGGAGAAAATGCAACTCCTTCATTCAGACTTTCTGAAAATATTTGCCTGCCATGTTTTGTGGAAACCAAAAAAAAAAAAAAGAAGAGGGGGATTATATTTATTCTGAATCGGCTTCATTTGGAGAGCCAGATTAGAGAAAGCAATCAAATGCATTGCACTTTTACCTAGTAAATAAGTTAAATGGTCCCTGGGTTATTCATTA
Source organism: Peromyscus leucopus (assembly GCF_004664715.2). Taxonomy (NCBI): domain Eukaryota; kingdom Metazoa; phylum Chordata; class Mammalia; order Rodentia; family Cricetidae; genus Peromyscus; species Peromyscus leucopus. Next base: position 98,262,524 of record NC_051067.1, on the reverse strand, counting down.
AAACTTTTATGGTATGTTCATCAATTACCAAACAGCTTGAACAAAGCAGAGGTAAATTAACTTTCTGAAATCCACATGGCTTGCCAAAAGGAGTGTGCTCACTCAAAGCAATTTCATTGGTTTAAAGTTCATCCAAAACACTATTAGCTTGGAGTCCAATTTTGAACTGTCAAGGGGAATATATACAATGGTAATTTCAGATCATTATCATGGCATTCCCATGCAAATGGCCACAATTTAATTCATTATCACTAACATTACATCTTTATTTTGCTACCAACTGGTGACTGACATTTCCAGGGCTACAAGAAGCAAATGCTAATTAGACCACGGTGTACTCTTACCCTTTATTCTTTCATTGTATTTTTCTATCTTTAGGGAGGCATGCACGAGGCTACTTCTGACCAGCTGCTGGCCCTTGACATCCTCCTCTCCAGACGAGCATCCTCTGGGTTTCAGTTCTGTGCATATTGACTCTGAAATGGAGCCTAGGTAATGAAATGACCTCTTCTTTAAGCCACCCAGCCGACCTAATTTACAAAACCTAAAGCCATCTTCAGGTTGACAGAGCACAGGCATTAACAGGCAAACAATCTGCCATGAAAGTTCAAATTTCCATTTAGACTGGACAAAGGGAGAAGAGGTGGCTATCTACGCTGCTCCCGGCATCTTGGTCACAGTTTCACAAACCCCAAACTAATCTCTGAAAATGATGCCAGACAGGAGCTTCCTGGGCTCCTCTCATTCATGCTCAGGTGGACTCATTTTTCAAAAGCATGCCTTTTCATTTGCAAAGTGATATGAGAAAGGGCTGTGAAAGCTCCAGCAGCTCCAGTGAAATGCTTAATGTGTTCAAATAAAACCAATTAGTAAGAACAACCTAAAGCACCACAGATCTTTGAGTTATAGACTCAGAGGGAAGATACATAATATGAGGGTTTTCTTTTTTACATTTTGATGCAGTGATAATCTGCCTTTGACATAGTGATTTTAACCTCAGGCTCCGTGAAAATGTGTAGTGTTATAATAAACAGTGCACTAAATAGTGTAGTTGTAATAATAACAAATTGTAGTTTGGAGGCTGGAGAGATGGCTTAGTGGTTAAGAGCAATTGTTATTCTTGCAAAGAATGCAGGTTTGGTTCCTAGCACCTGTGTGGCAGCTCACAGGCATCTGTAACTCCATTTCTAGAGTATCCAACGCCCTCTTCTGACCTCCAGCAGCACCAGCAATGTGCATGATTTGCATACATATGTGGTAGAAAAAGTACAAGCACATAAAATGAAGCAAATAAAATTTTAAAATAATAAATAACGGTAGTTGATATCGATAAATGGGTGTTGTAGAATGTTAGTTGAAGATGTGTTAGATTTGTTTATGCTGTGGAGTATATCTTTAATGATGCAAAGATGTGTTACATTCTTTTATGTTGCACTTGTTTAACTCTGTAAAGCCATGTTGCTTTGACTGTTAAAACACCTGATTGGACCAATAAGGCGCTGAACAGCCAATAGCTAGGCAAGAGAGAGAACAAATTGGGGCTGACAGGCAGAGAGAATAAATAGGAGGAGAAATCTGGGAAGAAGAGATAAAGGAGCAAGAAAAGAGGACTCCAGGGGCCAGCTACCCAGCTACACAGCAAGCTGCAGAGTAAGAAGTAAAGAAAGATATACAAAAATAGAGAAAGCCCAAAGGCAAAGGTAGATGGGATAAATTAAGAAAAGCTGACAAGAAATAAGCCAGGGTAAGGCTGAGTATTCACAAGAAAGAATAAGACTCTATGTGACTTATTTGGGAGCTGAGTGGCGGGCCCCCTAAAGAGTCAAAGAGTTAAAAAAAAAAAAAAACTACAAATGAGAGTTAGATATAGGTCCTCAATAGCTAGCTCTGTATAGATTATTCTTCAACATCCCTCCACAATATGAATTCAATGAACAGCAAAGAAAATGAGCCCTAGAGAGTTAAGTGTCTTATGTGAACAATAAAAACATTTCCAGTTACCTAGGGAGATGGGAGTCAGAGTACACCTGTCTAGTTAACTTCCTTCCCTTTCTGTATTACCACCTCTTCCCTGATCCTGGTTCTTTGCCACCACCTTTCACTGAGAACCCTGTTTTGGGATCCGGTTCTGAGAACCTCAACTGAAATAACAGAAGATGGTATGGTGAAGGAATCAAAATTTTACCTGTTCTATGGTTGGCACTCTCTAATAGGGAGTGGATATAAAATGACTATAGAAACTATTCCTGTATTAACAGGGAGTAGGCAGGCAAAGAGTAATAGATGACCGTATTTATTTAATGGAAGGATTCAAAATGTTTCTTTATACTAAAATTCTTTATATTAGAAAGCATTTATCCTTTAACCTGATTGATACATGTATAGTTTATTGAAATTGAAGGTTTAAATCATGGGTACAATTAGGTAGGTGTACCTTCCTTGAAAATATGCCTTAGAAAGTTGGTGTGTGAAAGCCATTGCTGCAGTTATAATAGCTAACACTCGATACAGCCTTCCTAGCATGAACTTAGACCCCGAAGGAAACATTTCTCAATAACAGCTTTCCCAAACTGGCTTTCCTCATCCATCATCTAATCATTAATAAATTTCACTTTAATAACTCTGTTCATTTCAGACTGAGAGCAAAGGGAAGCCCCATGTGTTACACATGCTATTGCTCCACACATCTAAAAAATGTGTCCTGCTGAAAAAGCATGTGCCCTGGGGCCTGAGACTAATAGGAATTTCAAGGCCTGCTTTATGTTTGCAACTTAATCTTTCTTTGTCCCCCATCTCAGCCGGCAAATACAATTTCATAATAACACAACTCATCTCTGTGTTTTTGAACTTGGCTTTGGATTGGAGATCATTGTGTCTTTGCCTTCAGATGTCTCACTTTGATGTATTCTATTTCAAAGGGAGAGATAAAACCGAAAGTTCACTCTCACAATGGGACATCCTTTAAAGCCAAAGAGAAATGTTGGTCCTCTTTGTGGCACACAGCAGCCCAGATTCACTTTGAGATCCTCTCTTGAAAGTCTCCCGGCAAGTGTAAAACGGCGTTCCGTGATTTATTTTGTGCCACTGTCGGAGGAGAATGGCTGAAGCTGTCTCCATCACACAAGTGGGCAGCCAGGAGTCAGGAGAGGGAAGCAGGTGAGGACCTCATTGCCTCTTTCTAATGACTGACCATGGAGCTAAGCTTGTCTCACTAACGTCTTTGGAAGTCTAAACTTAGGCAAGAACGAGGGGTCTACTCAAACCTACATGTGTTGTGTCACTCTTCACTCCCACCCTTTTTTCTTTCTACTCATGGACAGGACTTTGATAGTTAGTTTCCCATAACAATGACTACAACAAAGAGAATAACTTACAGTAAGGCACCATTTATTTTCAACTCATGGTTTCAGAAATTTAGGTCCACAGTCCTTAGCTCTGTTGATTTTGGAGCTGTGATGAGGCAGAACACCATGGTACTGGGAATATGTGGCAGAGGCTACTCCCATTATGGGGGACAGGAAGCCTAGAGAAACCAGGGGAAAAGATGCATTCCCCCAAGATTTCCAGTGACCTGCTTCCTCCAGCTATGTCCAGCCTCGTATATTTTCAGAACCTTACAAAATAGTACCACCAGCAGGGAGACTACACCTTTAATACATGAGCCCTTAGAGGGATATTTCCCATCCAAACTGTAAAAAGAATTTCATTTATCTGTCTATCTGACAAAACACATTTCACTTTCTAAAACTATTTTCCATTGGGCTTTACTTTGTTATTCTGTTTGGCTCTTAAACTTCTTGTAATCTTGAATATATCTCTTTCTAAATGTATTTCCTCATCTTTAACTTATAATTGATGTTGACTTCTTTAGTGGTGTATATATTCCTACTTATCTGTACATCCCTAGTCAAAATACACATGTGTATGCTTGTATAGATGCATATATAAAGAAAGTGCAAGAGCACACACATGTGTGTGCATGTGTGTGTCCTTTTCTTGGTGTTTTTGTCTATTTATTTATGTTTGAAATATTTTTAATTGTAATATATCATTTCTATCCCTCCCTTTCCTCCCTCCAGGCCCTCCCAACTACCCTTCCTCAAACCTCTCCCATGCTCCTCCACTCTAAAGCTAATAGCCTCTTTTCTTTTATTACATTATATATATATGTAATATATATATATATATGCACAAATATATATAAATACAACCTGCTTAGGCCACTTTATTTGTTTGTGTGCATATGGTTTCAGGCTGACCACTCTGCATTGAACAACAGTTAGGGCTCATTCCGGGGAGAGGCTAATTCTCCTTCTTCCACCAGTCAATAGTTACATATGGCTATTTGTTTAGGGATGCAACCTTGTGACATTCTCCCCCTTCCAGGTTAATATGTCCATTGATGTTGCTATTGTTCCCATCTTGTTTAGATATCCATTTAAAGGAGATGCTGTTTCACATCAGACTTCTTAGTATTCTGGCTCTTGCAATCTTTCTGGACCCTCTTTAATGATATTTCTCTGAAGCATAGATGTAGGAAATGTGATGTAGAGTATCCATTGGTGATGGGTGCCCCTACCCATCACTCTCTACATTATGTCCAGTTGTGGTTTTCCATGATGATCTCCATGTACTGTAAAGGGGGGCTTCTTTGGTGAGGGTGGTAGCTACACTGAGGGTCTATGTATAAGATTAGACTGTGGTAAGGAAATATGCTGATCTAACAAAGTAGTGGTTGTAGATTCTTCTCTAAAGTCCATGACCTCACTAGCTCTGGGAAGCTGGCTAGCAGACATAATTTTCCTCTGCTTGAGTGGGCCTTAAGTCCTCAGAAATAATTCATGAATTTAAAAACACAAAATGACATATCCCCACGGTCTTTTCCCTAGTGAGATCAACTTTATAACCAAAGAGTTAAAAACAATCTTAAAAGACACATCTTTAGAAAACAAAGACTATGATTCCAAAGCACAGGGTTGTCACCCTCTAGTCCACATCCACACCTATCTTTCTTGGAGAATATGTCATATAAACATGCAGGTTTCCACTGTTGCGGTTCCCACTGGAAAAATGCCAGCCAAAGTTTTCAACACAAACTGTCTCTCTTGTGAGCTTACATGTCATATATGTATTGAAAGATTTCAACTGTCAGGGCTGGAGAGATTGCTCAGTGGTTAAGAGCACTGACTGCTCTTCCAGAGGATCTGAGTTTAATTCCCAGTACCCACATGGCAGCTCACAACTGTCTATAATTCCAGCTCCAGGGGACCTGACACCCATGGCAAAATACCAATGCACATAAAATAAAATAAAAAATTAAAGAAAAAACCACAGTCTACTTATTAGGGATATGTTTGTACAATGAAGTAAAAGTACAAAAGAGAACTCAGTAGACTTTGAAGTACTAGCCAACCCTAATTCAAAGAGTCATACTGACATCCAGAAAATGGTCTGCTGACTCTGGATAGCTCTAGGCCTTAGCAGTGGTATATCCCAGTCTTCCAAAACCTAGGAACACAGTAGATTAGGAATACTAAAACTGTAGATTCCTTCTATTAAGATTCCTTCAAAGGCAGTTATGAGAGGAAAGATAAAGTGAAAAGAGAAGCCTGAATGTTCCTTCTATAAACCCTGAACTGGCTTGAAGTCAGGGTTTCTTTGGTTGTGTGCCTGACGATAGGAAAGAATTTGGCAAAGGTAAGCTATGCTTCTGGATGTGCTTGTATTTTTGTTTACTGAGCCCAAGGGTTGATTTCTCAAATGAATTCCCTTTTTTATTGTGATGGTAGTGATCATGAAAAACCTCCTGGTAATAAGTACCGTGAAGGTTCCTTGGCTGAAAGGGCTGTAAATATTGGCCACGCACCCCATTTCAATATTTTGGGTTGAACTGCTGTAGCCAAAAAGCTCAGGGAACCTCTCCAGGCAATACTCATTGTTCTGACCTTCAGGGGAATCTGAAAAACAGACTCAGTAGGTCACTGTCATGCAGCCATTATCCAGGGCACTTAATGTCCATGCTGCTTGACGGCCAGCCCAACATGAGCAGAAAGATGAGTAAACGTACTTTCTTAGTGAGTGAGCCATTTGGACAACTTTAAGATCTACTGCCATTTGGATCTAAGAATGCTGAACTACAAACAATGAAAGCCTAATGGAATGTCAGGAAATGTAGACACATGGCTTCTAGACGGGAATTGCTCGCTCACTTTCTTTGTCACCTTGGTTTAGCTCTTGCTGTCAATCTGTCTCCTGACCTAAAATATGAAGGAATTGTATTACCTAAGTCCCTCACTTCCTTCCAAATCACAACTCTAGAAATATTACTGCCAATGGATCACTAAACTTTTCTTTTACCATAGACTCCATCCATGTGGTATCTATTCAATTTGGTACAGAATTGAAGACAAAGGATCCCCATGACAAGTGGTCCAGCTGAGTACCAAGATATTCCCCATTTCCTCTACAGAGCAAACATGTTTCATTGGCTATTGGAACTCTCTAACAATAGGACATTTAAAGCTCCATAAGGCCAGTCTACTCTCTCATTAAGTTTGACTAGACAGTAAGGCAGGTTATACTAAATCACACAGCCTGGTCAAACCATGCTGGAGAATCTCATCATAGGCAACCTCACCTTTGCGGATTCTCCAAGATGCCTTCAATATTAACCCTTTGAATTATTTACTTTTCTCATCACTATGACAAATAACAAGGGACTTCAGCCCATAGTCGCTGGCTCTGTTGGTTCTGGCCTATGGTGTGCTAAAACACTATGGCAGTGGAAATATGGCAAAGGCTATTCAACTCACAGCAGCTGAGAGGGCCGGAAGTAAGATACTTCCAATGATCTGCCACCATTCTAGAAAGTTGAACATTAGCTATTTAGTAAAATAAGAGTCTCTCTGAAGGGCTTGAAGAGAAGTTGGAAGTGCAGGTGTATGACCAGATTTATAATTCTAAAGTTCATACAAGGAGCTACACTAGGGATGCATTTTAGACTCAAAAGTCTAATGTGGTGAACCACAGGTTAAATGACCCATTATTCTTTCTTTTAATTTTTGTTTTGATAAAATACTATAAGACTACCATCTTCATTATTGCTAAAGTGTGCATATAGTGATAGTAAATACATTCTCATTATTTTCCAACCAGCACCAGTCATCCACAGAACTGTTTTCAGTTTATGTGTGACAAGTTTTTAGTGACCAACATTTTTTCAAGTTTTTGGTCACATCACCTTCATGGAACAAATAACCACATGTTCTGGTTTAGAGTTGAAGGAAGGTAACAGAATACACTTGAAAACAAGAGGTACAAAAAGATAGAGGCAGTGGACCAGCAGGGGCTGGATAAGAGGTTGGAGGAGAAGAACGGGGAAAGAGGATCAATAAAACAATATATGAAAATCCCATAATGCAATCCATTACTTTGTATGTTAATTTTTAAAATCTATAAATGGAGCCTTGAGAGTTTTCTCAGAGAGTAAGAGCCTTTGATGCTCTTGAAGAGGACCTGATTTGGTTCCCAGCACCAACATAGCAGCTCATAACTGTCTGAAACTCCAGTTCTAAGGGATCTTATACCTTCTTCTTGCCTCTATGGGTATTAAGCACACAGGTAGTACACATACATACATGCAGACTAAACATGCACACACATTAAAAATAATTTAAACTTTAAAAATCTAATAAAAAATTAGAAATTAATAAATTTGAATGAGGGTGTTAGGTACAAAAGGATGGAATAAAACAATGATGTAATCAACATAACTGCCCTACTGCTTGGCTATTCATGTTATTTCCCACCTGAGAGTAAATCTATAACAGAATTCATCTCTAATTATGATAAAGAGAGAAAAACAAACATAAACGGTTTCATCCCAATCATTTCATTTAACTAATCACAGGTATTTCACTAACATACAGAAAAGGAAATATGATGAAGAGATGGACAAAAATTGTTTCTTCAGTGCTGTTGTGAAAGCATTCTCCATACATCATGTACTGTGAAGACATGTGATAGCTCCCTGCACATATCTGCAAGCATACCCACAAGACAGCCCACTCAATTTCTGAAACCATCACCCAGTGTTCAGATAGCAGACTCCAACAGGGACCCAGACAATGTAAAAGGGTCTGTATAAAGGGGAGAGATGACTGCTTAATGACAACTTGAGTGATGAAATGAATACAGTATCAGTGCAATGCAGGTCCTGGATTTTCTAATAATCTAAACATAGTAAGTCATTGAGTATACCATCTGCCTGGTTCTAGGATAAATGCCTCATCATTTAATCTGTGTGTAGGAACATTGACTCCCATTTTAAATAGAGACATTATTAAAAGTCATTTTGGCTAGCTAGAAAATGTAATATAGATTTCTATGACCCTAAAAGTTATCTTCTTAAGTGCTGTTTAATACTGTCAGTTGTGATTTGAATTTAAAATGTCCCCTATAGGCTCCCATGTTTGAACACTTGGCCTTCGGCTGGTGGTACTATTCAGGAAGAGTGGTGGAACCTTTGGGAGGTGGACTTTCCTAGAGATATTGAGTTACTGGAGGTGAACCTTGAGACTTTATCACTTGACCCCACTTCCTGTTCATTCCCTGTTTCCTGAGTGTGGAAGCAATGTGACCAGCAAGTCCACTTCTCCTGCCACCATGTCTTTATTGCCTAATGTCATGTACTTTACCTCATGATGTATTTGTACTATTCTGAAACTATAAATCATCCTTTACGCTGCTCTTGTTGGGTAGTCTACCACAGCAACAAGAAAATGACCTGGAAATCATTCTATCAGAAAGAGCCTTTACAGTCTGGGTCCACTGAGATTTCCCCCATCTCCTTTGCAAGGAGCTCATAAACACTATGCTTTGCTACTTAAATGTAAGCAATTATCTTTCTGGAACTTCCTTGTACATCCTCTTCCACTACTGGAACAATGTCTAGATATTATTTACCTTTGAATCAAGAGTACTTTATTAAAAATATATAAACTAAGCTTGAAAATGGCTCCCTTATTTGGTCTCAACACATAAATTAAATCAAGGCAGGCAACATCTGTCACATCCAAATAAAATATCATGATTAACAATTAGAATTGTATAATTATCATTAAAATATTAATAGGCATCACAGAATTATGAGTTAAATTGAAATTTTATGAGGAATTTATAGCTTTAAAAATCCCCAAACAACCCAGACTGTTGCCAAGACTATAGGTTGACACAAACTGACAGCTTTGCCCCGTTGCTGAAAACAACAAGTCATTGAACATGGAGGGGTTAAGCTGGTGCTTCAGCAGCTGAATCTTCACCCCTGTGTCCTAATATCATTGGTATGGAAAGGTACTCTTCAAGCTATCAAAAGAGAAATATATACCAACCCAGCTACCAAATATTTGATCTACAATGGTGTCCAGCCTAAAGATGTGCCAGGGAAACAGTGGCACAAAGCTTGTGGGAGTAACCAACCAAATTCTCTCCTTTTTTCTTTTCTTCCCTTTTTTTTTGGGGGGGGGACATTCAAGACAGGATTTCTCTATGTAACAGCCCTGGCTGTCCTCAAATTCACTTTGTAAACCAGGCTGGCCTTGAACTCACAGAGATCTGCCTCCCAAGTGCTGGGATTGAAGGCATGTGCCACCACTGCCCAGCCCAACCAATTTTTGATTTGACTTAAAGCCCACTCCAGGAGACAGAACCTAAACCTAACACTGCTTGGTTGATCAAGAATCACAGACTAGACAGCCCAGAGACGTAGGGTAAAACCAAATACTACTTACCAGTCCTTTAAAGAAATGATGATAAAATGACTCATAATTATATTTTGCTATATATAGTTCAGTGTCTTATTCAGCCATCATCAGAAAAACTTCCTCTTACATCAGATGGGAATGAATACAGAGACTCACAGCCAGACATTATGCAGAGAGAGAGTAAGAGAGAGACAGAGACACACACAAAGAGAGAAAGCCAGAGAGAGAAACCTTGGAACACACAGCTCTATGAGCAAGGGGCATCAAGATCATGATGAGGAAACATACAGAGACAACAAAACCAAACTAGTGGGAACTCATGAACTTTAGACCAGTAGCTGTGGAGGCTGCATGGGACTGGACCAGGCCCTCTGCATAATTGAGACAGTTGTGTAGTTTGATCTTAAGGGGCCTCCCGGCAGTAGGACCAGGATCCATCCTTGGGTTATGAACTGGCTTTTTTGAACCTACTACCTATGGTGAGACACCTTGCACGGCCTTGATACAGGGGGAGAGGCTTGGACCTGCCTCTGCTGAATGTGTCAGGCTCTGCTGACTCCCCATGGGAGGAGTTGGAGGAAGAAATGGGGGTTGGGTTGGGGGAGTGGAAACCTGGAGGGGCAGGAGGAGGGAAGAGAGGGGTATCTGTGGTTGGTATATAAAATGAATAAAAGATTCCTTAATAAAAATTTAAAAAACACACACTAATACTGAGGTCATGTGTAAAATACTAAAAATTTGGAGAGCATATAGCAGATACTAAGTACAAATTAGCTCTGGATAGTAATTCCTGGAGGAATTATTCTCAATTCATTACTTAATGCTCTTTTTATTAATTAGTGATCTTCATGGTATTAAAAGCATCATACTCTATACCTCTTCCTTCTAAACTCTATTTTGGGTCTATTTGAGTAATATCTATGACTTATCCAGTTTATTAATAAGATTGATATTAGTTAACGTTATCTATTTTGCTCTCTAGTGTTCAATCCTGGCTATTCACAAAAGCCTCCTGCTTTTTTTTTATTCTAGTTGCTTGGCAGGCCAATTAAGGGGTTATCAATGGGCAGAAAGATGAACCACTTCTACTTAGGAAAGCTTTTGTCTTTACTGTTTGCCTGAACAGAACAGGGTCAAAGAGAACACACATTAATACTGAAGGAGAGACTAAACAAGGAGCTGAGTGTTAGCCACATTTGCAGTCAGTGACTCAGCTAGCTTCCTTTTTGTTTGTCCATCGTGCTATTTGTTTGAGTAACAAGAAGAATGTACGAGTCTGCATGCACCAGGCTAAAGGTAGATGCTGGAAATTTGCAATTTTGAAAAAGAATATATATACATCCTCTTTGAGTCTCTACTCTAGAGAAGAGGCTGGGAGTGTTTCTCTCTCTCTCTCTTTCTCTCTCTCTCTCTCATATAAAGCAGACTTTTTTATAATTTATTTATTTTCACTTTATATGCATTGATGTTTGCCTGCATATATGTCTGTGTGAGGATGCCAAATGCCCTGGAACTGGAATTACAGACATGTGAGCTGTCATGTGGGTGTTGGGAATTGAACCCGGGTCCTCTGGAATAGCAGCTTAACTGTTGAGCCATCTCTCCAGCCCTCGTGTTATTTTTTTTAATGTGTCCCATATCCAATTTAGAAACTTTAGTGTACTGAAAATTTGACACTTAAACTTTTCCAATAGAAAATTTTAACAGTTGAAACAGTAGAAGGTATCCTTTTGAGTTACCACCTGCCTTCACTCCCCAGAAAGAATAATCAAAATAATTTTATGTGAGACTGCTAAAAGCATGTGTACATTCCTACACAAACATGTGCTAAAAGGTAGAGTCATATCTATCATTTTAGACTCAAAACTATGCTATAAGTTTCTATTTGTTTTGTTGTGTTGTTTTTTTTTTTTATAATTTAACTGCACAGCAATACTTTGGGCAAGATTTTATTTCTGACCTTTATCTCCCAAGTCTTTCTTTCCAATTCAACTTGACACTTTTATCTATATTTTTCTTCTGTTTTTTTTTTTCTCCTGTGAATATTAGCTGTCTATTTCCATTATGGCCAGAGGATCAAGTAATCATTACCCTATGAATAATTTGGTCAGAGAGAATATCAAATAGTCCTATTTGCTATGTCCTCAGATTATTATTTTTTAAAAACTGTGTTTTTAAAACTTCTGTTCCCAGATTTCTACCTCAATTGTACTCTGGGGGCAAAAAAAAAAAAATCATAATATCACCTCTCACGGGAGCCTCATGATGACTTACAGAGCAGCAGGATTTTGTCAGAAGGGCAAAGTCTGATCCATCTCTAACTTCATGTCTGCCCTGGCCATATTTCTACATTCTTTGTTCTGAGAAAGTAGCGCAGACAATCTCAGTCCCACACTGGTCAGTAAGCTTCATGTTGTATGTCTGCTGTTCCCATGTCAGGACTATGATCCCTGGCAGTGAGGCCCTTCCTCTACAGGGGCACCACAAAGAGGGCACAGTCTTAACCTCAGCTGTGGCTCCCCCTTACCAACAAAGAAAAACAAAATGAGAAATGAGGACTAGAAAAGCACCCTTTGCTTCTCTTTCTGAGCCACTGGAGCTTTGCAGAGGCATTTAAAAACATGTGAAAGAATGCTGCTTTTAACTCTGAAAATATTCACCTTTTAACACAAGGACTCTGCCCTTGAACTTCAAAACTCTGTCCTGCCTAAAAGACCAAAGGGTTTCTAGGGTAGATTTGGCCTCATGGTTTCTGAGGACTTTTCCTGTCCATTGACTATTCTCATCTTGTATTTGACTTCTTTACTTTTTTTTTCCTGTGTGATCTAAAGAAAGGATTGAACTGAAATGTAAGGAGCCTCTATTCCAGATATTCAGAGGCATTTAGAGAGGAACCCTCTGTCACAGATCTGACACCTCCTCCATTTATATGACTGAGAAAAACAAAGTGTGGAAAGGTAGGGAGGTGACTTTAAGTTTGCTTTCGAGCCTACTCACCAGTGGGATAAAACTCAGCCCAGCATTTCTAGTCAGTTTCAGGTACAGAGATGTCAACTTTTCCTTCTGGTTATTAGTGTTCAAGTTCATTGAAGGTTATTAGAGACAGAACCAGACCATGTAGCACACACAGTTTTGTTAATAATCCATATCCTGGATATTAGATAAAAGGCCATTTCTAAAACTGTTGAAGGGGAAAAAGCATGTAATAGTTATTAGCCAAAAACAAAAAGAAAAAAATAGCTGAAAGTAGCATTATAACGGATGTTAGTAGCACTGGAAATATGTTAGTTAATGTAGTTGAAACTTGAAAACCACACAAATTCACAACTGTTAAAACTGTCATAGAATGAATTAATGATTAGTCACTAGTAAATATCAAAGCCTTCTAACACTTAACAAATAACAGAAACATTGAACAATATTACCATCCAGAACGTATCCACTGGTATCATTTCATTTCTACTGTGCCGTTACACAGCAGAGTATGGAATTTGAATATCCAATATTGAATATTGGATAGCATTGAAACAACCCGAGAAATTAGCAGGTAGTATTTTTCTGATACATACACAACACACTTTAGCAAATCCTACATTTCCATAAACATATGCACAGGTTCAAATGAGACACTATCCAGCACTGAGAAGGGGGAGTGGACACCAAGTCTCACCCCTAACCAAGAAGCTATTTGCAATTGATTCCTGCTGGGAAATGGAAAATCAATTTTCTTCAGTGGAATGTCACTGGGTATATCAACCATACTCCAGGTCGGGCCCTATGTCCAGGAGCAGTTGTCCAAAACAAAACTGCCTCTATGTTTCATTTGGGTGTTTTTTGTTTTGTTTAGGTTTTTTTGTCTTTTTTATTTGTTTTGATTTGGGGCTTTTGAGGGGTTTGGTTTTGGTTGTATTTTTTTAAGAGATAATATGAAGTTGGATGAGTAGGAAGATGGAGAAGATCTAGAAGGGGTAGAGAGAGGGGAAAGAATATCTTCAAACTATATTGTAGAAAAATTTTAATAAAGATAAGTAATAAAAAGCTGCTGTGGATGATTGATTGATAAATAAAACACTGATTGGCCAGTAGCCAAGCAGGAAGTATAGGCGGGACTAACAGAGAGGAGAATCGAGAGAACAGGAAGGCATATTATATACAGATTAATAGAAATGGTTTAATTTAAGATAGGAAAAGTAGATAACAAAAAGTCTGCCATGGCCATACAGTTTGTAAGCAATATAAGTCTCTGTGTGTTTACTTGGTTGGGTCTGAGCCACTGCAGGACTGGCAGGTTAGAGAAATTTGTCCTGACTGTGGGCCAGGCAGGACCAGAAAAACTTTAGCTACAAAAAAACGATCGTAGCGATGGAATCTTCCCTTTGTTGACAAGATCTCCAATACTTACTAGCATGTAATCTTCAACACCATACTTAGCCACAATGTCCTTCAGTTTGCACTCTATAAACTGGGGTGTTGGTTCTCTGTTACAGATAAGAAGCTCTGTGTTAAGCCATGCTCTGGAAAGGCAGACATGACAACTGCTATTTGCTGTCTCCTTCCCTCATGTGGACACCAGTGAGAAAAGACCTAAAGTTTTCCCAACTGACCTCAACAAGGCCAGTGACATCATTAACACCAAGGAACACAATTTTAATCTCTCCAAGACTAAGTCATGTAGGAGATCAATAAGGACAAAAAAGCCCCACTACCTATAGATCACTATTAATATATTCCATAATTATAGCGACAAAATGTCCAATACTGTGCTCATCTGGAAAGGTGTACTAGTAGAAGTTGAATCTAAATGGCCTGGATGGTAAACCCCCATTATCTATCAATTAGTCTTGTGATCTTGACCAAGTCATTCTATCCAAGTTTCAAACTCCAGTTATGCTCATGAGTCATATTATTTACCTTTCATAGTATCAAAGACAAAGTAAGTGTCTACTCATGAGAACAATGCCAAAATTCACTGGCATTTTTATTTACCACTGTGGAGAGTGATGATGTGTGTCATCTCATCTCCACGGCAGTATGGGGGTGGGCAAGATTACTATAAAATGCGACAGGAGTAGAGCTGGAGAGGTGACAGCAGTTAAGAACACTTCTTGTTCCTCGTGGGGCTTGGCTTTGGTCCCCTGTATCCATATACAGTGGCTCATAACTAACTGTAATTCCAGCTCCAGGGACACCTGCACACATGGGACCGACGGACACGGGGACACACACACACACACACACACACACACACACACACACACACACGAGCATAAATACTTAATAAAAACAAATGAAGCCATTTCCTCATGCTCATTGAAGTAGCTAGACTGAACTTCAGCTCCAATAATTCCAAAATATGAGTCTTTATCCCCTTTAATATACCTCCCTGGGCTACTTAATGAAAAATAAAAATGAGCTTTCTAGGCAAATACATGAAAATATTTTTAAAAATAAACAGAGTGAGGGTATTATCATCACATTGGTCCAAAAAGATGAGAGTTTGGTAAATAAGATATTAAATAAAAGATCATCCCTACATTCCCCCAAGCAATGTTGGATCTACCTAAGACTTCACAAGCTCAGGAAAAGGTAAGTCTGACCAAATCTCTATATACTGAGGTTTAAGAATAAGAAAATAGAAAAGTAGGATTAGTTCCCCAGTCCTTCAAACTCCTCTCCTTTTTCTATAGGGAAATATCTTTTGCTAAAGCAATAAACAAAAACTATCCGAATGTAATACAGGAACAGGAATGTTATATTTGACTCACGTGCCTTATACTTTATTATATTTACTCCTTATTGTTGGGTTCAAATAAATTCAATTAAAAGTAACTGAGTTTTTATACCATGCTACAGAAAGAGTGTATCTCTGCCGTCATAAAATACCTAGATATATGAAAACTTCCTCACACACAGCAACACTCCAAGTAGTATTTTCATAGAAAACATGTGAACTGAATGCTTATAGGTATTTGTCTCATGATCTGAGAAATAAGAAATGCAGGAATTCATTTTCAAAAATATTCTACCTTATCCTAACATTCTTTCTATGTGGCCCTGTTTCATCGAGCTATATTGGCTTTGACCGAAAGCAGTAGAGGGAATCAGGGGGGCATTATGAGGGATGAAAAAGGAAAAAAACTCTTTTATTGCAAGGCATCCTGAGCTTGGGAACACTGACTACATGACCAAGGGGTCACTTCTATTTGATGTCAGGTGGAGGTCTTTAAATTCTCCATTTGGAAACTGATTGAAAACCAGATCATATCGTACTGTCTGCCAAATCTCAACTTTCAGCTATTATTCCCCTCTTAACTTTTTTTTTTATCTCTCTCTTACAACAAAAGAAGAGGTCTGTTCTCTCATTCTTCAATTTTCTACAGCTCTTTTTAGGATCATAAGCAACTGACAAAAGAGACTGTGTGTGTGTGTGTGTGTGTGTGTGTGTGTGTGTGTGTGTGTGTTGCTTTGCCCTTAAAATGTGTGCTCTGTTGAACAGTTTAGGACAAGTCATAAAGCTACTATTTTTCAAATATTTAACTGAAGCATCTAAGGAATCATTTTTAATATTTCCTGTCCTGAGATATTCGAAGAAGATTACACAATTTCAGAAAACACTAATAAAAACTGGGAATAGGTAGTAGAAATACAGTAAGTAAATTTACTGACCACTTTTATGTAGCTCTAGAGAAAGGACTCTGGACTAAACAAAACTCATTTTTTTGCCTTTTATTTATTTATATTTTTTGTGAGATGGGGGTCTCACTCTGTAACCCTGGCTGACCTGAAACTCATTATGTAAACCACACTAGCCTTGACCTCACAAAGCTCCTCCTGCCTCTGCCTCTCTAGTGCTGGGATTAAAGCTGTTCACCACCATGCCCAGCCTCATTTTTCACTTTTGAATTGTCTATTGCACTTCTCATTTGCCATGAACATACTAAATTTGTGTTATATTTCTACTGGTGATATGCATATCTTTTATTTGGCTTACCTCCAAATTTAATCTTTTTATTATTTTAACAATATGTGAGTGTTGATCAGAAGGAGAGTTCTTCTCCAGGGCATCAGTTTGGTTCTTTGTGTCCATCCAGCTTCTCACCTTTTACTTTGAACTGGGTCCTTCCATTAGAGATAAGGAGAGCACACTTGGTAGTTTGAGAGGATAAGCTACACATGGGTAATTTACCTTTTAGTCTTTCCATTTCCCCTTCTATATTCACATTTCCTGTAGGAATCATATATTAAACTGCTCCTGTGGGATTGGGGTTTATGGCAGACAGTGTTACATGAAATGAGTTGATGTTTGTTTAATTTTAACTTTCATTATTGAAGGATAGCCTTCTTAGAGATATCATTTATATTCTCTAGCACCTGATTATATTCATAAGAAACATGAGGCTTTTGTCTTTCTCCTACTCCTTTAACTTGTAATTTAACTGTTACCTAACTGTGATGAGGTGTAGTGGCATTTGCTCCACCCATGACCTTGGGCTATATGGCCCTAAGAAGTCAGTGCTTCTTGCTATCATATGTGACCTCTTAAAAATTTGATTCAAACAGGAGAAACCCCTTGATGAGGAGAAGTAATAGCTTATCCACCAATATGACAATTCAACAAGTTGTAAGGAAAACTCAACAAACAAGGGTCAGGGTAGTGTTCTGCTTTTTGTCTTTACAGGATAATACCCATCT
Source organism: Peromyscus leucopus (assembly GCF_004664715.2). Lineage (NCBI taxonomy): Eukaryota > Metazoa > Chordata > Mammalia > Rodentia > Cricetidae > Peromyscus > Peromyscus leucopus. The sequence goes on along the minus strand of NC_051067.1, from coordinate 98,245,071 downwards.
TCCAGAAATCAAAGGCCTCGGATACCTAGATGTCTACAGCAGAAGAGAAAGACCTATTGGTACCAATATACTCTACAAGATAATATCTCACTACCTAACATCTGTGGTGATATTGTGTTCCCCAAAATATTGTGTACCTTAATAAACTTATCTGGGGTCAGAGAACAGAAAAGTCACTAGTTAGGCAGTGATAGCACACACCTTTAATCCTAGCATTCCAGAGACAGAAATCCCTCTGGATCTCTGTGAGTTCAAGGCCACATTGAAAACAGCCAGGCATGATGACTCACGCCTTTAATCCCAGGAAGCAAGCCTTTAATCCTAGGGAGTGATGATAGAAAGCAGAAAAGTATATAAGGTGTGAGTACCAGAAACTAGAAGCATTTTGGCCTGGTTAAGCATTTTGGCTGGTTAAGCATTGGCTGGTTAAGCTTCAGGCTTTCGAGCAGCAGTTCAGCTGAGAGCCATTGGGATGAGGACACAGAAGCTTTCAGTATGAGGAAACAAGACCAGCTGAGGAATTGGCAAGATGAGATAGCTGTGGCTTGTTCTGTCTCTCTGATCTACCAGCATTGACCCCAACAACTGGCCTCAGGTTTGATTTTATTAATAAGAACCTTTAAGATTCATGCTATAAACATCAATCTCTCTTTAACTCTAGCAAAGTCGTGGTCCCAATTCAATTATAAATCAAGCTGGCTTTGGAGTTGGAATGTGGCTCTCTCCTCTAAACCCAAACATGTTGATAAAAGAAAAAATAAGGAGATTCTGTCTCATATCAGAAGAGCCAACTGTTATAGGACAGAAGAAAACCAATAATCTAGGGACCATTATTATCAAGATTCTATTTCTCTCCATGCTTATTCTTGATTCTTCGGAAACCTTCCTCACTTGTCATGTCACCTTAAGATTCAAAAGGAGAGAGGTGGCTCAGCAGTTAAGAGCACTGCCTGATGTTCCAGAGGACATGGGTTCAATCCCCAGGCTATCAGGTGTCTGTCCGATTATGCCAGGATTAGAAAGAAAAATAGGAAGAAGGGAAACACGTGACCCCTCTTTTCTCTCCTTTTAATAGGTTATGTACGATGGCAAGAAGCATCACCTCATCTGGGCCATTTTAGCCCAAGGTCATGGGAGTAGCAAATACCACTATAATGAGGAAGAGAGTTTCCATGTATTAGGCACTCATAAATCATGAACAGAAAAAAGAAAACAGAACAAATATTCATGACAACATAAGAACTTTTTGTTTTATATAAGAGTCACAATTCCAGAAATAGAAGCTTATAGCTAATGAAAATATTAGTCAGTGATACATTTAAAAAAAAAAAAAGAATACTTACCTGATGTTTTAGAACATCTGCATCTATTTTCAGAAGAAGGGTATTATCTGTATCAGGGAGGAAATACAAGAAGAGGAAACTAGAAGAACAAGTTTTTCATAAAATAACAAAAACAGTGGGGTACAGATATGTCTCCTTAGGAAAGAGAAACAACAGATAGTCATGGATGGAAGGTGGCTAGAATGGGAGGATCAAGTTGGGAGGGGGGAAGAGGGAAACTAGGGAAGAGATAGCTAAAATTAAGGGTTCTTTGGGGGTTACTATGGAAACCTAATACAGTATAAGCTTTCTAAACTGTATACATATATGAAAGCAATCTATATGAAATCAGCAAATAATGCCAGAGACGGAGTCCCACTGGCCACTTCTTGTCACCAAATGAAACTTCCCATGCCGGGATTAGGTTATATCTAATTGACTTGTTGGCCACAGGAGTCCCATGGAAATCTCTAAACAACTTAGCCTATTAACAAGACTAGTTTACTCTCCACAGACTTACAGCAAGTCCCCATTGCTGAAGGTAACACCTACACAACTCATTAAACATGGAGATGTCAAGCTGGTGCCTACAAAAAGCCTTCACCCCCAATGTTCTGGTGTCTTCGGTACAGGATCTAGTGTCTTTGGTACATGAAGGTACTCTGTATGATACCAAAAGAGAAGCATAAACACCAAAACAGCCACACACCCTTTAATCTATAATGGAATCCTACCTGCAAAATATGCTAGGGCAAATGGTGGCACAAAACTTTCGTGAATAACCAACCAATATCTGATTTGACTTAAGGCCCATTCCAGGAGACGGTACCCATACCTGACACTGGGTGACCAAGAACCAGAGATAAGGTAGCCCAGGGACCTAGGGTAAAACCAAATTACACACACACACACACACACACACACACACACACACACACACACATTCCTAATGACATTATACTGTACTCATAAATCAGTGCCTTACTTGCCCATCATCAGAGAAGCTTCCTCCTGCAGCAGATGGGAACAAATACAGAGACCCTCCAGCCAGATATTATGCCTCATAAGAAACCTTAGCACATTTAGCCCTGAATGGGCTGTCTCTATCCAATCCTTCCCATCAGGTCTCAGGGAACCCTATGGAAGAAGAGGCAGAAAGAGTTTAAGAGCCAGAGGGGATGGAGGACACCAAGAGAACAAGCCCTTCTAAATCAACTGAGCAAAGCTCAGGTGATCTCACTGAGACTGGACAAAACAAACTAACAGAAAAGAGCCCAAGAGAAGGCACAGGAATCTGAGACCCCCATTCACACACTCAGGAATCCCATAAAAGTACTAAATTAGAAGCCATAATATTTATGCAAAGGACTTGTGTATTTTGTCCAACTCTGATACGTTTTTATCTTATTATATTTTATTATCATCCCTTAAAAATAATATAATGACTAAAATCCAAGAATGGAAGAGAATCTACGTACTTATCATATTTGTGGTCAAAGTTTTCAATACATTACAATGAATATTAATGTTTGATCTGAATCTGTATGAAGTATATTCAAACCCTATCTCTGCCTTTAGCTGTTTGGCCTTGGGCTTTTCACATCACCTTTCTGAGTTTTAATTTCCTTTCTCGAATAAAATACAGTGTGGACCATATAGGGTCACCAAGAAAATTTACTGACGTGATAAAAATTAAACATCATGCATGGGCATACTAAGAACTTAATAAATGTTAGACTAAAAATACCAACATACAAGACAGAGTAGGTTTGTTAGTAATATGTATTGAAAGTAGATATGAAAAGATGGTTAATATTGTGTTTAGACTTCCTTTTTCTTTCAGATGTGATAAATCCATGACCAGAGTCAACAGTGAACACAACACAGAAGACATGCCCAAAACATACACCATCACAATCTTATGTTTTTAGTGAGGTCACTGTTCTGAGAATACATGCTAGAAGATGTGCTAGTAGTTCACATCTCTATGGTTTTTCTTGACCTTTCCACTTTTGCCTATTATGTCTTCTTTTTATTTTAGGAACTTCTATTGAGCTATTTTTCTAAAGTCTGGCATGATGTCATTAGCTTTGAACTAGAAACTGTTCCTCAAATTGCAGGGCAGCAAAAGAAAAACAAATTCATTAAAGAAGGAAAAGTATCATACACATCATTTTTAAATTATTTTTAAATTTTCTCATTAGAGTTGTTCTACGCCAATAGCAGTTTGTGAAAACTGAAGCTGTTTGTCTACAAGTGATAGGTGCTTTAGTGACCATAGCTGTAAGAGCCTTTGAAGTTAACCTTAATTGGAAAGCCACCTATTATGAAGCATGAATGTTATAATTTACTTAGACAAAACAAAAACCCACTTTGGAAACCACCAAGCAATGAAATAAATAAGACAAAAGCCTTCCTGACTGCTAGAGCACCATGTACATTTGCTTTTCTATGGTTATATTGTTATTTGGAGTTGCTATTAATTCTTCAGGTAAAAATATTTTCTTTTAAAAAAATAAAGATACAATCTCTCCAAACAGGAATGTAAAATAAGCACTTCATTATCTACTTATAATCAAATCCCCAAATTCCTTAGTATCAAATGAGTATATTCTTGTCTCTCATTCTGCACAAAATTAAACTCCAAATGGATCAAGTGCGGCGAGCTCCTCGGCCAGCGAGGAAGAACGACCACCATGCGAGGATCCGTCTCAGAACACACTTTATTGGAGCGCCTCTTGATTAAGGGAGAGTGGGAGGTGAGGGGCCCCGAGGACTAAACTGCAGCTGCTTATATAGGGAATCAGGCAAACGTGCCGTACTGTGATTGGGTCCCGCCAGAATGCAAGCACGGGGAGCCACGGGATAGGCTGAGGACATAAGGCCAATTACCATACTCGTGCATCATAGCCAAATATGGAGTTGTTTACAGCTAGGCTACCAGGAAGCCAGCGCCATCTTTGAATAGCGGCTCCCTACAGATCAAGGGCCTTAGCACAAGATTTAATACTCTAAATCCAATAAAAGAGAAAGTAGAACTTCCTGCACAAGATCCCCATAACACAATCATAAAGATCAACAATTAATGAATCAGACAAGATGAAACTAAAAGTCTGTAGAGCCAAGAACTTCATCATTCAAGTGAACAGGCAGCTTACAGAATGGTCAAATATCTTTCCCAGCTAAACATCAGAAAGTGGGTTAGTATCTTTAATATACAATGAACTCCAAAAAAGTAATTCCAAGAAAAAAATTAAGTTGGAGTGTAGAACTAAACAGAGAACTCATAAAAGAAGTACAAATGGTTGAGAAGTATTTTAAATATTTTCACTATTCTTAGTCATTATGGAAATGCAAATTAAAATTATTTTGAGATTTCATCTTACCCCACTCAGAATGGCTAATATCAATAAATGACAATAAATGTTGACAGGGATGTGGAAAAAGAGGAACAGTATTTCACTATTGTGCAATGCAAACTGATGCAGACACAGTTAAAATCAATGTAGAGGTTCCTCATTATTACAGAAATACATCAACCAGATTACCCAGCAATACTGCTCCTAGGAATATTCCCCAAGAACTTTATTTCCTTCTATAGAGATACCTAATCATCCATGTTCATTGCTGCTTTATTCACAAAAGCTAGGAAATGGAAACAACCTAGATGTCCATCGACAGATGAATGGCTAATGAGAACGTGGTTCATATACCTAAATGAATATCATTCAGCTGAAAGGAAAAATGAAACTATGAAATTTATAAGCAAATGGATGGAGCTGAGAATAATTATTCTGAATAAGGTAATCTAGACCCAGGAAGACAAATGCCTCTTGTTCTCTCTTTTGTAGGATGCTAGCTTTGAATCTTTAGGTGTGTGTGCATTTAAACTGAAGTCCTCACAGAAGGCAGGAAACTAATAAGCAGAAGTGAAGTGAGGCTCAAGGAAATGGTAGTATAATAAGGAGGAACGTGGAAAAAGAGAACAGGAAGGTTTAAATAGGTTAGGGATGTGAGGGTCAAATAAAAGAGGAAGTATGAGAAAGGATACCAACACTAAAGACCTCTGAAAATGCCATATAAAAGTCTACTGTTATAGAAGCTTCCCAAAGTATATGTGTGTATGTGTGCATATACTTTATACAAATAATATATATGTATATTTACATATTATAAAGTATATGTACATATATGTATATATGTTCTAAGTAGAGTTAACTTATAATGGGTGGCAATCACTATGCAGACACCACAGGCTATCAAAAATCCCAGTACCAAGTTTGAGTTACCCCTTTTTGAGTTGTTGGTAAGCAGGAGCCTATAAACACACACTCCAAAGATTACAGGCTATTACCATTACTCTTGGTTACCCTCCAGAGCACAATGGTAAAACCCTATTGCTAAAGGTACCACATACATGAGTCATAGAACATGGAGAAATCAGGCAGGTTCCTATAGGGAAGCTTTATTCCTATTGGGTACCTTCCATAGTACTGGAAGACCCTATGCATGATACTGAGGGAGAAAAGTCAATATTAGTTTTGCCTGGCTATGAGCCCTGTGAGATACAGTAATGACTGACCTCACAAGATACACCTACTGGTGTAATAGTAGCACAAATGTTTTGGAAGTAACTAAGCACTTTCTGATTGGGTTTAAAGTCCACTGCTCAAGCTGTAACCTATGTTTGGTACTGATAACTGGGCCAAAATTCTGTAGCAGACTGGGAATAGGCCGTAAAGGAGACCATAATACTATCTTTCTGCAAATGGACATAGTAATAAACTGTCCCCCAAGTTCTTATTATATTATATTACTGCATCTCTCAGCCCTCATCATAAAAGCTTCTTTTTGTAGTAGATGGCAGTGAATACATAGACTCACAACTGCTGCAAAGAATAAAATATTTTGGGGTGCTCAGCTCTAACTGGGACATTTATGTCACAGGTTCTGCCCCCAAGGCTAAGTGATCATCGTAGAAGAGGAGATGGAATGATCTAAAGAGCAGAGGGAGTGTATGTCTGCAGCGAAACAGTAATTGCTGGACATGATGGTGCAGTTACACACATAAACTAAAAGTGTCTGGGACTGCGTGCACAAGATAAAGCCAGCCAAAATATGAGCATGGATGAGGGAAAGGTTCAGGAAGTCCCACCCTATTTGAGGAACTATTGTCAATTGATGGTTGCTAGAAGAGAGAAGTCAGTTTTCTTCAGGATGCAGACCTGAGAGGATGACCTCACACCCACACACAGACAGGAATCACTAAAAGGACTTAGTGGCATTTTTTTAAAAAGAGAAAGGGATGATGAAAGCGAGCATATAAAGTCGGGAGGGGAAAGTGGTGGTAGAGATGGAGGAGGAATTTGAGGAGAAGGGATGGAAGTGGATTTGATTCAAACACAATATATGCTTGTATGAATGTTAAATGAAATACTTAAAAGAAATGTTTGAGAAAGCCAGTCATACTGAGTCAAGAAATTGGAGTAAATGTCTTCTTATCACACAAAAGGATATATAGTTAATGAATTTTGTTTCTTCTTTTATTTTGAAAAGCTTCAATTCTCAAAGATCTTTTAATATACAACAGGTTGATAATGGCCCTCAGGGAGGTCTGTTAATTCTTTGAATAGTACTTACTATTTTGTTTGTGTTTACATGCTTGCCTTCATGATTTTTTTTTCTTCTGGAAAGATTTTGTTGGACTAAATTCGCCACATAATGCAAAGTGAAACAAAAACTAAAGGAAGCCATTTCAGTACCACTGACTTGTGAACCCACTGGGCCTGCTGCTGCTGAACCCCCAAGAGATGAATGATAAGATTTTACAAAATACCAAGAAATACAAATTATTTCATGATATTCTGGGATCCACTTAGAAGTCACTGGTCGGGGATTCATATTGAAAGGCAAATACTAACTGTATTGACTTTCTTGTGTGAACAAGCCCTTGTCAAGTTCTTTCAAGACCTTTTTCCAGCTGCAGAGGGAGTTGGGTATCTAACACCACAATTCAGAAACAGTCATGTGTTTCTCTTCTTTCATTCCACCAGGTAATAGTCAATGATCAGAGAATTGAATAATAGCTTTCATAGATGCATTTAATTGTGGATAATTATTTAAATGTTAATTATGAAAACTAAGAATACAGGATTGCAGATCTAACATTCATGCAGACTTGCCATGCAACATGCATTCTCCCACAGGCTTAAGGATTTTCTTAAAGAAGAAAGGAGACTAAAACTACCCGAGATTCTGTGACTAGGAAAAATGGCTTTTCTCTCTCCCAGGGAAGCAATATCTGGCATAGACACTAATGTTCTATGCTTCACTAAGAATGGAATTAAAAAGAAAGTGAGCTTCAAATCCCAGGATCCTAGTTGCAGCAGCAATAACCATTTTCAGACTCTCCTTTCCTCCCATAAATAACAATTCTTGAAAAATATTAGCTCTATTGGCACCTGGACATAACCAATAAGCAATAAATACTAGTTTTTTCTCATTACTCCAGCATTCTATTCTACTAAAGTGCATTATTTCATTTCATAAATGGAAAAACTGAGATTTAGAACATTTAAGTAATTTTAAAAGCAGGACAAAGTTGTCAAAGTTATGATATAAAGGAACTTTGGGTGGAATGAAAATAGATTTGAAGTTTGAGCACAAGTTGGAGATGGCCATTGGATATGCAGATTGCAAAGGCTCTATGGATGACTGGGTCTTCATTTGGGAATCTGGGAAACACTTGCATGTAGGTTATAGTGAAAATAAAGGAATTTAACTTTTTTTCTTTTTCTTTAATTTAAAGAAATTAAATTTCTTTAAAAATTAAAGAAATTTATTTTAAAAATGTAATTTTTTTAAAAAAAAATGTATTCTTCTCTCAAACAATACATCCCGACTGCAGCTTCTCCTCCTCCCCCTGCTCCCAGTCCCCTCCTGCATGTCTTCTTCCCCACTGTGCCTCTGTTTCCCTTCAGAAAAGAGCAGGCCTCCCAGTAATATCAACCAAACATGACCTAACATGCAATAAGGCTAGGCGTAAGCCCTCATGTCAAGGCTGAATGAGGTAACCCAGGAGGAGGAAAAGGGTCCCAGGAACAAGCAAGAGTCAAAGACATCCCACTTCCATTGCTTGGAGTCTCCCCAAAAGCCCAAGCTAAACAACCACAATATACGTGTAGAGGACCTTGCAGACTCATACAGGCTCCGTGATTGAGGTTCAGTCTCGGAGTTTCTGTGAGCGCTGATTACTTGATTCCATGAGTCATGTTCTCCTGGTGTCCTCGACCCCTCTGGCTCTGACAATCCTTCTTCCCCTTCTTCTGCAGGTTTCTCTGAGCTCTGTCTAATGTGGAAATTTAAAGTTTATAAAGAAAAATATAGAGAAAAAGCAAAGGCTAATAGCAGAGCTTTAGCAAATAATATTTAAAATGATGACAGAAGAGCATCTGATAGGGTGCTGAGATAAAAAAAAAATTAAACAGAATGAAAAAAACAGAAGAGGTACAAAGGCAGTAAGAAGGGAGGGTTTTCAAGATGGGGCCACAACATCGAACCCTACAGAGAAGTGAACGGAGTCCCGCGGTGTTAGTACATGATAGATGGTTTCTCGCAGCCCTTTATGGTGGAGTGAAGGGGTGGGTGTCTAAGGAAGTCAGTCACAACAAACTTCAAAGAAAAGCATCTGGTACAGTTGAGAATATTGTTCGTAAGAGAGCTTGCTAATCACAGAAAGAGAGCTGGCAAAACAGAAGAAAGGGGAAACCTTTGATCTCATCCCCACACAAAAGAACTTTGCTGTTTGACAGGCTTCAGAGCAGAAGAAATGGAAGGAAAGCCTGAAAATGCACAAGAGTCACAAAGCAAACAAGTTCTCATATGAAGTACAAGAAATGAGCCCAAGAGCCTAAGAAGGCACATTAATCTCTGTCAAGAAAGAGGGCAAGATTTTCTCTCAATGAAGAAATAGAAGCCCCAGGACCTGGTAGCATGTGGAGTAGCCTCCAATCCTAAGCAAGAAGCAGCCAGCAAATTGACCAACAAACAGTCCTATAAAAGTAGGTTTGGAGCAAGTAAAGTTCAGAACAAGTGTTTTAGACCCATGGGAGGTAGCTGACCAAAGATAAAGAAAAAATTCAGTGTATCCCTTAGAGGACTAAATCTGCAAAGATGTATAATTCCCAATATATAAGAATTGAAAAGAGAGATACTAGATTATTTATCGCACAAAGCTATTTGAAAAGAAAACATTATTTACTCTTTCAGTAGTTTTCCTGGAAGTCGCCCTATAGGACCAGGAAAAGAAATAAATCAGCATGCATCTAGTTAACCTAACCTACACCTAGATGTCAAGACCGCCTTTTGTTGTGCAGATAGCATGGGAAAAGTTGACTTGTGAACCTTGGCCTTTGCTTTCCTACTCTGATAACTTCTTTCCTCATGTGGTCACCCATCACATTAGCTTGTGTAAGTTGTTTCCAATATGAATGAGTATTTGGCTTGTAGGGAGGTTCCTCAAATAACTAGAAATGGATCTACCACATGACTCCTGGATATTTACCAAAATGACTCCAGGTCAATATATCACAGTTTATTGAATATTGCTTTCCATTAGGATATTATTCAGACAATGGAAATGGCATGTACTTCTGAAATAATGTATATGTATGTGAGAGAGGGGAGGTAGAAGAGAGGGGGAGGGAGGGAGGGAGGAGAGAACATGCATTCACATATTCTTTTGTGCAAAATGAGTCTGATATAGTAGCTTTCTATGTCTTCAGTGGGATATTTTTTGTTCATATTTCCAGGGCATTAGTCATTTCTTTACTACAAAGATTAAAGACAGAAATATCACTTGTATTCAAATGTCATTTATGGTTAAAGCCTAACCTAATGAATTATGAGAACTTATGTGTCTCAAACACTCTCCTACTTGATTCATTGTAAGATGACTCCAAAAATGGATTTTTTAATTAGGAAAGTAAAATATATTGCAAAATACTGTTTTAACGGGGGGATAGAAAATGAGATCTGATGGCTTCTTCAAAAATTAAAATTAAATGATGGGAAAGTCTTTTGGAATAAAAAAGCCTCTGTCATGCATAGAGTTGGTGTATTGGTCCATATATGAGGAGTAAGCTGATACAATAATAATCATCAATTCAGTACTTCAAGTTGATCTGTTCAGATGACAGGACACAGTCCTTTAGATGCCTCTTCTCCATATGTTGCTTAAGAGATACAGGCTTTTCCTGAGAACCACGCATTACAGGTAATCTCCACCATTGCTATGGGATAAAGAGACATGGCAGAGAGAACTGAGCAGTTGAGTTTATAGCCAACCTTGCAAGAAAGACCTTGTATCTTCTTCCATTGCATTCGTCAGAACCTGAATTTATATGATCCCAATCAAACTGTAAAGAAAATGGAAATATGGTCATCCTATCTATCCAGGAGAAAGAAAGAAAACTGGAATCCATCTATTTCATATAACTCACACTTCGACAGCAACTTCTTTTTTATGGGTAAACATGAAAAAATGTAAGTCCCACAGATATCTAAAATTTCTGGATTTTTCTGTGCATTAAATGAAATAAGTGAATTTCAAGGACTTCATCCTCATCGTTTCTCTTCCACATTACCACCTGCTGCCTCGTAGTGAACCGTGCACAGATTGAATGATGAGCACCAACATTTGGGCCTGTAGCAGTAGTTAAGAGCAACTGCCACTCTTCTGGAGGGCCCTGTTTTGATTTCCAGCATCTACATGGTCGCTGCCAACCTTCTGTAACTTCCATTCCAGGAGACCCACACCTTCTTCTGGCTTCCACAGGCACCAGGCATGCACATTGTACACAGACCTACAGGCAGCCAAATACACATAAAATAAAATTTAAAGAACATTAACATTTACTGAGAACTGAAGAAAAGAGTTTCAGAAAAATAACAAAATATTTAGGGCTGCTAGGAAATAAATATTTCATTCTCCCACTGTCTTTCAGTAGTATTTATTGTGGAATTATAAGCATTAGAATTATTTTCTCATAATTAAGTAGCACCACATTTTAAGGTTCATCTTAAGGGGAATTAGAACTTTCCTATGACCTTCAAGAATTCTGTCTTCCATGTCCAGAATTTGTACTTTGTTTAGCTACATTTCATTTAAATCTCAACTAAAACACCACTGGAGTATACATCTCTTTTTCCCCTAGTTAAATGCTTTTCTCACTTAAATTTTATATCACCCACATCCTTTCGCCTATTTCCTATTTACATCTAATTTTAAGATAAGAAAGTAACAGAAGTAAAATCACATCTCCTGTTTCTGAGAGGAATGAAGGTTGGGATGGAATAGGCGTTTACTTCTCTACACTCAGTGCTTCTGTAGTGACTAACGTTTCAGAGACGATCAGACAAATTAAAGAATAAACATGCTGAGAAGCTTAACATAGTGCCTGAAACCCTATCAGTCATGGGAAGGATGTGGATCTTGGGGACGTACCCTCATTGTTGAATTAGAGGATATTGATTGGTTTTGAGGTCAGGAGTGTCATTGTCTTCAGTTATATACCCACAAATGAGCCAAGCTGGCTTCAATGGACAGTTCTAAACACAAAGTCATTTAGGATATCTTGGGTAAATTCAACAAATCACAAAAGAAAACAAAAAATTTATGAGTAAGAAAAAGGAATTCATAGGAAGGGAGTTGAGAGAAGTAGGGGTAAGGTAAGCAAGGTTGCTTGGTGGGAGTAAACAGAATGCATTTTGTACATGTTTGAATTGTCAAAAAACTAATTTAACTAACAAAAATTAAGGTACAATCATTACTAGCTAGTTAGGAAATCAAGAATTGGAAAATGTATTTCTCAAACATATACACTCAATAAATGATTCCAGGCACCAAAGCTCAGGAATTTTTGCTAGATCAGTGAATTAAAATATTCTGGTTTTCATGATAGACTTATAAGGGTATGTGAATAATGAGTGTTCAGTCACTAATACATTTATTAGCAGTAAGTATGCTCAAAAGAGAAGGCGTGTGTCTTACTCCTACCTTAGTTTTAGAATAATACTAAAGCTATGAATTTAATCAGTCTTCAAGTCCCCTTTAATTCTATGTGGCCATTTGGGGGAATAAAATTTATCCAGCACTTGACTTGGGTATTTCATAAATCCTTAGAATAACATTTCTTAATAATCTTAGAAATAAAGAAACAAAGGCTCAGAGAATGTAACTTTGTTATATTTGAAAATGTGCTAAAACAGAGGGAAGATAGAGTAATATAGGGGACAAGCGTGATCAGAGCACATTCTATGGAAGTATGAGAGAATCGTGGTGTATGCCTTCACTTTGTACAATTAATATATATGACAATAAAAAAAACAGGGCCTAAAGAGATGGCTTTGTCAATAAAGTGCTCACCACACAAGTACAAATAGCTGGGTTTCACAGATGGTGGCATGCATCTGTAACCTTAACGTCAGAAAGTGGTAGTGACAAGCAGAACATCAGAGCTTGCTGACCTGTTGATCAAGCTCATCAGTGAGCTCCAGGCTCACTGGGAGAGCCTGATTCAAGAAACAGGATAGAAAGGTAATTGAGCAAAACACTGAGACTCATCCTCTAGCCTCCACACAAATCCACATGGACAAGCACACCCACACACATCTAGGACACAGTCATACAACACATACACAGGTACTTAAGAAAGCATGCAAAATGACATAGCTAGGACTCAGAATCATGTCTGCATATGGAAGCCTTTTTATGATTTATTTAAAAAGCTAGTCTTGAGATACACACAGATTTCTCTGCTCCTTACAATACTGAATAGTTTTGATGGTCCTTGGTTAAGTCTGACATAGCAGAGACTATCACCAATACTCTCTATCTCCCAGACTTTGATGGGTATGAAAGTTTACTGTCCATTTCCCCTGTGGGTATTTCTTCTCAGAACACAACTATTTTTATATACATAAGAATGAGTAGGTGTGTGTGTTTATATGTGAGTGTGTGTACACATGTTGTTCATATTTACTTAAAGTGTAATTATGAATAAAATGGGATGAATGGAGTCTTGTTTCCAGGTTGTAATCGTTTGAATAGGAATGGCCCCCATAGACTCCTGTGTTCAAATGTTTAGCTTATAGGGAGTGCGATTAATAGGAGGTGTGGCCTTTTGGAGTAGGTGTGGCCTTGTTGGAGAAAGTGTGTCACTGTGGAGGCAGGCTTTGAGGTTTTATATGCTCAAACCAAGCCTAGTGACACAGTCTCCTTCTGCTGCCTGAGGATCAAGATGTAGAACTCTCAGCTCATTCTCCAGTACCATGCCTGCCTGCATTCTGCCTTTCTTCTCACCATGACGATAATGGACTAAACCTCTGAAATTGTAAGCCAGCTGCCATTAAATGTTTTCCTTTATAAGAGTTGCCATGGTCATAGGTCTCTTCACAGCAATAAAACCCTCAGACACAGGTGATAATTAGGGCAAAGAGTTGAAACAGTTTGAGAAACCATGGTTATAAAATCAGTTTGGGATTTTTCCACTGGCATTGACATTAACATTGACAACCAATTGAAATTAACTCTGTAATGACTGTATCTATGGGGCAATAAGCATGAGCCTTTCTAATGCACTGTATTTACAGAACACCTGCATTATATCCTCAGGGTAAAATGGACAAAAGTTTTCTGCTCAGTCATTTGACTTGATTTTCAGTGTAACTATCAGGATTATTTTACTAATTTTCATGTTCGCTTGTTTGTTTGTGTGTTTGTTTGACAGCCAAGGCTGGTCTCAACTTCATACTCCTCTTTCTTCAGACTCCTAAGTGCTGAGGTTAGAGATGTGCACCTTCCCAGACTTAAATTCATTTCAGTTCTTGTTTATTAACACCTCACTCTATCAATGCTGTGGACAAATGGACACCAAGAATAAAATAAGATTTATTCTTTGGAACTATATTGTCTGATTGAGATACATGAACATAGTATGCCTTTTTTTAAAATAACAACTACTCTGAGATAATTTTTATTTAGATATATAAGTAGCATAATTTAGTATTAGGTATGAATTAAAAATTTAGGCGAATTTAAGTCAACTTTGCCTCTGCATAGTAGAGTGCAGTAGGCAATTGATGTTAGGCTTGGTCACGTGACCTGCTTTGTAAAAGGAACCATTAAGGGACATGGCAAGAGCAGAGGCTTTAATTGAGCTGTTTGCTTGCCGCAGCCTCTTGTACTTTTGCCATATGTCCTGAAGAAAACCCACCATTCCTCAGGTTGCTACAGGTCCAAGGTGAATAAACAAACAGGTGGAGTAGACCTACAACCCAGAGGCCAGCCATCATCTGGAGATGTGCAGATTCATAAACAGTAAGTATATGCCTGCACTATCAGCCACTGAGGTCTTGTCATTGTTGTATGACAAAATACAATGAGGATGTCATAGGTCAGCATTAAGACAGTATTTTCAAATGAATAAGGGGATTTGGCTTTCATTTGTTTTCAGATGTTTTCTAACCCTTACATGTTTAGATAAAGACATTTTTATATCCTTTATAAATCCTTAATGTCAATATAAGTTTTTTATTAATACTATCTCAGATGCCTTTATGACATTCAATATGCACAATGTAGATAGTTCTCTATCACCCAAATTTTGTCAAAACAAATTAAAGAGGGATTATTTGGAAAAAAATCTGGATGAAGATAATTAAAATCTCATAAAAAATTATACTCTAATTTGAGTCTATGTGTATAATTCTGAAATAAAGATATGTTGTGATTGGGTGCAGGGTCAGTGATTAGGTTTTTAGGCAACTTTTTCTGATTATTTGAAAATTTTTTTTAAAATTAAGCAAAAGCAGACTTGGAACCTATAACAGATGTATATCTGTCCAGACTCAGTGAATTTTGTTTGTTTACATTTTTCCCACTTTAATATACCCAAGAGGTCCATGCATTGATGCACACTAAATAAACTCAGGAGAATTGTATCATTCATCCCCCAGTTTTACACTCTTCCTCTCCATGCTGCCCATGTCCATAATGAAATATCAGGTGAATTTTTAAAGAGGAAAGAAAGAGATGAAACATCCCCAGAGGTCAAAAATCAACGATCCTTTTGCAGCTGGGACTCCTGGGAAACCCATATACTTTGCTGTTAGCCAGGGTCTGAGACATCTTCTTAAATACTTGGTTTTTGATGACATAAATCAATGATTTCTTTAAGGGAGGTCCTTTAGGGACCAAAGAGTACTGCCTTTGAAATACTAGATAGTCTCTCCCAGTGCAGGGTGGGCCACTGAGTGTAGTCCTTGGTTAGATGTTGCCTTTTAAAAAGCAAGAACTGAATTTCAAGAATAATGGATTTCCAGTCTGGAAGTTCCTCAAAACTTAAACATATAAGTACCATTACTTTAACTCAGCAATTTCATCACTGGATATATATCCAACGGGATAAAAAGAGTGTGTCAAAAATATGAATCCCCATGTCTATCAGAGCATTCACACAAGCCAAAGCAGAGAGTCAACACGCCCAAGCTCAATACTATTGTCTTATCCTTTTTAACAATATAGTCACGTTACACATAATGATGTTTAGTCAAAGACTGACAGCATGTGGAATGACAATTCCAAAAGATTAAATGGAGTTGAAAAATCTCCATCACCTACTATAGCTGCCACAACACTGTAGTGCAACACATTACTCAATTGTGTGTGGTGCTGATGGTGTAAAACTCCACTGTGCTGCCTGCCAGCCATAAAAGTTTACAATATATAATTATTCACAGAAAATAATATTTCATAATGATGATTAAGTTAGTAGTTTGTGCATTCATACTATGCTTTTTATTGTTAGTGCGTACTCCTTATTCCAAAACGGCACATTAGGACATATCTGCATTATTCTCAGGTAGCGCATGGTTACTCCACCTCTTGATTGTATTGAGGCCATGTGGAATGATTGGCCTAAGTTCATGTAAGTTCACTCTGATTCTAAACAAGAAAACCACCTACCCACGTATTTGCCAGAGTGCACTGCACTAGTTCACCCATGGCCATCATATTTATAATACTTTAGCATTATTACTGTTAGGAGTTCCCAGTACAAATAAAAGGTTGTCTTATTTTTCCAAGATATCGCACAGTGTGCAGAAAATGATAGGTCAAAAAAAAGATACATGGCCAACACAAATTCCAATAAACATTATTATCTGGCTTCCTGTAACAGTTAGCTTTTGTTATTTAGAAGGTCTCAAGATCCAAGAGATCTACACAGCAGTTAATCACTTAGCTAAGCTTTCTGGAGATCACCTCGGCAACCACTGTGGCCAGCTGACTCCATGGATCTCTGCTGAAATCTAGGGGTGAGAAGTTTTCTGTAGGTTAACCTAGGATTCTTTACACAGTAGCTACAGGATTCCCAACAACAGGAAAAGAAGGAATCCTCCAATGTTCAAGTGCTTCTTGTATCCTTGTTTGCATCAGCTATTTCTCACTGGCTATACCAGACCACATGGCTTAAACAAAACCATATGGGGACCACCCAGGCTGCAACTGTCAAGAGATGTGAAAGAATCAAAGACTGATTCGACATTGTTGCTATATTTTTCTTTCATTACAGATTCTTCTATCTTGGGTAGCATGTTTCTTTTCTCCAGATCTCTTCATGTCTGCTGATATAAGAACTTTCTTCTCGCTGGGGGGGGTGGCAGGGGGGGTGGCACACGCCTTTAATCCCAGCACTCGGGAGACAGAGACAGGCAGATCTCTGTGAGTTCAAGGCCAGCCTGGGCTACCAAATGAGTTCCAGGAAAAGGTGCAAAGCTACACAGAGAAACCCTGTCTCAAAAAAAAAGAAAGAAAGAAAAAACTTTCTTCTCTTGAGCAATAATAAAAGCAACTATGGCTGTGCCCATTAATACTTAGAATGAATTGCTCTTAAGAGCAAGTCCTAGTAAGGAGAGAACCTTAGATTCTGAACTCGTTTGTGGTTTCCTCCCAAGTTATTCTCCAAGAGTGGCACTCACTAAACAAGATTGTAGCATTCATCTGTTTGTACCATCAAAGCAAAAAAAATATGTGCATTACCTGAGATGTGTTGATTCACTCTTTCCCTTTCCTCTGCTCCTCCCTTACCCTCTGATTAAATAAATTTGTCACAATAAAGTGCCCAATTCCAGCAGTAACTCCTCTTTTTCTAATTCCCAATACAACTCTTTTGATAAAGCTGATTAAAAACAAAAATGTGTCACATTAACCAGCTCCCTCCCTTTGTCCACACACACACTAAATCCCTGTATATGCCCCCAAAAAAGAAATTACAAGGGGTAATTTCCCTTCCCCTCCCCCCAAAAAAAAGAAATTACAGGGGGTATTTTCAAGGGGGGTATCTTTAAGTCCCTTAAGCCAATTTCAACTGACCATGTCAGCCTGTGTTCAGAAGCTTATTTCAGAGAAGCCCAGACACACAGAATGATGTGTTTACCAGAATGTAGCTCCCTGGGGATGAGCCAGGCACATCTGTAATTCTAAGGAGAGTGTAATGAGGAAAAACTGGTGCTACTCTGAATGGCTCACAGCTGTTCTGGAAGCTGATAAATAAGATGCTCTACAGGAGCTCCCTAATTGGAGCCAGTTTTTCTTAAGTGGCTACACAATGTGGTGAAAGACTGGGTGCAGGAATCCTGAAAGTGTGGTTCACATGGAGCTTAGTTTGTCTTGTAAACAGTCCTAATTCCAAACGGTAGAACCTTCTGTTTCTGTCCAAAGGGGGAAAATGTTCACTTCATCTATTTTTTCCACACTAATTAAAGGCAAAATAGCATTACTTTACCCGGTGTTCTCTGGGAAATCCCCTGTCATTGCTACCTGTCTCTTTCCTTCCTCACCTATATTTCCTTTTCTTTCCCCTTTCCTGTTCCAGTGCTCTATTTTTATTCCATCCCTCCTCTTGTTTCTTTTTTCTCTCTCGTTCTCTCCCCAAAGACATTCTCCTTTTCACTTCACTTTCTCCCTTCTTTCCTTCCTGTCTTCAGAGGCACCTGTTCAATGCCCAAATCAAAAACACTGAATTAGTTCTTCTTTTTCAGACAGTTGGTCATGAGGACCTAATGTGAGAATTTACTGGCTTGGTGAGAATTCTTGTAGCATTTTAATTTCATCTGAGATGACCAAATACACTTGTAACAAGCAAAGAAGAGATTTAGCTTCCTGTTGCAAAAGCAACTGGCACAATACCTCCTTTGTGGTTGAAAAGAAAAGGCAATTGCTCCTGGGAGAGACCCCATCTACCTCATTTACTACCTCTGTATATCTTGAACTTAGAATAAGCTTTTAACAGACAGTTGTTAAGCCTCATCTTACTTTTTAAAAAGTACTAAGATAACCAAAATACTACATAAAAACTCTCTGGGTTCCTGTGTCCTAATGTGTAAGGCCTACGAGAGAACATTTAAGAATATTTACAGCATGATTCATCCATCCTTCCTCAAATGGAGCCTTTTGTTAGCTCACATTTAAATATGGTAAGAATCCCTCCTACCATGGGATGCTTTCACTTTATAAATACCAATTGTTCCTGTAACTGTTCCCAGCTTTCCCAAAGGGTCAGTATCTATATTATACCCAGAGGATTGAAACTCCTCACTTTGGGGTATGAGTTATAATTCAGATTCTCAGCATTGAAACCTATATGGCAATCAAGTTTTACTTCAATAATCTGTACAATGTTGTGTCCCAACAAATATACTATATTGTATTACTGTATATACTGAATATACAGTATTCCCAACAAAAATACAAATATACAGAACAGTGACACTTTCACATCTCCTACCCATTCATATTGGAGAAGAGATGGAAAAATGTTTCTGTACACATTTAGATATATTCACAATTTGGGGGAAGAATGAGGCTCTCTGGGAGCATGTGACTCCTGAGTCAAATTGGGAGTCATGAGTGGCAAGGAGAGCACCCTTCAGTCATCAATTCATGTTTCCCAAATTCCCATGGGAAATATTGCAAAAAGGATATAGTATAAACCTAACTTCAAAGCAGAAACAGAGTCCAAAGAACTCATCCACTCTTCAATTCTTAAAGTATCATTCATGTTCCCAACACTACAAAATGCTAATGACACAGAGAACATATAGAAATTACACCATGCCTTGAGAGATTCAGTCTTATGAAGTACATCCCGGAAACAAGTACTCAAGTAGAAAGAAAATACAACTGATGTACTTAGGTTGTCTTCAAGTTCACTATCAGAGTAGCTGCCTCTGGTTTAAGAGACAATTCTTTTGTTGATAGCAATACATTTTAAGCACCTCCCCATCATCTCTACATCTCTCTGGGAAATCATATTAAACTGTTAATAACATTAAATACTTACCAAAACAAGTGGTTAGTTCTCTACTGTGCCATTCAGCACCGTGGGAAATGTTTACAACCCTATACTGTCTTGTAACAAAAAGAAAGAGCATCCCAGATCCTGAAGAGATACTGACTTTGTGGACTTGCACAGCAAAGAACCAAGAGTGACCCCACACAGACAGGATCCTTAGCATTGTGTTAAAGAGATCCAATCTCTCAGCTGCTGAGACACAGAAGTCCAGACAGGTTTTAAAAGACATGTTCCTGATGAAAAATACAGCTGTAGTCACGCCAGTCAAAAGAAGAAAGAAAATCCAAAGAAGCAGGAATTGTCATATTCCACTCTCACATTAATCAATAGCTTCAAATATAATACTCGTTTCTTCTCTGAAGGCTACACAGTATTGCAAGAGATTTTCTTTGACATATTCTTCTCAGCTAAAAATGTTACAGAAGAATTTCAGCGAGCTAAGTGTTCTCTGACAGATTATTTCAATTCTGAAAGCAGGAAATATCGCTTCATCTCTAAAATGTGGGAAATTCTAGACTAGACTGCCTAATGCAACACAATGGAAGAGGATAACCCAAAATATTGTCAACTGTGTGCATATGTGTATGCACTGATCAATTTCATTTAATGTTATCTAAAAAAATCTATAGGGGTTGGAGAGATGCCTCTGTGGGTAAAATGCTTGCTGGGTAAGCATGGGAAACTGATTTCTAATCCCAAATACTAATGTAAATGCTTGGCATGGTGGCATGTATCTGAAACACCAGTGCTGGTATGGATGGTAAAGAATTTTGAATTTGGGGCCTCCATATCAAGCCAGTCTAGCCAAAATGACAAGCTCAAAGTTCACCAAAGGATTTTAGATCAAAAGATAAAGTGGAGAGTGATAGACAAGGGCATTAACAACCTCTGGCCTCCATGAACAAGAACATCCACACATAGGTGCACACACACCACACAAAACCTATGATATATATTCTCATATCCATTTGGAAGTGAAGATGCTGAAGCTAGTAAAGAATAAGTCAAATGCATGAAAGGAATAGCTAATAAGAAGCGATACAGATATTAGGATACTTTGCTTTATGAAGTTACATGAGGGCCACAGTCTGCCTTTAATAAAACAGCAAAGCAAAAGTCAGCTCCACTTTAACATCCTCTGATGAGTTAAAATTAAAACAAGAACACAAGGACATTCATTATTAATTGCACATTCATTCATTTTTCATTTGGGCAGACATAATCAAAAGCCAAGTGGTGACTTTCTTGTGTACTCATTTTTTTAATACTGTGCTCATAACTCTTTTAATAATGCAAATATTTATTATGGGCATCCCTGGAGAATCAAAGGTGCTCAACGAAGGGATTTCTAAATATCACGATGCACTGCTGAGTGAAAACACCAGGATACTTCTACTGTTTAAAGGGTCAGAGCCACGGGGTCTGTCAAAAGGGTCACTCCACACAAAAACAAGGCAGAAGGCTATCCAGTTTCTAGAATAAAGTAGCAGCAGGTATAATCCTCACCAACTGAGCAAGAGGAGGCATGAGGAGATTTTCTCCAGGGTAACAAAAATTACATCACTGGCCTGAAATGGCACCAAAGATAGCTAGTACACATGGACTTGAACACTGTCAAGATTTGGCTCCCCAAATTCTGTTTTATATACAATTTAATTCAATGCAAATGTGTGAATATTCACTACTACACACAAAACATCATACTAGGTTCTGTGAATTTTTTTAATGAATAAAATTGGTTCATCCCATAAGAATCTTAATTGAGTAATAGAGGCTACTGAAACAGAAGTCCGATAACTGAAGGACTTGTGAACTCTGCTAAGAATTTTGGACTTCATTCTGGGAGAAATGCTAGTTAAGGTACTGAAAGTCGATAAAGTCATATATGTCTATGTACATACATACATATACATACATACATACATATATGCACACAAACACACACACAGGGTATGAGGTGTATAGTCAGCTCACATACTTTGATTCTCATATATAAAGGAAAGCTGTGCAATTATCTGGTAGCACAGTTGAAAATCAAATAGAGTGTACCAGGCTAGACATATGGGATATCCATAGAAGATTATTGCCGAAGTTGGAACTAAAACCTATCAAGGAATGTACTATGACAATAGGCAAAATTGATTTGAGATTCCTTTGAGGTTAAAAACTACCATAAATCAACTAATGTGACCTATAATGTAGCAATAAATATTTACAATGCTTCAACTGTCCAAGAGGATATTATAGACGTAAGGAAAGATAACAGGAATAGAGACGAAATAGCAGTGTGTGGCTACTGAAACAGTCGTTGAATTTCATGTTGCTAAGTCTGATGCTTATAGAACACAAGGAAGTTGTAAATTGGATATTTGGTATAAGATCTCCAAGTATTATTTGTTATAAAATCCATTCCTAAATCTGGAGAGGTAGCTCAGCAGTTAGGAGCATTTGCTGCTCTCAGAGGACCAGAGTTCAGTTTCTAGCCTGCAACGCCAGCTCCAGTATTTCTCACGCCCTCTTCTGGCCTGTAGAGTCATTTACATTTACATACACATGCACAGACATACACAGAAATACACATGATAAATATTTTTTAAACATTCTTTCCTGTAATTATTTTTATAATTAATGGTCCCATCTCCCATGAGCCATCTTAAAATATCATTACTAACTTTTAAGTTGCTTTATTTTTTAATTTTTCTAAAGAATAGAGAAGCTTAGTCCAAAAGAAGTTGGCTATGGTTACAATGTCAAGCAAAAGGTATAAGCAGCACACACCATTTATCATGATTGTGTAGTATTTCAAATTTTTCATGGTTAGAGAGATGGAAATGGTCTTTTTTGGTACAGGTCTGTGAACAAACCTGCAAGGTGAAATGAGTTCTCTTCTCCTAAGGCTGCCGTATGTTGTCACATCTTCCAAATAAAGATATCAATACACCCTCACATTCTCAGCTTTTTTTCTCTTCAAACATCGTTACATCAGCCAAGCTTATTAGCAAAGATGTGCTCACATTAACCTCACGTTAGGTCAAAAAACACCCTGTTCCTGGAACTCTAGGTCTTTGGACTGTTCTGGATGTGCATCCCTGGTGAGTTATCTTTCTTTGTCAATAACTTGATTGAGGTGTTCTGATTCACAGTAAAATAAAATCTCAGATAGAAGGTAGGTTTTCAGTCTCTTACTCCTCAGGTCTGTGTGCTTTAGCAAAGCTTGTCATGCCTAAGAGCACAGAAAATGGCATTCAGGACCAATTTAGAAAAGCTCCAGACCCTTGAATGCGATGAGCTGCAAGAAGGGATCCTTAAGTTATTCTATGTATCACTAAGAGAAAGTAGACTGACCCCTGACAGGACAACTGCATGAACTACAACTGACATAATTCAGGTGCCATCTCAAGATGTTAGTCCTTTGATAATAGACGAAGCAAAGGTAAGACCTACACACGATAGGCTCCTGATGGTCTTATTCATTTGTTTGTTGTCTGCTTAATTCACCTGGGTTTTTTTTTTCCATTATTAACATTGATATATAAAATAATGGGTCTCATTATGCACCTGTATTGTATAAGTCATGATAATTTTTTTCTTATTTGTCCCCTTCCTCCAGTCTCTCCCCATAGCCCTTTGTCTGGTTCCTTTCCTTCCCTCAGAGAGCCCCACATTCTGTTTTCATATCACATGCATTTCATAACCTTCTCTTTCCACCTCCACCCCTCTTTTCAGGATTTTCCTGCATTCTCATGATCCATTCTCCAGTTCCATGAACTTCATACACGCACAGTTTTAAATCTAGATTCCACATATTGGAGAAAGTATTTATTTGTCTTTCAGAGTATGGATTGTTTTCCTTAGTATGATGATTTGCAGTCCCATCCATTATTCTGAAAATGTCATAATAACATTTTTCTCTAGTGTGTATGTGTGTCACAATTTTTATTCATTTATCTGTCAATTTTATTTGTTATTTCTTCCAGTGGATTTGCTGACTTGAAGGGTTAAGATAGTTGATCATCTCCCCCAAAGTGAGAAAGAGGGAAGTGTTAGCCTCCCATTTAGGGTCCTCAACAGAACAGTTAACCTGCCATTTTTGCCTAGGAATGTAGCTCAGATAGTAGAGTGGTTGCCTAGCATGTATAGAGCCCCAGGTCCTGTTGTCAGCATCATAAAACAAAAACAGCAACAAGAGCAAAAATAATAAGCCCTGCTATCCCCTTGTAGACCAGTGCCTATCATGTCATGCATATATGGGACAATGAGAGAAACAAAGACTGAATTAATGAAGAATTACAACATGCTGGCCCCACTTGCAGAAATCCAGAGGTTTCTGAGAGGCAGTAGAAGTTTTTCTACATTGACCTACATCCTTTACGAAATCTTCCTACCACAGGAAGCCCTGCGTGTGTAAGGTTCTCAGTGAATGTGTATTGTTGAAATGGGGATGACTATGTCAAGACTCTAGCCTCAGATCCAAACAGAATTGGCAAAGCCTTTGCTTCTGGTCCATGCATAGATGTTGATAATGTGTGCAGGAAATGTCCGCTAAAGCTTTCTCCCAGTGTTTAAGCCTGGATACTGCCCCCCCCACAGAGACTGTTCCTATGAAAATTAGCTAAATCTACCTCCTTGCCTCATTTTTATACTGTAAAGTCTGCCTCCTTGTTTTTCTATATGTAATAATTCTACCTCCTTATTTATCTGTATGCCATAATCCATCCTCTCCACTCAACTCTATATAATAAACAAACTGAGTTTCTAAGTGCTGAGTCTTCTCTATCAGCTGTTGTTTGAAGGTATGTAGAAGACTTCTGGACTTCTAGACTAGAATTGTGGTTGAACATTGTAAGTCACATCTAATGAGCCATGTTAGTAGGAGCTTGGATGATGGTATTACTGAGAGCAATGTGGGTTGTGGAGGCTACCTCAAGAGATTTCAAAGGGGAACAATCTTAGCAACTATAAATCATTCTGGTGATGTTTTAGCAAAGAACGTGGCTGTGTTTGCCCTTGTTCTAAGAATCTGCCTAATGCTAAATTGAAGAATTTTGGACTACATTTGTTGGCAGAGGCAATTTCAAGACAGCCTAATATTATCTGTGTTGTGTGGTTATTAGTTTGCATTCTTATGAAAATTTACAATGAAAAAGAGAAAATAGGGTGAAAAGAAATACAAAATGTACAGTTTGAGAAGAGCTCCAGGAAATTCTATGTTGGAGCATTGATTTGTACTAAAAGAGAGAGAAGAGAAATTGAATTTAAAAAAAATGATGTCCTCTGAATGAAAGAAGTGTGTTGAAACCCCACCTAGCTAAGCTAGTCTTGTAACTTGTAGAAAGGCTTAAGGAATTATTATTTCCTAAAGAAACACACACACACACACACACACACACACACACACACACACACACGCACACACAAGCTTATACGAATATAATTCAAGAATGAGGCCAGACTCTATCCCAAGCAGTCAACAGAATTTGGCAGCTTCAGCTCTGTAATTCTGGCTTTGGAGGCAATAAGGACAGAGGAGTGAAGGGGTTGTGGAATCTTCTTCCACAGTTAAGGAGAATGGCTAAGGCTAAGTGTATGGCAGGGGAGTCCCTACAGGGAAGGCCAGGGAGGCCATTGCATGAAGCTGTGAAAGACGGGATTGTGTTGGAGAACCTGAGATGTTGGAGATGCCAAAGCCATGGAATGTCTATCAAGGAGAGCTGTATGCAAAGCATGGAACCAGCCCAGGAGAAAGAAGTGTGTAGCAGTCAGCAAGATTGAAAGGGCAAAGTCATCTAAGTCCTTTGTCATCAGACCCAAAACTTCAGGATTTGAGGATTTGGAATTTGTCCTGCTGGGCTTTGACCATGCTCTGATCCAGTGTTTCCTCGCTGTACCCCCTTTCCTCCCTTTTGGAATGGTGTTATATATTCTGTGCCATTGTACGTTGAAGGTATGCAATTTGCTTTTTGCTTTTACAGGGGGTTACAATTAAGAGATTGCCTTGAGTCTTGAGAGAGACTTTGAAACAGTATTGAGACTGTGAAAGATTTGGGGGACTTTTGAAGTTAGACTAAATGCATTTTGCACTATGATATGGTCACAAGTCTATGGGAGGGCAGGGAGTGTAATGTGCTGGTTTAAATGGGAATAGCCCCTATAAACTCATATATTTGCATGGTTGGTCCCCAATTGGTGAAAATATTTGGGAAGAATTGGGAGGAGTGACCTTGTCAGAGGAGGTGTGTCACCAGGGGTGGGCTTTGAGTTTTCAAAGCCCAAGCCATTCTCGGTTATCTCTCTTTCTGTCTGTGTCTCATGCTTGTGGGTCAGATGGACGCTCTCAGCTGCTGCTGTAATGTATGCCTGCCTGCCTGAGGCCATGTGGCATCTCAGTCATGGTGGTAATGGACTCTTGTAGCATGAATCTTAAAAGGTCTTATTAATAAAAACAAATCCAGAGCCAGGTATTGGGGTAAACACTGAAAGGTCAGAGAAACAGAATGAACCACAGCCAACCTCACCTCACCAATTCCTCAGCTGATCCTGTTTCCTCAGACTGGAAGCCTCTGAGTCCTCATCCGGAATGAATCTCAGCTGAACTGCTGCTTAAAAGCCTAAAAGCTTAACCAGACTCTAGTTCCTGGTCCTTGTGCCTTATATACCTTTCTGCTTCCTGCTATCACTTCCTGGGATTAAGGCGTGCGTCACTGTGCCTGGTTGTTTCCAGTGTGGCCATGAACTCACAGAGATCCAGACAGATCTCTGCCTCTGGAATGCTAGGATTAAAGGTGTGTGTGCCACCATTTTCTGGCCTCTATGTCCATCTAGTGGCTGTTCTGCCTCTGACCCCAGATAAGTTTATTAGGGTGCACAATATATTGGGGAACACAATATCACCACAGACTCTAACCCTCTGGAATCATGATACCCAGATTAAATGTTTTCTTTATAAATTGTCTTGGTCATGGTATCTTATCACAGGAATAAAAAAGTAACGAAAATACCCCCTTCAGGTCCATTCCCTGGAGCTGTGAGAGGAATTGATAACATACATCTTTTTTTTTTAATTTATTTCTTTTTTAAAAGTTTTCTTTTTCATTTTACATACCATTCCCAATTCTCCCTCCCTCCCTCTTCTCCAGCCTCCCCCCACTTCCCCCAATGCCACCCTCCATCCACTCCTAAGAGAGAGTTAAGGCCTCACTCCCTTGAGGAGTCAACAAAGTCTGCATATTAAGTTGAGGCAGGACAAAGCCCTTCATCTCTGTGTTAAGGCTGAGCAAGGTATCCCACCCTAGGGAATGTGTTCCAAAAACCATTTCATGCACCCGGGATAAGTCCTGATCCCAATGCCAGGCACTCCCCAAATATCTAGTCACATAACTGTTACCCACATTCAGAGGATCTAGTTCAGTCCCATGGATGTTTCCCAGCTGACAGGCCATAGTCCATGAACTCCCACCAGCTAGGGTCAGCTGTTCTTGTGATTTTCCCCATCATGATCTTGACCTCACTTGTTCCTGTGATCCTTCCTCCCTCTCTTCAACTATAGTCTAGGAGCTCAGCCCCGTGCTTGGCTGTGGATCACTGCCTCTGCTTCCATTAAACATACATTTTTACAGCTAAGTCTTTTCTGCCTTATCTTCCTAGAAAATGCCTCATAGTATACAACAGAGATAGACATTCTGTACAGAAAAGGGGAAGAGATCTCGTTAAATGCAGAATGTACCTTGGATGCACATTTCCTAGTAAAAGCTTTGGCTCCTCAAAATAGAGATAAAAGATGGAAAAAAAATTCTACAAAAGAGAACCATGCAGTACATATTAACATTTTACATCTTTTTTTATATCAGAAATTCATAAATGTTCTAAGTAAATCAGTTCCATTTCTCAGTACTTTAAATTGACACTTGACTTGTCTGGGAGACTGTTTTGCAGGTGTGGACCATCAGATCACAGGCCTTCTAGTCAAGGAACAACATCTATGTGGATGCTAATCTATCTTCAACAAAACAACAAATTTCTTTTTAAACCTATTTAGCTAAATACTCCAGAGATCAAACATAATTTCCCTTCCGTTGCTCTCACACTGTCACAATTCTAATTATGACCCTGTTGGGAATACTCGCTTTCTTAAAAATGTAAAATGCAACATAAAAATTTATGAAGCAAATTACTGCAGGTGTAACTGCTCAAGGGTGCAGTGGTCTCTTTGTAACTCCGTTTCTGCAACCAATGCCCTTTTACACTTCATTTTATAGTCAATGTGATGCCTCATTGAAAAGGGAATATTAAAAATAATTTATTAAGATTAAATTGCTTCTTTATATGGCACAATTTTATCTTTCTTACTTTAAAAGAATTCCATTTTAATTTGGTTCCTATGCAATTCCTAATGTGAATTTAGAGACTTAATGGAGTAAGAACTGAAGGCTAATATCAATAAAATGATTAACTTTATATTTGAAGGATTGGTTTGTTTGGTTTAAGAGAAATTTTCAGTGATCAGTTACCCTCAATGGACATACAGTAATCTTCATTCATCGCTTGCCACTATGAATTGGGGAAGGAATATTTGAGATTACTCAATTTATAAGAGGCCAATAATGAATTAAAATACTGTTATCCATTCTACTAAAAAAGAACATATGCTCATAGGCAAATGAATATTTTTAAGTGTTTATACCTTGAAATACAGTCCTCTGAACATGCATAATGTTAATGGACCAATGCTCACTCAACTCTTCTTACTAACGGCCGTGTTTTGTTTTTCTTTTTCCAACTTGACACAAGCTGGAATAATCCAAGAAATCTTAAATGATAAAATGTCTTAGTAAGACTGGCCTGTAGACAAGCCAGTGGGGCATTTTCTTAATTAGTCATTGATGTAGGTGGGCCCATTTCATGATGGACTGTGCCACCCTTAGGCTGGTGGTCCTGTGCTGTGTAAGAAAGCAAGCTGAGCAAACTATGGGGGAGGGCAATAATCAGAGCTCCTCCATGTACTCTGCATCACTTCCTGACTCCAGGTTTCTTCTATGACATCCCTGGATAATGGACTACAAACTGTAAAATGAAATAAACCCTTTCCTCTCCAAGTTGCTTTTCACCATGGGGTTTTATCAGAGGAATATGAAGCCCAACTAAAACAGAAATTGGTACCAGGTCATAGAGTATTGCTGTGACAGACTTTATCGTATGATTTTGAGAGGATTGTGGAAGAATTGTAGAACTTTGGACTAGAAAAGCCATTGAGTGTGCAGAGCTTAATAAATTGTAGAAGGAGCTTAGAAAATAATGCTGAGAGCAGTGCAAAAATGGGGTGATGGAGAGCAGATGAGGCTTGTACTGTGTGAAGGAAGAGGCTCGGTTGCAGTAGAAGTCCCAAGACTGAAAGGGTCACAGAAACAAGTTGGGTCTTGACCCCATATGGCATGGTCAGATTCCAAGAGACAGGGAGTGGGCTGAACACTCACATATCAATCATTAGTCAAGAAAATGACTCAGGGATGTGCCTACAGGCTGATCTGATGGACAATGAACAAAACTGAAAATGAATGATTTAGTTCCATCTGTGTATCAGTCTAGTCAGTAAGGCTAAGTCTTGAGAACTTCTTTGAGGTGGATTGTTTGGGATTAAAAATAATGCAAAATTCTTGACTCTAGTTTGGTTCTTTGTTTTAGTAAATATGACAACTTGCAGAAATTAAAAGGCCTTCCTGAGACTCAGTTTCCTCCTCTACACTAAGGGAAACCCCTAACAGAGAATCAGTGCTGTGATTGTTGTTCCATTGGGCAGAGCCGGAATCATTTAAAATGGTACACAGGACAGAAGGTCAGTAAAGGTTAGTTGCCCTCCTCTCTGTGCATTTATTTGGCTTGGCAAATGGAATCAGTAAGGCTGATGTAGTGGGCAAAACAACACCAAATTTCGTGTTGCTATTTTGTGTCTATATAAAGTACTCTTCAAAGTTAGATTAAATTTAATTTGTTGAATATGCTTGCTTCACCATAAAATAATGGTTTCTTTTTTACTCTATTACACACTATTACACACACACACACACACACACACACACACACACACACACACACACTCAAATAAATTGTCTATTTATATTCAGGGTCAACTTGGTTTTGAGGGCCATAATAGAGTCAATATTTTGCAGTTCATTGACTTAGCCACTGAGTAAGCCAAATCACCCATTAAAATACCATCATCTGGTTATTTAAATTACACAGATATAGAAGAGCTAAAAATGAAGTAAAATTGCATCCCAGATTATATAATTGGATTTGGCATTGATTTGTTTTGTCATAGGTTTGAGCTTGGTATTGCCAACCAATGAGCATATTTGTTTTTCAATTTAACATGACAAAAATTATGAAGATGTATTACTTTGTGTGATTCAACCTGTGCATAGCACATTTAGACAGTGATTTAAAGTCTTTAAAAATAGATATTCCTCAGGTTAAGGATCACTACTTCTCAATGACCCAGGCCCTGGAGTTGAGGAAGCCATTTCCACAAAAGATACTAGATAGGTATTTCTCTAACATTTTTCGTTAAAGAGCAATCAGCAATTATGACATTCTGCAGAGACAAGTTAAAATACATTAAATGTAAAAATCATTTAAAATATTATGTAACTGATACCATTGTAGGTTTGTAGCAGGTAATACATAAGTGGATAAGCTTACAATCTCTAAAGCCAAACGGCTTTTGACAAATGGAGAAACTAAGACACACATAAATTAAGCTCCCTATCCAAGTTCTACATTTATTAAGTGGAAAAGACAAAACTGGAATCTCATCAATACTAATTGCCACATTGTCAAAGAATGGCTGCAAGATTTAGTAAGTCATGGAAAGTCTTCAGATTGTGCCTGGCTATTGATATTTACAGGAACTTCCTCAAGTAAGACATTGTCCATGGCAATAGTTAACAAATTAAATAAAGATGAAGATAGACAACAAGTACTCAAAATCTACACTAGGTTAATCATCCTCCTAAATTTAGAAAAAGAATTTGTTCAATATAAGAATGATATATGATTGCTATATTTTCCTGAATGCTTGCAAATATAGAAATATTTGATATTTGATTGGAAAGGTCGGTTCTACAAAGAAATATTCTAGAACTTCTTCAAATCACTGATGATAGCTGTGTGACCTTGACATTCCATACAGTCTCTCTGGGTTCCATGGGAACATGAGGATAATTATAGTACTAACCTGGAAAGGATTAGAATGAGTTAACATGTTTGGGTTACAACAGTGTCTGGAAATAGTAGGTTTTCAATTAATGCCTTATATTGCTGTCATTATTTCTAGAGGATTTCTTAGTACTTTCTAAAAATAATTAAAATCCAAAAGTGAAGTAGAACCACCTCCAAGGCTAGTGCATGTACTCAAACATGTGCATAGAAAACATAGACAAGCTACTTGGCCACTGTGAAAACCACGTTTTTAAAGTCAAACAGTTTTTACCTTTTCAAACTATACTTGGACAATAACTCCAGGCTGGGGTGACAATTTAGTAAGAAAGGTACCACACACACACAAGGACCTGAGTTCAGATCTCCAACACCCATATTAAAATTAAATTAATTAATTACATGTGCATTTGTAATCCCAGCACCAGAAAGGGGCAGACAGGCCACCCAGCCTCTGCAAAATTGCTGAACTACAGGTTCAGTGAGAGGTATCTCTCAGAAGAATAAGGTGGAGAATGGGGAATTGAGGAAGGCACTTGATATCAGCCTTTGGCCTCCACATGTATATGCACATATGTACACACACATACACAAGACACAAAAAAAGTGGAGGAGGGAGGGAAAGATGAAAGAAGAGAGAGAGGGAGAGATTAATAACCTTTATACTCTTACAGAGATTATAGCCATAGAGGGGGAAAAAAACCTAAAAGATGCAGATAACATTGGAAAGGATGAACTGCAATTGTAGCATAAGATGAACAGTGATTGGTGCATTGTGTACCCCTCCCAGGAAGTCTTTCTTCCAAGTTCTTCAGGCATTTGCTGCTGTTCTTGTCCTACAAATCGTGTTAGACATGATCTTTCCAGAGTGAACATGCCTAACCTCTCTGTTTGGAAAAACACTCCCTTTTTAATTTGCAACCAAACCACCATCGTGCTTACCATCCTCCTCATGCGAATAACAATATGTAATTATTTCATTTGCTTGTCTTTTTTCCCTCCTACCAGAACAAAAACTCAATTAAGAGCAAGATTTCTCTACATTGTGCCAACTGCTCATCCACTAACCTAATTCAGTATTTGGTACATACTGGACATAACAAATATTTGTTTACTAGATTAATAAAGGGATGGAAAGACTTTTTATTCATTCTCACTTGATGCTTTATTAAGGGAAAGATTTAATAAGTTATCCCTGAATTGATAAAAAAAAAAAAAAAAAGCCTTGTACATTTCTGTTTAGCCTCTATGAGCTGTTTGGAGTGGATTGCCACGATCCCAAGAAACTGGCTGAGTAGGGGCAGGGTAGAGGATGCACAGTGAAAACTCCTGTGAGAGACAACAGGGAGCCCCCAGAGACAGTGTGAGCATTCAGGGGAAACAGAAGTCCACAGGCCTTGGGATAGCCAAAGCTTCATGATCCTGAAATCTGCTAAGTGGTGTTGGTCTCCAGTTCCTCTACATCGCTGACAGGTGTATAAACTAGAAATCCTCTTTCATGCTCTGAAGCTGCTCTGGGCATGCTGATCAAGCACACAGGTCAGAGTAGAACCATGGGGACCGACTTCATAGCTTCATCCATGACTTGAACAGAGTGCCAGATGTGCTGAGTGACAAACTTGTAATTCAAAGAACATGGCACCCTCCCATCCTCCGTGGTTCTAGATGTCATTGTACATGTTTGTCTGTCTGTGAAACTCATCTTTACCTTTTATGTTCATCCCAGCATTTTTGGTGCAGAATGGAATTCAGTATAGAGACATTTGTCCTAATGCAAGGCTTGCAGATATATTCACTCTTCTTTCTCCATTTTCATCCTCTATAATCAATAGGATACTTAGTAGAATTAGCTACTTTTACAGATAATAAGCATGAGTCCTCCAAAATAGCACTATTAAAACTCATGCCCAAGAACAGAAATATTATCCTGAGCACAATATAATCTTTAGAACTACCCTCCTGTGATACTTGACCTTGATTGTCAACCAGATGGAATTTAGAATGATCATGAAACCAAACACTGGCTTTGTCTGTGCAGGAGAACCTAGATTAGTTGATGTGTGAAGACCCAATTTAAATATGGGTAACACCATTCCATGATCTTAGACTGGGTGAAACAGAGCTGGGATGAGCATTCATCTTTCTCTGTTTTTTGACTGTGCAATGTGACCGACCACATGCCATCTGCTCCTGTAGGCAGACCTTTCATGCCTCAGATTGCAAGTCAGAATAAACCCTTCCTTCTTTGAGTTGATTTTGTCAAGAATTCAGTTCTAACATGTAAAGTAACAGATACACGTGTTTATCATTTGCAATAGCATTACACCATTTTTTCAGATTTTTTTTTTATTTTATTTTACAATACTATTCAGTTCTACATAACAGCCACAGATTCCCTTGTTCTCCCCCTTCCTGCTCCCCTCCCCTTCCCCCCAGCCCACCCCCTATTCCCACCTCCTCTAGAGCAAGGCTTCCCCCAAGGACTGAGATCGACCTGATAGACTCAGTCCAGGCAGGTACAGTCCCCTCCTCCCAGATTGAGCCAAGCGTCCCTGCATAAGTCCCAGGTTTCAAACAGCTAACTCATGCAATGAGCCCAGGACCTGGTACCACTGCCTAGATGCCTCTCAAACAGATCAAGCCAATCAACTGTCTCACCTATTCAGAGGGCCTGATCCAGTTGGGGGCCCCTCAGCCTTTGGCTCATAGTTCATGTGTTTCCATTCGTTTGGCTATTTGTCCCTGTGCTTTATCCAACCTTGGTTTCAACAATTCTCGCTCACCCAATGATGGAGAAATGGCTGAGATCTACATAAACAACCTGGACATGAGTGGGAGCAATGAAGGTCCAAGGTAGAGGGAAAGAGAGAGGGAGATCCCAACTGGATCAAGAACAGAGAAGGAGAACAAGGAATGGGAGACCATGGTAAATGAAGACCACATGAGAAAAGGAAGAAACAAAGTGCTAAAGAGGCCCACAGAAATCCACAAAGATACCCCCACAAAAGACTGCTGGCAATGGCCGAGAGACAGCCAGGACTGACCTACTCTGGTGATGAGATGGCCAAACATTCTAATAGTTGTGCCAGAAACCCCATCCAAGGACTGAGGAATCTGGAGGCAGAGATCCATGGCTAGGCCCCGGGTGGAGCGCCGGGAGTCTAATTATCAAGAAAGAGGAGGATTTATATGAGCGAGAATTGTTGAAAGCATTACACCATTTTTGACAGAAATTTCCCTTTTTGAATATTGAGCTTTTCAGTGCCTATCAGTACAATTTCTACCAGAGCTATCCATTCTGTTATGGCCAGCTCCCAATTCACATACACACACACACACACACACACTAATGCCCACTTGCACACACATGCACACACACACACACACACACACACACACACAAACACACACATTGTGAAACTTATAAATTAGTATTGTTAGCATTGTCATCATTATTTTAGTTGTTTCTTGAGTTCACGTTTTTTAACTATTTTTTGTACTTTGAGGTTAGAATATAATTACATCATTCCCACACACATACCTTCAATTTCCTCTCTCCAACACCTCCCAAGTACCTATAACCTTTTTCTCTTTCAAATTCATGGACTCTTTCTCTTTAATTGTTGTTTGTTATACATACATTTCAGGAGCCATGCACCTAGTCTCGGATCAGCATATGACTACTTGTCTGATAGGTTTCTTGGGGCCAGACAATCTCCATGGAAAGAGATTCTTACTTGGCAAGGACCAATAGACCATGAAACAGGATAGGAATTACAAAATCCATGCAGCTTGCAGGCTCTTGTCTCTCTCATTGTGTTGTTGATCCTTTGGGTTGGTTTTAGTTTTATTTTGTCTGTAATTTCCCGGGAAATTCTGTTCTTTCTTGAATATCTTCTCCTAAGATTCAGCAGGGAACTAATGCTTCTCAAATCTCTTATCTGGAATTACTAACTACAACTCCCAA
Organism: Peromyscus leucopus; assembly: GCF_004664715.2. Classification (NCBI taxonomy): domain Eukaryota; kingdom Metazoa; phylum Chordata; class Mammalia; order Rodentia; family Cricetidae; genus Peromyscus; species Peromyscus leucopus. Next base: position 98,210,158 of record NC_051067.1, on the reverse strand, counting down.
TTCTGGGACCTTTTCGGAGTCAATAGGACAGTAAAGTACATAGGAGAAAATAATACTTGGAACATTAGCCATGTCTCACAGTTCTGGAAAGGACAGTAAGACATGCATACATAGAATAAGGGGAAAGCTTCAGAAAAATACATAGTGCCAACTGTTGAGAGTAAGTTCCCAGGACACCAATCATATAGAATCAATGATGGGACCTAGTATGATCCAATGGGGAAAGTGTAATGTAAAATATGGATGGAGAGATCCATCTTTACCATACACCGGAACTTATATTGGTATGGTATAGTAGGATGAAAAAGAGTGCTTTGTCAAAGTCTGCCTTTTTCAGAGAGATTGAGACATGAGATCCTCTTGCAGAAAAGGGAACTCTGTAAAAGCATACCTTGCAGACATGAAAGAATTGTCTGGGTTTGAATATTGTTGTCCTTAAAGCACTGTGCCCACGTCTATTACTTTGTAACATTGTAACCACAAGTAGCTGCCAGCTGACATACGTGCTGTGAGAGCAGGGTGTGTCTGGCTCAATATTTAGTTAAGCTGCAAAAATGCTGAACTCTATGACTAGAATAAGATTATGTAAGGGATGGGAAAGTGTATTTGGGGAAGCACAAAGGGGAACAATGGGGGCTTTCATACTGATTACAATATATTTTTTGAAATATGATGTATTTCTTAAAATTCAAAAATAGGAGCCAACAATAAAGCTGATTGTGTAACCCTCATAGAAAAAAACTCTGTTAAAGTATAAAGATGGCTTGAGTTTTCAGGGCCACTTGAGTGCAATCCACCTGGTAGTCAAAATTTTTCCTTGAGCCGATGCCCCTTCCCTGACTCAGGACCTAAACCGCAAGCAGAAGCAGAACCATGGCACATACACATATACTATTACATACATATTTTGTAATATGTTTATTTACAGAGATAGAGAATCTGCTCAGTCTCTATAATTTTACTTGTGTGTATGTTTCTAGGGCTGACCATTTGATATTTATAACCAATTGATGTGCTCTTCCTTAGAAAAGACTATTTCTCCAGCTTTCAGAATTCCTTAGTAGCCTGGAGGTCTTTGCCTGTGGTTGAGGTCTCCTGAGCTTTCCCCACCATCCACATTAGCATGTCTGTTGGAGCTATCCTTATTCTGGCCTGTTTAAGCAACCCATGTTAGTGAGACTTCATAGGCATAGCTTTTCTGACTTTTCTTGGGCACACAATCTCACAACAAACTTCCTATTCCTCTGGCTCTTACATTCTGTTCCACTTCTTCCTCCACAATGATCCCTGAGCATTTATGGTAAGAGTGTTTTGTAGATGTATCTGTTGGAACTGGGCTCCACAAATCTGCATTTTGATCAGTTGTAGTGTTCTGTAGTAGTCAACATCCAGGGCAAAGAGAAGTTTCCTTCAAGAGGAGTGAGAACTATATTTACCCTTGAATATAAAAACAAAGATCTAGACTATTGTTAGGGATCCTGCTGGTTTTAAACGTGGTGATTGAAGATGTGCCACCAAAACCCATAACTACACTAGTCCAGGTACTTGACTAGCTTTCCAATACCAGGCATGATTTCCCTCTTGTTACATGGATCTTAAATCCAGTTATAGAGTTGTTGGTTACCACCACTGTAATGAATGAGAATAGTGCCCATAGGCTCATATATATGACTGCTTAATCCCCTGTTAGTGGAACTATTTGAGAAGGATTTGAAAGTATGGCCTTGTTGGAGAAGGTATGTAACTGGGGGTAGGCTTTGAGGTTTCAAAAGTCTATGTACCATATCACCTGCTAATAGTGATAACTTGACCTCTTCTTTTCCTATTTGTATCCTTTTAATTTCCTTTTCTTGCCTTACTACTCCAGCTAGTACTTTGAGCACAATATTGAAAAGGGATGTGGATAGAGGATATCCTATCTCACTCCTAACTTCAGGAGGAATGCTTCAAGCTTTTCCTCATTTAGGATGATATTAGCTGTGGGTTTCTCATACATGGCTTTTATTGTGTTGAGATGTATTTCCTCTAACCCTACATTCTCTAGGACTTTTATCATGAAGGCATGTTTTTATCAAAGGACTTTTCTGCATCCATTTAGATAATAATGAGATGTTTATCTTTAAGTCCATATGTGGTCTACTACATTTATTGACTTTTGTATGTTGGGTCATCCTTGCACTTCAGGGATAAAGTCAATTTGGTTACGGTGAATAATCATTTTAATGTATATCTGTATTCCATTTGCAAGTATTTCTTGAGCACTTTTGAATCTATGTTCATTAAGGATATTGGCCTATAGTTTTCTTTTGTGTGTATCTTTACATGACACTAGTTACATGGAAGAAGTTTATTAGAGTGCTTCTGTTTGTTTTGCTGTTGTTACTGTTGTCATTATTGTTGTTATTATTTATTAGATTAAAGAAGGATTGGCTGCAGATCTTTTTTGAAAATCTGATATGATCCTCATATTAATCCACCTGGCTCTGGACTTCTCATTTTTGCTTGGAAGGCTTTTAGATACTATTCCAATCTCATTTGTTATGAGTCTGTTTAGGTCCTTGATCTCCTTTTGGTTTAATTTTGGTGGTTTGGGAGAATCTAGAAATTCATCCATTTCCTTTAGGTTTCCCAACTTAAAGAAATTGAGCATTTTAAAGTAGTCCCTTATAATAGTCTAAATTTCTTTATTAACTGTTGTAATATTTCCTTTTTCATTTCTGATTCTATTAATTTTGATCCTCTCATTATTTTGGTTAGTCAATCTTATTTATGTTCTTGAAGAACAAGCTCTTATAGTCATTGATTTTTTTTGAATTGTTTACTTTGATTTGATTTTATTAATTTCTGCTATGATTTTTTTATTTCCTTGCCATCAACTGGGTTTGGATTTGGTTTGTTCTTGTTTTTCTAATTCTTTAGTTGTTGTGTGTTTTCATTTTCATTTAGTTCAGGAATTTGGGTTTTGTTTTGTTTTGTTTCCTCTTTTCCTCTTTGACCTAATCCTTATTCAGAATTATATCAGACTTTCAAAAAAATCTACAGTCAATTATTCTTAAAATATTGAAAAACAACAACAAATCAAGCCATTTGTTTGTACTCTTTCTTATTCTTTAATGTAAGCATTGAAAGTTGTAAGTTTCCCTCTCATGAGTGCTATAAGGTGTCTCAAGATTTTGTTATGTTATGTTTTAATTTTCATGTAGTTACAGAAAATATTTTGGTTTCTTTCTTGATTTCATCTATGACCAATTCATTATTTAGAAATGAGTTGTTCAATCTCAATGAGTTTGTTTATTTTCTAGAGATGTGTTTGTGATCAGTTTTGAGTTTTATTGCATTGTGGTGAGATGCTGTATGTAGAATTACTTCAATCTTTTTTTTTCTTTTTTTTTAACTATTAAGAAATTTTCTGTCCATCACTAACCACATATGCCCCTCTCTTCCCTCCTCACCCCAACCCACCCCCCATTCCCACTCCTCCAAAGCAAGGCCTCCCATGGGGAGTCAGTAGAGCCTGGTACATCAGTTGAAGCAGGTCCAAGCCCCTCCCCCTGCACCAAGGCTATGTAAGGTGTCCCACCATAGGCCCTGGACTCCAAAAAGCCCACTCATATACCAGGGACAGATCCCGATACCCCTGCCAAAGGGTCATTTAAACAGTTTAAGCTAAACAACTGTCTTGACTATGCAGAGGGCCTAGTCCAGTACCGTGGGGGCTCCACAGCTATTGGTCCACAGTTCATGAGTTTCCACTAGTTTGGTTTGGTTGTCTCTGTACATTTGCCCCATTATGATCTTGATGTCCCTTGCTCATAGAATCCCTCTTCTCTCTCATCCACTGGACTCCTGGAGCTCGGCCTGGTGCTTGGCTGACCCTAACAGGGATACATGTATTGCCCTGCGAAGAAGAAATAGATGAGATCTCCATGAGCAAACTGAGGGTGAAGGGAGAAATAGAGGATAGGGGATAGGAGATGAGAACATAAGGGAACCAGATGTTTGAGCTGGAACAGGGACAGAGCAGGAGAGCAAGGAAAGAGATACCATGACAAATGGAGACATCATGGTAATAGGGAGAAACAGGATGCTTGGGAAGTTCCCAGGAAGCCACAAGGATGACTCCACCTTAAACTACTAGCAATAGTGGAGAGGGTGCCTGAACTAGCCTACTCTGGTGGTCAGATCATGAATACCCTGTCATCATAGAGTTTTCATCCAGTAACTGATGAAAGCAGATGTAGAGATCTACTTCAATCTTTGTGAATGTGTACAGATTTGTCTTGTATCCCAGGATATTTATTTTAAAGACACTCTCATGTGCTGCTGAGTATAATGTATATTCTTCAGTATTTGGGTACAATATTCTGTATATGTCTGTTAAGTCCATTTGATTAATTCTAATGTTTCTCTGATTATGTTTTGTCCTAATAACCTGTCTATTGGAGAAAGTGAGTTATTGAAATCACCCACTTTTAGTAGGTTGATGTTAACCAGTGTCTTTAGTTCCAGTCATACATTTTTTATGAGTTTGGCTGTACCAGCATTTAATGCATATATGTTTATGATAATAATGTCTTCTTAATTAACATTCCTTGATTAGAATGCAGTGCCCCTCTTTATCTCTTCTGATTACTTTTAGTTTACAGTCCATTTTTGTCAGATATTAGGATAGTAAAGACCTCTTGCTTCATGGCCCATTTGATTGGAGTATTTTTGTATATCCTTTTACTCTAAGTCAATGTTTATCTTTAAACCTAAGATGTGTTTCTTGTAGACAACAAATAAATTTTGTTTTTTCACCCTTTCAGGCAGGCTGTATCCTTTTGATTGGAGAACTGAGGCCATTAATATTTAAAGTTATTTGTTGCTGAAGTTTTTTTGGTCCTGCCCAGCCCCCGTGGCCCCAAGGTCCCACAACCACTCAGACCCAAATAAACACACACAGGCTTATATTATTTTTAAACTATGGCCATGGCAGGGTTCTTGTTAGCTAGCTCTTATATCTTGAATTAACGCATTTCTATAACTCTATACTTTGCCATGTGGCTTGTGGCTTACCAGTATCTTTACATCTTGCTTCTCCTGGTGGCAGCTAGAAGTCACCTCTGCTCTTTTTTGCTCCTTCCTCTCTCTCTAGTTAGAATGTCCCACCTAACCTTAATTTGCCTCACCATTGGCCAAACGACTTTATTTATCAAGCAATCATAGCAACACATTTTCACAGCATTCAGAATGACATCACCCATCAGTTATTGTTGAAAGCAGTCATTGTGTTGTTGGTTTAAGTATTTTTGTTTGTGTTCTTCATGGTATTTGTGTTTTAATAATTATAGCTTCATATTTATACCTATGATTTCTCAGCTTTGCACATTTCCACATTCCTTTCTCCAGCTTGAAATATTACTTCCTGTATTTTCTTTACACTTGATTTGTTGGACATAATTTTTCCTAGGATGTTCATGCTGTGCAAAGTTTTTTTTTTTTTTTTCTCCTCCAACCGTAGCAGATAGTTTTTCTGGGTATATTAGTCTAGGTTGCCAGTTGTGATCTTTTTGGATTTGAAAGGCATTGCTCCCATCTCTTCCAACTTTCAGCATTTCTATTGAAGTGTCTGTTGTTATTCTGATGGTTTTTCCTTTACATACGCCTTGTGTTTTTTCTTCTACAGCTTTCAGTACTCTTTCTTTGTTCTATACACTTGTTTTTTTTTTTTTTCACTATGACATACCATTCAGGTTTTCTTTTTCAATCTTGCTTATTCAAAGTTGTATATTTTTGGTGTCTGTATGGATATGTCTTTCCTTAGTTTAAAGAAGTTTTCTTCTATGATCTTGTTGAAGATCTGGTCTATGTCATTGACCTGGGATTCTTCTCCCTCATTTATTCCAATGATTTGAAGATTTGGTCTTTTTATAGCATGTCACATTTCTTGTGTATTCCTTTCCTGTTTGTTTTTTTTTTCCTTAATTTTAAATTATTTACCTATTTCATCTAGATCCTCAATTTTATTTCTGAATCCTGGCATTCTAGTTTCTGATTTCCTTTGCCTTTTCTAATTGGGTTATTTGGTTTTCAGTTCCATCTTCATTTCAGTCTGAGTCCTCTTCAACACTGCTATCTATCTCCTTATTGAAGTCTGTTCTCATTTTCTGGATTGTCTTCCTTTCCATCAGCCTTGTGATTTTTGAGCATCGCTCAGGCTTTTATTCCCTTTAAGGTCATTAAGCCATTTCTTTACATCTTCTTTAAATTCCTTTAATTCTTTGATGAATCTTATAATTTTTCTTTTAAATATCATGTCCTGTGGTTCATCTGGGTAATTTTCATTGGCAGGTATTTCTATAGGAATGGAAGGGCTTTGTGAGGAGATACTGTCTTGATGATATCTTTGTAGTATTTTTATGATGAGAGCTGAGCACGTGGCCTCACTCTCTTAGTACTGTTTCTTATATGGACAGAGCAGATGGGGGCAGAAAAGAGGTTGTGTGAGTCAAGTGGGACCTAGAGGTTGGGTATGGCTTACGTGGGATGATGTTAGGTGAACATGGAGGACTGATCTTGTATGCAGGAAAACTTGAAGAAAAATGAATGCATGTGTGGGTGTATATTTCTAAATAATAGCTGTGAATTATATCAATATGAAAATTGGACAAAGCTACACACTCAGATTGTATATTTGAAGTTTTATATATTTATCTTATATATTACTTGTATGTTATTTGTACATGATTTGTATGTTATTTGAAGATTTGTATATTTATATTGGAAGTAGCCATGTTCTATGCAACTATCACAAACAAACACTCAACTATTGCTCCTATGGAAAATTAAGTTAGGTTTCTATGAGCTTTTCTTCAAAATGTTTTAAACAACTGATCAACCCATAACCTAGTTTTATTCATATTTCTGTTTAAAATGCATAGTTTGAACATCATTGATTCATTCACACCAAACACAGAACCCACAGCACTAGAACTGAAGGCTGACCTTACCTGCCCTATGAAACACATCACAACTTTCTCATGAAGCATCAGTTAGTACTTCAGCATTAGGACTGAGGGCCTTTTAAACAGTAAAGTCACCCGAAACCCTCACAGATCTGTAAAATGTGTGCTACTAAACAGATCACAAAAAAGCCTTTGTTTACACCATAAGATCTGAAACAGGAATCATGTTGGCTTGTTCAACCTGAGCCAGAAATGCACACATTTTATGATACAAATTTTTCTGCTGATTTGTATATATACAATTCCATGTAATATATGCATGTGTGCATACATACATATCCAATGGCTACAAAAACACCTCTGCTATTGGACTGGGGGATACAGATACATTTTAGTATGTAGATGAATTCACAAACACAAATTCATGAATAATGAGGATTGAATGTGTGTGTTTCTATAATATATGAATTATATACAACATTAAAAATCATCCACAGAAATGAAATCTGCAGGGCCTATGCTTACTTTGTATCCTATTTTTCTATCACATAAAAGAAGCTCGGAAGTGTGATTGAAGTGATTAAAATAAAGAAAAGAATAGAAATCTACATGTTTTTATCTTTAATCATGGTCTTTGAAATCTTGGCTGGAGGCTTTTTCAGTAAAATCTGATTTCTACTGCTTCAATGTTCTACTAAAATTTAAAACACTGTTGTGATGTCTAATGTCAAATACTGTCCTTGGCAAGAATATAGAAAAATTAAAGAAATATGAAATCAGGTCCACCAGCCCTTCAAAGAGATAAAAATCATTAATATTTAGATGCATCTCCTCCCAGCTCTTCTTAATGCAGTTCATATACAGGTGTGTAAACCTCTTTAAAACCAAAGTCGGAATTATATGCTTTCCCTTTCTGCTTTTATTATTTTTATGAGTGTGATTTCAGCATCCCTCTCACTGCATTTCAGATTGTGCTCCCCTTCCCCTTCTGAAAGGCACTGAAGGCTCCTCCTGTGGCTGCCTTAGCTGAATAAATAAATGCATATGAGGGCCTCTACTGGGGAGACTAAGAATTCTGCTGGATTTTTTTTTTCCTCTCCTTAAGAGATTCCCACTTAGCTAAAGAATCATTTCTACAAACACATGGAAACTCACATTAATACAGATTGCCTATGTTATAATTGACCTCTGAGTAAGTGTGGACATTCCACAGCAATTCAGCTCAATCAAATGTCCCTGGAAATATGCACACAACTTCAACACCAGAATTAGAGTTTTAAGAAGTACATTTCAGTAACTCTCCAGAAGCCAGAAAGTTGACACTCCAAGTTCAATCTGTCCTGACATTATTGTTTTTCAGTACAATGAGAGCTAATGTGGACACTTCTGTCTTTGTGAATTACAAAAAGCAATTCTGGATGGAAGAAAGGAGCAATTTCCACTCTTTTGTTCTCTTAGGTGTTGCATGATTATCTTACAACAAGCAATTTCTAAGCAAACATAATCACCTAAGTATGTACATATAATGCTATCATGACAGAATTCTCAGAAAGCCTCAACTGATACCAAAAATGTCCAATTTTACTGTTCTCTTATTTTGTTCTTTGCCCTAAGGAAAAATTAAATAGTCCTCAAACCAAACAAATTTAGACAGTTACAACAATTATGTGGGAAAAAATTATGTGAATTGCATCCATTTCTTAAAATATCATAAATATGCATATAATTTGTTATATAAAAAGAATTAATCAACTCAAAGAAGTGTCATAAAAAGAAAATTTAACAGTGTTAGACTCTGGCATGTGCTAGAGTTTTTTAATTACTATATAGTCATTAGTCAATTGTTAAAATTAAGCTAAATTTAGACTTTAAAACCCAATATACAGCCCAAAAGTTCATCATTAAAGTTATCACAGAAGATGTTTTTAACTTTGAATTAAAGCAAACATTTCTCACTCATAAACAAGCAAACAAACAAAAATCCTATTGCTTTTACATTTGAAAGAACTTCCTCTTACTGTGAACAAGGCCTAGAATTTGTATAAATAGAATGAACTTACAATCAGCCTGCTAACCTGTGAGTTGGCAAACCAGGAAGGTGATGCGCTCCTTTCTACAGCCTCCTAGGTCCTCTGGAGCTACCTTCACATCACTGGCTCCTCACAGCTTTTCTAACCACATATTTGCTCCTTGCCCTGGGCTATCAACACACAAAAGGGACAGTTGTGAAGCCACCACTTCACAAATAATCAACAAGGTATACAGATACTCCCAGGGATGCTAAACCACCTTGAGTTGTGCTGCCTTAGTGGAACTCTGGTTCCCATAGGGAACTGCAGAGGAGTTCACACTGTCAGTGCTGTGGATCAGCATATTTAACATTTGTGGGCACTTATCAGATATGGCACATTTTACCCACATCATTTCATTCCATTCACACAAAAACTGAACAAGATAATCATTAATCATGTACACCTTGAAAAGTCTAACTAAACCTTATAAACTTTAAATTCCTCATGTATGAAATGGAAGCTGATTGGTAATTATAAACTAAAAACCTATGGTGAAGACTCTATAAAGCAGACAGAAGTTTACAGCCATAAAAAGCAGGAATGTTGCATATCCAAAGCTGAATTATCTAGGTAGGGCTGTCTGTAGTCCCATTAATAATCATTTTATTTCTGCCTGACCCTATATCCTTTCAATTGCTAGACAGAACTTTTGGGATGTAGTGGCTTAACAGAGCAGTCGCTTCCACCATCCCAATGGCTAAGAATGTCACCAAGTAACATCTAAAACCTATAGCAGAGATTTCACCACTTTGCTGTAGTCTGACTACCTGCAGTCCCCACCAGCGTATATTGTAAATGCCTTAATTTATGATTTCCTTTTGTTCTGTAACTATCAAAAGTTCACGAAACCAGTGTGTTGGAACATGTCAATTGAGGTAACTTGGATCCGTGTTCACAGGCCATAGTCACTCATATAAGTGGCTCAGAATAAATCCCTTTCTATTCCCTTTGGGAGGAGAGGTGTGTTTTGCATCAATATAAGCCAATTAGGTAGTCCTGAGGCAGATAGAATCCAAATATGGGTCTATACCTCCTATTCTCAGACTCAAAGTCAAACTTATCTTTCTTTGCACACATTCACCAAGTCGACATTGAGTGTAATAAACTACCAGATCTACGTCTGAAACAGAGGAATTGCTTTCTTAATTGAGATGTTGATGGAGCCAAAAGTGGAAAAAGTGGATATATCAAAACATGGCTCATGTGGGACATTCATGCAGTGTCACAAACGTTTGTTCTATGACCATAGAGAGCAAACTTGGGCCGTGTGGCACTGTCATGCGTGGGCCAGAAACAAAGCGCCACACTGCCACCTGCAGCAGTCTGGGTTTTCTAAGAGACTTCATGAAGGTGAACCTGGAATTCTTGATTTCACTGCAGGATAGATATTCAAAGGGGTCATATGGAAACCTAATTTAACAGAAACTTCCTAAAATATATACATTTATGAAGGCATTCTACATAAAAATCAACAAATAATGAGGGAGGCAGAGTTTCAACTGGACATTTCTCATCAACAAGTGAAGCTTCTAGTGCCAGGAATTGGTTACATATAATCAAGTTGTTGTCCGAATGGGTTCCATATGGAACCCCCAAACTACTCAGACCCAAGGTTATTGGTTGTTAGCCACAAACTGCCAGTAAAGCACTATTGCTGAAGACAACACCCACACAGCTCACTGAACTTGGAGAAGTCAAGCTGGTGCCTACACAGAGGCTTCACCACTGTGAACTAGTGCTCATGATACTGGAAGGGGCTCTGCACACCACCAAAGGAAAAAAGTAAACACCAGCCCAACTACAAGCCCTTGTATCGACAGTGGTGACTATAAGATACTGCCTGAAAGTGCAACAGTGGCACAAAGTCTGTAGGAGTAACCAATCCAGATCTGATCTGATTTAAGGCTTAGTTCATGAGATAGAACCCCTGCCCAACACTGCTTGGCCAGTCAAGAACCTGTTACTAAATAGCCAACGCACCCGGGGGAAACCAAATATTCATGTCCTGCTCAAGGAACATAAGCCATAGAAGGACTCCTAATGACGTGCTGCTGTGCTCATAGATCAGTGCCTTGCTCAGATATCATCAGAGAAGCTTCCTCCTGCAGTAGAAGGGAACAAACACAGAGACCCAGAGCCAGACAGTTTGCAGAGAGTGAGAGACCTTGGAACACTCAGAGTCCTAATTGGAATTAACCTTAAATTTACCTTTAGAGCTCTAAATGGAATGTCTCCATCAATGCCTTTCCCTCAAAGGCTCAGGGAACTCTCTATGGAGGAGGAGGCAGGAAGTGTATAAAAACCCAGAGAGAATGGAAGACACCAAGGAAACAAGGCCCTCTAAACACAACAGGACTGATGCACATATGAAATCCCAGACTATGACAGCATGCACTATAGCCTGCACTATACATTGCTACAGCTGAGAGGAGAACTAGAAACGTGCCTCCCTAACCCAGAAGTGTAGCCAGATGTTTCTCTGGTCCTGCTCGGCCCCAAGGTCCAGACAAATCTCTCCCACCATTGTTTCCACAGCTGCTTATAAAATAATTACTCAGAGGCTTATATTAATTACAAACTGTGTGGCCTATGGCTTCAGCTTTTTGCTAGCTAGCTCTTTCATCTTAAATTAACCCATTCCTATTAATGTATATGTTGCCATGCGGCCGTGGTGTTACTGGTCTGCTGGTATCTTATTGCTCCTTCAGCGGTGGTTCGAGTCTCTCTATCAACTCCACCCCTCTTCTCTCTGTATCTCTGCTTGGATTTCCCACATGGCTGTAAGATTCCTAGCCATAGGCTAAAAAAGCTTTATTTATTATCCAATGGAGCCACACATATTCACAGCATATAGAAAGACATCCCACAGCACTTTCTCTTTTCTGTCTAATCAAAAAGGAAGGTTTTAACTTTAAAACAGTAAAATTCTATATACAAAACAGTCCCCAAGCAAGAATTATAATTACAATATCTAGTCTATTTGTATTTGGCAAAATTAAAGAAAATATTCTATCATCTATCCCATTTTTTGTGAGTCTAAAGTTTCATATCTAATTTACCTTTTATCATGACTACGGAAAACTAATTATAACTATCTAGTCTTCAACTCCATCAAAGACCCCAGAAGGATATACTATTATCTAAGTAAACAGGAAGTGCATTGCAAGCAACTTGCATAATTCTAGAAATGACAGGACATCTAGCTGCCTAGACAACCACCCAAAGTTCCTCTGTATTGTTGGAGCACCTATCTTCAACCTATAGGCCTAGAATCTCTGGCATAGCTTTCAGTGAAGCAGGAAATTTTAAGGACCATTCCACTCATTCTGGCAAAGTTGGTCAGTTGCTTCTCCCTGAGTCCTGTAGAATATCTAGAAGTCTCCTCTGCAAAGCAGGAACCTGAAGGACCTTCTCACCTTATAAAGTTCAGTCATCATCTTCCTATGGGTCCTGAATGCCCAGTTTATACAGCATCCTGTCAAGCAGTCAAGGCAAGGGCACTTTTTTGCCACAAAGAAAGCAAACTCCATAATGAGTTTCTTCGATGTCCATCATCCTCTTTGAAGTAACAGGTGCTACCAGGAGCAGACATGTCTTATTGTCCAGAAAAGTCTAAGTTCTTAAAACATTTTAAATGCCATATTCTGTAGGCCTTTAAAGTGTTTGAAGAATACCTGCCTAATTGAAATATATCTATGTGTACCTAGAAAACTTAACGAACATGACTATAAGTTTGATTATCAGGGGCTGGAGAAATGACTCAGAGGTTAAGAGCACTGGCTGCTCTTACAGAGGTCCTGGGTTCAATTCCAAGCAACCACATGGTGGCTCACAACCATCTCTAGTGGAATCTGATGCCCTCTTCTGTCATAAAGTCATACATGCAGATAGAGCACTCATATACATAAAATAAATAATTTTTTTAAAGTTTGATTATTATAGATGACTATTAGTGTATATTTCTTAATTAGACATTACAAATTAAATGAGTTGCATAAACATAATACCTTAAACAAGAGTAGAAATATACATACAGTATAACAAAATTGACCTTAAATTTTTATTAATGAAAATCCATACCAATGTAAAGTATTTTGAGATTAACAGTTGTTTCTTTGGATTAAAGTAAATCCAGTAATATATCTTTTTTATCATTTCCTTATTCTATCCCCCTTTCTTCTTTTAGAAATAGATTAACTATGACCAATAACAATTTGTAACCAAACCCCTAAACAAAGACAAACATCCATAATCCATATGGGGGTGAGGGAATGTGGACATAGTCCTCTATGCTACTTCCTGCTGATTGGGGATGCTGGCAATCTTATGGGGATCCTGAGAAAATTAAGAATTATAAGTAAATCTTGGCTGTTGTAGTCTGTGAGGCTATATTGCCTCAGCCAGTTGCCTTAAAGCTGTTTTGGATATTGGATCATCTGGGCCATGGCTATCATTGGAGATCTTTCAGGGAGTCTTGGTTGATCAAACCATATTAGCCTAGAAGCAATCCACAGGTTCTCATCTTCCATGAAAACAAAAGTAGAACCTCTTTTCCAAAGCAACATATTCTTAGACACAAATTTTGAAGTCAAAATACCTTTAAAATATACATATTGGTTTAACTTAATAGCCCCTACAATCAAATGTCTCTCTGCAGTTAAAAATCCCAAAAGCAATATAATAATATGCAGTATCCAGATTATTTATATAATTTCCATTCTTATGTGACTTAACTTTCATATTATTCTTACTGTCTCTTTAAAGACTTTATTTTTTAAAACTATTTCTTTACATAATTGCCTATACTCCCTTTCTTCTCTTTTTCAAGCCTATGTACATTTTTACACACATTGTAAGCCATTTAGAATTTTATTCCATCTGAATCTGTCTTATTGTGAATATATAATTCTTCTCTGATCAGGAGAGATTTTTTGAACTGCTAAACTGCATGGCTAGGACTTTGGCTGTTGACTCCACCCCATTTGGCTTTCCAACATGGTGGAGGCATGTTTATCACCACCAACTCTGGGAAAAGTGAATCTATGCCTCCGTCAAGCAGGATGTAGCCCGGAAACCTTTTTATTATTTTTGTCTGGACTACAAAAGCTAAATCTGCCACACAGTGTGCTGCTCAGCTTGGAGATGCCTCTGTGTACTGTGAAGGGAATCCTTCACATGCTTTAGCTCAAGCCTGCACACCGAGGCATCTCCATATCCTGGCTTGCACGAAAGACACAACTATAAGCTGTTTTCAGCTCTGTTTTAGAGCCCTTTTTAAAGCTTTCTCAGATTTTAGGTGGAAATTCTCACCCCACGTTGGAATGCCAATATACTCCTTAAGTAGACTCTCATGGATTTCTCACTTTACAGAAGCAATCTCCAATTAAAAAATTAGTTTTCTTCAAGGGAGTCTCACTGGGGAAACAAATCATTCTTAAGGGTAGGCCCCATGCCTAGCAGTAGATGGCCAACAGAAAATGAACTCAATGGCATATTGGGAGGTTCATTGTTTCATGTGTGGTGGGGCTTTTTTTTAACCTTACAGGTCTTTTGTGTACATATATATGGCTTCCAATTTGTGTTTTTATGGGATTCCTGTGTGTGTGAATGTGTGTGTTTCTATGTGTTTCTGGTGCTTTTTCTTTGGCTCTTTTCCTTTGTTTAGTGTGTTTAGTCATATTTCGATTTGTTTGTTTTGCTTTATCTTGCTTTACTTTATTATTCCTTAGATGCTTATTTGTGTCCCAAGAAAAGGGGCAGCAAAGATGTGGATCTGGAGGGGAGTGAAGGTATTGAGGAATAGGAAGGATTTGGTAGAGGCAAACTGTAATCAGAATGTATTATATGAAAAAACTATTTTCAAAAAAAGAAAACAAAACAAACAAAAAGGAACTTCAGGACAAGTCAGGGTGAGGCAGAGTTGGAGTTACTAAGTAGAGATTTTGACAAGGATGTAAGCAGAGGCATTAGCAGAAAGAGGGATGAGGCACTCTGAAGAAAGAGACAGTGTCGGTGTGGCCTCCTTAAAGGGAGGACAGTCTCAACAGTAGCTAATTTTAGTGGCTCTCAAGTTACATCTCAAAGGGTTGCTCACAAGCTTGTTTTTTCCTTCTTTTCCCATGAAGATTGTAGGGTAGTGCCTGAGGTGCCCTGGACAGAATTACAATCTGATACCTTAAAACCATGGGTCACAAGGGGTCCACAAGGAAGTTAAGACACATCTTTTACTGTAAATGGGGTTACCTATGACAGTCCTAGAAAACTACAGATTTGCAGCTGGGAAAGGGAGAAGGTCAAATATGCTTAGGACTTGAGCATGGTTCATTGTCATTTTAACATTCTTATTTGAAATACTTTCCTATGAAAGGACATTGTCTCTGTAGGCGACTTTTATAGTAAGTGTTATTAATCATGCTGGATTCTTGACTCTCAGCTGGCGAGGGGCTTCAGCCAGACTCTGGAGTGGGAAGTTCCTTTGCCTTCTCATGTCCCACAGTTTCCCCTGTCTTTCTTAACCTACTTCATCAGACCAAATGCTAAAAACACAACAAAATATTTGAAATCAGAATCTTCACCACGTTAGGTTATATGTAATGCAGAGCTGCTCAGTAATTACGAAGAACCGTAGTTAATCCAAATGGCCATGTGTAGCATAGCAACAGGCCGGCCAGAGACATCAAAGGGAAAATGGCTCTAGATTAGGGTAGCTGGTTTCTTCTTGTTTAGGGTTCTCTGGAGTTCTTTGTATACTCTACTAGATACTAATTCTCTGTCAGATGAATAGCAAAGATCTTTTTCTCCTATTCTGTGGGCTGTCTCTTCATTCAATTAACTATTTCCTTTACCTTACAGAAGCTTTTTAAGTCTACAAGGTTCCATTTGTCGAGTATTGCCATTATTGTCTGAATGACTGGGGCACCATTAGGAAATGTCTTGCCTGTACCTCAACCTTGAAATGTGTTCCCCAACTCACTTTATTCTATAACAGTTGCACAGTCTCAAGTCTTAGAGCAAGATCTTCAACTATATGCAGTTGATTTTTGTGCAGGGTGAAAGTCAAATAGTCAAGAAGACTCAATGCATGGCTATTGTCACTTAATTCCACCAAACAAAGGGAAGAAGGAGGATTTTTTAATACTGGGATAAGAGGCAAAAATAGGCCACATGCATTTGCTAATTGGCTTTGCCTAAAAGGAAAACAGACTATTTTGTACCATTGTAACAGGTTACAACATGGAGAAGCAAGGTGGACTTGAAATCTAGGCTCCTAAGGAAACTGTCTCCATGGCCTTCAGAAAGACTGGGTGGACAAGCCTACAGGAGTCTTCTTAAAAAATTATATAAACATCCCCAAAGAGAGAATTTACAAAGAGTTTGCTCAGTTAAAATGATCTGGGAAGAAAAGCATGGCCTAGAGTTGGGAAGAAATGTGCCCAAAGACTAATCAAACTTACAACATTTAGGCTGGCTTGCCCTGGGTAGTAACCATAAGGGAGAGTGGTTGCTATGTGTCTGCCATCGTTCTACTCATTTCCATAGCAGGCAGGTCTAACAAGCAAGTGGAGATATAGACTCTAAGGAATCATTTCAGGTGAATAACCTGAGCCACTCTGGTTGGTTACTGTTGTCAGATGGGGTAACCTCTCCAAGGTTTCATGTCCTAAGTGCTTGGTCCCCACTGTGAATCCCTGCCTAGTGACTGAAGTGCCAGTCAGGGTAGTGATTAGTAATTGGGTAATCCAGGGTTTCTGTTACTTCTTTTCTAGAAGAGAAATTGTTGTAAAAGCACAATATTGGCCCTAATGTGATTTATATCTACCATCTTGTCTCTTCAGACAATATTTCCCTCCTTTACATGCTTCTAACATCATGATACCTTCCTCCCGCCCAAGCTCACTACTGTGGCTTAATGCTGTGAGGCTCCAATAACTGTCCACGACAAATATTTCTTTTCCTTACATATTGGCTCCATACATTTTGTTCTAGGAATGGAAAATGAATTAATGCAGTTATACTTTTGTGAAGATCCTTAAATCACTTAATTATACAGCAAGCTGACATTAAGTTTAGATTAAAAACATATGCTTTGGTGGTTTTGTATAATTTCATAATGACATCCATAGAGATATTCTTTAAAAAGCATCAAGTGTTAATCATAGATACAAAGAACACATCTTAAATAAGCCATGGAAATAGTTAACCAATATTTTTAGGCATTCTTTTCTAAATTGACCCATCTATTAAATGTCTCTTACTATGATAGGATGTTGATTTATGACAATATTTAGTGTGGCATGTAAGCTCCATCTTATTATACTTCAGTTAAGAAAATCTTCTAATTTTCTGAATTGTGTTGACTAGAAGTCTCCTGTGGAGACAGTCTTGTCAGTTGGTTTATTAGTTAATTAAATGTCATTTTATACCTTATTTTCTAAATTCCAGGCATCCAAAAGAGCTCACTCTAAGATTCTCCTTGCTATCAGGTGTCTGCATAATTAATCTCATCTTAGAATGCCTGTTACTCAGTGCACAATAGAGCGGGACAATTAATTTGGACCACATGCAATTATGTTGAAAGGTCGCTGCTACCCATGATAAAACTCTGTTCAAAGTGTGCAGGGAGGCACTACTGTGGCCATACAAGGGACAGTTTAGGGGCAGAAAATCTCCAAGTGCAATTAAACGGGCTATAAAGTAATCACTTGCAATTTTTCATTTTTTAAAACAGGAGACTTTTTTATTCTTGTGCAAAATGAATACTTCTAAGATCAATCAACTTTGGGAGATTTATTTCAAGAGGTGCTAAATTCCTACCCTAACGCAGAAAGCATGTTATTTGGCCTGAAACTTCCTGTGTGAGTCTCTTATGAGAAGCTTTCTTGGAGCGATTGTTACAAAGCCCTCAAAGCAGTTAATAAGAAAAATGCTGGCTTTATCCATCCTGGGTAGTTTGAGCTATATAGCCATAAAAGTTACAGTTAGAAGTATAGAAGCGTGGATTATAAAGAATCCCCAGTATTCAAATGTCCATGAATTTCTAATCCTTCAACAATATTATGTTTGCCTGTTAAATGCAAATTTCTGAAGTAGATTTCACCCTGGAGGAAGTTTCAAAGATACCTTTGTCACTATTAAAGATATGTGTATATTTTACAATGCTGGGCAGGATTATAAAATGCTCATTTGAGGAGGATTTTTCAGATAAAAGAAAAAAGTGATGGAAGAACCAAAAGGCAGAAAAGTTGAAGGATGAGCAGCGAAACACTTTTATCTGTACTGTTTATAACATAGATGGAGAATAAACAGGAAGAAATGTCTGCATCATGAGTGTAATGCTTTATTTATCTTTATTTATTTCAAGATAACAAAAAGACAACAAATGTGGATTATTTATACAGGTATTCAGCAATCAAGGACACATTATGCAAGTACCTACCTGTGATAGAGTAGTGACTATGTGGTTAAGGCATGATCACTACCTGTGACATTCCTTTAGAATGGAAATACTGAGTTCACACGCACACCTGATAAAGGTTTGCTCAGTGAATAGAAGGATGTTGGTTTTAATCTTCATCCAACATTTTTACTAGCTGTATGACCTTGGGCAAGCTCCTGGAGATTTGTAGGGCCTGATTTTTGTACCCTTAAAAGGATTCTTTGAATACTAGTAACTAACAGATACTCTGAAGCTCCAACTATCTTCAGAAAAGGGGGTTTGTTCGTATAAGCCAAGAGCAGAGAGGCCAGAGGTAGAATCATCCTGCAGAAGACCTAAAACCCCAGACTCAAATTCCTGCAGATTTTAGAATTCATAAATACATCAGTTTTCATAGCTGATATATTTGTATCAGAAAAAAATTCATCTTTGTTTCTTAACTCAATATTTTTAAAGCTCCTGTTTTGCCAAATTAAAGAGAAGATTGTCTTTTTTCAGTCACTATATTTTTCTACATAGGGTTTCTCTGTATAGTCTTGGCTATTCTGGAACATATTCTAACAATTTGAATATTTATTTAAGAGGTCTTTGTGCAAGTAATCTGAACATTAACCTTCATCATATTCTCTGTAAACCCACCTCTTAGTTAAGAACTCCTTGGATCAGGAAACTTTGCTTCTTTTATTCACTTAAATCATCTTATATTTACCAGGTAGTATCTAAATAAGTATTTGGAATTGTGTGACATCCATGTGTGTGTGGAGACTCTGACCACATCAGTCCCCACATGAAAATCTCTCAAAGTCTTTGTATATCCTAGATCACAATATCTAATCTCATCAGCACATTAAAAGCTCTTGGCAACTTTCCCAACAGTCTACCTTACTAGCTTCTTCAGTTGCGCTGTTTACTGGCATATTTACACAGATTGGCCATTTCTTCAGCCACACTCTTATTTTGAATGCATACTTTATCTTACAAGTTGTTTTCCTATTTCTTTCTTTTCCTTTTTTTTTTTTTTTTTTGTGATGTTATGTGTGTTTGTTTGCTTGTTTGCTTGCTTGCTTTATCTGTATCCCAGGCTGGCCTAGTACTCACTTTGTAGCCCAAATTGGCCTCAGAATTATAGAAGTCTTCCTGCCTCAGCCTCCTAAATACTAATTGCTGTAACTATAGCCATGAATCATCATGCCCAGAAATTTTCCAATTTCTCCATCTCAAAAATCCTCTGTCCTTTGGAGACTCAGCTTAGAATCTATTCCAAAGAGGATTATCCAAGCTACCAATTCAGAAGTTATGTGAACAGGGATATTTAAGACCTAAAATTTCCAGTGTCTGAAATAAAATGATGCATGCTTATTTACTTTCTAATTTTCTTATTTATTTCTTCTTTACCTTCTCCTTCGCAGAAGTCAGTTTAATGCGTCAGATTTCTCAGCTGCAGTGCAGTAGGATCATGTGGAGCTATGGATAGCTTGCAAGTAAGGACTCCAGCCATTCAGGCTGGGGACAGCAGGGAAGACTCTGAAGGATTGGTGGCCCACTGCTGCTCTCCTTCTGCAGTGTTCCTGGGGGTTCCCTAAAAGAAAATTCAGGGCATCAGTAAAGCAGCTAAATGTTTGCAAGCAAATCTGTCATTTTTATTTGAATGTCAGGAATAAAGTTGTTTGGAGTATCTCCTGTTTGCTAAACCCTAGACTACTAGGTTGCCTACCTTGAACTAGCTCATGTCCTGCTCCCTGCTACACTCTGGGAGGTCATACACACAGCAGGTCAGGGAGCTTACCTCCTCCTGCAGGCTGGTCTACTCAGAGAAACCACTGAAGCAAAAAGAGTGACAGGCTCAGAGAAGGGCCTGGGAACTGGCATTGCTGTGAAATACACATCTCTGTGCCTTTCCCGAGACTACTTTCCTATGCCCGGCAAACCATCTCTGTTTCATCCACCTGCTAAGTTCTTACTCAATTGTCAATCACATAAAGAGAATAAATGTGGCATTTACTCCCAGAGCCTCCCAAAACATGGTTTATCTTTTTCTTCTCTTAACTACTGCTATTTCTTAGAGCCATCTCTATCCACTGTCATGCTTCTCACAAGATCTTAATCATATATTAACCGCACACATCCACACATCTGTTTGCATGACTTACATCTCTTGTCATTACCAGAATTGATTCTTGTTCTTAGCATGTATTTATTAAATGAATAATAAATAACTAAATGAGTTAATTAAACAATAAGGCTTAGTTAGATACAATGCATTTGATATTTACAAGCAGTAAATAGTTTTCCAGCTAAGTGTTGACTACATTCTTAGAATATTTTAGGTCATTTTTCTCATTTGTCCTCTACATGTTAATATCTATTAACTAACATTCCCATTTTTCTACTTTTCTATGCTGTAGTTTTTAAAAAACACGATTACTGTTGTATGAGTTCCTGCTGAAGTTTGTCACTAATTTAGTATATTGACTAACCTCAGGAGTAAAAAAGCAATGCCTCAGTCCACTACCAGCTTGCCCATAAATACATTAGAAACAGGAACAGTGGTGTAGGACTGCAGTCCCAGCACTCAAGAGGGGCAAGGCAAGAGGACCACTGGGCTGTAGAGCAAGACTGTGTCACAGAGGCGGGTGGAGGAAGAAGGGAAAGAAGGAAGGAAGGAGGAGGAGACAGGATGAGAGAAGAGGAAGCAGAGAGAAGGAAGTTTGACTTTGGATGCCAATTGCCTCATTTAACAACAAATGTGGGGAGATAGGATGACAGCATCGTGGCCTTTTATCCATGTCAGTCTTCCTAAGCATAGAGAAAATTTAAATTTTTCCAAATGAAAGACAGTAGAGTGGATGTCTCTGACACATGAGTCCACCATACCGGAGTTTCTTAGCTACCATAATCCTGTCCCAGCTGTTACAGTTTATTCCTTTATCCATGTAACATTTTAACAGGAGACAAATCCAAGTTATTATAAACACATATAAACCATCCAGTCCAAAATAGCTTGCATTAGCAACTTCATCCCGCTGACAAGGCTTCTTTTAGGAATTTGTGAACCTGTTCTTGTGCACTTGATTTTTTTTTTTAACTTTACACAAATCTGGACCCAATTGAAGCTTTTATCCTACAAGATTTAAAACTGCCAGGTCAAAATGTTGATTTAATTATATTCTGAAATGTAAAGATATAGAAATAGATGTTTAACTGGGTAAGTGATGGGGAAAATGGTGGGTGGCTATTGTTTCATTTTAGTGCTCTGTCAGTACCAGTGGTCTCAATATCGGAGTGAGGAGGGAGCTGTGGATATTGAAGAATAAATTGAATGGATATTTGGAAAAGGAATTTTAATGGGAGGAGAGTGAGAGCTTTCAAGTGAATTACAAGTTTATATATACATTTCCCAGATGACTCTAAATTCTTTACTCGAACCGACATGGGTTGGATAAATATATTACAGCCCTCCTCGCCTGAAAGGAACAAGTAACAGAACAGAAAGGTATGAAATTCAGGCAATATATGTAGAACAAACACATGCTAGGGGGCATCTTGCAATGCCCAGGTCCCTAAAGCTGGAGCATCAATGGATAACCAATCTAATATCACATAACACTTGAAATTATTCTTGCTGCCCTTCTCTCAGTAAGTACTCAGCTAATGAGGCTTTCTGGATGAATTGCAAAGAAGGATGGCAGACCTGTTTGCAAGCCAAAAGTAGAAACATATAAACAACTGGAAAGATACAATATAATAGAACATGCCAGGCAATGTTGAAAGGCAGTCGCCAACATTATGGCATTAGAGTATGAATTTGCACCTGTGTATCATTTGTGCCTTCCAGACAGAGTTGGCTTACACGGAAGGCAATTGCTTTTGCCCTTCTTAAGGTTTTCTCACTATGCAGAGCAAAAGGATGAGTTTAAAATGAAACCAATAACAGACATACCATCCGGTCAATCAGCCAAAAACAACAGTGCCCAGTGTTTTCTGGCTTAGAACCTTCATCATATTAGATTTTATGCCTAGTCACAGCCACTGAGTGGCTTTCTTCCAGTGTTTGCAAGGTGTGCTGTTATGTCCCTGGGTTATTAGAGGCTCTGCCAGGCAAGCTTTAAGTCTTGTCCATAATTTATTTATTGTATTATTATTTGATTTGATGTTGTAAAATGATTTATTTTTGTTCCACATGTGTGTATGTGAGTGTGTGTGTGTGTGTGTGTGTGTGTGTGTGTGTGTGTGTGTGTGCCTGCATATAGGTATGTGTACCATGTATATTCTGGTGCCTACTGAGGCCAGAAGAAGCTGTTTGAACCCCTGGAACTGGTACTACATACAGGTGGTTGTGAACCACACAAATGGGGCTAGAAACTGAACACAGACCCTCTGCAAAAGGTGCTTTGAACCACTGAGCCACCTCTTGAACCCTAATTAGGCAGGATTTTGTTAGTAGAAACTGAAGCATAAAATATTTCAAGGGGGTGTGGAGTGATGGCTCAGTAGTTAATAGCACTTACTACTCTCACATAGGACCTGGGTTCCATTCACAACCCCCTGTAACTCCAGTTCCAGGAGGCTCAGTACCACCCATCATCTGACCTCTCCAGGCATCAGGAACGCATGTGGTGCAGGCAAGACATCTATACACATAAAAAATAAAAACATAAAAAACGATGAGGTGAGGAGGCCAACCACCAGTTCTGCTCCCAGATCT
The DNA here is from genome assembly GCF_004664715.2 of Peromyscus leucopus. Lineage (NCBI taxonomy): Eukaryota > Metazoa > Chordata > Mammalia > Rodentia > Cricetidae > Peromyscus > Peromyscus leucopus. The sequence goes on along the minus strand of NC_051067.1, from coordinate 98,186,998 downwards.
TTCTTTCTTCCCTAAGGAAACTGGGCAAGTGTGGTTCTGCTTTTCCTCAGGATCATTGGTGCACTGGTCCACAAGGGTGGAGGGAGCAGAAGTGGGAAACAGGGTTTAGACAGCTGCAGGTATGATGGAGACAGCCCTCCTGGAGATGACTTTGCTGATCAGCTAAGATTCATTTCAGAGTATAGAAAATATATAGGATTGGGGAGCCTGGGAGCAAACCCTAATTTGCATTAAGTCTATCATAAGACTTCCTACGTGGCCGCAGTGTCCTAGTACAAGTCTTACCGTATGTGTGGCAGGGGGAAGGCTTCTAGCAGGAAACTGTGCCAAGGGTCACCCTAGAGATAATCAGGCATCCAGGCTTAGAGACAATTTTCAGATAAGGTCAGTCCTCTGGGTCCTGAGATAAGGGCAGGTAGAGAACAAGAGGTCTCACTGAGGGGAAGGAAGTCCCCATGTTATCAAGCTTTGGAAAAAAGCTGCCAGGCCATAATTTACTGCAACCTCTGACCAGCAAAGCCTTCCAACAAGCAAGCATCAGGCATATCTGAACTACCTAACAATACTTATGAAGAAGAACCTACTGTACTAAACGCCAAAGGCTAATATAATTAGAATCTGCTTGCACTGGTGTGATAGAGCAGAGTGAAAGTCCTGACTCTGACATGGACTGTGTGATGATTTGTTTGTGAGATCATTACAATAAAGTGATTTTTTTAATGGTAACTTTTCTCGTGTGAATGACCAGAAATCTTTGTAGAATTCTAGGTAAGCTTGAAGTGTACTGCTTATCATTTTTTACTTCCTATATTCATTGTTCCAACAAAATTCATTCATATATTTTCAGATATTGACTTGGCTAAAAGCCATGTAACTATGAACTGACAAAAAATACTCCACCCTGATCTTGCTAGTTCAAATCAGGTGCCTATTACTGTATGTTCATACCTAAGGTTCACAGATGTTTGCCCAGCACTTATCTCAGGAGAAAAGATTTAGAAGCTGTATTTTTAAAAAGAAGAGAAGAAAAGAGAGTACAGAAAGAAAAAAGGAAGTAAGGAAATGAGGGAGATATAGAAGATGATGGATGGATGGATGGATGGATGGATGGATGGATGGATGGATGGATGAAGGAAGGAAAATATCATCTTGTCCTCTGTCTTTGGCTCTTTGGGCTATTTGTAATGATTCTTGTACTCTTTTCTAACCTTAGGAAGATTTTTAGTCTCTGAGTACTCTGGCATTTTGCTCCTTAAATCTATCTCCAAAATAAATGTAACAATAACCACAAAAAAATGATTTTATCTTTTTAGTATCAAAACACAAAGTGAAACCCTGTGGCCTCATAACGGCCACTCTAACTGAACAGAAGTTCACCAAGGTGCATAAAGCTTGGGACTGGGCAGACATTTAAATGGCTACCTTAATCTAGCTGTGTGATGATATGTTTGTGAGATCATTACAATAACGTGATTTTTAAAATGGCAACTTTTCTCATGTGAATGATTCTTAATATATGTGGGAGAGAAACAAATGGAGTAACATTTTGTTTACTTTTTAATTGTAAGAACTGGGGCAAGGCATTGTTGGAGTTATATCACACTGTGCAGTAGATATCACTGTGCTTACCAGAGCTTCCTCTCTGCTTGCTCTACTTCCATCCCAGTGTGTCCATTGCTAGCTGCTATTAACTCAGTATCACACTTGCATTGATGGGAGCCATGGCATCTGGAGGCCTGCGAGATCATGAACTTCATCACCCTGAACTGTTCTACAAGTCATGACTTGTACAGATTGCTTCCTTTCCTCAAGATGAAACACCTCCGTGATTCACTCACCAGATGAAATATCCAGTTTGACAGAGTGGGGGCATTGACAGATTTTAGTCTCCCAAAACAGCTATAAAGCTGAACAGGACAGTTGAAAATAACAATTCTGGCCAGGCGGTGGTGGCACACGCCTTTAATCCCAGCACTCGGGAAGCAGAGGCAGGCAGATCTCTGTGAGTTCAAGGCCAGCCTGGGCTACAGAGTGAGTTCCAGGAAAGACTCCAAAGCTACACAGAGAAACCTTGTCTTGAAAAACAAAAAAAGAAAAGAACAATTCTGATACTCCAAACTTTTACCAAAAGAGCTAATAAGGTAGCATTCATGCAATGTGGAATGGGCTGTTTTTCTTCTCCACACTTCACACACACACACACACACACACACACACACACACACACACACACCTACATATGCACAATCCATCTTGGTTGGAGCACTGGTTTACCAGGTAGAGAAGACCATGGAAACCAAAGCTTTGCCTCTACTTCTAGAGAGGGTTCACTTGATCTAAAATGCTGTTGGCTTAAAGGGACAATGATCATGGTGGCCAGCCAATAGATGGAATTAGCAGAGATTAGTCCTGTATAGAATAAGTGGTAGACCTAGCCAGGGAATTAAACCTGAAAGACTACAACACAAGAGGTTTGATGAAGTCAAAACATATACCAGACAGAATGCAGGCTTTGTGCATATACAGCGTGAACAGGAATGAATTCAACTCACCCATCCTGTTTCTGGCTAATGAAACTTGAGTGGCAAGAAATTATACCAGCAGGTAAAAGTCAGATCAAACTTAAGTGTGGCCTTGTTCTGATTGGCCTTAATTGTCACCTTGACACGGCCAGAGCCGAAAATCATCAGTTGAGGAGCTTAGATGAGACTGATCTATGGGCACCTCTGTAGAGGATCGCATTGGTTGACATTTTATATAAAAGACATCAGCCCCCTGTGGGCAGCACCATCCCTCAGCAGATGGTTCTGATCTATGGAAGAAAGCTAGCTAAGCATGAGCCTATAAGATAGCCAGCAAGCAATGTTCCTCTGTTGTCTCTGCTTCAGTGTCCTGCTCTGGCTTCCCTCAATAATGGACTATGACTTGGAAGTAAAAAAATAATAATAATAAGTTGATTTTGGTCAGAGTGCTTTATCATGGCAAGAGAAAGGAAGGCAGGCCTGAAGTGAACTACAACTCTCAACCAATCCAAATATCCATCATCAGTTGATACAAATTCTGTTATCTAAACACACTCTGACGAATAAGTAACTGATTACTAAACTACACAAAAGTAGGAACAACCTTAGAAATCCAAGGCTAAACATATGAACTAGGATAAAGTGCTGTGGATATCATTCTATATAAATAAAACACTGATGGCCAGTGACCAGACAGGAAGTATAGGCGGGACAAAGAGAGAGGAGAATTGGGGAAACAGGAAGAAGGAGGAGAGACACTGCAGCCACCGCCAGGAGAAGCAGCATGTGAAGACGCTGGTAAGCCACCAGCCACGTGGCAAGGTATAGATTTATAAAAATGGGTTAATTTAAGATATAAGAATAGTTAACAAGAAGCCTGCCACGGCCATACAGTTTATAAGTGATATAAGCGTCTGAGTGATTATTTTATAAGTGGATTGTGGGACTGCGGGGCTTGGGAAACCTGGAGAGAAGCCCTCCAGCAACAATAAAGAACTGAGAAGAAACCTCAATGGCCACAGATTGAAGGGGATATTGGCTTCACTGGTCTAGTTCTGGAGAGTTATCAAAACAAGCAGCAACCACCTTCAATAGAAAAACATTCAGAATCCAGAGTTACTGTGGCAAGTAAAACATTGGGTATTCAGCAAAAGATCATGAGACATGCAAAGGAATGAGAAGGCATGGCCATATTTAGAAGCAAATCAATAGAAATGATGCGTGTTCTCAAGTGCTGAGCTTAGCAATGGCTTCAAAGAAACTGTTAAATATGCTCAAAGAACTAAACGAAGCCATGTTAAGTAAGGAAGCAGTTACAGTATGAAACACTGTTTCAGTGAATGAAAAGTTAAGAAAAAAAAAACTTTTCAAAATATAAATTCTGCAGCTGAAAATTCAATAGCTGAGCACTTTAAATAGGGATGCTCCACTGCAGATTCTAGATGAAAGAATAACCAGAAAACTTGAAGACTGGCCAACAGAAAGCAGACAACTCAAAGGACAGAGATGGAGACAGGTAGAAAACAATGAACAGAACTTCAAAGACACATGGGAAATAACCAGCTCACTAGCACACGGGCAAGGCAAGTTCCAAAAGAAGCAGACAAACAAGGGGTAGGCAAGGATCTGAAAAAAAAAAATAGCACGTTAAAAATTCAACATGAGCTGAAGAGTACTAATGCACAGAGCACAGCAGTTCAGCCATCTCAAATGGATGAACATAAGAAGATCCACAGCTAGCTATGTCAGAATGGCACAGAAATTCTCACAGGTGTCATCAGCTGAAAATTACTCTTCACAGGGTAAAATGGATTTCTTATACCAGTGGTTCCAACCCTTCCTAATGCTGTGACCCTTTAATACAGTTCCTCATGTTGCGGTGACCCCCAAACCATAAAATTATTTTCATTATTACTTCATAACTGTAACTTTGCTACTGTTATGAATCATAAGATAAATATCAGATATGCAGGATATCTGATATGTGACCTCCCAAAAGGATCGAGACCCACAGGTTGAGAACCACTGCTTTATACAGCCCTATAATAAAAGAAGAAATGCAACCAATCTCTTGATTAGTAAAAACAAAAGCAAACTAAACCCAAAGCAAGCAGGAAACAACTAGAACTCAAGACAAAAATAAGGGAAAACACTGAAAAAAAATTAAAGAAAAAAAATGTTTTCCAAAAGGATAACCAGCATAATCTTACCTAACTCAATCAAGAAAATGAGAGTGGGTTGATATTAACAATATAAATATAGCAGAAAAAATATACGTAAGTTGGTAGAAATGTTATATGCAGGAGTTAAAGAAATGTTATGCACAACTGTATGTCAACAGCCTAGACTACTGGAATGAAAAAAATCCTTATGAGTACCAAAATTTCTAAAGCTGTCTCAGGAAGGAAGAGAAAATTTAGAAGAGCAAAGCATGCATTTTACATTATTCATTTAAAATATTCCTACAAAGAAAGGCACAAATTCTATCAAATATTTGAAGAAGTAATACCAACCCCTCTCAAAACCTTTCATAAGACAAAGAAATGGATATTTTCAGATCCCGCTGAGAAACTGATACCATGTTTGACTAAGGCAGGGATGTCCAAAGAAAATCAAGGATAGACAGCTTACTTGCTAAAGTGCCCTTACTTTTCATAAGACCTTGAGTGCAATCCCCTAAAAGGACCTAAACATGTCACTCGTGGTGAAGCACATTCTCATCATGAGTACTGGGGAAGTGGAGACAAGAGGAGCCTTGGGGCTTGCCCACTAGACAGTCTTGCCTAACTGTTGAACTTCAGGCAAATGGTAGATCCTGTCCACAAAGGAGAGAGATGATATTCCTGAACATGACATCTGATGCTGTCCTCTGACCTCCAGGTACACACACACACACACACACACACACACACACACACACACACACACAGCTGTACAAAAAGAGAGACATGTATGCATGTACACACACATACACACATAAAAAGAAACAAAAACTCAATATTTTTTATGATCATAAACACCCAAGATCCTTAACTGCAAGCTAATTTCAACAACACACAAACACAATCATTTCATTGTGCAATGTGAGACTTGTCCCAGAAATGCAAGGTGTTTGATTTGACATCTAAATCTCAGTTACTATGGCATGCCATGGTAGTCAAAGAATGAGCAAAAAATGATCTGATCATGTCAACAGACACAGGAAGAGCATTTGGACTGTTTTCTGGAGAACGGTGCCTGTGGTTTTCTGAAATGACACTGGAGAGTAGGAGGTTAAAGAAGGAAGGTCTCATTGGGGAAAACTGTCAACTGGATCTAAAGACTGAAAGTGACAAATATTCTCACATATGGTGACAACGTGGACTTGGGGCAGTCAAGGGAAGTGGGATCTATGCCAGCGTTGGAGGCCAGCTGTCAGCTTCAGAGACAGTGTACGGTCCCTTACTTGCAGTCCCGAAAGATCTTCCCCTTTTCACAAGCCTTCACACTTTTCTAGACACAAATCCATCCCACAATAGTCTTACAGCCAACTAGTCCTTCAGCTGCCCCAGACACTCAGATAATCATCCTTTCCTAGTGATGTACAAATCTGCAACTGCCACCACTCGGTTCAGAGTGCAAGCACACCTCTTTCTGCCTTTCACCAACAAGCAAAAACCATACAAGATCTCAGTAAAAATTCCTTTTTATCACCTCAACGCATTTGAAGTCTTTAAAGCCTGCACATTTGATTCTATGACATCATAAATTATACCTCCTAAGATGTGATGCAATTAGTGAAATTGTAAATTTCTGTCACCGGTGATTTAACTTACTCCATGATATGAGAACTTACAGTCAGGAAGCCTCGGGTTCTGGATCTATATAACGATTGTAATAACAGTGCCTGTCTGAATGAACTATGAGGAACATAATGCAGGAGATACATGGAAAGTGCATAATACATATTTGGCCCTAGTAAAAATTAAATCAATTTTAGTTGTTTTATTATTAGATGCCATAATTATATTTAGATAGTTTCCTCTAAGATGTCTTAGTCTTTGAATATTAAAAGCATCACATGAACTTCCTCAGGCTTCATGTTCTGTTTTGAACTGTTCTTTTCAAATCCATCTTACTTTATGTCTCTATTCACTATGAACCCCAGACCAAACTGTACAAATCATCTTACCTGGATGGCACATAACATAACTGCATGAAAAATACTATGGCATCAATAAAGTTAAACAGTTTCTTACACAGTATTTTATATCCAGCAAAATGTAATTAAAGTGATTTAAAGATAGCATGGATTTTTGACAGTTGTCTCCTAGGGTGCTTGATATGTTATTAAAATATGTTTCATTTTATCTATTGGAAATTCAAGAGGAATGCTCTTTGCAATTCAAAAGAGACAAAAATCTCAGAATAAAAAATTCATTTTCAATCCCTGCAGAGTTCATTATGAACAACACAGGACTAGAAATTAAAACATTTAGGCACATTTAATAAGGTTCTATAATGAAATGACATTTATGTTCAGCAAGATCCTCTTCTTTCTCTTTCCTCTTTTATGTCTCAAGTTCCATGGTTAGGGAAAAAGTGAACTGAACGGCTGATGTGAATTAATTGGTTAATTATGATTAGATTCACCAGCAAAGTAAAGAATTGAAGCAATTAACTGGATTATTAAAGTTTAGAATACCCCCTCCCTCAGAATCTTGACATTCCCATCAAAGCAGCTTATAATTAATTGAGATGTTTATGATTGTGAGCTTATGCATTCTTGGAAAATAAAATTGGAATATTCCAGCAAGGATCAGCTTGGTCAGAAGAGGAAATTAAGGCCAATGAGTCAGAAAGTTACTTAAACTTTTAGCTTTCTTATCCTCACACCATATACTGTACTTCAAATGAGTTGTGTAGAGGGAATGGAAATGTGCATATTTATAATGTACCTTTGTCTTGTCATGAATGGAATCAGCCTAAGGTTATTCATCAATTCAATGTACAGTATTTGTTTCAACTCTGTTTAAAATATTTTTTTTTAATTTAAAGAATACATTATGCATTTAATATGGCTATTAGGGTTGTGTGTGTGTGTGTGTGTGTGTGTGTGTGTGTGTGTGTGTTTTGACCATATCTCATTCCCAAAATCTTTGTGTAAATAAAAGATGACTCCCTTGATCAACTTTGCCTGTGAAATGTTTCAAAGTCAGATTCCACCTCTTGCAGTCAGAGAAGTCAAACTATAAGTCTAATTCAACGGAAAAGATGGACGCACATTATTGTCTCTGTACTCCATTTAAACGGCATCTATAGCATACTAGATTTAGATACCAGGAGCAAACCAATGTCAATAATCAAATCAACTATGAGTATCAGACTGTGATACTGGTGACAAATTCTTCCTGTACAACTTACTTAATACTTTCAAATTATGGCTTAATTAAAAGCAAACTTAGTTTAAGATAAAAAGATATATTATTTCTACACCTAGTAGTAATAGTTTTCTAGTTCTCTTCTATAACCAAGTTGTATCACACACACACACACACACACACACACACACACACACACACACACACACTTTTCATATTATTGGAGAGGATTTTTGACTGCTATGAAATCCTCTAGGCTAAGTTTCTGACAGACATTTGAATACTAGTCTTATCAGGAATTCATTCTGCTCATTGACTCTGCCTTGTTTTGTATAATCTCAGACATGTTGTCCTCTTACAATGTTCTCTAGAATATCTGGACTTACACAGTATCTTTAAAGCAACTTGAGTAAAAACAGGTGCCTATTTTAAATGGTTGCAAAGGAGTTTTATACTAAATCTCACCGAAGTGATATAGGCCCCAATATCCATTCCCCACTCAGTAAACTGTGTCTGGGAAGATGCAACACTTGACTGACCTAGTCTGTGTGGCATATTGACAACCCAGGAGTCACAATGAGTTCATTATAAACCTGCTGTGCTAGTTAGATACTGCTTGCTTATCCTGCCATATGAAAATCTTAAACATAAAGGTTTACAAGGACAAAGATTTGCTTTTTTTCATTTGTGTGTGATATCAGCTATGACTCTGTTTCTGCCTATGTTCAAAACCTAGGCTGGTAAAACCAACTACTATTTGAGATACCCAATCACTGAGGCAGAGGATGAAAAAGCAAGAAATTTTCTTGGCTTTAAATGACTCTGAAGTTCCTAATACTGGCCTGTGTCATTTCTGCTCATCTTTCTAGGGCAAAGCAAGATGCACAACAAAGCCTAAACACAGATCTAGGAATCCATTTTTCCTACAGAAAGAAGCTAGCATGGCAATGTATAGGTCTGGGTCAAATTTAGGACAATCCAATCTACCTTTTTATACTTAAGTAGGCAAAAGTTAATTCTCTGGGGTCTCTGAATGAATTACAACCTATTTCCAACATAGCCATTGACTTTCATACTTTAACATTCCACCTGGACTTTGAACAAGAGTGTTTCTCTATACTGAAAGGTTAACATCAATGTCATAAATGTGTACAATGAGAATATTGTACCTGCCTTATAAGCCAAGTAGCATGGTTGTAGCAACATTAAAGCAAGAGAGATGTGCTCTTGGAGTTCCTTATAATCACAAGGGGAAATTGAATCAGATTGACTCACTAGACAGAAAAATGTATAGAAGGTGAAACAGGCAGAGAGTAGATGCACACAACTTGATCTAGCAGTGAGACAAAAAATAAAATTCTCAAATAAGAACAAGAAGATAGACACATTTGGGACCAGATGCCCACATTCTCTTAAGTTTTAAAAGATATCTTAGCATTTCCCTCAAGTAAACAAAATCATTATCAAAAGTGGCCTTTCAGCCAGGCGGTGTTGGCGGACGCTTTTAATCCCAGCACTCGAGAGGCAGAGGCAGAAGGATCTCTGTGAGTTCGAGGCCAGCTTGCTCTACAGAGTAAGTTCCAGGAAAGGCGCAAAGCTACACAGAGAAACCCAGTCTCAAGAATAAAACAACAAAAAAAAAAACCCTAAAAGTGGTCTTTCATGCCACACACTCACCTGTCGTTTGCAGCGTTCTAAAGGCAGAGGCAGGAAAGTTGAAGGAAAGAGGGAAGGAATATTCCCTCCAGATCATCAATACATTGTTTTTCGATACAGAAACTATTATTCTTCCTACTCCACATATTTGATCTCTGTGTGATTACTCTGACCAATTGATATCTAAGATCTAATTGGTATATATACATGCAGATCTATATAACCATATAGATCTATGTGTCTAAGTACCTTATATGTATGTAGTAGATCTACTTATCTGACTGCTTCAATAGTGTTCATTGCATTATGTTCTTAGTTAAAAATCTGCTGACTACATATGAGGAAGTCTCCAAACATTCTCAGTTTCTCTGCTTCCCCTAATTCTTATCTTTTCATCATTACCATGCTGTCTCATTTCCTACAGCTAAAAAGTTTGTTTTTTTTTTATCAAAAATGGCACCCTCAGATGAATTGAAGGATTACACCAATTAGTTATTGCATGGTGGGAAACAGCTCAAATTAGAGAGCTGAACAGCATCAGGCACACCATCCATGTAGTGCCAAACACAACACTTCTGCCCGTAATAAAGCTTTTAGGAAAGCAGACCTTCTATGTGTGACAGCTCTGCATTTAGAAGTCATAACATGTGACTGCCAGCTCCAGGGTCACCATGGTAATTTGGCTCTCAAAGACCCGTGATGAAGAAAGAAAGCATTGTTACCAAGAAAAATGTTTCTTTCTTTTATTTTCTGTTCTTGCAGCTGGTTGTTGGACACCAGAAAATAAATAAGGGTAGCCAACAAGAAAAGGGAAATTAAACATGAATAAATAACAGCTGTTCTATCTCAATGGGATTCATAATTACAGGGTCACACTGTTCTGCTACCTGCTCTATCTAGATTACATAACCAACTCTTTTTCAAGGCTTTTAGGAACTATTTTCTCAATTGGTCTGATTCTTCCCTGTGTGTCTGAGGTGAGTATTTATATTTTATTTTGATTGCCCAACAAGTGGCAAACAATAATAATTAAAACACCCCACTAATTTAAATTGTTTCTCCAGAGTTTCTCAAACTCTAAACCTTGTAGAAGATTCATTTACCTGAGGATTCTGAGTGCACAGATCTGGAGACATCAATGACAAGCTGGCTTGATATTGTTATCATCACCATGTCTGTGTCGCTGGTTTGGAGACACATTTACAGTTAGCAATGGCTGCCACAGAAATTTGGAGGTATGGAATTAGCATCAGGCTTGGGAAATGGAGTGCAGGCACTCTTGGAAGGGCTAGAACCCATAGACCAGAGACAGATGCCAATTCCCCTGCCTGGGTGCCCCCCAAACAGTTTGAGCTATAACCACTGTCTTCCATATCCAGAGGGCCTAGTCCAGTCCCATGGGGGCTCCAGCCACCAGTCCACAGTTCATGGGCTTCCACTAGTGTGGCCGGTCATCTCTGCATGTCCTCCCATCATTACCTCGACGTCCCTGGCCTGCAGTATCTCTCCTCTCTCTCATCAGTTGGATTCCCAGAGCTCAGCCTAGTGCCTGGATCTCTGTATCTGCCTCCATCAGTCACTGGACAAAAGCTCTATGATGACAACTGAAATATCAGAGCCACCATGTAAAAATCAGATACATATCATGCAACTATTTTTTCTTTGAAAAGCAACATGGTGATGTCTGAATGGTTTGACTTTGAAACAACTCACAATGCATTCTGTATTCTCTTTTTAGCACCATCATGCACTACCTCTTGATTTACACATTGCCCTTAGCACCTAAATAAGAGATACAGCTACTATTTCTACTGAAGCTTGTGGAATGACTGTCTTCAAATAGCCCTCTGTTCCAGTTGCTTTTCTGTTGCAGTGATAAAACACCATTACGAAAAGCAAATTAGGGAGGGAAGCGTTTATTTGATTTTTGGGTAAAGTCCATTGTTGAAGAAAGCCAGAGCAGGGACTCAAAGTAGGATCCTGGAGGCAGGAACTGAAGCAGGGGTCATGGAGGAATACTACATTCTGGCTTATTTTCCCTGGCTTGCTCAGCTGTCTTTCTTATATAGCCCAGGCCCACCTGCCCAGGTATGGCATGGCATGGCCCATAGTGGACTGGGCCCTCCCATAACAGTCAGCAATCAAGAAAATGACCCACATATATGCTCATAAACCAGTCTGACAGAGGGAACTCCTTGACTAGGTTCCCTCTTCTAAGGTGACTCTGTGTCAACTAGCACATCCTCTGTTGTGGCTAGTGCTCATCTTTGAACATGTAGGTGGAATCACAAGTACCGGAACTTCCCAGAACTTCTGCAGTAAGCAGCGTGCATATACAATGCCATGTGTACCACCTTCCTTGATGCCATGCCTCCATCACCACGCACACCCCTTTTGCACTGTAACCCCACTGGCACCATTATTTCAGAACCAGCTTCAAGCACAGATGAGAATCTCTTTAGGACAGTTCTTGTGCACTAAGCATCTTTTTGTGACTTTTCTCTTTAACTCCTAACCAGGACTCTGTAAACAGATTCCCATTGTAGCTGAGTGAGAGAACTGAAAATTAAATTGATATATGGCATATATTTTGACAAACAGAGGTATCAATATGTAGGTAATCCAAGCTTTTTCATTTTCTCCAGAAGCTATTAGTTAGAGGAAACTGAAAAGGGCGTTTCATTTAAGCAAACATTAAACAGAAAACAGGTGAAACTAAGCTAATTCTAGAGTAAGATGAAGCAGGGTTCTGGGTGTAGCAATTCTTTACTAACTTGTACCAATTCTTATTTAGCTCAGAGGTAAATATACATGTCATCTGCACCTCTCTGAACCACTCAAAACATTTCTGCTGTTACCACATCTTTATTTCCTTTGGCCCTCTTTTAAAACAATCTTTACGTTACCATTTCCTTGGACAGCTTGACACTCTGTCTCTGAGCAAATGCTTCAAAGAACGGCTCCCTGGTTATTCAGAATGACGTACTAAATCTTTGATAAGGCCTTGAAAAAGGACAGAGTCTTTTAATGTGTGATCAAACTTTAGTACCTGACCTATTTAATTGGGTGGCCAAAGGGAATCGAGAGGCTTGTCAAAGCTAGGGGTTTGAATGCACCATGATAAGATCTGGATTATAGGATCCTTCTTTCTCAAAATATTTCCCTTGGTGGAAATCATACAAAGTGTGCAGTGCTTTGAAAACAGCAGGTGTTCAATAAATGTTTTAAGTGTTGATTGTATTTGTTAGAAGATAGGGAAAACTTGTTTCTAAAACCTACCTACCACAAATTGGGAGTCAAAATAAATATTAATGTTTAAGAAAAATATTCTGTGGGTCTGAGTGATGTCACTTGGAACTAGATTCATCTCCTTTCCTGAGCAGACAAGGAGACATCATTGTCTCTGTGAAGTCAGTCATCCTGGTGTGTCTAACCATACAAAACTTCAAGTCAGGTGAACTCTAGATATCCTACTAGATTGTGTTTCTGGGCCTTTTTGTCCCCTACAAATACCCTAGAGATACTCAGAAGGGAGGAGGAAAGGAGAAGAGAGAGAAGGGCTGTGGGAAGGGGAGCAGAGAGGGGAAAGAGAGGAAGAGGAAGGCCAGAGGAGTGGGGAAGGGAAAGAGGCTTACTTGTATGAGAGTGTCTTGATGTTCCACCAGATTACCCAGGCTTCTACCCAACCTGTCTTTCCCAGAAAATACAAATGGCCACTTTGCAGCACTCACTAAGAACTTCATCCAGAGACCCCTGTGTCCATATTGTTACTGTCTGGCCTTAGACAGGTGTCTTCTCTTTCATGAGTCTCATTTTTCTTCTCTGTAATTTTGTAATAAATACACTATTTGGAGTATGATTTATGAGGACTGAATACTAAGTAAAAATGCCACATTTGGACTCTAAAAAAAAAAACTGGATCACTAGAATAGTTATACACTGAAGTAATCCATACATTAATATTAGGTATACCGAATTGACTCCTAAAATGCTGGAAGTTGACAAGTTCCAAAAGTCTGCACTTGCCAAACTTGAGAGGCAGATGTGTAGCTAGAGTTTTCCTGCCTTGCCCACAGTCAGGACAAATCTTTGTCACCCACCAGTCCCACAGCCGCTCAGACCCAACCAAGTAAACACAGAGATTTACATTGCTTACAAACTATATGGCCGTGGCAGGCTTCTTGCTAACTGTTCTTATAGCTTAAAGTAATCCATTTCCATAAATCTATACCTTGCCACATGTGACTCGTGGCTTACCGGCATCTTCACATGCTGCTTGTCATGGCAGCAAAATCAGTGTTTTGTTTATTGACCAATCAGAGCAATTTGACATACAGACCATCCCACAGCACTTCCCCTTTTCTTTTTTTTCTTTCTTTCTTTCTTTCTTTTTTTTTTTTTTCAAAGAGGAAGGTTTTAACTTTTACATAACTCCAAACCCAGCTTGGTATATTTGGGAATTTGGGCGTAGCTTCTCTTACTACTTGCTGCTAGAGGGGGCACTGTATCTTATGAGGACACAAAGAAAATTTAAGGATTATGGAGTAGTCTGTGAGGGTGTATCGTCTGAGCCAGTTGCCTTGAAATGGTTCTGGATGTTGGATCATCTGGGCCATGGTGTCATCAGAGACCTTTCAGGAGGTCTTGGCTGGTCAAACCTGATGTATCTTAATCTGGAACAAATCCATAGCCTCTGCCTTTCTGTGGAAACAAAAGCAGAGCCTCCTTTCCAAAGCAACATATCCTTACATCCAAATTTTGAAGTCAAGGTACCTTTAAAATATACATTTTGGCATAACTCAACAGCTTTTGCAATCAAATGTTTTTCTTCAGTTACGAATATCAAAGAGAACATAATCCAGATTCTCTGTGTGGTAGCCATCTTTACGTGGCTTATTTTTTATATTACCTTGAGCCTATTGCTTTAAACTGCAGCATTCCAAGACTGAAATGGCTCTGTGGCTGCTGTCTCCGCCCACTTCAGCTTCCCAACATGGTGGTGGTATATTTTTCGCCAGCTCTGGGAGCCATCAACTCTCAGAAATAGTGAGTCTATGCTTCTATCAAAGCAGCATGTAGCCCAGAAACCTCTTTTTTTGTTTTGTACTAGCAAAGGCTAAATCTGAGATGCAGCTTAATATGCCACTTGCAGAGACCTCATTCCCCCCAAAATGCAGGTCGAGCGCACTTGCCAGAAACCCACCATAGTAGCTCAAACACGCAGGCTGCCACTAACTTGAGAGAAACAACTAGGAACGGTTTTTAGTTCCATTTTAGAATCTTTTTTCTCAGGTTTTAGGTGGAAACTCTTGCCAACATGTTGGGCGCCATTTGTAGCTAGAGTTTTCCTGCCTTGCCCACAGTCAGGACAAATCTTTGTCTCCCTCCAGTCCCACAGCTGCTCAGACCCAACCAAGTAAACACAGAGACTTATATTGCTTACAAACTTTATGGCCATGGCAGGCTTCTTGCTAACTGTTCTTATATCTTAAATTAATCCATTTCCATAAATCTATACCTTGCCACGTGGCTTGTGGCTTACCGGCATCTTCACATGCTGCTTGTCCTGGCGGCAGCTGGCAGTGACTCTTTCTGCCTTCCTGTTCTTTCTTTTCTCCTCTCTGTTAGTCCTGCCTATACTTCCCGCCAAGCCACTGGCCAATCAGTGTTTTATTTATTGACATACAGACCATCCCACAGCACAGATGAGCCAAAATTACACTTTTCAGTTCAAGTCCAAAGGCCTCACTAGGAACTAAGAGACCTTATAGCACAGTTCAAGTATGAAGACAGGGTGGAGGAAGTAAACAAACAACCCACCAAGCCCTGGACACACTCTCCATAGCTCAAGTGCTTTGGGAGAGAAACTCTATATGTGGAGAGCTGCATACAAAATGCCCAGGTATTTCCTGCTGGTCCACCAATTTGATTCAAATTGTTGAGGTATCTTTGAATTTTTTCCAAGTGTAAGAGCCCTGGGTCCACCTGAATTCCTGATAAACAGTGAATCCTGTTTTATATTGGAGTGTCACAAAAATTGCATGGGATTAACTTGTACCAAAAAAATACAATGTCTGTTTATCTTAAGTTCAAACTCAACAGGGCATCCTGTACTTCCATCTGCTAAACCTTGCAACATGAGCCTAAGGAACTGTCCAAAGAATGCATTGCTGTATTACTATGATTATTCTGCCCCACCATCTGTGTGCTATGTCTGCAGGTCGCTTGCAGCAGTGAGGGCATAAACAGTACCACAAAGTAGAATAATAAAACCATTGCTGATAAAGACTGGCAGGTCTGACATTTTTCTAAGTCTATGAGGATGCCCAGCTGGTAGAGGAAAAAGCTTGGAGACTCTCTGCAGACTTTTCACTCTGCCTGCGAGATAGAGAAAAGGCTCATTCTGTTATCTCCTCAACAGATGGTCCATGCATTGCATCAAATACCCAAGCTCTCTCTGACAAGCAGGTCATTGATGCCAGAAAGAGCTGTGCTAGATGTCTATGGCCACAGTTAAAAATAATGGATGATTGACTTAATCATTTTATATTGTGTTTTATATTGCTTAAGTAAATCATAAGGAGTAATACAGGGCGATGATGTAGGTTTAATCTCTGTCCCCAATACTCGAATTCTCTGAACTTTTAGGCATGAAGCAGCATTTGCTGTATTTTGCTTACACATCTTAATAATAATAATAATTTACACTGATGGAGATTAAATGGAGTCATGTGTGTCAAGTGAGACTATTGTACCTAATAGGTAAAGGGGGGCATGCATATGTTACTTTGAGTGTTTCTATCAATGTTGAAAGGAAGTATTTCCTCAAGAGTAGTACTTACTTACAGAACATGTCATTCTCTATTCTTTCACTGTCCTACTTCACTCTCTTTGTGAAGCTCTAAATTCCAAGAAGAATTCTAAATTCTAAGAAGAAATCCGTAGTCTACCTTGTTATCTCACTTGCATTGTATTACAGGGAAATGATGCTCTACCTACAAGTAGACTCACTACTTTCACTCACAGCCGTCCATATTTTTAAAATATAAATCCTGTCCTTCCCAGAGTTTTCAAAATTATTAGTGAAGTAAAATAGGGGAATCATTGATGGTAGGAATATACACTCTTTGGAAATGCACATAGGAATACATGTGTACACATATCACTGATGACCTTTTTCTAGGAAGAAGCGTGACATTTCAAGGTGTCTGGTGCTACAAACACATCTGTGTTGGAGAGTAAACCATCCCCAAGATCACTGGTGTATACTCTAAGCCTGAGTCCTTTGAGGGGAACAAAAGCACAGCTTCAGTATAAAACAGACCTTTTTTCTTGAAACTATCTACTAGGTTCCCCAGTTCCGTGGGGAGATAAAGCTATTTAATAATCAAGATAGAGGGAGGTAGTTCAGTGATTTTCCTTTCTGGATCAGCAGAGTATTTCCTAGTCTCTTTGTTCTTTTCTTGGGGTTTTCTGTCACAAGCTGCTTTAGCTTATAAGTAAACACAATGTATCTCATTACTGTTAACTCCTTTGATTAAAGTGAATACATAATTTAGAATTTGAACTTTTCATCATTTTTAATTTTTCTCTTCTCCACTGTATTATTTTTTCTTCTTGAGACATGCCCCAGCTTGCTCTGATCTGTGACATATGCTCAATACTAAATACTAAAATTGGGAAAGTGAGCTGCTTCATTCTCAGTATTGGCTCTGTTGACATCTGGTCTGGGTACTTCTGCTGTGGGATGTCTTTTGCATATAGGAAGTTGAGTGGTACCCCTGACCCCTACCCACCAGATACGATTTCTTTCAAGTGTGACAACAAATACTGTGTCCAGATATTACTAAGTATCTTTTAGAAATGGAAGTGAGGGTAAAGGATGACCTCCAGTTGACTTTTGCTGCCACAAAAGGAAGGAAATTAAAAATATATTTGATGGACAACTGAATGTTCAAAGCAGTTAACATATTTTCTAATTCTACTCCTGCCAACATTCTAAAGCAGCAATAAGCCATGCTCTACAAAAGGAGAAAATTATATTCAGAATAAGGAAATAATACAGCTATGAGACCACCATTCAAACCAGCTGAAAACTATTTACAATAGCCATGTTGTGGAGCCACCTAGAAGTCCATCAACAGATGAATGGACAGAGAAAAAAAAAAGGTGTCTCTATACCTTACAGTTTTATCAACCACAAAGGTCAATGGAATCATTTTATTGACAGGAAAGTGGGTAGATTTGATATATCATCACACTTAGCAAAGTAAGTTAGACTCAGCCAGATATTTCATCTTTTATCTCATAAGAAGATGGCTATTTGTGGAGAAGGTGACTAACAGGAGGAGAAGGAACACAAGACAAGGGAAAAGCAAAGTGATTAGCATCCTATGTTCTGTCATATGCAGACACATTTGCAGTGTGGAGAGAGAATGGTTACTAGTTGGGAGAGTAGGGCCCACAGGAGGGGGATGATGGCAAAAAAAAAAAGGTGATGCTGAATATTGAGCAAAGTGCAGTGATATCCATGTATTAAACTATCATAAAGAAACATTACTTTGCATGCCAGCTTAAAACACATAAATATATAAATCAAAGTTGTCAAATGAGAACATAAGAAACAACCAAAAAAGATATCTCATTCCAGACTTGTTCTTTAATCTCTGCTACCTAAAGTACTCGCTGGTCTGCCATCTTGCTCTGCATCCCACTATCTGGGTGACTCTAAGCCTGTCGCAACTCACATATCAAGACATAGTCGCATGATCACCAATAAATTTTGCTACAAGTCCAGCCTTTATTCTTTTTGCCAAGAGAGTTTTAAAACGTTAAAATAAAGCAATAACAATAGCATTTTAAAAGTAAACTAAAAACATATTCATTTTATAAAATGCAAAATGTATAAGTGAAATATATGCAGTAAAAGTATGCATTTTCATAAAAATTTATAAATTTATAAAATCTATGCCCATAAGAACAACTTCAAATCTGTACATTAGTTAGTTCTAAACTAAATTTTAGTAATTTAAGGTATATAGAGAGAATATTCTGTTCTTAACTTCTCTGAGTTCTTGCCAGTAAAGTATCCATGTTTACTAAAGAATAAAATGATGTCACAGTGAGGAAACTATCACTGGAAAGTTCCTTAGAGCACTGCCCTCATGAGTGTGGGTCTGAGGTGGAGGCTCCCTACTAACACAATCACAAACTGCAGATTTTCTCAGTATAAGCCAATGACAGAACATGCTCAGCAGGGCTGTAGGTTGACCCAAAGGGTTTCAATGTGCCTTAAAGCTACATTTAACTCTAGCTTCCGCATATGAGAGAAAATGTGTGGAGCTTTTCATTCTTGTTTTCCCTTGCCTAGCACTTTCTCCAGAACACGGTCACACTTGTATGAGAGAAAAAGAAACAAACACACTTAAATAAGAACTTTGTGTGACGACTGAGAAGGATGATAACACCACAGATTCAAAGGGGCTGCAAGGCTGCTCTATAGGTATGCTTACTGTACTGTGTGTCCCACACTTATTTCACCATGGATCCTCCTTGCCTGTATCCTGAAAGAAATACTACTGAGGAACACTGTGGGAAATACTGAATTGTATTTTCTTTTATAAATAACTTGCTTAACTTGCAGAGAAATCTCTAGACATCTTTGCCCTTTATTTGTCCAGCTATTTCCAATGACAACTGTCTCCACTTCTCCATTGTGCTAAATATTTTAAATAAAGAATCATGAGCCACTTTTGACCTGCCATTATCTGTAGAACCTATGAAAACTGATCCAAAGCACAGTTTGTCCTGGTCAGAAAAATAGGGTGCATGAGTATCTGACTTCACATTTGGTTCCTCCAAGCAGAAATATCTACCTATAGGATATGCTGACACACAGTGTCAGCCAAAGCCCATGTCTGGTCAGAAACATTAAGCCATCAAATGTATCTTGCCTAATAAGAACACACACAGATTAAGTTTTAACACTGCCAACTTGTTTGACACCCATTTCGTCTTGCACTCCATCTTCCTCAAGGGGAGCAAGGAGACCCTTAGAAGGCATGAACATAGAATTTAGAGCCCAACACACACATTTCTACCTGAAAAGAGTGCTAAGCAAACAGCAACACTTTAGCTGCCCATGCATTTATCATTAACCACACAAGACCAGGCAAACTTATCCCCTGTGGTCAAAGAGTCATATGTTTAGAGACGGAGACATGTGGCAATGGACCTTGGGTCACTCATTCAAGGTCCAAAGTTTCCTAACCTTTGCTTGAAGCAAGATACAGAGGATGATAAAATGACTCATTTATAGGAAAAATTCTTTTGATAATGATAAGTTCATTTTTATCAACCTAGACATATGGGGTTTGTTTGTTTATTTGTTTGTTTCATTTTTCATCATCTTTCAACTATGACTAGATGATTCCTCACTCAGTTTGGAAGGGATTATCTGCTTTGAATAGAAAATACTAGTGTGGTAGTAAATCCTGGTAGTCAACTTGACTGGATCTGGACTTAATAAAGAGAGAAGACTGGGTAGGTCTGTAAGAATATGTTCAGGAAGAATTAACTGTAGGGAAAAAGACCCTCCCTGAATGTGGGTGGACCTTCCTGTGGCATCTCAGCTATAAAAAAAAAAAAGGTTCAGAGGGGAAAGCTTCACTTTTTGGCTGCTCTCCTTTGTCACTTGCTAGTGAGTGCACCTACACATTGCTGCCAGTGTCATTGGAATGCAGCGTGTCCAGCTTCCTAAAAGAGTATGAGGACTTGAGGCTCTCCAAGAATCCTGAAGGCTCGTAGCATCAGTTGGAACTGTTAAGCTTCCCAGCCTCATGGTTTGAGCAACTTTTCTTGAATGTGAAGACCATCATTGTTGGACATACCACATCATGTAAGCCAATCTAATAAACTCCCCTTTAATATTTTATATATATATATATATATATTCATTCTACCAATGAATTCTGTTCCTCTAGAGAACCCTAACTAATACACATGTCATAACACAGGGTATTTAGTTAATGAAATTGCATCATTTACTTGGGCAAATGTATTATTTGAATGATCACTTGATACAGTAATAGTGTTACTACTGGAATCACCAATGTTATCATTATAGGAAGGAATAATGAACACAAGAGCAAGTCTTTCATTCAGGCATTGTAATGTGTTCACCACATTCATTTCTCTTTTATCTCCAATGGCCATGATGACTTCATATGTTGACCTAACTCTACAGGTAGTGAAACTGAGAGGAAGAGAATTTTAGGACTGCCTAACAGTAAGTAACTGAGGTAATACATGAGCCTACACATCATAACTTTGCAACACTCTTAGTTGGGCCTTAATCAAGGGCCCTGACCCAACAAGCCTTAGACATTGTTCATGAATTCAGTGACACAGTATGGTAGAGTACAATGTCTTCATCACTCTGGTAAGAAAATATGTGAAAAGACACTTAAAAATCTATTTGGAAGAAAGCTTAGGACATACACTAATACCAGACAGAGACAGAGAGGTGATGTGAACAGTAAAACTAAAGTTGGTTTTTATAATAAATAAATGTTAGAGGCAGGTATGAATTATGGTGAACAATCTAAAAACAGTGATCCTCAGTGTTAGGTCTCAGCTGCAACTTACTGTCAGAGCAAGCCATGTTACAGTGGTCTGCCTACTAGTGATAATGATGGTAATGAGTTTTAAATGTATTCTAATTGAGACCTACAAACTTCTTGGAGTTCACATTCCTAGACACAGGCTGTGAAAACAATTTTACTATATAGGGATGATCTGCACTAAAAACCTGAAATCCCATTTATTTAAAAAATATCTAAGCTTAAAACCGTGAGTGGTAATGGCCTTGTGGGCTTTCCTGGACCTAGGGATGCTTCCTTAACCTCCCACCTAGGTTTGCAAGTAGTCTAGTCATTAAAGTATCATCAGCCCCTCCTGTTGAGTGTGCTGAGACCCTGTCCTAGAC
Source organism: Peromyscus leucopus (assembly GCF_004664715.2). NCBI lineage: Eukaryota > Metazoa > Chordata > Mammalia > Rodentia > Cricetidae > Peromyscus > Peromyscus leucopus. Next base: position 98,165,474 of record NC_051067.1, on the reverse strand, counting down.
AATCTCCTTGACCAAAACACATTCCCTCCTTTCTCCACTTCTCTTTCTATGTCTGTCTCATATTAGGACTTGAGAGCATCTTACCCTCAGCTTCTACGAAGGTGATCTAAAAGGAAAATCGTTTCCAATTAATGCCAAATGTCTTCTTATATCTCTATAATTGCATTTATTCATCATTACTGTAATGATCTATTTCCCCTAGTAGAAGGTGAGATTCTTCAAATTGAAGCTACAAATCATTGATATTTGTTTCACATAATCTATTTCTGACTTACTGCCTCATATATAAGAAGTTCTGGCTGAATCAGTAAAAGACTTGTTGAAACATGTTTTTGTCACAGTCTAAGTCTGCAATGACTTTAGCTGATATTGTCCTCTAGTCATGTAATGTGTTCTTTGGTTTTCTCTCAGAGACCATTAACTGGATATCTCCAGAATGGCCCCTGTGGTGTAGAAAATCACCTTTAAAACTGAGAATATAGTTAGAACATAGACTGGATAGTAATCATTTACACACTTGTGTGAATTAATTTAATAAAAGTCTCTGATAAATAGTAGATAATCACAAAAAAGTAGTAAATTTTATTGAGAATAGGAGAGAATTATTTGTGGCCATGGAGTCCTCAGAAGTTTAGGTAGGTCATAGTAGGGTGCCATAGTGATGGTCCAATGGTTATTAAGAAATCTGAATTTCTGAGTATTAGCCTACAGGATCATAAGAAAAATCCCCGTAAGCAAGAGGACTGAACTTACCAAATTCTGTAGCTAATTAAGAAACTTCTATTTTGAATTTTCTGGGTTGGAAAAATAATACACAACTTACTTTTTCTTGCTCCTCAGCATGCATGCTCATCTCTCTCTCTCTCTCTCTCTCTCTCTCTCTCTCTCTCTCTCTCTTCCATTTTGCTCTATTTGCATATAGATAATAAAGTAGTTTTTCTACTACAAAGACAACTATAAAAACTCAATTCAAATTAAACCACCGGTACTTTTGCTTTTCTTGCTGGAGAGGAGCAGGTGGGGATTACAGAATCTTCCTGCCTGTCCTCTACAACGATTGTGTTTCTTGCTATAGCCTAAAAGTTACATATACCTTTAGCTGGGTATAGTGTGGTGGCCAGATGCAGCCTCTCAGACAGCTTAATAAATAGCAAGGAAAGACTTCTAGGAAAAATGGCAAGCTAAGAGCAACCTCCCTGTGACTCAGTGAAGGAGAAGAATCGGGAAAAGAAAAACTAGTCTCGTCCCAAACATAGAAGAGAGGAAGGGCTTTGGAACCCCACAAAAATGGTGATGAACAGCTAAACAGCTTAGGTGAAAGGCAGGTGGTGCACAGAAGAGAAACAAACCAAGCTGAATGCACCTCCAGCTACACAGCCCCAGGAGGTTAAAAAAAAGGGGGGGGGGACAAAACACTCATGCCAAAGCTAAGCCAGGCATCCCCAGGAACAGACTGGCAATCCTACCCTCATGACAAGCCCACAGCCTTCACAAGCTGCAAGCTCAGCATTGGTGAGACTGATTTCTCCATCAGATAGGTCAACAGAGGACGGGAACCCCATTTGTCACTTGAAATGACTCAAGCAGTGTGCAGGTGCCATCTTGAAAGAGAAATTATTTAGACTGAACTCCTTGGTGCACTGGGAACAGAGCGAAGGAAACAGTCACAGGTGGCGATACTGAACTGACCTTGCCGGAGTCTCAAGATGACAGACAGCCTGAGGAGTGGCTATGGAGAGCAGGGGGCCTGGACACTGACAAGGGCAGGAGGCAAAAGGCTTAACTCAGCCACCAAAATGTCCCGCCCTCAGTGGCCAGGAACAGACAGAATTCACTAAGGACAGCCCTGGCATTGGAGAGCCCTGTGCCTGAGGTGACCAAGTGAATGACCCTCTGGAGCCATCTGTCTGCCATTCAGTGCTGTACAGTCCCAGAACTCAAAATCCAGGAGAATGCTTGAAATCCAGAGTTGTGTGCATACCTCCAGCTGGGTGATCGATACCTGAGGGATTTGGAAAGTACTAAGTTGGTTCACTGCCTGTACAGATCTCAGTATCATGGCTGATCCCCATACTCCCAATGGGGTAGTGGAGGTGGAGGAACCTGCCCACAGCACTGCAAAAGATAAATGTGCCCAGTAGAGGATCCTGGTATGCAAAGAAGAGATGCGACAACGTGAAGCCAGCAAGGTGAACGCCATGTTATCTGTCAGGTACAGGCTCAACACTAGCATAGACCACTGGAATATAAAGAAAGAAAAGATAGACCTTCTCACTGAACCACTGAAAAAGCTTTTAGAAAAGGTAGTAGTCTTTTTCCATGCATGCAGCATAGACGGCTGGAGCTGGCTAAGGAACCACATTGTTTAGCCTGCATGAAGGCAGAGACAGCATTTCTGAGTGGCAGCTAAGGCACAGTTGGGAAGGGCAACCACTTAAAGCAAACGGCAAAGATAAGTCAACCAAAGATGTTGTTTTTATTATTCTGTTAAAGAGCTTCCAAGGCCATACATACCTGAAGACAGTAGCAAGTTCTCCCTTTGAGACTTTCACTATAACTGCCTGTCTAATAGCTAGTGGAACTCCCATTCAAGCAAAGGGCATTACCTCTGGGTGTTGGGTTTTATATCTCATGGTGAGTATTCAACACTATGATGGTTATCATGGCACTGTGCACCTGTCTAGAGCCTTGGCTTTCTCCTGTACATCACACCATACAACCCAACATGGTAGAACAAAAGAAGCATGAGATGGAATGTGGGCAGCTTTGATTTCCCATTCATGTCTGTCATATAAGCTGAAGTAACCCTCAGTAAACTACCCAGTGTTCCTATGTGTGCCTCTGTGGAAAATAGGGATAATGACAGGGATCTTTATGAGCTGCAGTGAAAGCTAAAATAATGTCCTTTAAAGTACTTGTAATACAGGTCTTAAAGTTGCTAGTATCATCAAAATCTCTTTTATAAAAGTACTTGGAAATAACAATAAGGAAATGGTGTTCTGTCTGACGTTGTTTTTTGTTTTGTTTTGTTTTTATGTCAACTTGACCTCAGCTAGAGTCATCTTAAAAGAGGAAACCTCAACTGAGAAAATGGCCTCATAAGATCTGGCTGTAGGCAAGGCTGTTGGGCATTTTCTTAATTAGTGGTTAGTTGGGGAGGGCCCAGTCCATTGTGGGTAATGCCATTCCTGAGCTAGAAGTCCTGAAGTCTATAAGAAAGCAGGCTGAGAAAGCCATGAAGAACAGTAAGCAGCACTGTAGCACGAATTGTAAGAAGGTCTTATCAATAAAAACAAACCTGGAGCCAGGTATTGGGGTAAATGCTGGAAGATCAGAGAAGCAGAACAAGCCGCAGCCACGTCACCTTGCCAGTTCCTCAGCTGATCCTGTTTCCTCAGCCTGGAAGCCTCTGAGTTCTCATCCAGAATAAATCTCAGCTGAACTGTTGCTCAAAAGCCTAAAAGTTTAACCATCTCTATGCTGTGGGATGGTCTGTATGTCAAATGTGTCACTCTGATTGGTCAACAAATAAAACACTGATTGGCCAGTAGCCAGGCAGGAAGTATAGGTGGGACTAACAGAGAGGAGAATTGAGAGAACAGAAAAGCAGAGGGAGACACTGCCAGCCACCGCCATGACAAGTAGCATGTGAAGTTGCCAGTAAGCCACGAGCCATGTGGCAAGGTATAGATTTATAGAAATGGATTAATTTAAGATGTAAGAACTAGATAGCTAGAAACCTGAGCCATTAAGCCAAACAGTTTAAATAATATAAGAGTCTGTGTGTTTATTTTATAAGTGGGCTGTTGGACTGCCGGGGATTGGTGGGACCCAGACAGAAAACTCTCCAGCTACATCTCTACTTCCTGGTTTTCATGCCTTATATACCTTTCTGGTTTCTGCCATCACTTCCTGGGATTAAAGGTGTGAGTCACCATGCCTGGCTGTTTCCAGTGTGGCTTTGAACTCAGAGAGATCTGGATGGATCTCTGCCTTTGAAATGCTAGGATTAAAAGTGTGTGTGCCACCATTTTCTGTCCTCTGTATCTAGTAGCTGCTCTGTTCTCTGACCCAGATAAGTTTATTAGGGTGCACAATATTTTGGGGAACACAATATTACCACACAACACTCCTCCATGACCTCTGCATCATCTCCTGCCTTCAGGCTCCTGCCCTGCTTGAATTCCTGTCCTCACTTCCTTCAGTGATATGGACTCACAAGCCAAATAAGTCCATTCCTCCTCAGTTTGCTTTTGGTCATGTTGTTTCATCACAGCAGTAGTAACCCTGGCTCAGACTCTGGGCTTTGGAAGGAAGCGATAGATGAAAACATAGTTTGTTAATAAAGTAGCAGGCTTCCAGGTCCTAATCCTGAGTTCTCAATAACCCATGTCTTAAACTCCCTTTTCTACTGACAAGAATATCTGACACAGAAGAGTAAGAACTTTTCACCTTTCATTTGTAAAATGAGAGTCTTGTTCCTGAGAATAAAAAGGCATACTCCATATTCCAAAGTAGGTCCAATGCCCGTGTATCAGAAATCTCTGTATCACAATAAACCTAGAAAGACATCTACATGTATTATCACAATGCAGAATTGAAGCAAATTAAAGATGTCCCAATTAGGCTTTTTTTAATGCACTACATATAAGTCATTTCTGGCTAGCACAGCAGCTTAAAGAAATGCTAGAAAAAATCTTAGCTCCTTAAAATGCAATCTGTTTATCCATATAAATCTTTATGACAAAACAAACCTGGGGTCAGCGTTGTAATTAAAACTTTTAAATCATCCATTGGAAATTTGTCTAAAACATTATGTCAAATTATACTCTTTTTATTTATATATATATATATATATGTATAAAGATATATACATATATATATAAAATGATATTGCTACAAGAATGCATCTTGAGACTCCATGTGCCATAAAGTTATATTTCCTTCAGTTAAGTGACATGTTTTGGTCCCTAATGATATCAATAAGTTGCACACCAAAACTGCCAACCTAGGCAATGGAGAGGGTGGGAATTGAAAGAAAGCTACTGAGGAGGACCTTGTTAAATTACTGATTTGGGTAATCTGTAGATGGAACTTCATTACTCCATAAACTGATGGATCTGCAGGTATTGTACAATAGAAGGTCTCCTACAAAGCTGGGTTGATGCTTTATGTCTGGAAGCAGAACATCAATAAAGGTCAACGCGACAATGTGATTTATTCAGATACAATGCCACTGTGAGCAATTTTTCCATTTCAGAATAAATGGCAGGCATTTTGTGTTTCTCTTTAGGTTTTTCATAGAAACCTCATTTGACAAGTTTCATTGTTTATCATTGCTTTTTAGAGATGAAAGGAAGCAATTTATTTGCCCTTCGTGGCCATGTCTAGCTCGCCATGAAGGTAGGGACCTACAGCAAAAATCAATTGGTTAATAAAATAGTTAATTGACTAAGTGCTTGTTCTGAGGGGCCAAAGGCTCAGACAGTCACCACCCAAGTAAGGGTGCTTAATTAAAGTGGCACTGGCTGAGCTTAATGAAATTCTGCCATGTAGATAGAAATTAATGCTGGAAAGACATCTGCATTTATTATTATACTGCAAAAAGGAAGCAAATTAAAAGTAGCCCAATTAGGCTTTTGTCTTAATGTACTTCACATAAGTCACTTGTGGCTAGCACAGCAGTTACAGGAAACTCTAAAAATCATTGTTTCTCAAATATGAGACCCCATTAGCAAGTATATTTCAAATCCTAATATGGCATACAAATATAAGCAGGGCAATTAGCTAAGACTGTTCCACTTTTTATAAATTGTGTTTTTATTACAAATGGTGATGATGAAGTCAGGTGAAAATGTGTGTATCAAGGATTTGGCAAATTCACCTTTTTCAATAAAATGGAAATACAGCTTCAAATGACAACCAACTCAACCTACCTATTTTATTACCAATGTGACAGCAATGTGGCTGAGTGAGAGACACACCATAACTCTTTATTGAGGAGTTTTACTCTTACCATGTGCCAGGTATTGCAAAAGGCCACCACGCTTGAGTAGAGGTCTTAGGAGGCAACCGTGGTGAAATAGATGCTGTGTGGAGTTTAAACAAACTCCAGTCAAAAGTCATAATGACTACCCCTATTTTTCTGGAGTAGAAACATGTGTACCTAAATGAAAGAATTGTATCTGTAAAGGAAAAGCATGCATCCTGCATTGTAGTAGGCTCTCGCAGAGGCAACACTTCCCAGTAATTGTTCTAATGTCTATTACTGACCAACAGCCATTCAGATCATCCCTGAAACTAGCTGCATGTTGTAATCAAAAATTGTTAAATGAAATAAAAACAGGGTAGTTGGTAATGGCACTCAAACAATAGAAGTTTAAAATAAGCTTAAAAAACTCAAAGTCTCGCTATCTAGCTCAGGTTAGCCTTGAACTCACAATCCTCCTGCCTCATTCTCATGAGTCTTGGGGATGATAGCAATGTACCACCAAGTTCAACAGAAAGTTCTTTTAAGATGTACAACAAATGCAGTTTTATTTCTTTGCTGATCATGCTAGGACAAGAATAGGTTAATTTAAGTTTTTGTGTATTTTAATGGTAGAGAAGAGGTCTTAACATTACAGAGTAAGGACGATGGATCATTTGCTGGGCACATTTCTATAATCTCCCTGAATGCAGAGAGAAGATTCTCTCAGACAAACAAAGGTATCCCTCATTTGAAGGTTAGAAGTTGACGCTCCAAAAATTAAACAGCTAAATAGACAAAAAAAATCTTAGGAAATTGAAAGAAAATTCAGTCTCTCTTAAAAATAAACCCTTTGATTAAGCATTTCTAATATGTAATGGAATAATAATTAATATATGGTATTTATCACTTGACATCAGTACTTACATAAACAATAATGTAGATCATGAATGAAGAAAGTTTAACAGAAATGACATATTTTGCTGCACTTTTGAGCGTCTTCCATTTTTATACCAACTTCTAGTCTCCCCCACTACTGATTCTGATAGCTACAGAAGGTTAATCTTCAACTAATCACAAATTCTTCCTATGAATGGACATTATGTCTTCTTCTTTGTGCATTTCCCGTAGAACTTACAGCTCTGTCGTATGTGACCAGCTTAATGAATATTTCTCCAGAACAAAGTTTCAAATTCTAGAAAACAAGGCCATCTTAACTCCTTTGTTACAGGATTTAAAAAGGGAGCATTTCCTAATAGGCTAACCCACTTTTTATACTTCCTGATGGTAAGTAACTTGAAGTTAATTGATTTTTATAAGGTCACAGAGGCAGGGAGTGGCAGAGCTAACAATGTCAACCAATGCTAAGCAAGCACCTGGCATGGAGCGAGCACTAAGATTACAATGAAGCTCTTCCGTGATTGAATTCTGCACTCTTCCCCAAACCGGAGAAATGAATTTAAAATTGCCCTCGCTGGAGTATAACCTACATAGAAGCACTCGCTCTACAAATTGAGCATTATTTGTCACCCAATTGTTTAATGACCACTTGCAGAATAACCATCAATTTTTAGAGCACATAAACATCTTTTGCTGATTTTGAGGTTCTTGAGAATCTTTCCAGACTATCTTTGGGAATGTCAGAATTCTGATCAGATGTGCTTCTTCCTCATTGGAGTGGCACATGTTTAAAAAAGAGTTTCAGCTGTGTGCTTTATGATTGCTTTCTATGTAAGTGAGAGTCAACTCCTTTTTCAGACAACACATGTTTGGGGTGAATCCTCTGCATCCTCTACCCTCACTTGGGTCCCAGGCCAACATAGCCTGAATCTCTAATCGGCCAGACCACCCCAGAGCCTTCAGTTACCCAATGAACCAACAGCTGCCTGAAAGTGTTTGTTCTTCATGTTCACAGTCGTGTGTTGCATTTACTAAAATAAGGCTCTCCACACCGTTACCAGTGATAACTACTAAAAAGCGAGTTGGTATCACGTTCACATTGCTTCTTTTTGAGGATTTTACAAAGGCATGCATGGGAACGCTGCTTCTCAAAACACCGTCCTGACAAGTTAAGTACACACAGTTCTTTGTTGGAAGAAAGGTCTTTCATCTTTTTTTTTCTTTCTTTCTGAGCAAGAAGGTTTCCCTCCTTGGAGACAGACACCTTTTGCAATATGCCTATTGTATGGCAGACAGGAATTCACAGACCCTGTCCCTACTACTACTACCTGTTATTTCAAGCTGAGGAAAACTGTTAGTTTTGGGAACTGCTTGAGTCTGAAGAAAAGTCACACTCTGCTTGTTTCTGTAACACGCATTCATCATTCGCAAACAATTGCTGAGTACCTCACATATGTGACAGGGGTGTGTCACAAGCTGCAGAAGCAAACTGCCCCTTCCAGTTGGGCCACATGTGTGCTGAAAATGACTTTAATTGCCTATCTCTCACTTTACAGAAGTTAATAATCAGAACATCATTCATAAACTTGGCATTCAAAAGAACAGGTTTTTAATGTTCTTACCTCCAATATGATGTGTTGGCAAGGTGATGGGTATGTTAATTAGTTTGAGTGAATCTTTTTGCAGCATATACACAGAATAAGACATTAGATTGTGTTCCATAAATATACACAATTGTTACTTGTCGATTAAAAATTCTATTAAAGAGATAAATTGGAATTGGTAAGATTAAATAACTTCCTGAAGGTCACACAGACAGAAATTAACACACTGGTTCTTGCTCACAATTCTCATACTCTTGGTACAATAAACAAATTGTTCCAACTTAAGAGCTATCAGAAAAGACACCGGGACCAACACAGGTCCACAACCTCCAGGGTAAACATCGTGCATTATGTTCCACCAGAGAAAAAGCGAACAAAACCAAGATACCAGATTTAATTAGCTAAATGTAAAAATATTTAAATAAAATGAGCAATTTAAATTAATAGTTCTATTTTTCAAATATATTATATATTTATACATGATGAATGGCAGAAGTTTTCAAGACTCTGTAGCCCAAGCTGGCCTCGAACTCACAGAAATCCTCCTTCTTTGGCCTTACAGACATTAAGCTCCCTGCAGTTACTGTGTAAAGAATCAAGCTGCTCCATCATGCCTCACAATGTGTTGAATGTTTTCAATTAATCGAATTATTTAAAATCTGTGGTTTTATGAGAGCAATAAAGTGCCCTTCAAATGTTAGACTGAGCAAAATTTTAGATGCAGTGACCAAAAAGGAAAATCACCCCTGGAGACTGTGTCCAAACAACTTCGAGGCCTCCATCTTCTGGTGTGCAAAATGAAGAAGCAGGCTCTCTCAGCGGTTTTTTTAATTGGTGCCTGAATGCTTCCCTTTCCATGGAGACATCCCAGTTACCAGAAGAAAATCAGTGATGTGTGTCCCCAGCCTACTCATCCTCATCCACCCTACAACACTACTACACACATGAGAGCTCTTTGTGTCAGTTGTGCATATGGTCCTGCTTAAGACCATCTCTACAGAAAATATTCCAATCTCTAATGATAAACTTGGAAGGTCAAATTTGATAGCCACATGGCTGTAAGTTTCTGAATCTAAAGCTTCTTCAAACTCAATGATTCTAAATTTAAGGTAAGTAGTAATGTGTCTAGAGCAGAGATCACGAATATAGCATTCTCCAGGGCCAAAGGACCAATAAATTTTTTAAAATAAATAAATGAAATAAATTAGGTGTGAGACTACAGAGTTGGTGCTATTCTGTGACAACTTAAATGTGTCTGCCCTAAGGGAACTTAGACTCATTAAGATCATACTAGCAAAGCCCAACACCCAAGAGGATTACAAGCTTGGGGTTAGCCTGAGCTATATAGTGAGGTATTGAGTTGAAAATTACAAAATAAAACAAACTAAAGAGAGCTTTTTAATCTCCCATCACTAAAATTAGGAAATCTGTGATTTCTATCTGTTCTACACTGTTTTAGTTCAGTCTGATGAGGTACATGGAAGAACCAAGCAGATGGCATCTTAACATTTAGATATATAAACCACAAAGGGAAAGTTTGTGTCCTTATTGGCCATCTAGTTTTGAATACACAGTATTATTTCATTAAACAACTTAGAAAAAGTATCATCATTGCATTCAAAACGAGCCCATGAAAGCTTGAAATGCACCTGTAAGGAGTGAACTTTGTAGCTTGCAAATACTAACATTAGGAAAGGCTAAAAAAACATATCAAATATAAACACATGGGCAACTTATTAACCCTCATTTGCCCTCAATCTCTCCATGGGGAGCTTTCAGGATAACCCTCCCTAATGTTGTTGATCAGCCCATGGACTCACCTCCTCAGCTGAGATCCTGGGTGGACTTTCTTTTCTTAGTAATATATAGACTTCCACTGCATTTTCCTGAGAATGAAGTGTGCATGTGCATACACACATATGCATACACACACACACACACACACACACACACACACACACAGGGGCTAATGTCGATATGGTGGAACTTAATCCCTGCTGTTCATTGTTCACTGCATCAAAAGGAGCCTGCCAGCCACTTCGCTGTGAATGCACTAGTCTCAGAGCAAGGTCAAGAAGAGTCTTCTTCCTCTGGCTCCCAGCATTAGCTGTCTTATGTTTGACACCTCGTGCTGAGATGCCTTACTTGGCTTGAAGCTCTGCACTGACTTAGCTCAGTCTGATGAGGCACTTGGAAGAACCAAGTGGAGGTTGTCTTGAAACTGCAAAAGGTGCCATAGGGTCAATGTAGTCACTTTGTAACGTATCAACCTGGTTAATGAAGGGGCCAGGAAAGTCCAACTCACCAGTGTACAGCTGTCGTTTGATCCTGTAGGGGAAACGAATTAATGCTTTTATTTTAAAGCAACTGTGCTTAGTCATACTGGATCTAATATTTTGTCTATTCCATTTTATTTCTTATTCAAATGGGAAAATTTTGCACAGAGTACAGAAGGGAGGGTCGGATTCTCCAGGGAAATAAAGCTCAATGGTATTAGAGAAGTTAGGGAAAACTGAACACGGCTGGGGAAATGGAAGAGTAGGAAGCATGTCTGAGGAGGGCACCTGTGGGAAGTGTCCAAAACCATGTCAGTGGCTGTGGATTTCTCCTCCAGCACAATACTGCTTAAAACACAAAGAAATCAACGATTCAATTAGACATCACATGCAAAGTATTTTACAAAGGTCTTGGGACATAGTGCTTAATAAGTGATTAAGTGATAACTTGCTATCAATATTACTATTAATGAAAATAAGGGTTTTTAGTAACACATTAACAAAATTAGCTGTTACAAAGTCACTTAATAAAGTGACCACACAGAAGGCTTCATATATATTTACTCCTCTAATCTACATACAATCCCACGAAGTAGATGCTATTACTATGCCAGAAAAGAAAAGCAAGGTAGATATAAGTAAAGTAACATGCCCAAGATTATCCAAGTGGTAAGCACACAATCACAATTTAAACCATAATAATGGATTCCTGAACCCAAGTTTTAATCACCAGGTTCTATGATTCTCTCCAGATCTTGGAAGGTCAATAAAACTAAATTAAGAAAAATTTATCAGAAATTACTTTGAAGAGAACTATAATATTTAAGTCATGCAAAAAAAGAAATACTAAAGAACAGGGGTTGTTTTAGGAAATTATTGAAAGACAAGAGAAGCCATGTGCCCAAGGCAGTGGTGGGATGGAAACAGGAACATAACAGAATCCATCAACCGTTCTGAAGGGTCAAGACACAGAAGAAAATTTCAGTGAGTTTTGAAGCTTTGAGTCAAAGCAAATGTAAGGAGGTGGCACAGCTGCCCCATTCCATGCACATATACACTCACATATACCCAAATACACTTATACACACATATACACTCACACATTCATACACATGTATATGCACACAGACACACATATACACATTCACTCTCTCCCATGCCATATCCATACACACAAATGCACTCACTCACTATCATACACACATACATTTTCACATGCACACATACACATGTATGCATACAAAAATGGTACACATATGCATACATACAAACATACATACATACAAAATACATACACATACAAACACACAGTCTCTTTCTCTCATTCTCTCTTAGACACACACACATACATATACACACACAAAAAAAAAAACAGAAATAAACAGAATAAAAGCAAATAAATTCACTTGGAGTAGAAGTCCTAGAAGGACATTGTGCAATGAAATGAAAAATCTGACTTTAGTAATTGGGTCATCAACATTTAAATTTAGTCTGAGATCTCACAGATTAAATAAGGCAAGAGAAAACAAAAGGCAAAGGACTGGAAATGGGGGGGGGCGCAAAACTGCCACTTTTCACACTTGGCAGGACTACACTCAACAGGCAAACTCTTCAAACACATGAGTATAATTAAGCAGCTGGATACAAAATCGGTACAGAAAAATTATACAGCAATAAAATGCAAAGGTGAATCTCTTTAACAATGCTATTCCCAGATGCATAAAAACTCAATACCTTAAGATAGATTTAGTGAAAGATGTACACATCTACCACACTGAAAATGATGGAATGTTAACACCAGTGAAGAGGGCTGGAGGGATGACTAAGCAGTGAACAGCACATGCTACTCTTGCAGAGAACCTGAATTCAGCTACACACACTCACGTGCGCTCCAGCTCTAGCTGATCTGACACCTCTAGCCTCTGTGGGAACTCATGTGTGCACACACATGCACATAATTAAAAATAAAGTTAATCTTTGAAAATGGCTTTTAAAATAGAAACAAGAAGATTTACAGGTGAGCAGTTTGCAGTGAGAAAATGATGACCAGATGTCATTTGTACCCCCCAAAAGAGCCATAAATTGCACCAAATCTCAATCAAAAGTCCTGCAAAGGTGTCTGTGTGTGCACATAAACTGACTAGTTACAATTTACAGGAAAAAAAAGTGTAAAAGATCAAAACTGTCATCACCTTCTTGGGAAGAACAGATGTGCAAGATAATTTTATAGAAATTAAAACAGTTTGGTATTAGTCTAAAGTCAGTAAAACTGACAACAGAACAGAGTATGGGCCACCAAGTTAGAGGCACTTGCTTCCTGAGCAAGTGTGCTTTTGTAGTACAGTAGAGAAAGGAACTGGCTCATTTAGATATCCCCAAGAGGAGAATCATTGACTTTAACTTGAACCTCAAGTCATGCATGAGAACTTATTCCAGAAGGATTTTTTACTTCAGTGTACAATGTATGTGCATGCGTGCACACACATATGTATATATACGTATATATATACATATATATATATACATATGTATACATGTATATATAAACTTTGAGTCAAAAGCATATAAGAGTCAAAGGCATGTAAAAAATAATTTACTACTTTAGGATAGACGAAACTCAGATCTCCCAACCAAGAAGGAAAACAGTCATAAATTTTACAACATGGAAATTAAGAACTGCAATTTATCATGAAGCATGTGAAAAAAACAAGCTGAAAACTAAAGAAAATATTCATAATACAATGAAATGGCTTAACTGGAGCCATCCGGAAAAGGTAAGTTCTAGCCCCTGGTGCCAGGAAATATGACTTGATTCAGAATGTGAATGTCTGAAGTTGTAATGGAGTTAGAAGCTCTTTAGATGAGGGCATCCTGGACTTCAGGGAACTTCACTTATATTCAAGGACTTGTCTGCATAAGAGAGTAGAGGAAAGCTTCAGACAAAGAAACATGTGGAAAGAGAAGGCTCATGTGCAGCTTCAAGCCCCTGGCCTCCAAGCTGCCCATGGAGCCTCAAGAATTTGCAGGCCCTAACTTCTGCCCTGCACGATGACAAGGACTGACTTTCTATCTTTTAAACCGCCAAGTTTGCAGAAAATTGTTAGAAACAACCCTGGGAAACTCACATAACACACAACTGGCAACAGCCTTATACTCAACACATACATACCTCACATAGAATAAAATACGGATTGTTTTTCATAGACCAGTAAGAGATACACCCCAATAGGAGAAAAAAAGGAAAGTACTTAAAACGGTGGTCAAAGACACATTTGTTAAGCATTTTTTAATGATTACATCTTTGCAGTACCCTGAGGCTCCTGAATCCATCTTAAAGACTATAAGGGAGTAGAGAGAGAGGTTAAAATATTTTATTCTAGGTCCAGAATTCATGCTGAAGTCTGTTTTTCTTCAAAGTGCTTGGGCTGTGCGTAAGATATTTCTTAAAGAATACAGGAGACTTTGGAGCTGTGTATGAGAAGAAAAAAAGACAAACTAAAATCCAAGCTTAGGAAAAGGTAAAGCCCACACTATTCGCAATGGATAAGAGGGGAAAAAAAGAATACAGCTTTTAATTTCCATATGAGGTTGAGAATTGTCCTTTCAAGGTTTGCAAAAAAAAAAAAAAAATGTGTTGGAATTGTGATGGGGATTGCATTGAATCTGTAGAATGATTTGTTTGTGAAGTCCATTTGTCATTTATATATAGGAGAGCTACTGATTTCTGATTTCTGAGAGTTTATTTTGTATCCAGCTATTTTGTTGAAAGTGTTTATCAATTGTAGGAGCCCTGCTGGAAATCTTAAGGTCACTTATGTGTACTATCATATCATCTGCAAATAAAGATACTTTAACATCTTCCTTTCCAACTGTAAAAAAAAAAAAGTTCTCTTAATTGAAGAAAACCTCTGGACACCTGTGACTGCACCTCTAAGAACAGCGTCAACTAATAGAAGAGCTAAGAAATGTTTCAGGCCCTCTACTTCCCACAACCTAGTTCCTCCCAGCATCCAGATTAAACCTAGTCATCCATGATTATCACAATGCCATGCATTTGACAAGAAGGACAGAGTCTAAGCAATGACAAAAATAAAAATAAAAAACAAAAAAACTGCTGTCCTAATGTGATGAGCTGCTGTAGATATTAAATCCAATAGATTTTTATGTGGAAGTGACTGACTGCTTATTAGCAAACAGTTGTTATGGGAATGATTCAATAATTTAATCTAAGAAGAAGGCCTATTTTTCTTAAACCTGGCACTCTCTATTTGGTGCATTTTCTCACACAGAGTTTTAGCTCTGGGTCTCAGAGCACTTTTAAAACATTACACTCTACTCCGAAGCATGTGCGCTGCATTTCTGTTGACTATTTAAATCTCCTCTAACTTTGCCATAAATTGAAGTGATCCAACAGTCCCGAATAGAAGGATAAAGTCTAGCCCAGTGGGGGAGGCATTAAACCTCCTTGCAAGTCAGCAAAAGCAAAAGTGACAGCCTGGTAGCAATTTAAAATTACTCTGAGACTACAACTGCCAATTAAAACAGACTTTCATGGTAACAGATGAACATCTGGTAACTTCTATTCCAAAAAAAATTAAAAAGAGTTTACATTTCATTCGTAGTAATGAAAAACTTAGATATAAGGCTACAATATTTTAGTTCAGGCTTTGCTTAAATTATATTTTCTTTCATTATACCTTCCGACAGTACAATGTTTTCTCTTTTGTCATTTTTAATAGCTACAAAATGTCCATAATAAAACAAATCTGGCAGAAGTCAGAACCTATGATTCATTCGTAGTTTGCTCTAAAAGCTATGCATTATCCTGCTCTTGTCCCAGGGGAAATAGATTGAAAGAGATTAACCTAAAGATGGTATTTCAATGAAATGTATTTGATCTGAATTCTGCAAAAGCATTCCTGGAAAAGGTCTCTTCTATATCAGAGAAAGAAAAAAATAAAGAAGGATGGGAGAGTAAAGGAAAACTGGAGGGGAGGGAGGAAGGAAGGGAGAAGGGAAGAAGAAATAAAGAAATGAAGGAAGGAAATGATAGGTCGAAGATAGATAGATAGATAGATAGATAGATAGATAGATAGATAGATAGATAGATAGATAGATACTGATAGTGATTTATGATTGACCATGGATTTTTATTCTACATCTCTGTCCCTCTCTGTGATTCCTTAAGTGATTGTACACACCAAGCATTATCTTATCTCTTAAGGAGACAAAGATAAATAACAAGCCACCCCCAGACCTGTGTCTTCACCTTTTGAGAAATGTATTCTTTACTCCCTCCATGCATTCATAATACCTACCTCCCTTAGTGACTATGCATGCCTCCACTGCAGTAACCTAGGTACTAGTTACTTACTAATAAGTAAATCACTAAGTGCTAATGCTGATTGCACACCACCATGTCCTTTTTCATGATTTGCTAAATGCACTTTGATAGATTTCTTTTTGTTTGTTTTTGTTTTTGTTTTCTGTGACTCAGATTAGTACCTAACATAGGAAGGACAACAGATGAAACATTTTTTCTTATATAGAAAATATTTAATGGGGGTGGCTCACTTAGTTTCAGGCTAAAGTTCGTTATTGTCATAATGGGGAGCATGGCAGTATGCAGGCAGACATGGTGCTGGAACTGAGAATCCTACATCTTGAAGGCAACAGGAAGTTGACTCAGACACTCGGCAGTATCCTGTGCATAGGAAACCTTAAAGCCCACTCCCACAAAGACAAACTTCCTCCAACAAAGCCATACACATTCCAACAAAGCTATATCTCCTAATAGTGTCACTTCCTATGAAATTATGGGGGAGGGAGCAAATACATTTAAACAACCACATTCCACTCCCTGGCCCCCATAAACATTTCAACAATATCCTAATGTAAAATGCATTTAGTTCAACTTCAGAAGTTCCCATAGTCTATCACAGTTTCATCAATGTTTGAAAGTCCAAAGTTCAAAGTCTCTTTTGAGATTCACAGAATCTCTTAACTATAATGCCCTGTAAAATCAAAATCAAAAGCAGATCACATCATTCCAGCATATAACGGCACAGAATATACATTGCCATTCCAAAATGTAGGGAAAGAAGCATAGTGAGGAAATACAGGACCAAAGCAAGACCAAAAACCAGGTGGGAAAACTCCAAACTATGCAAAGAAGTACCATCCCCAACTCTGTTCAGCTATGTTGACTGCAACATACTTCTTTCTCTTGGCCTGGTTCTATTCCCAGTTAGCAGTCCTCCTTGGCAGGTGTATCCCATGACTCTGGCATCTCTAGCATCTTGGGTTCTCCAAGGAAATCCAGGCTTCAGTTTCATAGTTTCACATGGCCTTTCCACTGGGCCTCCATTCAGGAACACTCCTGACATATACCTGGCCTCAGTGGCATCCTGAGGCATGGAGGATATCTCCATAACCCATTTCTTCTGTCCTTAACTCTAAAGCCTGAACCACATGGCCAAAGCTACCAAGTTCTGCTGCTTGCTGGGGCTGGAATATGGCCTCCCATGTTCAATTACATCTTCACCAGCTTTCTGTTTTCCATTTTCACTGCCTAAGTTTGGCTACTTTTGAATTCTGTAGACCAGGCTGGCCTCAGACTCAGAGATCGGTCAGCCTCTGCCTTCTGAGTGCTGGGATTAAATGTGTTCACCACCACATCTGGTTCTAAGCTTCTCTTAAATCCCTTTTCACAAGTCGGAAATTTAGCTGGGTGAGATCTGCGTGCCTCTGCCTCCCGAGTGCTGGGATTAAAGGCGTGCACCACCAATTTGGCTCTAAGATTTTCTTTGGTTCCTTTTTACACAACAGATAAAACTTTGATGAAGAAGTGAGCAAAAGTGCTTCATGAAATTCAAATAAGAAATCATCAAGAAGCCAGTGTCAATCACTTTTACCAACTATTCACTGGACACTCTTTAATTTAACGTGTAAATCATAATTTCTCCCCATGCTTAAACCCATGCTATTTTTCATATCTTTTACTATTAAATAAACTGGAAGGATTCAACAGTACCAAAACCATTCCGCCTTCTTCCTGTCATATGCACAGGTGCCATGCACACCTTTAGGAAAGCTAGATTTTGCCATCCTTGGGGGCCCCATTCCTCCTGACATTTTGTGCTTTTTGTGGTTAAAAGCGGTGATTGCTGTTTTTCCTTTCCCAGACACACAACCACCTGTATTTTGGCTCAGCAGCTTCAGCCTGTCTTTACTTAGCTTCTTCAGTGAGATTGGGCGACAAGGTCTGTGAACCCAAGGAAGGAAAAGCAGTGAAGGGGAAAGAAAACAGCTGTGTGATGTGACCATGCTGTGAGTCTGGTCTGGGAGACAGGCAGTGCCTTCCCTACCTTTGCATATGGTGATAATGGAGTGTAGTCAAGGGAAGGTTCTGAAAGATGTCCCTTGCTCCCCAAAGGAAATAACTACGATGTTTACCTGCCTTGAGGAAAGCGTAAGTTTCCTGAATGCAATGACTCTTATCCTAGTAGCAAATCATATAGACCTGTTTGTGTCTGTTAACTGACAAAGCACATGGACCTAGCACAGACCTTCTCTAAAGGAGCTTAGCTCTCCCATCATTTCCCATGGGAAAAGAGTGATGCCTAAATTTCAGTAACTCATCAGTCTCTCCAAATATTTACACAAGAAAATGGAAGACCCAAGAACTTTGAGAAGTTGCCTAGTGTGGTATATCTAGCACCAGTTCCAGCTAAAAATCCAGGATTTGTGAATTAGCCATTAATATTTTCTCTGTGTGATCTGAATGATCATGGAGATATTCATATATCTCAAAATTGTAATTTAGTGGCTTACATAGCATGCACAATCAAAAGTTAGCTCACTATCACACTCATTGACTTGTGATGTAAGTTTTTATGTAGGTATAGCATTATCAGAGATAACAATTAGTCTGTTCTTTGTTTTACCCAAATCTAAGTGTGGCTCCCTAGGGACTATCCAGCAAATCATTCTAAATGAAACCTGGGGTCTGTTCCCAACACCAGTACTCATCCTGTTGAACCAACATGCTTCTCTTGATTGAATTCTCCTTATTATAACCAGTAAGAGAATGTGAAGTTCCGTATGTCTAGTATTGTGTCTAGTCCTTGCAGTAATAACACAATCCATGTCTTTGCATGCGATAATAAGATCACAGGGATATCTTTGATCCCTGCAATGTTTACAAATACATATATACAAAGCCTTAAGATTGCTTCTCAGTGCTACAGAAAAAAACTGCATCCCCAGTTCATATCTGATGGGCCTTCAATGGAAAAGAAGCCAGCTTCTGTGTCTTAAAGTACACATACATTCACACTTATTTCTGAGCATTCAGCAGTGAAAATTCCCCATTTATCTTTTACCTCTTGCCCCCTCCTCACGGCCTTACTCTTTATTCTCTCTGGCCAAAGTGATCAGGTTACAAAGCCAAGCTGATGCTGTTAGTGCTGCAATGACTCTCCTCACACTTGTGTATTCCACAGCTCTCAGAAAGTCAGAAGGAATTACTGTGCACTGAACTCACCTTGCCAGAAAGATGACAAACAGAGGGAGGGAGGGGCAGGGAGCACAGGCACCCAGCTGACCCATTCTTTAACCTTCCCCTCTGGACGCCATTCTTTTCTCTGTGGGTGTCACACAGGCCAGAGGCATGGCTAACTCTGCCCTTGAGATACAAAGAGAGCAAAGTTGACGTCAGCTGTTTCTTCCAGAGCAAACATTCCACTAGCTCCACAGGCAGACAGCTTGCAAAATTGTCTTTGTAGGACTGCTGAGGTCTCCTTTCCCGTCAAGTTCACTTTGTATTTATTCAGCAAAGATGCACCCACTGCAGAGTGCACCAGGGGACATTGTGTCAGAGTCGTGGCAAGCCCACTTCATGGATGATTAGAATCCTTTGACCCAACCACCATTTTCAATCACATGCAGCGGTAGACATCTGGCTGTGGCAATTACTCCTCTCCTTCAAAACCTTTCCTGCTCAACACCATTGGAGTAACTTTGCTAAAGTGCTCTGCTTCGAATGCCGCCTTGCTCGGAGCAGCTCTCTGATGCAAAGGCTGTATCAGATACACATATCCTAACATGATCTCCAAAAATATGAAGTCCTTATACATCTAGTTTCTTTTCTGCTGTAGCGATAAAGATGCTCTGACCAAAAACCACTTGAGAAGGAACGCTGATAGGTTATAGCCTATCATCAGAAGAATTCAGAGAAGGAGTCTGGAGGTAGGAACTGAAACAGAGTCCATAGAGGAACACTGCTTATTGGCTTGATCCCGGGCTCACAATAAAACCTTTCTTACATAGCCTAAGCCCACTTGCCTAAGGAATGTACCTCCCACAGCATGCTGACACATCCTAAATCAATTCACAGTCAAGAAAATGTCCCCACAGATAAGCCCACAGTCCAATCCAATGGAGGCATTTCCTCAATTGAGGTTCTTTTTTCGCAGTTATGTGAAACTGACAACCAAAATTAGCCACAACTCTCCATACATATACCCCATTAAGAAACAGAGAATAAGATGAATAGCTACTTGTCTGTTTGATTCATAGCTGTGCCAGAATTCCTAAAATTAGCTCATTTGATTTTTATTGAACATCTACCATGTCAGAAGGACTAGGCTAGACTGGCATGTTCTTCAAAAAGTAGCTTCTACCCCACCTGATATGTCTTGGTCAACCTAATACCTACACAATTCTCAAACTTGCATTGCAGTGACCCAGGGTTTTGTGGTTCATTAAATTCTCTTGTTCATTCTTATGGGTGTGGGAAGTATCGTGCTAGACTACATGTCTACACGACATAGCTAAAGATCAAGATTAATGATGTCCAGACACTGAGCTGTAAATACAATTGATACCTGAGTTCCATGGCATGGCTATATCACTTTACTCACCAACAGAGTTCCTCAGACTAGATGGTTTATTTTCTCATTGTTGGCTGTAGTTAAATACAAGGAATTGACAGGATTGGTTCTTTCTGAGGACTGTAAAAAAAAAAATTATCTATCCCAGGCCTCTCTTATCCTTGTATTCCTTCCAATGGTCTTCCCCTTTTGATGAAAACACCAGTCACAGTAAAGTAGGGTTCATCCTAATAACTTCATTTTAGCTTGATTGCTGTGGTGGTTAATCTTCATTATCATCTTAACTAGAATTGGAACGACCTGGGAGACATGCATGTCTGTGAGGCTGTTTCCAGTGACATTTAACTGAGGATGGAAAATCAACCCTGACTGTGGGCAGCAGCATCCCACAGGCCAGGTCCTGGGCTGTACACAAAACGAAAACAGAGGAATCCAGCTGAACACCAACATTAATCTCTCTCTGTTTCCTGACTGTGGATGTAATATAACCAAATGGGTCATTTTTCTGCTGTCGTTTTCACCGCCATGAGAGACTGTATCCTTAAACCAGAAGCCAAAATGAACTCTTTCTGCCTTTGAGTTCCTTCCTTTTGAGTGTTTGGTCACAGCAACAAGAAATCAGTATCTTGTCTTCAAATAAGGTTACGTGCTGAGGGATTGAAGTCAAACCTTCAATATATGCCCTCAGATTGGTGCCATGGGCAAGAAGTACTGACCGCAACTTAGCATTCTTTCCATTATCTTCCATTCTTCCTCCAATATTCAGAGCACAAACTCCTCACCAGACGACTTCTCTTGGCCTCCACCTCTTCCATTTTCATGAGTACCACACTTACTGCATACCACGACTGAACCAGCCCCATGGCTGTTGCATTTCACCTCTTGATTCCAACCTT
This sequence comes from Peromyscus leucopus, assembly GCF_004664715.2. Lineage (NCBI taxonomy): Eukaryota > Metazoa > Chordata > Mammalia > Rodentia > Cricetidae > Peromyscus > Peromyscus leucopus. Next base: position 98,143,937 of record NC_051067.1, on the reverse strand, counting down.
TCCAGTCTATCACAGAAGTCAAGTGATCTTTCTAAAATTTCAAGAATGTCACATCACTTCTTTAATCAAAGCTGTCTAATGCTTTTCTATTCCCTTGAAATTAAACCCAAACTCTTTCATTTGATTTACAAAAACCACACATTTTGTTTCCCTCTTTGGTTTCATCTGACATTTTGGTGAGATAGAATGTCAAATATCAAACAACAAATATTTCCTTCAACCGTCACAATAATGTTTTGAGAGGTTGGCTTGTGGAGAGAATGCTAAAGGAGAGAATTTATTGACCTTAGAGAACTTGCCTGGATGCACACATCTAGCAAGTTTATAATTGACAGTCACACTGTTTTTAATAAAATTAGTACATGTCATGTGTGAGACACAAGACTAAATCCTTTGTACATAGGTACTGTCTTAGGTTTCAATTGCTGTGATAAAATACCATGAGCAAAATTAACTTGGGGAGGAAAGAGTTTATTTCATCTTACATTTCCACATCAAAATCCATCAACAAGGGAATTAAGGGCAGGAACTCAAGGCAGGCACTGAAGCAGAAGCCATGGAAGAATGATTCTTGCTGGCTTGCTCCTGATATCTTGCTGTTTGCTTTCTTATACCATACAGGGCCACCTGATTAGGGTTGGCACTACCCACAGTGGGCTGGATCCTCCCACATCCATCATTAATCAAGAAAATGCTCAACAGACTTGCCTACAGGCCAATCTTATGGTGGCATTTTTAGTTTGTGTTAAGTTGATATAAAAAAAAAATCACCACAGTGACTCAATATTTCTATCACAAATATGATGTGAATATTGCCTTATTTATTATTCTAGGGATAAAGAAACTGAGATTATAACTTAAATAAACAGTTTATGGTCATGTAGCCAGAAAATCACATGGCTAGGATATGGTTCCTAGTTTACACAGCTAATAGTAGGCATCCACATAGTACCCCTTAAATTCTCCACACCTTGCTTCCTTGTCTTTAAAATACAATTAAGATACCTGCCTTGAAAGGGTTTTTAAAGATTAAGGTACAATATATACATGAAGTTTTAAAATAAAATCTAAGTATCATTTAATCATTTTAGTGAGAATAGTCTGGGCCAAGGCTTAAGTGTGAGATAAAATAAGAAATATAAATCTCCAAGCTTGACAGTAGATTAAGACAGGGTGAAGAGAATAGGAATAAGATCATAAAAAAGGTAAACACAGATCCATGCAAATGGATTTTCTTTGTCTGAAAGGCTCTGGGGATAATGACTGTGAAGTCAAAGACATGATGGCCTAAAGTTCAATTTCTTAAATAGACTCAGCCTAAAGCGGTTGAGTTGACATGAGATCAAAATGCCGCAATATCTATTTGCACCTCTTGTGAGTCCAGTCCCACTGTACCAAACGCCCAACCTTCCAGATGCAAACCCAGCACAGGCAGGGTGGTGTGACTCCCCAGAAGAAGCAGTTTAGCATCTGATTCTGATGTGGTGTAAAGCCCACGTCCACTGTATTTCACAGTTTAATTTGAAGATGATCCACAGGATGACTCTTGGGGCTCCTGATCCAGCCAGGGGAGACAAAAGTGACAATTTGACTTGCAAGAAAATTTAATTTTTCTATCTAAGCTGGCAAATACCATGACCACTTGGGGGCCTCCCATCTCCACCTGCACTCCCTGAACTGAGGATAGAAAGAAAATAAAACTATCAGTAATCTCTCTATATCACTGCAGAGATATTGCTGCTGTTTCTAGTAGCAAAAATAAGTGCATATCCGTGTTTTCACAGCTGCCAGAGATCCCACGGTTTATTAGCTTTATTTATTTTATGTGTGAGAGTACATAGGTGCACCATGTATGTTCAGTGCCCACAAAGGTCAGAAAAGAGTGCCAGATGCCCTGGAACTGGAATTATAAGTGGCTGTGAACCACCAAGTGTTTGCTGGGAATTGAACCCAGGTCCTCTAGAAGAACAAGTGCTCTTAACCACTGAGCCATCTCTCTAGGCTTACGAGGCCCCATTTTCTTATCCACACTGCTTTTCCTCCCCACTACTTAATTTGTTCAAGGAGCTGGCATCTGAGCTATCAAGTCCCCATGCTCCATTCCAACTTCGACTTAAAGCGCATGTGTTTCCTTTTTCTTGCTTCTTGCTTGTTGTGTGAGTTTTGCAGAGTTAAATTGAAATGAAGCTATTAGAACCAGCACGAATCTTTTTGCCTTGTCTCATTGTCTCTTGTTTTGTTGTGTTTGGTTGTTGTCTCTTGAAGGCCTACTCTTTTCTGATGAGAAACAAAGGAGAAATGGATCTGGTGAGTAGGGGAAGTGGGGGTGCTGGGAAGAGTGAAGGGAGGGGAAACTGTAGTCAAGATGTATTATGAGAGAAGAATTTATTCTCAATTTAAAACAATAATAATAATAGTCCTAATCTACTATGATTCACATTACGCATATACGTGTATATGCAAATGTGTATATGTGTGTGTGTGTGTGTGTGTGTATGTTTGTGTACATGTACATGCTATATGTGTGTAAAGGAAATGGGCACAGAAACACAAACACAGAGGAAGCAGGAGGGAGGATGTGAAGAGATGTGGAGATAAGATAGTCACAGATCACTTGAGGATTTTGTGAGGCCATTGGCAGTCAGGAGAGCAGCAGTCAGAAACGTTTCCCAGGTGCCCTCAAAGAGAACGTATTCCACCTGATCCTTTGCCCTCAGATTTCTGACCTCTACAGAAATAAGTGATTGTCTAAAGACAGTCTGTGGTGCTTTTTCAGGACAGTCTCGCAAAGTGAGCCCTATTCTCATTTTATCTTTGTCTTAGTGTCTCATTCTCTGACCTTCCTATATAAATTACCTTTAAATATTCTTTTTATCAAGAGGCAAAATTGTTGCCCACATTTATTTTACTTTTTCTTTGTATGTCTTTTTAATTGTAATTACACCACTTTCCTCTTTCTCTTTTCTCCTTCCTGTTCCTCCCTCAAACTCCTGTGTCCCCCACCTTCATATGGATAGCCTCTTTATTATTATTACATATGTGTGTATATGTGTGTGTGCAAGTATTCACAAATGTACACATAAATCTGCTGAGTCCATTTTTGTTGTTTGTATGTATGTGGGTTTTAGAGCTGATAACTTTGCATTGGATAATCCCATCACCCTGGGAGAGACTAATTTTCTCTTTCTTAGTAGTTATTAGTTGCCATCTATGGGTGGGATTCTGTGAGATTACCCCTTCCAGATGAGCATGTCTATTGATATTGTTGTTGCTCTCATCTTATCTATGCAGCCATTTCTAAGAGCGACTGATCCTCAGCTGACTTCCTGGTACTCTGGCTCCTACATCTTTCTACTCCCTCTTCTGCTACATTCTCCATAGATACAGGAGCTGTGATGTAGATGTATTCATTGGGGCTGGGCTTCCCATAATCTATAGATCCCTGCACTGGGTCCCCAAGTCATAATTTTCTGTGATGATCTATATTTGCTATAAAAAGAAGCTTCTTTGTTGTTGATATATTGTGCACCCCAATAAACTTATCTGGGGGTCAGAGACAGAACAACCACTATATTAAACATAGGTTTAGCAGTGGTAGCACACACCTTTAATCCTAGCATTCCGGAGGCAGAGATCCATCTGGATCTCCGTGAGTTCAAAGCCACACTGGAAACAGCCAGGCATGGTGACTCACGCCTTTAAACCCAGGAAGTGATGGCAGGAAGCAGAAAGGTATATAAGGCATGAGGACCAGGAACTAGAGCCTTTTTAAGCTTTTAGCAGCAGTTCAGCTGAGATCAATTCAGATGAGGACTCAGAAGCTTTTAGTCTGAAGATTCATGGAAACAGGATCAGTTGAGAAGTTGGCGAGGTGAGGTTAGCTGTAGTTTGTTCTGTTTCTCTGATCTTTCAGCATTCACCCTGATATATGGCTCTCAAGTTTTTTTATTAATAAGATCTTTTAAGATTCATACTACACTTTTTTGGTGAAGACTGGTATCTACATTCATCTGTGGTATAAGAATAAGTTTTAGACTGTAGGTAGAAATTGTACTAGACCTTGGATTATTCTTATGTCTGAATCATTGTGTTTCCTTCTACATTCTAAACACAATTAATACCTACTCAATCTCTCACATTTGATCTCTTCCTCTCAGTGTGAGTGTGTGTGTGAGTGTGCGTGCACGCACGCTCGCATGCGCTTGTATATAACCACAACAATATCGAGTTTGTAAAGGAAGAACCTCCTTCCTGACTACTTTGGTATTCCGAATCCCTAGCATGGGTTCTGGCACATAGTGTTTGCTAAAATAATTAACATATTTAGTGAATGAACACGAATCTAAAAAATAAAAACAGAATTACTTTAAAACCAGTGAGGGCTGACAGGATGGCTAAGCAGACCAAAGGGCTTGGTGCACAGGACTAATGGCCTGAACTCAATGCCCAGAGTTCACAGGGTGGAAGGAGAGACATGACTCCTGAACTGCATGCACACATGCACACTTGCACACATACTGAAAAAAAAAAAAAAACAAAAAATGAAAAGTCAAGAACATTTCTAAATAAAAAATGCATGTCCATGAGACAAAATGACACAAAAAAAAAAAATGCACCAAAACTAAGCTAAATCTAGAATAAAGTACAAACAGTAAAAAAAAAAAAAAAGAAAAAAATACAGAAGCCTGCAGACTATGGAATTCCTCCCTGTTTCAGGGTAACTGACACAGAATGCCACACTGAGGGAGCAATGAGAAATGGGGGGCAACCACTCCTTAGAAGTAATTTCTAAATCCTAAAGCGACAACAAATGTACTGTACTACAAATGATGTAACTTGTGACTTTTTTAAAAACTGAGCTTGCAGACAGGTGGCGCTTCTCAGTCACTGCATGATTATTGACGAAGTCTGCTAGGCTTGTAATCTTTATTCAGAATTAATTGCTTTTTTGTCTTTTGTTCTTCTGGTTCGATCTGCACAACATTATCAAAATATAATTTAAGTCTTTCACTTGCTTGGTTATATGAGCAAAGGGGTCAAGATCATGATGGGGAAACTCACAAAGACAGATGACCCCAGCTAGTTGGAGCTCACTGACTCTGGACTTACAGCTGGAGAACCTGCATGGAAGCATGAACCGAACTGGGCCCTCTGAATGTGAGTGACCTTTGTGTGGCTTGGGCAGTATGTGAGTCACCGGCAGTGAGACCAGGATTTATCCCTGGTGCATGAACTGGCTTTTTGAAGCCCATTCCCTATGGTGGGATACCTTGCTCAGCCTCAATACAGCAAGGAGGGTCTTAGTCCTGCCTTGACTTGATATGCCAGATTTTGTTACTTAATTTGATATGCCAGATTTTGTTGTCTTCCCATGGGAGGCCTTACCCTCACTGACGAGTAGATGGGGGGGGGGTGAGCAGGAGGAAGGGAGAGAGGGAGAACTGTGGTTGGTAAGTAAAATAGAAAAAAACCTTTTAAATTGTATATATAATATGTATAATTCAAAACTGTGGCTTGAATAGAAAGCCTCCCCAGGTGCTTCCTAAGACCCTTCCCTTCCTGTTATGATGAAACATCTCAGGTCAGGTCATTTCAACTCACGTTACATTGCATCAGACACATAAGTTTGTAGAAAACTATTCAGCATTCATTCGTAAACGGGAATTTCTTGCTGGGACAGGCTCCATGGGCTTCTTCCATACTAGGTGAAAAAGAATTGATCAAACACGAGAGCACCTTGTGACATGTCAAGAATGAAAAGGCAATGGCAGAAAGCTTGTCTGGTCTATTTACCAGCCCCTGCTGGCACCTTCATGCCTGGAAAATCAGCATTAGGGGAAAGAAACAAAAGCTGCCTCTCACTGCCCGAAGCTCAAAGGTCAGAACTGAAGAAATGCTAATATTGCACAGAAGATTGCCTCTGAAAGGTTCTCTCTCCTCGGATTCGTATTTAACATGCAGATGTAGTAGTGTTTATTTTTCCTTCTTAACTCCTATGGCTTCTGAGTGAATATATGTATCTCTTCCACGTCAACATGATGAGAACTTCAATCTTGGATCCCACGGTTGAAAAAGCACATCACTAAAACAGGATGTGACCAGAGTCAGGTCACAGAAGAAAGATGGGTAGAGAGAGTATAAAAACGTTCAATACTGCTATGGCTGATTATAGACATGGAAATATGTATGAGCTGTGGGGCTCAGGGGGAAAGAAGGCTGGTGAATACGTCATAGAACAGTGAATACTGCATTTGGTCTATATAACAGACTGCAGGACTTCGGCTCAACTGTAAGAATTCCTGAATTCAAAAGAACTCTTATATTGAGGTTTGATCTATTAGAAAGAGTTAAGGGGCTACTTTAAAACAAGTAGGAGACAAGATGAGTCAGCAGACCAAAGTGATGGCCTGGATTGGATCCCTAGAACTCCCATGGTAGAATGAGAGAACTGATTCCCGCAGGTTATCCTCTGACCTCCACACAGACTCCCCAGTCCCTGCTCCCTTTCTAAAGCGTCTTATAGGAAAGCCAGACTAGTCGGTCTATAATCTCCTTTTGAGAATGGATGGCTTCCGAAAATGTTTCCAAGGTCCAGCTTGCCTCTTTTTAAACTGATCTCAACTACAGAGAAACCCTTCAAATTTGTAGACCTACATATTTAATGAATCCCAAAGTTACAAGATTTATCTTGATGTAAAGATTTTATCCTTCTCAAGATATATTAAAGCACATAACAGAAACAGTACTGTTAGAAATAGTGATAATATTTTTAGCACACCTCTGTCTTATTGATTCCCAGGAGACCAAGGGGGCTTTGCTATGTCCAGTATGGGGTATCAGGGGAAAAAAATCTACATACACTATGTTCTTATGTCTGTTAACTTTATTGCTCTAAGACAAAATTCTATAAATTCAGCTATAATTCCACCATGCATTCAAGGCAGGAATGACTCTAGACATACCAAGCTCTATATCCATCTACTTTATTTCTCTGGGATGAAATCCTGTCTCCATAACTGCAGCTCCGTCCAGCTCCCCAGCTCATGGTCCTGCTAACAACTAACTCTTATGCTGTCAGCCTCATCTTCGTCCTCTGTATCCTCTTTCTCCATCTCTGCTGCTCTCTACTCCTGGCCCTCAGAAAACTCTACTTGAGATCTGCTTACCCTCTACGGAACCTCTGTCGTCCTCTCTTCTCTCTTGCCATGCAGTTCTGTCCCTGTCTACAGACAATGCCTGTCCTTTCTTTCCCTGCCTCTTCAGGAATGTTGTTTTACCTCTCACCTTGATATGTAAAAACCTCTTTTGTTCTCAGTCAAATGCTCTGGAGAACCACTAGGCCTCCTCCAGGCCAGGGGATGGCCTGAGCTTCATTAGCACAGGAAACAAAGCTATGCTTCTCCTGCCAGCTTGTCTCCTAAACTCAGCACGGCAGTTAGTAACTTTGTAGGTTCAGCAGGTCTGGGGAGCTGAACTGTTTACCAATAGATCTGGGCACACAAGGATTTCATAGTAGAAGACAGCTGGAATATCAAAGGCTGGGTAACACCAAATATTCATAGTAAAAGCTTTGCCATTTGACAAACCCTTGGCCGGTCAAAGTTCAGCTTTAATACACAGCTGAATCTCTATGATATATTCTTGCGGCCCGCAAGACTGTCTTCCATATTTTCTCCTCTCTGATATTTGTTCTTTACTTCATCTTTCAACTTCAGCCACAGCACCCTACTAAGCAGTTCTTCACATCACCTTGAGGTCATCTTTTCTTCTTCTGGAGACTCAGAACCTCAGGATTTTTTTTTTTTTTTAATGTTCGTATTATCTAGTTGGAGAACACTGGAGAATATTAAGTGAAGAAATAGCTGGAATACACCATGGCCTGTGTGAGAATATGATAAGGCTATCAAGCCACTGGTGAGCAGAGATGGGCACCTCCCCTTCAGACACCCTGGAGTGGTTTCTGCAGTCAGTGATACTGCACCCCATTTCCATATCTTACCGTACACTGACCTGCACATACACCAAAACCAGAATCAACGTTCTGTGAATAGAAAATCAAGGAAAAGTTTATTTCTATGTCCTGAGTGAATAAATACCAGAGTCACTGATCATGGAAGTCCTAAGTAGGGCTTGTTCCTATAGAGCCTGAAAGGTTTATTTCTTTTTATTCTGGCCATCTTTTCACATGATGCTAACTGCCAGCATCCGCATTGAACCTCTAGCAATTCACATGGGCTATGAAGAACAGCTAGAGAGAGAAAGAAGAGACATGAACACATACTGAGCTCCACAACTTGAATACTAGAAAAGACTTTAAAAACCCCAAAACTGAAAAGCAGCCTGACTAAATACCAATGTCCACAAGTGAAATATCAAAAATTCAATAAAAAAAAAACATACATAGACTTCTATTTTTTTGACATGAGAAACAGCCATGACATATTTTAAGTAGACAATTTACAGCACAGCATGTATAGTTGTGTTGACTTAGGTGTGGCATACAGAGTCATTGATGTGCATAAAAAGACATGGAGACTGCCTGCACAAGATGCACTCAAAAGCCATAAGTATTTATGGCTGGAGTGGGAAGTCAATGTAATAGTTATCTCTCCGCTTTGCAGCATTGTACTTTTATTTGACTTTTTTTTTTTTTTAACTAGTATGCCATTCAAAGAGTAGCCTTGGTATTTAAGAACCAGGTTCCAGAGTCTAACTATTAAATCCAGGCCCTTTCAGTTATTAACGTAAAACACTATGAGTAAGTTGCCAATGCTTCTGACCCTTTGATTCTTCTGCTGAGAAGTGGGAGGAATTCACAGCAGCTGATGCATACTACTGGTCTCACACTTGGAAAATAGATGCAGAATGTTTACCACAGACCCTCACATGCAAACACTTAAAGAGTTTAATAATTACCACAATTATCACTTCACAGAACCAATTGATAATGATATTCTACAAAATCATAATTTAAATTATATGACTTCTTTACGTCTAAACTCCAATTTCATCTGTAGCTCTCTCTAGACAATTTAAAATTGCAAACAACTTTCCCCACATACTCCCTATCTCCTGCAATAGGTACTCTACCTCTCTTCTTGTTTCCTTCTCCAGAATGTCTCCCCCCTTCCGCCCCCCGTCTCTTTAGCATCATTCCACTGCACACACCAAGCAATTTATTTGTTCTATTTACTGTTTGACTCTGTCTAGCAGAGTATCAGGACCTCAAGGAATGGGAACTTGTTGTTTATTGCTCAACACTCTGAACCTGAAATAGTATTGGCATAGAGTAGAAGCTCAGTGAATGTCTGGTGAGTGAAAAAAAAATGTTTATATTGAATGTGTAAAAGATATGATTGATGGCATATGCTGCATATGTTCCTTCAGTTTGCTCTTTTAGAAGGAAGTACCTTAATCAAAAATTGCTACTTAGTGGAGCCACAATGGATGACTGAGCAGAAATGGAGACTGAGTCCAGTGGAAGCATGAATGAGGTAGGGGTCTCTCTCTTATTCATCAAGGACAATAATGAATAATTGCAGCACCAGACTGGCTTTCTTCTGGAACTTTTTCTGGATGGACCACTTGATGAATGGAAGGGAGAAGATTCACAGAAATAGGAAGCAAGACTACAAAAGTCAAAAGTGAGAGAGAAGTTAAGCAGAACTACAGCTCTCAGCCCCCAGCCTAGTCCATAGTTGTCATCAGTAACAATTCCCTCCATCAGATGGTTGCTTTTGTTGATTAGTTTCCAAAATTTGGATTAAATCAGTTTCTGGTCCTAACAATCAAAGAGCTAAACTAACACCTGGAAACCGGTTAGCTAGAACAACTGCTCAACATTTAGTTGAAAATTGGTCAACTAAAACAAAATTATACACTAAATAACATCACAATTATTATCATTATTCTCTTTTGCTTTATTTACTTTTATTTTTCTGAATCAAGCCATCCAAAGAAATACATAATATTTTTAATTACTTGGAAATCAATTTCCCATGTGTTTTTATATATTGAAAACATTTCAGGAGAGGCTCCCTGAGACACAGAATCTGCCAGCTCTAATTGGACCAAGAGGTGAGTGTCTCTTCTCCCAGTCCAAGAGTCCTGTCTCTAGCATCTAGGCCCCAGGCACAACCCATGCCCCCTAACCCCCACCCATCACTGCCCCAGTTGCAGGCCAGCAGGGAAGAGTCCTGCAGGCAGGCCTCCCCACCATCAACCACCATAGGACCTTGCAATCTAAAAAGCCCACTCCCTCCCACAAACAAACCCATCCCCCTACATCCTCAGCAGGTTCCTGAGACACAGAATCCACTAGCTCTGATTGAATCAAGAGATCTGATTGGACCAAGAGTGGCCTCCTGAAACACAGACACAACCAGCACAGATTGGACCAAGAGCAGCTCCCTCAGACACAGACAGTTCTTACACCCATTGGAGGAAGAGATGGGTAGATACCAGTACAAAAATACACACAACAACACAAAGAACAATATGGCACCACCAGAACCTAGTGGTTCTTCAACAGCAAGACCTGAACATCAACCTGTAGAAGAAACAGAAGAAAGCAACCTTAAAAAGAACTTTATAAAGATAATAGATGCCTTTAAAGAGGAAACGAAAAATTCCCTTAAAGAAACTGAGGAAAAGACAAACAAAAAACCTGGAAGAAATCAATAAATCCCTTAAAGAAAGCTAAGAAAACCAAGAAAAAGCAATCAAACATGTGAAGAAAACAGTTCAAGACCTGGAAATTGAAATAGAAGCAATGAAGAAGTCACAAACTGAGGGAATGCTGGAAGTGGAAAATATGAGTAAACAAACAGGAACTACAGATGCAAGCATAACCAGCAAGAGATGGAAGAGAGAATCTCTGGCATGGAGGTATGATAAAGGAAATAGATGTGTCAGCCAAAGAAAATGCTAAAGCCAAAAAAGCCATAACACAAAATGTCCAGGAAATCCGGGACACCATATAAAGGAAAAAAAAAAAAAAAAAAAAAAAAAAAAAAAAAAAAAAAAAAAAAAACACACATATAAAGGCTAAACCTAAGAATAATAGGGATAGAAAAAGGAAAAGAATACCAACTCAAAGGAACAGAAAATAGATCCAACAAAATCATAGAAGAAAACTTTCCCAACCTAAAGAAGGAAATGGCTATGAAGATACAAGAAGCTTACAGAACATCAAATAGACTAGACCCAAAAAAAAACTTCCCTCACCACATTATAATCAAACCACTAAACATACAGAATAAAGAAAGAATATTAAAAGCAGCAAAGGAAAAAGGCCAAGTGACTTATAAAGGCAGACCCATCAGAATAATACCCATCTTCTTAATGGAGACTCTGAAAGCAAGAAGATTCTGAACAGATGTTATGAAGACACAAAAAGACCACAGATGCCAGCCCAGACTACTATACACAGCAAAATTTTGAGTCACCATAGACAGAATACACAAGATATTCCAAGACAAAACCAGATTTAAACAATACCTATGCACAAATCCAACCCTACAGAAAGCACCACAATTACGCTGATACCCAAACCATACAAAGATGCAACAAAGAAAGAGAACTGCAGACCAATCCCTCTCATGAACATTGATGCAAAATACTCAATAAAATACTGGCAAACCAAATCCAAAAACACATTTAAAAAAAATCATCCACCATGATCAAATAGGCTTCATCCCAGAGATGCATGGATGACTCAACATATGAAAATCTGTTGATGTAATACACCATATAAACAAACTAAAAGAAAAAACCTGGATGTCAACATGTAGAAGATTGCAAATAGATCCATATCTATCACCATGCACAAAACTGAAGTCCAAGTGGATTAAAGATGTTAATATAAATCCAGTTACACTGAACCTGATAGAAGAGAAAGTAGGAAGTAGTCTTGAATGAATTGGCACAGGAGACCACCTCTAAAATATTCCAGTAACACAGGCACTGAGAGCAACAATTAATAAATGTGACCTCCTGAAACTGAGAAGCTTCTGTAAAGCAAAGGACACGGTCAATAAGACAAAACAACAGCCTACAGAATGGGAAAAGAGCTTCACCAACCCCACATCTTGACAGAGGGCTGATCTCCAAAATATATAAAGAACTCAAGAAACTAGACATCAAAATACCAAATGATCCAATTTTAAAATGGGCTACAGCGCTAGATGGAATGCTCAACAGAATAATCTCAAATGACGGAAAGACATTTAAAGAATTGCTCAACATCCTTAGTCATCAGGGAAATGCAAAACAAAATGTCTCTGAGATACTATTTTATAACTGTCAGAATGGCTAAAATAAAAAAACACTGATGACAGCTTGTGTTGGAGAAGCTGTGGAGGGAGGGAGCACTCCTCCATTGTTGATGAGAGTGCAAACTTATACAGTCACTTTGGAAATCAATATGGCAGTTTCTCAGAAAAACTGGGAATCAATCTTCCTCAAGACCCAAGAATACCACTCTTGGACATATCCCCAAAGGATACTCAATCATACTACAAGGACTCTTGCTCAATTTTGTTCATAGCAGCAATATTTGTAATAGCCAGAACCTGGAAACAACCCAGATGCCCATCAACTGAAGAATGGATAAGAAAACGTGGTACTTATACACTATGGAGTATTTTTACTCAGCAGTAAAAAACAATGGCATCATGAAAATTGCAGGCAAATGAATGGAACTAGAAATTATCATCCTGAGTGAGGTAACCCAGACTCAGAAGGACAAGCAAGTATGTACTTACTCATAAGTGGATACTAGATGTAAAGCAAAGGATAACCAGACTACAACCCACAGCTCCAGAGAAGCTAGGTAACAAGGAGGACCCTATGAGGGATGCATGCATAGCCCTGGGTAGGGGAAATAGATGAGATCTCCTGAGCAAGCTGGTGGTGAGGGTGGGCAATAGAAGGGAGGGGATGGTGGGTGGATGAGAACATAAAGGAACAGGATGGTCGAGCTGGAACAAGGATGGAGTGGGAGAGCAATGAAAGAGATACCATAATAGAAGGAGATATCATGGGGATAGGGAGAAACCTGGTGCCAAAGAAGTTCCCAGGAATCTACAAGGATGATTCCAGATTAGACTACTAGCAATAGTGGAGAGGGTGCCTGAGCTTGCCTACCCTAGTAATCAGATTGGTGAATACCCTAACTGTCATCATAGAGCCTTCATCCAATAACTGATGAAAGCAGATGCAAAGATCCACAGCCAAGCACCAGGCCGAGCTCTAGGAGTCCAGTAGAAGAGAGAGAAGAGGGATTCTATGAAGAAGGGACATCAAGATGGTGATGGGGAAACCTATATAGACAACCAAACCAAGTTAGTGGGAACTCAAGAACTTAAGACCAACAGCTGTGGAACCTGCATGGGACTGGGCTAGGCCCTCTGTATAAGCAAGACAATTGTGTAGCTTGGTCTGTTTAAGGGTCCACCGGCAGTAGGATCAGGATCTATCTCTGGTGCATGAGCTGGCTCTTTGGAGCCTGTTACCTATGGTAGGACACTTTGCACCACCTTGATGTAGAAGGAGGGCTTGGACCTGCCTCAGCTGAATGTTCCAGGTTTTACTGACTCCTCAGTCCCTTTTGGTGGGTTGGTGGGGGGGAAGGCTAGGAGGGTAGCAGGAGGCGAGATGAGAGGGGGATTTGTGGTTGGTATGTAAAATGAATTAAAAAAATGTCTTAATAAAGGGAAAAACTTTTTCAGAATGTGTAAATTGCAGTGTGCTTTGTATTTGTTACTTTAAGGAGCCATAGGAAAGCCTGACTAGCTTAGAGTAGAGAACAGCTTGTTAAGTCCTGTCAGAGATGTGGACAGACCCAGTGCAAACACAAAGCTCATGAAGTGTGGACCATTGTGGGACGCTAGGGCTTCTGAGCCAAGACAGCATTGGGGGCAGGAGAAGTATCATCCCATGCTCACTTGTAACTGCATTCTGAGGGGTGGAGCCAGAGGCGTGAGAAGGAGTGAATGCCAGCCAATTTCCTTCTCTTGGTTCCATGGTGAAAGTAGTTTTGTGGTTTTGTTGCTGTTTGGTTTGGTTTAGTTTGTTTTTTGTCTTGCTTTGTTTTGTTTTCTTGTTTTTGCCAAGGGCAAATATTTGGGGGATTTACCACTTAGTAGTATTTGATACTTGTATCACTGTTCATTTACTCCTCAAGAAAACAAAAATGTTTTGCCACCTCTGTCTATGGAATAATAAATGAGGTGATGTCATTAGGATGTTTCAAGAGTTATTCTGAATTATTGCCATAATGTTCTTGCAAATTAAAACAATTGTGAATTCTAATAACACTTCCTTATGAGGAAATTAATTGCTTTTGAGAAGGAAAGGATGTGGAAAAGCCTTTTTCAGTTATACCTTCAGGGATGATGTTCAGATTTTGATGCTTTTTTTTTACCTGTGGAAGACGATGAAGGTCAAAATGTTAATTTTACTATCATTAATATTATGATTCTAATTATTACCATTATACATTTTTACAGCGTGTTTCATCTTAGAGACGTGTGGTAACTAACTGCTTTGTCTATGAGCTGATTAACTCTGCCCTCAGTTGGAGGAAAATTTCTAAATGAAAAATCAAGTCAATTGTCATAATGGGGTTCACATATCTCCCCCAAGAAGTGGAATGAAACAGACGTGGTTAGTTTCACCTTCTTTCAAATTTGATATAATCTGAGCTGAACAGAAACTGACTAAAAAGTCCTGAAATTATCTCCCCAGAATGTGAAGAGTGACAGTATCTGATCCAGCAGTTCCAGCGAGTGCATTCAATTTTGAAAGGCCAGTTAGATAAGAGAATATTGGCACAACTCGCCAGATATCCGTTCCTCAATTAACAATGTCATTTTCTGTTTTTCTAAGTGGAGCCCGGGAAGCTTGTCTTGGCATTGCAAGGCTCTGCTTGGAACTTATTCTTTGCACAGATGGCAACCGCCCTGATGCCATAACCTTGGAAATGTGTGTGGACAAGAGAAGTTGGGCAGGGGTAGAAAAGATACGTGTACGTGGCATACAGGTCCTCAGGGCCTGACGTATTCAGGCTTCTGCTCCCAGGAGCCCGTATTTTAGAGGGAAGACACATACCCATCAAGACCTTCTAACAAAAGTCAATTATGTGGATTTTCCTGTGTTGTTTTCTTTTACTTTTATACAACACAATAAATACAGAGGGAAACAATGACAATGAAGGTCAAAAATAAACTTTCTGCTAGGGAATTCGAGACTTGCAACAGACCTTGCCCATTCAGGTGCTTATTTCACTTTGGTAGAACATAGACTTGGCAAATGCTGACCACGGGGTACTTGCACGGAAGGATAGATGGATATATGTACCACTAATAACAGCATATCCAGCACAACTCTTTGTCTCAATAAGGTTTTTTGCAGCCAGTTGTAAATGGGTTCTCACAGCAGACCATAGTAGAGAACTACGTCAGGGGAGAAAAATACAAAGATGGGAAAATCTGCAGTGGTTATTATGGCTTGCAAACACCTAACCTCCTATCTCAATTATCTGTCTTCTTATACCAATTAACAGCTCAGGTAGTAGGCTGCACAGGAGCCTACAAGCCATTTGAATTCTAGTTGATAATCTGTTTCCCACCCACCCCCCTTTTCTTTTCATAGCTATTGCAGGAGCAATTTACTTTGTGTTTAGACTGATTTAGGAATACAGACACAGAGACTATTTTCTGTGACACATTTTTTTTTTTTCTGGTCTATAGAAAGGCCTTAACAAAGACATTCAGAGTTTATAGGATCATAGGCTTTGATGTCAGTTTGCATGTGACCATCAGACACCAGCCAATGAGCCTACTTTTGGGTCTTCCCAGAAGGCAGGATGGATGCTAAGTCATCAATAACTGGCAGCAGTGACAAGACAACACAACCATCTGATGAGAACTCGATGGAACTTGTCACTGGAAAGAGCTTATCTCCACTGAACACCTGCGGTGTTCCCCTTGTAAAATATGCCTTTGGAGAGAAAAGTAGCAGTGTCTACCTGTTTAATTGATGGGAGTTTGTACATTCCAATTTTATCTGGACAAACATTTTTAAAAAGGAAATTGGCACTGTCTGAATATGTGTGGCAATAAGGAGAAGGGCCTAATATGTCCCATAACAGAGAGCTTTGGCTTTTAAAAGATCGTCATAAGCAAGTCACCAGGCATTTAAATATTTGTGTAAGAATATTCAGAACAGTATTCCTAATAGCTCAGAAGTGAAAGTAATATTTGGGAAGTTACCTATTCATGCAGCTTGATATGTTATGTATTGATACAATAGAATTACACACACACACACACACACACACACAGCAAATAGCTCAGATGATCTCAAAAACTTTATTTTTAGAAATAAAAACCAAAGAGATACGTACTGTATGATTTTACTTATGTTGAATTCTAAGAACAGACAAAACTAATGCAAAAACAAAATCATGAAAATGATCCTTACTGTGACAAAGCTGTTCAAACCATAATGAAAACAGAGGCCACTGAAGTAAATCTAGAAGAAAAAAGAACAATTATCAATGAAACCATTGTGAATTCCCACATACAAGCTGCCTTGTCCTGCATCATGGACATTCAGTCAACATGTGGTTGAGGCTCCTATTATTATTTCTAAGCACAAAAATCAAATAAGCCGACAACAAACATGTCTATCAAACACAGAAAGGGTAAGTCAACCTCGTTGATTGGATAATGCACAGAATGAAACATCTTTATTGGCTGTACGTTGTTCCCACTTTTAAGCCCTTACCCTTGGCCTATTCAGAAGGAGGACTTTATTGGTTACAAGCTCCACACCTGCACTCATCTGTCTGAGGACACAAGGGTCTGCCTTTAAATGCAGCCATGTGGATGGAGCTGCCATGTTCTGTCATATCTCCATATCTCCACACTGCTCCCCAGCTCCATTTCCTTGGGGAATCTGAAAATATTTTCTTCTCTATCTGTTGAAGCACTTGCTCTAAGCTATAGGGTTGTTTTTTTTGTTTGTTTGTTTTTTTGTTTTTTGTTTTTTTTTAGCCTCTATTTGTTTCTTTACAATATTGTCAGCTCCTGAGGACAGGCCATTACCTCCTTCATCTTGTGTGATACCCACTACCCTTAAGTGGCACCTATGTTGTCCTTGTGCCTTTTATTTGAGCAGTATGCCCTGTTTGGCAGTCTTGGAGATTTCCATCACACACTACTGTTTTTCTTACTCCTGTGCCTCTGGAGCAGCTAATATAAAGGTTCTGTGGCCCTGTGCAGCTTATGCTCTGGAAGAATAATGGCCCCAGTGGAGTCTCAGATCTAATATATGATACAGAAGATGTTGATCTTGAGTTAGACCAGAGTGTCCAAACTTTAGATGTTCTTTTGTGGCCTTGGGAATCACCTAATCTAGCATTCCATCAGCCCTACCTCATCCAATCTAGAAACCAGATCAAGTCTTAGGCCTTTTAAAGAGGGAAGTCATGTGGAAAGGATGAAATTTTATCTGATTAAATGCATTGCCCTTGGCCTCCTAGAAGCAACCATCACCTGAGTAAACAGCAAAAAAATAACACCAAAAGCTAAATTCTGAAGTCCTCTGTGAAATTACAAAATACAGCAAACTGAAAGGGATTCTCCTCAGAAAATAAATCTCATATGAGATGCAGAGAAGTGATTACACTACAACAAAGTCGTCACTGTAGAAACTGTTGTGCAAGCTGGTTGGAGAGAAAGTACTCCATATTTCCCACGAACTGTTTTCTCCCTTTTCTGGTACATTGGAGACTGAAGTTTAGCTGCAAACAACAGAAATAGATGTGCACCCTAGCACCACCACTCACTTGATATGATGGGACAAAAATTCCTCTGAAGCGCTGATGGCCAAAAGACGGACTGCTTAGAGACCCTCTTCCAAGTCCACATCACCCCTTCTACCCTCAGTCGAGCAGCAAAGGTAGGTGTTGGGCAAGTAGCCTATACTGGAACCTGAGGAATAAGAAAGAGAGGTTTTTAACAATTTCTGGGTATGGCTATCTGTTCTTTGTGTAAACTATCCAGTACGTAACACACCTCTGAGAGCATCTTTGAGGCTCATCGTGATAACAATTGAAGCAAAATAAACTTTCAAAACCAGATGTATTCAGACCCTTCTGCCACGAGCCTGTCCAGAACTGAAAACACAGGCTTTCCTCATTTCAAGTTCAGTCATGAATCGCCAAAAGCCTTCATTATGAACCTTTAATTGAGCCACATGATTTTCTGTCACTGTGCACTGTGAAATATTCTACTTCTACCAACTGGAAGCATTATTCTTGGTTAAGTTCACAAAAACTCTACAACTACATTTTTTTCTACCATTTGGAAAAAGGTCTGGATTCTGGCAAATTGAGTCGGTAAGTAGAATTTATTTTTTTTCCATATACTTGTTTTATTTTTCTTTAAAAAATAATAAGTGCAACATGGAAAATGAAGCAGGACTAGAATAAATGGCTGTCAACTCAACAAGTCTTAAGTAAATTTTATGCCTGGGGCTACCATTGGTATTCAATATCACTAGATATTTTACCTTGAATAATCACTGATGGACATTGATTTTGTCTTTGCTCTTCACAGCACAGCAAAATTAATGTGAAAGTCAGACTCAGATGAGTCCCCGTGGTGTCCTCCCATCTCTGCTGAGAAGCACATTTCAAATACAGAAGAAATGGCAGCCAGCTGAGACCCAGTGATTCTTGTATTGTAACAATTAATGGATATGAATAGCCCTCA
Source organism: Peromyscus leucopus (assembly GCF_004664715.2). Classification (NCBI taxonomy): domain Eukaryota; kingdom Metazoa; phylum Chordata; class Mammalia; order Rodentia; family Cricetidae; genus Peromyscus; species Peromyscus leucopus. The sequence goes on along the minus strand of NC_051067.1, from coordinate 98,125,155 downwards.
CAGGACAGCTTAGATTGCCTTTATATCAACTTTGGAGGTGAGAGTCTGAGGCAGTTCACCCGGGTTAATACGTAGTAGTTTTATGACTTGATTAATCCTTACCAATTAAAATGATGATGTTTCTCTTTTTTTCAACATTATATTTTCATAATTACTCTTTTGGGCATGTGGATGAAACTAGGAAATGTCAACAAGGGGGCAATAATTGTATAGCAGTTTAGAGACAAGAAAAAAAATATTTCCTGAATGCAGTTTTTTAAAAAAAGAAAGAATCAGGTTAGAGAGATGGCTCAGTCGTTAAGAGCACTTGTTCTTACAGAGAACCCGGGTTTGAGTCCCTGCACCCACAGAATTTCAGCCGCAAAGGATCGGACACCCTCTTCTGACCTACACAGACAACAGGCACAAACATGGAGCACATATATACATGCAAGAAAAATACTCATATATGTAAAATAAAATATTTTATTCACTTTTCAAAAAAAGAAGATAAAATTTAATAAGGTGTTTAGTGTGAACAATGGGCATAAGCACCATGAGTGGAATACCTCTTCATGGGAGCACCTTGGGCTGGAGTACCATAATCTTGGTACTCGAGGGGCTGATATAGGAGGTTCTTCGTATGGAGGCCAGTCTGGGTTATATAGAAAGACCATGTTCCTCTCCTCAAGAAAGACTCATTGCTTACTTGCTGCATAGACAATGCCTAAAACTCTACATTCTCAATTCTTTATTCGGCCTGAGTCAGTCCATGGGGTAGGCTGCTGGTGAAATTTGGATTAAAGATGCTACATCTTCATAGACAGGGAGCACATCTTTATCTTTTCTGAATCTCCCAGCATCTAACTCAGTCCTGCAGGCAGAAGATATTAAGTAGGCATTGAGCAAATTTTAAGATTAAACAAAGCTATGCACACTGGCATACCCCTGCAATCGCAGCACTTGGGAGGTGGAGGCAGGGAGATCAAAAATTGAAACCTGGTCTCTGCTAATGGTGAGTTCAAGGTCATCTTGATCTACATGAAACATTGTCTCAAACACCAAAAATTATGAAACAAGTAAAAGGATTATCTTTGTGTGACAAATATAGTTGATACTTTATTCTGAAGCCCTTGGTTTTCATTTTTGAGCCCTGTACTTCTCAGTAGTATTCAATGGCAAACTCAGGCAACTCTCTGCTAAACAATATTTTTCTAATCACCCAAGCACATGTGACCACTTACTATCGCTAAATACAGTCTTCAAATTGATAGGATCTGGACTTAATGGAGAAGACTCAGCATCCTCAGACCTTGGGTGGAATAGCTATGAGTACTCCACTATGATGTCCTCTAGAGTTCCCTATGGGGACTGATCCTGGGGGTCACAACACAGATTGTCTGCTTAAATGTGTTCTGCATTTTCTTCCTTCTTTTTTTTTACACTCCCTTCTGGTGCCTCCTAGAATCACCTTCCAAGCATACTACTAGATGTATTCTGTCAAACATTACAATCTGTTAAATAATGATAATAATAATAATAATAATAATAATAATAAATACCCATTAATAAGTGGTAAAAGAGCAGGGGATAGGTAAAGAGATAATAAAGAATCTGAAGAAATAGACCTCTCGTCAAAGCTCTGACTCTAGGGAAATACACAGTAAGATGTCTTTGGGGGTTAGCACTTCTCAGGATGTTCACGGTGCCTATGCTGTTCTGTTTTATAAAGCAAGGCCACCACAGAGCTACGCCACTTCATCCCTGTGCCTGCAGCTTAACACCTTTGCATTGCAATGTTTTTCCATGTGTGTGTCTGTTAGCTGTAGACCTTCCGTAGGTGTTTCTATCAGCAGCAGCTGCTCTGGGACTAAAGCAGTTTGCACAAAAGCAAGAATGTTCTGCACAGTTAATCAGACTGCTTCCAAGACAGGAAAACTACCAATCCAATATCGTTTATCTCCAGTACTATTCCAGGCTGGTCATATCCCTTGAGCTGTCTACACAACACAGACTGAAGAAGAGATTTGGTGATTGTTTGGTATAATTTAATCAAAATAGATAACAAGTCAAATAAAATAAGGCGTAAAGTTACACAGGGACTAGATGTTAGCTGTGTTGATGACTGAGCTGCCCAATCACCTCCCTAATCTCTCAAATCTCAAACCTCCCTTAATGGAGCCCGTTGTAGCATCAGAGTATTTTCTTGTTACCATTTTCACAATCAACAGAGTTCTGATCAATTGGATTGATTTTCTCATTCCCAGTCCATCTCAGCATTTTGAAATGTATTCTGTCAAATATTAAGCCTAGAATGCTAGATGCTCAGAGCGAAGACTTCCATTAATAAGCAAGGAAAAGGGAAGGAGCAAAGAGATAATAAAAGATCCTTGAAGAACACACTGCTAATTAAATATACTACTGGTCGTGTGACCTTGAAAAAAACTTCTTGATCCCTCTGAGCCAATTTTTTTCATCTGTATAATGGAAATAATAATTCCCAATTTTCAGGGGTTTTTTGAAAATTAGAAAGAAAATAATTAATGCTGCTGGCATATTGTGAGTGATTAAAGTTATAATTTTTGTTTAGGTATTGCTCAGCCTTCCCAGGCTAATTTCAAGTCCGGTTTATTAATTGCCTCTGAAATTGATTATTCTTCTTTGGAAGGCTTTGCTCTTGTGCTCCTCTCAATTCACACAGGACCAGTTTTTAGCCTAGGCTTTCATATGCTCACAATCTGAATCTAGTCAACAAATAAAACTTTGAATGGGCAGCTCCTGAGGTGGAATTAGAGGTGCCTATTTCCATTAGTGAAGTGGCTTTTGCAGGAAAAAATAATAATTTCATATGCCTAACAATGTAATAGAATGTAATACATCTCAAGTTTGGAATAAAAGCAAATTTTATAATATTATAGTTTGGGGATTATGTTTTATAATTCATTCTACTAAATTTCAAGCCACAACAATAGCTTTGTTTGGCTTCATTTCTGTTGCTATAATAAAAGATCCTGACAAAACAATTTAGGGGTGAAGTGGCTCGTTTCAGCTCATAAGTCCAGGTTACAATCCATCCATGCAAAGAGACGCCAAGGCAGGAACCTGAAGCGACTAGTCATGTCCACGGTCAAGAGCAGAGAGAGAATAAATGCATACGTGCTCAGTGCTTGGCTGCTTTCTCTACCATTGCACAGTCCAAGGGCCTGGAATGGTGCTTCCTCTGTCAGGCTGTCTTCCCATGACAGCTAAAGCAATCAAGACAATCCCTCAAAGACATGCCCAAGAACCAATTTGATCTAGATGCTCCTATATTTAGACTCCTTTACCAGCTGATTCTAATTTGTGTCAAGCTGATGGTTAAAGCTAACCATCACACTATTATACTCTTCAAAATACTAAATGAGATAGTGTAATTAAATCACTTAGTACAGCTGGCACACAAAGACCTGAAGGAAGCAGGGCAACTTCTCAGCAAAAGGAGAACATGAATTTGTGCTACTTTTCTTTTTGTAACATGACACAAGACAATTCAGATCGACATATACTGTTTTAGCCTAACGTTATACACCAGGGGCGTTGAAGATGTAACATTTCCTTATGCATGCAAAACACCGAGAGCCTATTCACAGTGAAGCAGAATTTTAAACACCTTCTTCCTTTTTTTCCCATAAACTGAATTTGCTTTCTGTCTTGAAACTAAACAGTAATGATATATTCCCAAGCATTCATTCTCGCTGATTTAAATAAAGATGTTTGATTCCAGGGGGACTAAAGCAAGCTGACCTTAAAGCTTGTTTCCTCCCCTGGACTCAGACTGTCTAGATGAGATGCATTCCACCACACATAGGCCCGCTTGTAAATATGGTAGGGGCAACAAAAAGCAATGTTTTATCTAGAAAATGTTCCTAAGTTTTCCGTTTGGAGTAAGTGTTTCCAAGGGTCATGAAATACAACAAGGAAAGGAAGCCCAATATACCTTATTTGAAGTCCAGATGATGGTAATGTTTTAACCACAATCACTGAGTATGAATCAGTCAATCTCTCTCTCTCTCTCTCTCTATCTCTATCTCTCTCTCTCTCTCTCTCTCTCTCCCCCTCCCTCTCCCCCCCTCCCTCCCTCCTCTCATTCTCTTTCCTCATTCTCTCTCACTGTCTCTTTGTCTCTCTGTCTCTGTCTCTCTCACACACCACACATACACACGCACATATACACATATAATATACACATACACACATACACAAATATACATACACACCATATACGCACATACATACATACACACACACACACACACACACACACACACACACACACAGAGGATTACAGTTAGTCTTTTATCTAATGTGCCTTTCACTTCATGGTAATTTTAAAACTTTCCACCAAGCAACTGATTGGAAAGCCAGTGTTCTGCAGAAAGAGCCTTTTATTTTCTATTAGTGATGCCTATTAAATAAATGAATATGAGAATTTCCATCCTCTCCACCCTCAAAAATTAACAGGTATGCTAACTACATTTGGATGATCAATCATTTAATAATTCACAAGAAAATAAATGTGACACAAAAGGTAATTGCAATTTTGTTCTGTTTGCTTTCCTTCAATTATAACTGAAGGAGAGAGTTGGCCCTGTGTGTTATTTGTTGGGATAGAGATGAACATGGGGAGCTCATTTTGTAAGCACAGCTCAGTGTGGACCCCAACACTGAAAATGAATCCAGCAATCATGATCCTGTACTCTAAATGTTCCATCCTGGAGCCTGAAGCCAGGATGGGAGTTACAACTCCTTTCCTATTTCAATAATAACCTATTGCCTGGCATCTTCCAGTAGGTACCAAAGCCAAGTTCTCTGCAAGAAAATGAGTATTAGGCTTTGTGGCATGAATAATAATTAAATCTGGCTGGTCAGTTACACTAGATATGACAGTCTGTTAGAGAATTTTTTATTTGAAAACTGAAGCATTTGAACCTACAGGAAATATGGACACAATCTCGGAATTATCCTTTCAGAGACATGAATTCATGGACTTGTCTGGAGATCCAGAGTGCTGCAAATAAGCTGGGGTTATTGATTTCAAATAATTCTCTAAGAAAATAAGCTTTAAATAGAAAAAAAGTTCAGCAGATACGTCTCATCTATGTCACGGTCCTGAAATTCTCTTCAGATTTATTCTGCTATCACCATCTTAAGGATAGAGGTTGAAGTCAAATGATATCAGTAACTGGCTAAAACTCACATGATGATTTTCTAAAGGTAGCCACCACACATGCAACCCTAAAAGCTCCCCAAAGTGGTGATGCTAACTCCTTCTCCCTTAATTTCAGGTAGTCTTGTGACTACTTTAATGAACATAATGAGGCCAAAGTTATACTCTGACTCCACAGGCTGGGTCACAAAAAGACCCAACAGTTCCTTCTTTGTTATACTCAGTCTAGTAGGAGCTGGTACCGTGTGAGAAGCCCAATTACTCAGAGATCACACACAAGTGCTTCAGTCAGAAACTCTCACTGAACTTCCAGCTGATAGCCAATATAAGCTGCCATTTATGTGAGGGTAGTGTCATGGACATCCAGACCAGTTGGCCCTTTAAATGGTTCCCATTCTGGGTGACATCTGACTGCAGCCACCTGATATCCCCCCAGCAAAGACTTCCCAGCTTAGCCTTTAAAATTTTTAACATCAAATTCTCAATTAAAACTAATAAAATAAAAACATCAACACTATGATAACAAGAGAAAAATAAAATAGTTGTTTTAAGACATGAAAAGTTGAAGCCATAATAATTTAGACATGCAGCTAGCAAATAATCAAGCAAGGGTTTGGACTTACGTGCCTAACATGGATGTATTAGCCCCTTTCCATTGCTATGACAAACAACTAAGGCAATCAACTTATAATTAGAAAGAGTCTCCTTGGGCTCAGAGTTTTGGAGGCTTCAGACTGACCATGATCAAATGGCACTATTTCTTTGGGTCTGTAGTAAGGTGGCACAAAATGGTAAGGAAGAAATGGTGGGACAAAACCACTGACCTCATAGTCACAGAGCAAAGGAGAGACAGGACAGGGGCAGCATTTCACTGTCTTCTTTGAAACCATGTCCCCAGTGACCTAAGGCCTTCCCACTAGGACTTACCTCTTAGTGATTGCAGCATTTCCAAGGCTATGGGCCAAGCCTTTAGTGCATGGTCCTTTAACACTTGTCCAATTATAGTCCTAGGGGGCGTGTCTCATCTTTCCCATTGTTTAAGATGTGAAATTTCGACAGAGAAAGCACACAGTTTTTAAGTCACCTTTCCTTTAGCAGTTGGATAGATTGGTTGATCCTATCAAGACTACAGTAAAGCGAAAATGAGATTATAAGGCAGGTGTCAATTCTGCTGCTATAATAAGACAGCTAAGGCAGCATCCTTTATAAGGTAAGATGTGTCTTCATTTATGATTCTAACTAATCCAAATATGATAACTTGGATTAGTTATGATTCTAACTAATCCAAGTGACACCAGCTTCTAGGCAAGGGCTCTTGACTTAACTACTGCAAGGCAGAGAAACAAAAATGGAACTAGCCACATGCTAAATGGATAGAGCACACGCTGAGCCAGGAACCCAGGGGGATTCAAGAGCCATGCTTGCTGTTTCATATATATATAATTATCTACTCACTGAGAACCAATCAGGGCATTGAAAGAGCTAATTAATCCCTTCTGAGTATTGTGCCTCCAATACTCTAACCCCCTTCCATTAAATCCTACCTGTAAAAGGTCCTTCTAGTTTTTAAGATATTGCTATATTTGGACCCAAGTTTCAAATATGAACTTTTGGGAGACACAACCAAACTACAGTGGATGCTAATGCATAATACTGAGTAACCATTAATCTAAACTAAAAACATGAAAGAAGTCATCAGGACACCAAGATCCATCTCAGCTCCTTAGTGATGAATAAGGACATAAAAAAAGCATCAAAAGAAGAATTTCTTCCTTATTCCACACTCCTAACTCATCCTGTTACAACAAAGAAATCAAACATGGCACATGAGTGAAGAATAGATGGCTGTTTAAATCTTAGCCTCTATGCAGACAACAGAATGGAGAAGACAGGTGATGGGTATAGAAACTGAGCAGGAGCAAGCATTTTTTATGAGAGTAAAGCACTACAATTGAATTTGTCCTTATCAACAACCCTCACAATACATACTGAGTACCCATAGTGTACAAAACAAATCCTGAGCTGAGCAATGGATTGGCATTGAATTCCTACCTCGAGAGCTTTGGCAGCTTCTCTAAGGGTAAGGCAAGCATACATGAAACACATGAAATGATGGCACAGTTATTAATTTACATGTACATTGCTACAAAAGATTTGGCATTGCAAAAACAAGGAATAAACAATATGAGTGTAAGATAACCAATCCAACATTCCAAAACCCAAAGCAGACATTATTTTAATATCAAAGCAGTCAAATTAATTTTCTTCATTTGTGGGATAGGTAAGGTGATTTGTTCATCACATAACACAGCCATGTTTTTTGGAGAGCCTCTCAATTTAGAATCAGACTTTCCACTCATTGTGTGGTAAACATGGGCTCAACAAAGATGCTCAATAAGAATTGAAGTCTGGGTTCAAGATAACTCTTGAAATAAAGAAAAGTAAGAATCAATAACTAACCCCCTTCCCCAAAAAGGAAAAACTATCAGTAACATATCTGTTTGTTAAGAAACCAAATCAACAATACTACAAATAAGGTCTAGAGAGATGGCTCAGCAGTTAAGAGCATCTGCTGTTCTTGCAGAGGACCTGGGTTCAGTTCCCATCACCCACATCACCATGACTCGTAGCCATTCATAACTACAGTTCCAATGGAATTCTGGTGCCCTCTTCTGGCTTCTGTAGGCATCAAGCATGCATGTGGTCCATATCACTTGTGAAGGCAAGCATTCACAAACATAAAATAAAAACAAATATTTAAAGAAAAATATCAATACAGAGAGAAAGCTTGTGCCTATACTTGTTAGAAAGGCTTTCCTTGACTAAGCAAAGCTTGAGCATAAAAATACAAAAATAAATGGAATTATTAGGAAAAGAAGAAAATACAGCATTCCATAGTGGAGGAGGAGTTAAAGATACAAACACCTCACAGTCCCATTGCATTATCTTTCAGAAAATGTGATTTTTGCTTAAGTTTTAAAAATAAAAGATATACTTATGTCAGGCACAACCTCTGTCCCAGCATTTTGCCGTTATATTTATTGTCTTAGTCAGTGTTCATAATGCTGTGATGAAACACCATGACAAAAAGCAACTTGGGGAGGAAAGGGTTTATTTGGCTTATACTTCCACACTATAGTCCATCACTGAAGGAAGTCAGGACAGGAACTCAAGCAGAGCTGGAGGGAAGCTGCTTGTTGGCTTGCTCCTCATAGCTTGCTCAGCCTGCTTTCTTTCTTTCTTTTTTTTTAAGTTTCTGAATTTTTGTTTTCCTTTTTTTTTTTTTGTTTGAGACAATGGCGTGAGATAATTTTCACATCAAGATAACGTTTTCTATGTATGCCCTTTCCTTTTTTTCTAACAGGTCTAGTATCATATTTATTAATATTATTATTATGTTTTTCTTATAGAACCCAGGACTATCAGGAGTGACACCCACGATTGGCTAGCCCCTCCCACATCAATCTCTAATTTAAAAAATGCCCTACAAGCTTACCTGTAGCCCAATATTATGAAGGCATTTTCACAACTGAAGCTCCCTTCTCTCTTATGAGGCTAACTTGTGTCAAATTGACATAGAATAGATTTTGTGAGTGGGCTCGAGGATATGGGAATGAGAACAGGAGGGATCGGGTGGAGAAGGGAGGGGCGGAGCGAGAGATGAGTGAAATAGGTGGGCATTTAGGGGCAATGTGGAAACTTAGTGCAGTGTAAATTCCCTGGATCCTATGAGGGTGACCCTAGTGAGGACTCCTAGTAATGGAGGATGTGGATGGAGCCTGAATCAGCCGTCTCCTGTAACCAGGATGGAGTGATTGGGACATCAATTCAGCCATAAAACCTTTGATCCACAACCTGTCCTGCTTACAAGATGAACTGGAGTAATGGTGGCTCAGAGCTTATAAAAGTGACCAACCAGTGACTGGTCTAACTTGAGGCCCAAGCCATGAGAGGGAGCCCATGTCTGACACACTGCCTGGATGGTCAAAATCCGGAAGCTGGATGGCTCAGAGACGAAGGGTAGAACTAAACAAGACTGGACGCCCCCCCCCAAAAAAAGAGGTCAATAAAATGATTCATTTATGGGCTACTATATTCATAGACCAGTGCTTCTCATCGGAGAAGCTTCCTCCAGCAGCTGATGGGAACAAATACACACACCCTCCGTCAAACATTAGGCAGAGCTCATGGAACCCCACAAAAGCGGGGAGGAAGGATTATAGGAGCCAAAGCGGTCAAGGATACCAGAAGAACACAGCCCACAGAATCAACTAAGCAGGGTTCTTAGGGGCTCACACAGACTGAAACAGCAACCATAGACTCTGCGTGACTCTGCAATGGGCTTTCTGCATACATGCTGTGGTTAACTTCAGGTTTTTGTGGGACTCCTAACAATGGGAGTGGGGGTGTCTCTGACTCTTTTGCCTTCTAAGGGTTTGCCTGATCCTGTCTTGAAATGAGGGTTTATGCCTAGTCTTATTGCATCTTGTTACGCCAAATTCAGTTGATATCACTGAGAGGCCTGCTCTTCTCTGAAGAGAAATGGAGGAGCAGTAGATCTGGAGGAGAGGGGAGGTGAGAGGGCTGAAAGGAAGGAAGGAGGGGAAGGAGGAGAGACTTCTGTCGGGATTATTTTATGAGAGAAGAATGAAGAAAAAGAAAAAACTGGAAAAATTGACAAATGGAAAAAAGAAAGGGGAGAGGGAGGGAGGGAGGGAAGGAGGAAGGAAGGAAGGAAGGAAGGAAGGAAGGAAGGAAGGAAGGAAGGAAGGAAGGAAGGAAGGAAGGAAGGAAGGAAGGAAGACACTCATTTATGATGGAATTTTGTAATTTATAGGGTTTGTAAAGCCAGCTAGCTAGAGAATGGAGACCTCATATAGGATAAATACAATGTATCTTGGGAATTTTCCCCAAAGCAACACAGAAGTTGTAAACTCAATGGAATGAGCCTTGAAAAGGCAGCTTCCTCCAGAAGGCTCTCCCAGATGCAAATTGTCATTGGAGGAGTTACAGTAACATCCCTCCACTCTCACGGACTACTCCAAGCTTTCTGGAGAGGCTTTCCACCCTTTTAAAAGTAAGGTTGATGGAATTTTATTTCAACTATTTCTTAGGGGTGTTGACAAGAGCCCTAGATGTTTACAGCTTTTAACTTAAAAAATAAAAAAATAAAAATAAAAATAAAAAACCTCTCCAACTGTGTTGCTTCCAAGGGTTTTCTTTATTTATTTTCTTCCTATGGATCTTTTATTCTAGTTTACTCCTTTGTATCAAAATGATGATGATTTATGTGGGTTAAGTTAAAAAACACTCTTCCCTTCCCCTTACTTGTCTCTTCAGCAAATCTCACTGAATGTTTGTGCTCCCCAAAAATCCATACACTGAAACCCTAACCCCCTTTAGCAAAGAATGAAATACAGGTCAGAGTCTCCTGAATAAGATAGGTTTGGTTCCCATAAGAAGTACTTGGGTCTGCCCTGTCTTCCCACGGTGTGAGGAGGAGATGGTGAGCCAGGAGGCCGGCCTCTCACAGGCACTCAGTCTGCCAGCGATCTGACGGGGTCTTCCAGTGTGCAGCACTGGGTGAACTAAATTTCTTTTGTTCTGAAGCCACAGAATATCATTAAACAGCCAGAATGGACTAAGACACTTGGGATGTGACAATCACTTATGTAGAATGTTGGTGTATATGCATGTCTCTAAAACAAAACCACCCGAGTTAAACTCTCAGGTCTGCCACACATAGTAGTACCAAGGGCACATTGCTGAGTCTGCATGCTTCTGCCTCCCTGTTTGAAAAGAGGATAATTATAACATCTCCCTCACAGGCATCTGAAGGATGCCATAGGCTAACGTTTATAAAGTGCTTTGGGAGATTCCCGCTACATACAACTTCCTTCACGTGTATTGGCTATTGTAAATCCTAGGACGAGAGGCCCAAGAAAACAGGGAGTCTTGTCTATATTGTTCACTGCTGTAGAATGGCTGGGACTGCACAGACTGGCATAATAATTGAGAGCTGAAATGCACAAAAGTGAAAGTGTACTAATGCTCGGAATAGAAAGACTATTAGAGGAATAATAATTCTCAAGTGAATCCAGGTCATCAACAGCATCACTTGAGGACCCATCAGAAATGCAAATTCTAAAGGACTGGGGATATAACTTGAGTTTGAGTCATTCTCTAGCATGTGCACGGCCCTGGCTTGGATCCATGGCACTGCAAATAATAATAATAATGCTCAAGAACTTCATCAGAAAATCTAGACTACTGAACCTACCAATTGCTGTCTTTTAGAATCCCTCTTGAAAAGGCCTTTGGTAACTAAATAGTGCCTAGTGCATAATAAATACATAATTTCAATTGCTTACTTTATTTTCATAGTAGCAAAATAGATGGTTGATATCCTGTAATTCAATATAATAGTAAATAAAATTTTAAAGACAAAATATCACATTTTGCTGCTGAACAAATTAGTTAGACTCACAGTTAGCAAGTGATACCCCTCAAGTTTCACAGCAAATATATAGCCCTGGAAATTTCAAGATGGGTCACTATAATATTTGTGGCTGCAGAAAATGTTATTAAGCATTTACTATATACTAGGAATTTAGCATGCATAATCTTATTGAACATTAGCATAACTCTATAGGATAAGGATTTTTATCCTGATTTTATAGATGACAACTTTAAAGTTCCAAAAGCTAAATGCCAAAAGTCATACAGCTGACAAATGGCGAGCCCCTGTATAGACCCCAAGGACTTCAGACTACAAAAGTCAGATCTGAACCTGTCACTAGTAGCTTTTGTATTTGCTTAACAGACAAAGCATGAGAATCTAAAACATGCCTGACTCTGTCCTAAGAACACAAGTTAAGATGTAGCAGAGAAAGTTTCAAGAGGAAAAACTACAGAGTTATCACAGGGAAATAAGATGGTCATGTCAGTCACAATTATAGAAGGATGTAGACACCAAACAGTTTACACTGAGACATCCCTGAAGTGTGTTTGGATCAGACCTTTGCTGCCAGTGAAGGTCAATAAATCATAAAGCCCAGGTAGACAGCAAGCTCAGCTTCCATTGATAGTACCTGCGCATCTTTCACTAAACCATGACACGCAAAAACACTTCTATTGTCTCTAAAATGTCTGTTACTATTTTGTTTCATTGAATTATGTGAGAGTTGTGCCCTTGAGAAATATAAATCTATCAAGAAAGCGAGCTGCCTCTCTAATGTGCCCCTGAGAATGACTGAGTATAATGACCCTATGTGTAATTATTCATCCCCTAACATGCCCCATGTCCTCTGAGAAGTCACCGACTTAGATCAGCAAGCTATGGCCCAGGGGGCAAATCTGGTACCTGTTTTTGTACAGCCCAGGTGATACAGATTTTTTTTTAAAACATTTTAGCATGCATTTAGAAGATCAAGAGGAGAATAATATTTCAGGGCATCTGAAAATTACATGAGGTTCAAAATATTAGTGTTCATAAACAAAGCAATTGGAACACAGCCAAAGACATTCATTTGTGTGATGTCCATAGCCTCTGTCACATACATAAGGATTTCCCTTGGAATTAAGTGGCCCACAAGCTGCAAATGCTTCCAGACAAAGATTACTTCTAATCCTTGTAACTACCCTATGAGCAACACTGTTTGCACAAACCAAAGGTACTGTATCTCAGGAAAGTAATTATGTCACTGTAGTGGTTCAAAGAGTTGCCCACAAAGTCCTTGACATTCATTGCATTAAGAGACTAGGTCTATGTCTCCTTTCCTGAATCTAGAAGTTAGAAGGATTTGTTGGTCTGTTTCCTATCACTATAATGAAGAACTGGGATGGGCAGAGAGAAGAAGGTTATTTTAGCTCCAGTTGGAGAGGTTCCGATCTATGATCTATCTATTGCATTGGGTCTGTGGCAGGAGAGTACATCCCACTGGAAGAACATGGCAAGCAGACCCAGTTATGTCATGAGCCAGGAACAAGGAAGAGTGAGGAGAGAGAGAGAATCCTACTATCCCCTTCAAACACTTACTTCCAATGACCTAAAAATTTATTATTAGGCCCCACCTGTCAAAGGTTTCATCACCCCTCCCATAGTGCTGGTCACTGAGCACATTGGCCTTGAGGGGATACTCAAGATCCAAACTGTAGCAAATATAAGGAAGAGAACTTCTTCAGTGAAACAATATGGCATCAGGTGTACTATGCTGGGCTCTCTGGAACACCTGCTCTCAAGAAAGCAGGGAAGTCACAAGCAAGAAGTATCCATGGGAATACTCCATTCTACAGTCCCAGCTGAGCCCAGCTTTGTGCTGTCTCAGCCCAAGCCCCAGGCATGTGAATGAAATATCACCCACATGATCCTAGTAATTCAAGTCCTCCTAGCTATAGTGAACATGAACCACAGAAAACCCACCCAACCTTGGTATCCTGTCTAAATTTCTAAATACACATCATCTTCTAGCAATAAATAATTCTTGCTTTCCATGGCTATAACTGAGTGACTTGTTATTGTGACAATAGATGACAAAACCTCCAAACATTTTCAAAGGTCACTTGAGTTAAAGCTCACATGAGCCGGGTGGCATGGGCACACACCTTTTATCCCAGCACTCGGGAAGCAGAGGCAGGTGGATCTTTGTAAGTCTGAGGCCAGCCTGGTCTACAAAGTGAGTTCCAGGACAGCCAGAGCTAAACAGTGAAACCCTGTCTCAAAAAAAAAAAAAAAAAAAAAAAAAAAAAAAAAAAAAAAAAAAAAAAGGCTCACATGAGCTGGTATTGTGGCACATGCCTTTAATATCGGCACTCAGGAGGCAGAAGAAAGCAGATCTCTGTGAGTTCAAGTACAGCCTGATCTACATAGTGAGTTCAGGAACAGCCAAGAATACACAGAGAGACCTAATCTTAAGAAACAATATAAATAAATTAAACAAAACTCACATGATAATAAAGTTTATTTTAAAAGGTGAAGAGAAGCTGGGAAGAGTTAGCAAAATGAGACACCAGCAGATCAATATGCTCTGAAACAGTAGAGGGTCACAAACAATTTTAAATGATACAAGTATAACTTTGATTCCTACTGAAAATAGTTAAAGGACCTTGTGTAGGGCAGGAGGTCATAGCTGGTATGATAGTGATCCCACCAAGCTAGATTGAAACAATATCATCCCTATCTATGGTGGCCCTTCATATCATGACATCTTGAACTTACAGCAGTGGCTTCCCAACTTTAACCCCAAAAAAAGCACTGAAGTGTTATTGTCTAAAATAGTTCCAAGCAGGGACTTCACATTTACCATCTCCTCCTGGTACCTCCTCAAATTTTAAGTAATGTAAATAAACCGATTGTTTGGGTTTTTAACAATTATTTTTATAACCCTCAGAGCACAATGAGTTTCCATAAGCATTTTCTTCCTAGAAACTTTCTAGGCTAATGATCCCACTGGGTTTTACTGGAAAGGACACAGAACAGAGCTCACCAGCTCATGAAAGTGAAGCCAGTCACAAATAGAGTAGTAAATTGTGATGGTGTTGTGTTCCCCAAAATATTGTGTACCCTAATAAACTTATCTGAGGTCAAAGAACAGAACAGCCACTAGATACAGAGGCTAGAAAATGGTGGCACTCACACCTTTAATCCTAGCATTCCAGAGGTAGAAATCCCTCTGGATCTCTGTGAGTTCAAGGCCACATTGGAAACAGACAGGCATGGTGACACACGCCTTTAATCCCAAGAAGTGAGCCTTTAATCCCAGGGAGTGATGGCAGATAGCAGAAAGGTATATAAGGTGTGAAGACCAGGAACTAGAAACATTTGGCTGGTTAAGCATTTGGCTGGTTAAGCTTTTAGGCTTTGAGCAGCAGTTCAGCTGAAATCTATTCTGGATGAGGACTCAGAAACATCCAGTCTGAGGAAACAGGATCAGCTGAGGAATTGGCAAGGTGAAGTAGCTGTGGCTTGTTCTGCTTCTCTGGTCTTCTAGCACTCACCCCAATAACTGACCTCAGGTTTGTTTTTATTAATAAGACCTTCTAAGATTCCTGCTACAGTAAATGGCACTGTCCTTGAAAGACAACAGCACAGATACCAATAGGTTGCTCATCTCCAAGTCACAATATGCTTTTCCTGTCACTCATCCATTCACTGTGGTGCTGGATGAAAACCAGGGCCTCACACCTCATAGGCAAGTATCCTGCCACCAAGTTGTATTCCAACCCTGACTTTCTCTTTTTAATCAGCTCTGGTTTCTTTCTACTTTCCCATCACTCACCTTTCATTTGTCCCACTCTTACCATTTATTTGCAAGTAAGGAGGACTGCATCCTTTGAGTTTTGTGACATCATCTTTAAACTTATTTGAAACTGTATGTAAGAGATTTAAGGACCTGACAAATGAGAGTTCTGAGTTTCTTAAAAATATCTGGGAGTATTAAATGGAATCTAGAAAGCCATGAAGATGACAGCCAGAGTGAGCAGAAACACAGAAACATTTGGAAAGGTTAAGTGAGGAGCAGCCATTGTAAAGACAAACCGGGGAATAAAACACAATGACTTTCCATTCACAAGAGTGTGGAGAAAAGTAGCTCAGTCTTAGGGAGTGTTTCCTTACAGGGCAGCTATGCTGCAGGGCATCTTAGCAGTCAGTCCAAGATTCAACCAGAAAAATACATCCATCTTTTTATTGCTTTTGGTGTGTAGAATACATAGAACAAAATACATATAGCTTACTGAGCAAGAGATGCAGAAATTACCAAAACTAAAAAAAAAAAAAAAATAGGAAGGAAGAAAGCTGTCAAATCAGGTCAAGTGAGTAAGCACAATGGTGCTCCTGGGTGAATCTTGTGTCTCTCCCCATTTTCTTTTTCTCTGTGACTTAATGTGTGTGAGGGGAGACACTCTTTCATGATGACACTAGACTACTGTCTGTTGAAACAATCTATTCATGACTCTTGGCTGGGAAGGCTTTGCGACTTCTTACTGTGACTCATTACTGCAGCTCACCCACTGGATCCTGTCACCCAGTATCCTCTCCTTGTGGGTGGATAGAAACCATGGCTTCTTTGGTTTGGATACCATATTTTCAGCCACCTCAGATGTAGTCAAATCCTTTTCACTATAGGGACAGACAAAACAGTCTTGAGAGAAACAAACATATTTACTCCAGTTTCAACAAACTCTAAAAGGTGACAGTGACTAACCTAAGCAAATCTAGGGCATGATTTAAGTTAGGATCAAGATCTGGTGAGGACAACTCCTAAAAATCCCCTATTCTTTAAAAATGCTTACAGGTGCAGAAAACCCAGCTGGGTGGGTGGGTCATGGCCAGTTACTCTGAGCAGCAGAACTAAGGGAACATTCCTAAATGCTCAGGACATTTTATTAACTGAGTCAGTATTTCCTAAATATGTCTCGATGTGCTGCACTCCTGTTGGAGTCTAGGACCAGGTAACATAATAAAACTCTTCAATTTTATCAGAAACAGAGCTATGCATGTGCAGAATGAAGCAGGAACTATAATTAGTCTTCATCTCAGGGACAATTGGCTTAACTTAAATTTCTATTGCAATTATCATTTTTCCTCCAATGTCTATACTTTATATTTGTTTTCTTGTTCCCATCCCCCTCGAGGAAAATAAGTGTATTTGAAGATTACCTCAGATTAACACTGTCTTCTAGTTTATCTAAAAAATAATAGATGTGTTCAAGGACATGCACAAAAACTATGAAGGAAATACAAAAATCCCCAAGAGTGTACAAAATAATTAAAACTAACTCCTTCATGTTGTTACTCCTCACCTACTTTGAAAACCTTAACTCTTCCTGTATTTATGTGACATGTCCACAGTAGACAAATCCATACAGGTAGAGAGCAAACTGTGGTTCCCAGGGGCTGGGGAAAATAGAGAATAATGTGTGGCTGAGGAGTGGCTCAGAAAATTCTGGAAGATGATATGGTCTGGAGACTGGAGCATCTCACTGTGTATTAAAAATCAACCAAATGTGCACTTTGAAACAATTGACACGGTGAATGTTTTACTATTTTAGTATGTGTATATACATGTGTTTGTGTGGATGAATGTTTGGGGGTTGCCGCACAGAAGCCAGAGGAAGGCAGTGGGTCTTCTAGAGTGACAGCCAAAAGCAGTTTGTGACCTATCCACTGTAAGTGCTAGGAACCAACAATGGAGAATTTTATGTATGTAACATTTACCTTAAATTTAAAAAAAAAATCTTTTCCTACAGAAATAATTTAAATAAAACTCAGCATTAAAGCCTCAGGATAATCATCTAAAATCCAACACATTCTGAAAGTTTCTAATGTTTCCTCCTATAGCCATGAAAAAAAAAATGAAATCAGAGAATACCAAATAATTCACATTTAGATAAGAGATGCTAGCCTCTTCCATGGGGTTCCCAGAGCCCTGGGATGGGGGTGGGAATTGATGTAGACATCCCATTTAGGGCTGAATGTTCCAAGATCTCTCACTTTCTGCATATTGTCTGGCTGTGGGTCTCTGTATTTGTTCCCATCTGCTGCCAGAGGAAGCTTCTCTAATGATGGCTGAGCAAGGCACTCACAGAGACTGGGCAGCATATGCAGGACCTACACAGGTCTGTACCAGTCGGGGTACTAAAACTGAAAGAAGAGGACACATGCCCCCATCCCTAGCCCAGAAGCAATCTCCAGTTGAAAACCCCTTGCAAACGGAAATTTAGTTTTCTCCGAGGGACTCTCATTGGAAACGCACTACTCTTCAGGGTAGGTTACATGTGCAGCAGTAGATGGCCAACAGAAAATAGACTCAAGGGCATCTTTGGGGTCTCTTGTTTCTTAATGTTAAGCCAGAGCTTTTTCTTTTTCTTTCTTTTTTCTTTCTTTTTTTTTCTTTTTCTTTTTCTTTTCTTTTTTCTTCTTCTTCTTCTTCTTCTTTTGATTTTATCTATTTTTCATGTTTTTCTCTTTCTACCCTGCAGGTCCTTTGCATATATATTGTGCCTTCCATTATGTGCTTTTATGGGATTCCTGAGTATGCAAATGAGTGGATCTCTGTGTCTTATCTGTTTCGTGTGCCTTTCTTGGGCTCTTTTCCTGCTGTTGGTTTATTTTGTCCTATTCTAATGTGTTTGTTTTTATTATATCTTATTACATTTCATTTTATTGTTATCCCTTAGAAGCCGGTTTGTTTCCTAATGAGAGACAGAAGAGGGTGGACAGAGACAGAAGGGGAGGTGGGGAAGAACTGGGAGGTATAGAGGGAGAGGAAACCATATCAGGATATACTATATGAAAAAAAATCTATTTTTTTTTAATTTGTTGTCTGAGGAGGTTCCATAGAGATCCCTAAACCACCTAAGCTGATGCTAGGACAGAAGGTCACTCCCTAAAAGCTGACAGTGGGTTCCCATTCCAAGGACAACCTCCACACGGCTCAGTGAACGAGAGGTCGAGCTGGAGCCTTCAACGCTACATTCCAGTCTCTTTCTCATGAGAAGGTACTCTGAAGACTACAGAAAGAAAAACCAGGACACCAGCCCAGCCACAGAACCCTCGACCTACAATCTCTCCTGCCTGTAAGACCGCTGGGGCAACGGTAGTCCAGAAGTTCTGGGAGTGGCCAACCAATGTTTGGTTTACCTTGAGGCCCATACCACGAGAGGGAGCCCATACCCTACATTACCCAGGTGGCCAGAAACACAAGACTGGATAACCCTGAGACCTAGGGTAAAACTCAACACGACTGGGGGGAAAAAAATCAGTGAAATGATTCCTAATGATATTCTGCTATACTCATAGGTCGGTGTCTTGTTCAGTCATCATCGGAGAGGCTTCCTCCTGCGGCAGATGGCATTGGGTGCAGATGAGAGAAGAATCTATTCTGCTCTCATATAAAACATCCCGACCACAGTTTCCCCTCCATCCACTCCTCCTAGCCCTCCCCCACCTTCCCTCTTCCCCAGATCCATTCCATCTCTGTTTCCTCTTCAGAAAAGAGCTGGCCTCCAAGAGACAACTGTCAAACAGGGCAAACTATGATACAATAAGACAAGGCGAAAGCCCTCTTATCAATGCGGGCCAAGACGACCCAATTGGAGGAAAAGAGTCCTAAGAGCGTACAAAAGAGTCAGAGACACACCCACACCCACTGTTAGGAGTCCCACAAAAACACCAGACTAACAGCCATAAAATATACACAGAGGACCTAATACAGACCTGGGTTTGCCACTTCAGACTCTCTGAGCCCATGTGAGTCTTGCTTAGTTCATTCAGTGGGCCATGTTCTCCTGGTGTCCTCCATCCACTCTGACTCCTACAATTTTTCTTCTCCCTCTTCTCTAGCTCCAAAGAGGGAGACCTCCAATTTGAACTCTTTCTCCACATAATGTCTGGCTCTGGGTCTCTGCACCTGCTCCCGTTGGCTGCCAGAGGAAGCCTCTCTGATGACAATTGGACAAGACATCAATCTATGAGCATAGCAGAATATCATTAGGAATCATTTCATTGATTTTCTTTTTCCTGCCTGTCTGTTTGATTCTACCATAGGTCTCTAGGATATCCAGTCTCCAATATCTATTTTCAATAAAATAAAATCTGATATATTTAAAATTTTTTCTGAAAAGAGATGCTAGTCTCTCTTCCAAAAAATAAAAATAAAAAGTAATCACAATAATTTACTTAGACTACTTTTCCTCAAAACTGTTTTTAGAAGACTTGATTTTCATAATAGAAAATTTTAGAAAAAAAAATCATTTTAGAAACTACAATAATATTGGTTTAAATGTCTGAGTAATTATAAAAGCCAAGTAAGTAATCATTACTTATTTACAGCAACAAATTGTTACTTGTGAATTTTTATTGTTTGACAGTTTCATACATTTATATAATGAGGATCAGTCATTTCAACCCCAATTCCCCCCCTGATTACCCTGACCACCCCCTCAATGGAAGCCTTCCTCTCAAAAAGTCCCGCCCTCATTCCCCTGCCTCCCCCAATGGGGACTTCCCTCTCAACAAGCCCCTCCCTCCTGCTTCCAGTCTGACCCAGCTGTGACTCCT
This sequence comes from Peromyscus leucopus, assembly GCF_004664715.2. Lineage (NCBI taxonomy): Eukaryota > Metazoa > Chordata > Mammalia > Rodentia > Cricetidae > Peromyscus > Peromyscus leucopus. The sequence goes on along the minus strand of NC_051067.1, from coordinate 98,104,909 downwards.
GCATGCTACCAGATAATTTTTCAATTATCATCATTTATTCATTTCAAATTATTTAATTTTCTCACAGCTGCCAAATAACGTTCATGTCAATTTTCCCATCCTGCCTTTATTGTTCCATCTACAGTGTTTCAACTTCTTCAGGCAGGTTGCAAGATTCCCCACTCAGTAGAGAATCTCACTTCAAGAAAGAGAAAATGAAGTCCACAGACAAACAAAAGCTCAAGCATAGACATTGTATTGGAAATACTGAAGGCAAAAGTTTAAATCTTGAGTTCATTGCCTAAAGAGTATCTTTTTAATGTTTTCTGCCATGGCTCATTTGCTCATGAGCCTGGGCTATGCACTGTGGGGCCAGGAGGAAGACAAAGGTGATAACTCTGGGGCAAACCCACAGATTTGGATCCAACTCCCAATAAATGTGGTAAGTTGATTATTTGTATGTAAAATGGAATTGATAACAATTATTTCATGAAATTATCATAAAGCATAAATACAATTTTGTTAGCAAATCTGTTAGCATGATGCAGAGTTTATATAAAAGTCTGGGCATTACCATCAGGAAGGCGAACATGGATAGTGTTGCCAGCACCACGCATTCCTATCCTTGTCTATCTATGAACTTGGGCCAGGGACATGCTAGAATGTTTGAGTTTTATAATGAATATTTACCACATTGAGTATCCAACAAACATCCCAATGGTTAGATTGGTGATTAATAAATGTTATAACCCCTACCTTAGTATTTTTCACTTGCTTGAAAGATTTTATGTTTATTCCCTCTTCATGTTTTAGAGTATCACTCCTTGTCCATTTTTTGCAACCCTGTAATATCCTACTCTTTGCCTTTAGACAGATTTCAGCTTTGCCCAATTCCCTCATCACAATTCCAAATCATATTAATGAGCCAAACATTAGTCAACTGAAAAACTGAAGAGGACAATCCTTCCACTTCCATTTATCTTTGATAAAAGATAATAAGTTGATTCACAGTCCGTGTGGCTCAGAATGGATGTGGAGAGTGTGTTCCCAGCAGGCAGGGCATATGCCTTCTGTGCGACAGCTGTTTCTTTGTACTCGAACTTCAAGCACAGTATTGTGCTAAAACAGCAAGTCAAGTAATAAAAATGGGACAATTCCATTTCCCCCACTGTGAGCTTGGACATGTGAATAGAAAAAAAAATCTGATTTTTTTTTTTTTCATCAGTGAAATGGAGAAACTGCCCCAAAACAGCTGGGATAGAGGGAAGGTCTGGAGGATGATCTTTCTATTTCTTCTTTGCTAAAGAGAACCCCTAATTATGTCTGGCTTGCTTTCTGATCTATTGCCAACAGCATCTGATTCTCTGAAATGAAGGCAAAGAGATGCTGACAGCTGTGCCCAGCACGGACTCTGCCAAGCTGGAACAGACACTGTAGCCCACGGTAGAGAGCAATGTTGCACCTAATGAGATCCTAAAAACCACTTGTGCCTATCAGAGTGGTTGAGGGAAGCAGGGGGTGGAGCATTTGGAAGAACCATAATCCTACAAAGCATGAGAATCATGGGGTTTCCATGATTGTGCTAAGTTAGTGGATCCAGGAAAAGACCATGGCCACCCTCTGTGATATCATATGACCTGCAGGGGAAAAGAAGCACTTTTACATGGTCACATCGCCAGGCTATTTCACATGTAGCATCCAAATGAGCTTCATACTAACCTTTTGGATTAAAACTTTTTAATTGACAGAAACCCTTATCAAACTAATGTACATGAAAAAAAAATGAATGGAGTAGGGCCGTTAACCTAGAGGTCCCCTAAGTTACTCCTGGGAAATTTAAGTTTGTTGTGCTTAGACCACACCTCCCTCTCAGAAGGAGGAGTTGATTAAGAGGAAGAAGGTCTTACACTTTCCCCCAGTTGACTTTCTCCCTTTGATTTTGTAAGGAATTGTGGTTTCTCCTGTGTATTCTCAAGCTTTCTCTATCCTACTGCTATCCACATGTCAAAGACTTTTAAAGAAGGGCACTCAGAATAAAGGAAAAATGATAGGAGGTTGTAGTTAAGGAAACAAGGAATGCAAAACTATATTAACTGAACACAGATCTTTCCTGTCCCAACAACCTGTTCCCAAATACCCAGTAGCCACTTCCCAAATTACCACCCAGAGGTTTATATGAATTATAAAGGCTCAGCCAATAGCTCAGGCTTATACTAACTAGCTCTTACATTTTAAGCTAACCCATATTCCTTATTTACACTCTGCCTGTAGCAGTACCTTTATTAGCATGGCATGTTCATTTCCTGCTCCCTCTGAGTCTGACTGGTAACTCGGGACTCTGCCCGTCTCCTTTCCATCAACCTTAGCTTGGTTACCCCACCTATTCTCCCTGCCTGGCTAATGGCCAATCAGTGTTTTATTAAACCAACTCAAGCGGCAAATCTTTACAATGTACAAGAGGATTATTCTACAACATTAATCCACAAGGATAACGAAACTTGTACTGTGGAATAAGCAGTCACCAGTCACAGGTAACTTTTACTAATTATTAAACACAACCATTTCCTCAGCTGCACCAGGCACCTTCAAGGCACTCAATAGCCATGTTCCAGAGGTGACTACAGCATAGATCAAGAACATTCCTTCTCCCACAGGAAGTTCTATTGGACAACATCATCTTATACAAAAAAAAAAGAAGACATCAAGTTTTTTTTTTTTTAAGCTTTAATTTTGCAGGCAAAATAATGCGATCTATCACCCATGCTTGGAGAAACAGGGTTGCAAAGGAAAAGGAGAAAATGGCCCTTCTGGCTGGGAAGATGCTGTATCCACAGAATCCTATGGGCGCAATAGAAAGTCTGGAGAGATGAGTGAACAGCCTCGAATGGACGAATCTCACCATGCTAACAAGAAGTGAGACTAAGATTAGACCTGGAAAGTGAGAACATGGGATCTGAAATGTGAGGCCAATTGACATGTGGAGTCCATTTTTAGTATTAAACTTGAGGATCAGAGATGTGCTGCTTGATGTGAGGGATTTCCACCTGCCTGACTGCCGTGGCTGTCATTGTTAGTTTTCAGTTGAACAAGAATAAAGTTCACTCTGAATGTTTTAATTGACTTGATTGCTCTATCACTTTAATTTCTCAGGTCATATGTTACAATGCAGAAATAGAAGTTATATTATGAATTAAATGCCACATGGTGCATTTCCCCTTAATTTTCTTAGATGAACAATCACACTCAAATGGAGCTATTTGAGTAGGCAGAGAATTCACAAATACAAATAGCTGTGACTTTAAAATGGAAGTGTTAAACTATTTCTAACCCTAGAATGGCATAGAGTATGACACCAGATGTCACTACATGTCCATAATCTGAAATTTTTGTGAATTGAAAACTCTTTGTGATCTGAGGCAAAATTCCCTTTCTCTCGTCTTCCAGACAGATCAGACAGTACCAGAAACTTCTATGATACATGATAAACCAACTAAAACTGAGGATGAAAGTCAATGTTTTCTCTATTTTTGTGACAATAAAGTGACCTATAAAAGAAAATAAAGGATTTTTGACTCAAAAAAAGTTAAAAACATGTTTCAATGTCATTGACAAATACGTTTTAAATGTCAAATTTCAAATGTATTCATTATTTCTACAGTGATATATACTCATTGGAAATAATTGGAAAATAAAGGGTAAAGTAGAATAAGAATCAATATTCTAATACAATTATACAACTTAGATACAATGCTATTGGCATTTTGATATATATCTTTTTTGCTCCTTGTGACTTAAATAAATATATTATCCAACATTTATGTTTATAGTTATTTTTCCAGTGCCATCAACATAAAACCTTTGTTAATATCCTTTGGTGTTAAGTAATTTGAGTGTTTAGTTTTAACTGTAACTTTCCTTAAATTTTGCATCTTCATAACTATAACAGTAACAATAATTCAAAGGATAAAATTTTGTGCAAAGTGTTGGTACTCAGTTGTCCCATGAGCTGAAGATTTAATGATTTCCTGTCTGTGAGATCTTAGGAAGCTGCTGAATTTCTCTCTGCCTCAGATTCCTGTTGGCAACCTTGAATTCATGTTTCCCTAAGAATTAGAAGAGATGACAGTACATGGCATTAAACTGGATTCCCCATCATAATTAATAGAACTGTGCTCACAGATTAGAATGTGGAGAAACCAGTATCAGGGAAAAGGACCAACCACCACCAGTACCACCATCACTACCACCAAGGATTACATGGAAGGGACAGAACATTTGGGAGAAAAGCCTACAACAGGTGCAAGAGAAAGCAGGCACTATCAAGGACACATAAAGGGTTGTGAGTCTCATGACCAAGCCCCAGCAAGCATCCCTCACTTCCCACCTCCTCAGCTGACTTCTTTACTGGGAAGTGCCCTCATTCTTGACAAACTGTCTGCTTCCAGCACAATACATGTGTAACCTGCCCAATTCCTGTTCTTGGACAGGAGAAGCTGGAAACCCCCGCAGGTGAGCATCCACCCAGAAAGTCAGATTTATGTCTCTAAACTCATAAAACTTTACCTCGAAGGAGCCCAAGATGCCCTCCTTACCGCCCTTCTTCCTCCCTCCCTCCCTTTTTTCTCTACTTCTTTCCATCCTCCCTTCCCACTTCCTTTTCATTTTCTCCCAAAGCACATGGAGCTCATGGACCAGATGCAGCAATCTCAGGCATGCAGCTGGAGCTGATGCAACAGGAACCAGACAGGAGCCCGGGGCACCTTAGGAATCAAAAACACTTTCCTTTTCCTCTTTCATTAATGCTTACTCATCTCATCAACCCATCCATTTCTTCCTTCCCTGCCCCCTTTACTTTCTTCTAAGCACTTGAAACCCTTATGGCGGGTCCCTGTGGAAGCAATGACAGTAGCCTGGTGTCATTAAGTCTTATCCATTCCCATCTCTTTCACCGATTACCATAGGCTAGTGTAAGTAATCAGACTCTCGCCCTCAATCGGCCAGCAGTGACATCCAGTTTCACATCAGAGTCACAAAGTACACCCCCTGACATTGTAGTGTCTATCCATCTGCCAATGTGTGAGCAGACATCACCAGGGAATAGCAAGATGAGCACAGAGCTAGACCCCTGGGAACACAGATGCCGTCAGTAACTGGGCATGTGCACGTGTGAAAGCTATGCTGGCCAAAGAGAGCTGCAGCCACGTGGAGGATACCAACCAAAGAAAGCAGCAGACCTGTGGGGAATACAGACTAAAGACAGCAGGAGCCACGTGGCAACCCCGATGATGCTCATTGAAAGAGATTAGCCTTGGAGGTGCTGATGCAGATGGTGATGGTCACTTGACACTCTAGTTTCACAGAGCACGCAGCCAACTGGGTCCTCCAAGCACCACCACACCCCAGACTTTCTCATGCTAACAACACTTTCTCGCACATCTCCATTCTTTTCCTCCCTTTATTCGTCTCTTCTCACCTTCCCCAAAGTACAGAGAGAGATGTCAGGTTCAAGCACAGAGACAGCAGGCTTGAGCACTAGAACAAAGACAGTAGCTGTGGTAGTTCCCAAAGGTCCCTGACAGGGTTCCAACACCCAGCAATTTTACATGTTGATACTGCACGGGGCTGTCAAGCTCACATTCACCTTTCAGGAACAACCACCAACAGGGTTGAGGATTCAGAGTCTGGGGCCCATCTCAGTGGACCCAGGGACCAAAGGGCAAGATGAGCACATGTGTACTCCAGCGGGTAGAAGGCTTGGCTGGGTACTGTCTAGGTGCTACATGCTTGGGCACGTGAGTAAAGAGCATAAATCAGGCCAGGGCACTGGATTCTCCCTCTTCTCATCACTCCAGTTGACTTTGTTCTGCACTTCTCTATCACCATAGCATGTTTATTTCTGTGCCTTGTTTATTTCTGCTTTGTCACAGCCTTCATGCTCTTGGTCCTTCCTGTTCCCTTATTGTCAGCAGTCACATCGGTGAGGACATGGATTTAGTCACTCAGGTAATAAGACATTTCCTTGAGCACGAGGTCCAAACAGAAGGTAGAAGGAATTGACAACCACCTAGTTACACCTTTAACCTGGGGGATAATCTAAAACAAAACAAGAGCCATTCAGGTAAGCCCTGATCCTAGCAACCTAATAGCTGAGGCTTTTTTATTTAAAGAGCTCCTTAGGAGAGAGACTTATTCCACTCAGGTCAAAGACACACTTGTAGCTGGAACTTCATTCCAACATTGTGGGACTTAGTCCCAGGACACACAATTCAGGCAATTGGTTCAGACTCTAACCAGAGTAGTCTCAAAAGGACTGGCGACTCAAACCAATATTTCAAACCCTCCTGAGGCCATGCTGAGAATTCTACTTATGGGTAAAAGTGCACCTCTACAACCACAGAGATCATTCATATCTTGTCTCTCCCCTGAGAACCATCATAGAAATCACATCTTCAGTTTCCCTGGACTGCCCACTGTAATACATCCTCAAAAATTAAAATAACTTTCATCCTAAGAACCTGAAAAAATTAAAAACAAGTTCGTTGTAATTCTCTATACAATCTGGCCTTAACGAATGCTGAGTGGTGAGAAACCTGGCCAAAATAGGGATTATGGAGAGGAAGAACAAACAGGGACCTCCCTAACACCCTGGATGTATTCAAATTCTAATTTATTTCAAATGGTAAACAATAAACCATGGATTCAGTTGAAAGATCTTCTCCCTCCCCACAGGGTTCCACATCACTTCATATTCTCCCACTTACCACAAGTTACCAGAGAAGAGGGAATGAAGTCCTACAGGAAATACAAGGAATAAAGTTTCCTAGTCACTATCTACTCCTAAATCAAGCTCCATGTCTCCTTCTAGTCATGGATCTTTAGTGATGCAAGAAGCAGAGAAACGTCACTGAGGACTTGTCCCAGTTTACTAGAAACTCTCAGACCCTAACTTTAGCAGAAGCTCGTATGGTCTCATGGAAAGGCCTACACTTAGACATGACTACTTTCTTTAACCCTGAGGAAAACTAGAGGATGAGAAAGAAGCTAGAAGACACATGGACTGAATGATTTAATCAAAATCCAAATCACCTAGTTGGAGCACAAGTCCTCTTGAATCAAGAACCCACTGCTTGGAATTATAACCCTAGCAGGGACCCATAGATGAAGGATGAGGGTAGAGAGTCTCATCATCTCATCATAGGGATGAAAAGTTGAATTAAAAAAAAAAAAAAAAAAAAAAAAGGAAGGAAAGAAGCCTGCCAAATTTCTTAAGAAGCTAATTGAAGCTTATAGAATAATCACCATCCTGGCTCCCTCGTCCACAGAGGAACAAGCTCTTCTTGGTCAATGTTTCATTAAACATCAGCCCTTGACATCCATAGTGAACTTCAGAAGCAGCAACAGGACTTTGGACGGCATGGGACACTGCCTTCTTGGTCTTCAACAACTGAGATCTGAAAGAAGACAAAAGGGACCAGAGAAAAGCTATTCGGATGACTGTACCTGCCCTTGCAGATGTCTTTTACTGGGACTCTTCACCAAGGTACCCCTCTGATAAGCCTCAGAGATCAAAGGACAGAGGCCAAATCTAAACCTGCTTGCAAATGCAAAGCCTGTGCACGAGCATCAAATGCCCCCTGTGGCCCTATCTATTATGTAAGGCCCCAAAGGCCTGCCACTAGAAGGTGCAGTACCCCTATTTCCAGAGGAGGAAGGGGCCAACCTCTGACCTGAGGACCTTACCAAACAGAATGCATGCAGCCACCCCCCCCCCCCCAAAAAAAAACTGACTGGCCAGCAGAAATAAAAAAAGATAGCTATTTCCAAGAATTATTTTCTTGTTTTCTCCAAAGACAAAGATGAAAACTTTCTACTTGGTTTTACAATACATGTTCTGACTTAATGTAATTGAGTTACATGTTATGACAATTCTCTTTATATAACTGTGTGCCATTCTGCGTCTAAGACAGCATGAGACACAACTCAATTTGGCCATAGAATTCTCAAATTAATCGAATAACAAAACTTGTGGTCATTTCATTTTTACATTTTAATTATATATTAAAATTTGTAGCTGGGCGGTGGTGGTGCACACCTTTACTCCCAGTACTCGGGAGGCAGAGCCAGGCGGATCTCTGTGAATTCAAGGCCAGCCTGGTCTACAAAGAGAGTTCCAGGAAAGGTGCAAAGCTACACAGAAAAACCCTGTCTCGAAAAACCAAAAAAAAAAAAAAAAAAAAAATTGTATTTGGGTCATACCTACGTTAAAATGTGTGTGTGTGTGTGTGTGCACATACATGCATGTGTTAAAGTGTGTGCATGTGAATTCAAGTGTTTTGAGGGTATACTAAGATCTCTAATAAATGCATACAGGTTGGTAATTTTCTATACTTTAAACTTCTGAAAACCTATTAATATGGTATTGTTGGGTCTACAAATATGTTTCATAAAATCCTAAAATGCTTTAAATAATATTTATTTGTTTGTTTCAAACATTATTTCATTGAGTCACAAAATAAAAGTTTTGTTAAGTTATAAAATTTATCATTTACCTCATAGATTTTGATTGAGATTTCTTCTAAAACAGATTCTTGAAAAAACTTTAAATTTTATTTCATTTTTAATAATCAGAGATAACAAAATAAAATGATATGAAATGTTTTATATTCATCAAAATACTTCTAAGTAGTGAGCATTTTGAAAATCTTTTCATTAGATTAATTGCTATGGATTTCTTTTCCAGAATATTCTTAAATACAAATGACAAGTGCGAGATTTTTTATCAGTGTTGTAATATAGACGGAATGATGGGTGTGTGTGAGTGTGCGCTCATGTGCACACCCACGAGTGCATGCAGGTGCATATGTGTTTGTCAAAAATCTTTATGTAAGGTTTCTTTTGCACAGTGGAGTGACAGCAGATACAACCCAAATGACGAGTGGCATTCGGAGTCTGAGGAAGCTCACGGTGGAGAACAGGCTCTGCTATCGAGACAGGAGAGACAGCTGACAGTGTTAGTGTCATTGCAAACTGCAACTGTGACATTAACGCGCTCCCTGGAAGCCTGTGCTCTCCTCTTTAAGCACAAAAGTTAAAAACAAAGCAAACCTTGAGGTTTTTGTCTTATTTAAAACTCAATGGGGAGTCAAGCGGTGGCACACAAGCCTTTAATCCCAGCACTCGGGAGGCAGAGGCAGGTGGATATTTGTGAGTTCGAGGCCAGCCTGGGCTACAGAGCAAGCTCCAGGACAGGCACCAAAACTACACAGAGAAATCATGTCTCAAAAAACAAAAAAGAAAAAAGAAAAACTCAACAAGGAAGTGGTTGTCTTGAAGCCACGCTGCTGACACCCACTCGATGTGTCTAGAGCCTCATCAACAACACCCCCACCCCACCCCCACTCACCCCATCCCACCCCCACCCACCCCATTCCACACCCACCCCTGTGACATTTTATGTCAATGACATTTAAGTCTTTTACTTTGTGGGTAAGGAGGGAACAAAAGCTCTAGGAGGAGTTGGTCAGAAAAATTTGATCAAAACATACTGCATGAAAAATTTTAAATGATAAAAAACTAAAAAAAAAGTTATAATCATTGAATGTCAGCAGTGCCAACAGAAATAAGCATGAAGTAACAAATGCATAAGGTTATGACTATTGACAGATGCATATTTATATTTAATGGGTTAAGATTTTTTTTCCTGTTTCAAGATAATTTTTTTTCTTTTCTCCTTTTTCTTCCTTTTTTTTTCCTTTTTTTCCTTATGTTTTTTACAGAATACATTATTTTAAAATTTTTATTCAAAATGTACATTGAGGGACAGAATGTATGAATATTAAGATACTATGAAAACTACAAAACAAATACATTTTAATGGAACAATTAAATAACCCTGAGGATTCACAAGAGAGTATTTTAACATCCACTCATTTCTTTAGTCAACGTATTTTTCTCTTTTCTATTACTCATTGTAGATCCAAACTTACCCTGAACCCTGAAAGACCCCCACCAAAGGCCCAGACACAGTTCCAAAGACGCAGACACAGTTCCCCCAGAAGCCCAAAAGAGCTGAGGGAAGAGATATCTTAAAAAAAGCAGAACTGAGTCAGTTCCCCCTTCCTGGAGAGGGTGAAGCCAGGTGTTTTCAAAAGAACAGTCAGAATGTCTGGTGGTGACCGATTAACCACAAGATGCCCCTCTCTGGAGAGAACATGACCAGACCCTGGAGATGGGTTGTAAAACTCCTGACAAGGCAAACAGATAAGCTGAAATAAGACAAAGTCCAGGCCCAGGAAAAACTGGACCAATCAAGGATGGACTCATACTGACCCCCTCCCCTCTAAGGAATTTTGTGGGTTTTGCCTATAAAAACTAACTTCCCCAAGAAAGAGTAACTCCTCCCTGTCTCACTGAGCTGCAGCCAGTGAGTGCTTGAGATGAGTTCCCTGTCGTGACTTGTAATGGAAATAAACCTTGCTATTGCATTCTGGACATCTTTGGTCTCCAGTGGTCTCTTTGGGGGTCCTAATCTGGGCAGAACAAATCCCAGATATATAACAATGAATAGAAAAATTTATTGTGTCATTAAATTCGAATTTAGATGGAAAAATAAATACAAATACAAAACATTGATGTCAATTGTGTAAAAGGATCATTGCAAACCCAGAGTGTAGCAGGAGCTGTGGTGTTGAAGCTAGGGAAAGAGCACCACTTTACATGAATATTTATAAAAAATAACTCTTTGGGGATATATTTCAGTTTTGACCTGAAGAATTTCAAGGAGCTTACTTTGTTGTGGCAACTGCTTTCAAGAAATCAAGAGATGCTGTCATAGATAACAACGTGGTAGGAGGTAAAACTAAAAACATAAGGAAAACTAAAGTAATTATAATGACAAATGACCCCATTTCTACTGTGAAATTAATAAGACAACTATCTAACAAAGATGAGAATCAGTCAAAAGCTAAGCTGATCTGTCACTTATTAATGGTTAGGGTTATCCATTGCCACTTTTTTCAGATTTCTGATTCTTATTTATTATTCTTTTTCATGTGTTCATTTCTTCAGAATTTCATACACTATATTTTGATCACATTCTTTCCTCTCCTCAAACTCCTACCAGATCCTACCACTACTACCCAACTTCATGTTCGTAATCTCTCTTTAAAAATAAACAAAAAATAATTTTTTAAAAAAAATAGAGTATGATTTGTGTTTATCAACTACTTCTAAGAATGGGGCCTGCCCAGGAGTGTAGTTGTTATACCCAATGCTACCCCACTGGGGAAAAAACTGTTATCTGTTGCAAATAGCTTCTTGGTTAGAAGTGAAACTTTGTCCCCACTTTCCCTTCCCTGTGCTGGAATTTTGTCTGGCTTAAATTTGTGCAGGTCTTTGCCTCTGTTACAATCTCTATGAGTTCATATGTGCATCATACCTATTGTGTCTAAAAAAATGCTGTTTCCTTGAAGTCATCCACCACCTCTGGCTCTTAAAAATCTTTCCTCCTCCTCCTCCTCTTCTTCCTGGACCCCTGATCCTTGAGGAAAGGCATGTGATGAAGACATTTCCTTTAGGGCTGAGTATTCTGCTTTCTTCTTCATCTACCGCCATCACATTCCTTCATAAAATTGTTCTTTTTATTCTCAATTGTTCTTAATATATAACTACCAATTATATGTAACTGTTCTCAATATACAACTCTGGTTTCTGTTGTTCATTTGTCTACAGTCCAAGGAATCTCACTCCTGTGAGGAAGCTATGAAAAAAATATCACTCCTGAGACAATCATAGTCATGGCTTTCTTGTCTCTTGATTTTTCTGGAGTTGTTGGTTGAAATCCTGTTTTTCTTATGAAGACCTTGCAGCTTTCATTTGCTTGTAAAATCTGTGTCTTCTAGAATACAGAACTTTCGAACTAAACTCCTTGTGATGCAGATCTTCTAGATAATTCATACAACAGGGCATCAAAAACCTCTCCAATCAATGGACAAACTAGAATGTCTATATCTTAGTTTTGTTTCCTGTTGCTATGATAAAACATCCTGACAAAAATGGGTTAAGGAAGAAAGGATGTATTTGGCTCATAATTCTGAATTACAGTCCATTATTGCTGGAAGGTGTCAGGAACTTGAAGCAGTTGCTCACATTGCATCTATAGTCAAGATCAAGGGACATGACTCAGGGCATGCATGTTCCTGTTCAGCTTGCTTTCTCCACCCGCACACAATCTGCAATTCTCTTCTCAGAGAAAGGTGCCACTTACAATGGGCAGATCTTCTCATCTCAACTAACATAATCAAGATGGTCACCCACAGACATACCCAGAGACCAACCTGATTTAGACAATCCCTTATTGAGGTGCCTGGCAGAGGTGATTCTGCATTGTGCCAAGTTGACAGCAAGCACTAGCCATCACCAAGAGTTTTGTGGTCTCTCTTAAGCAGGAACTACATCCTTCATCAGCATGGAAGACTGTACCTCGTCCTTCAGTTCCACTAATTTCTGAGACCACAGCTGGGGGTGAGAGAGTGTGGTGTGGTGGTGGCAAGGGGGGGGGGTTAGAAAGAGAAGTGTCAAGAAATCAAAGAGAGAGGGAAGGCTGAAAATCTCCAGCCAAGGCTGGAGAGATGGCTCAGAGGTTAAGAGCACCGACTGCTCTTCCAGAGGTCCTGAGTTCAATTCCCAGCACCCACATGGTGGCTCACAACCATCTGTAATGAGATCTGGCACCCTCTTCTGTGTACATAATAAATAAATAAATCTTTAAAAAAAAAATCTCCAGCCAAAAGCTTCAGAGAAACAGAGCATGCACTAGAAAAATCCACAGTATACAAATCTGTAAGAACATAGATCCTAGGTATATGATCCATAAAGGTTCACAATTTTGTGACCATTGTGAATGAAAATTCCTAAAAGGAAACTGTCTGGTTGTGAACAAAAACTCCTGGAAGAATCTGTGTCTTCAGAGATTGATGACTAATTGAGTTTCAGTACTGTGAAAAGATTGGAATTTTGTAGGTTCAAAGGCTAATTATCTTAGGTTGGGCCTTCTGAAAGAGCCATTCCTTGTCCCACTCTGTATCAAAGCTAACATTATAACAATAGATATAAAACATTTCAGAATCTATAAACTTAGGAGAACACTAGCTTCTGCCAATTCAAAAGCTAAGAATGTTATCATCTTGAGTCTGTAGAATAGCTCACCTCCATTCACTGTACCTGCCTCTTGGGTGTACCTACCAATGTACTTTAAACTTGCCTTGATTTATAACGTTCTTTATTCTGTGAAACTATATAAAAAAAAAAAAAAAAAAAAAAAAAAAAACTTCATAAAATTACTTCCTCATTGAAGCATGGAATTTGGGGTAATCTAAATCTGTGTTCTCAGACTAAGGTCATCCCAAATGGTCCCATACTGTCTCTTGTCTGCTTTAAGAGCTGTGGTTTTTGCATTGACACCCTGCACTGTTGAGCTTCTAACCTTTCCCAACTCACTTTCTAGCCCACTTCCCTGCTGGGACCTGCTCTCTTTATTAATAAACCTTATGTATTTCTACCCCTCTAATTCAATGCCTTGTTAACCTAGAAGTCACATCAGATGCCCTCTTGACCCTCATCCGCACCTGTGATGGCATCTCACTCAAACTGATTCCCAGCACCAAAATTACTGGCTCAAAGCACGAAGAGGCATTATGTCTCTCAAGACATTTTGTCAACTTTGCTTTTCCATATGCCAGTGGTGAAGTTACCAGTCATTTTTAAGTATGCCCATTCTCTACTTACCCGTACTGTTCCTAATTGATTTCTAGTCTTAGCAAGTAATCACATAAACAGCCCTTTTTCAGTCAAAATACAAACCAAACCTACATTTTAAAAACGAAATCCAACTTGTGTATCTTGCACTAAAATACCTAGGGGGAAATGGTGTGTGCATCTACAGTTAAATATTTAGCACACCTTTTCCAGAGGTCTTTCTTTGTAATGACATTCTCAGTAGGGAAAACAATGTCCTGCCAGCAAATGGAATATTGCTGTTTATAAGTAATGTAACGGTACTGAGGGATTTAGAATGGAAATGATAAACATCAAGTGATAAGGGCTTCATCTTTCTGTTAGGTTGCAGCTAAATAACAGTTTGCAGCAGATCCCAGTTGAGGGAATCCACCGCAGTTTGGACTATCCACAATTTCTATCACATTTCCCAAGGTTAAATATGTTGCCTTGAGGCAGCTGCTCAAAATGATAAAGGGGACACTGTAGGACAGTGGTGCTCTTTGTAATGTTAATAACCCTTGATTCTGATATCTGATGCAACTCTGGGGAAATCTGCTGCTTCCAGACTTTAAAAACCTAACTCAGTTAAGTGCACTTTATTACAAAAAAAATTTTTTTAATTTGGCACAAGCAAGAGGACCATCTGAGTTCTACAAATTTAGATAGTTTTATTATTTATCCCACCTAGATGAATTTCCACAGAATAACATGTAATATAAAATTAATGTGAGTTTTGGTATAAAAACAGATAGTATATTGTTGCAAAATTAAATATATTTACATGCTTATAGGATTCATTTTTATAATATAAACTCCCTGGGTAGTGATCTTTTATCCTATTTTGTGCTTACTTGCTTAAGATTTATGCCCCATCTGGCTTCAAAGGATAAGTGAGAACATCTGCAAAATGAATACGTGTGTAAAATGAGCCGAGCAAGTGGCCAGTCTAGTCAGAAAATAGCAGAAATAATAAGTGCATTCAGACTAAAACTTAATGCAGGTACAACTTTGGGGAGAAAAAGTCATCTATAGTTTCTACCTACTAGTTTTTAAAAGGTAAAAATCCAAACAAATATATTGACTCATAAAAGAAACACACGAATCTATCTAAAGATGGCCACCTTGCAGCCATTTCATCAGGCCAGATCAGAGGAGGAACATTTGCCCCTGGAGGCCTAGCAGAACAATTGGGGCAAAACAGTCTGTCATTTGCATTACAGACTGCCATGATTGATGCAAGTGAAATCCTTCATTTATATGAGGGACTGTGTGGTTATCAATGCAAATACCCTACCACACCCCCTTTGTGGCTATAAATAGGCCATCTGGCACATTTCAGGCATCAGGAGATGCCCCCTGTGATGCATCCTGCTGTTATAACACGAGGCCCGATGAAAGCTTCTTCCAAGTGTTTTTGTTTTTCCTTACCTATTTTTGATCTTTATTAGTTGATTCGATTGAGCGGGTAACGAATGGGTAGCAGGTAACCCTTCACTGAGGTGAAGTTGGCAGGGCAATAGCAACAGGGGGGCTCCTGAAGAGTCTCTGGGAGAGTGGGCCTGGACCATTGGAGAGCAGATGTGATGACAAATGTGAAGAGTTGAACAGGAGAAACTGTGGACCCTGGTTGCTAAAAAGTCCCAGAGAACAGCCAAACTACCTCAGATATCCTGGTCTCCTAAGAGCTGTAAGACCAGCCCCTGCCAAGGCCATCTGGGGATGTCAACTCCCTAGACTAAGAGCTGTAATACTTGTTTCTGTCAAGAGCTGAAAACTGTGATACTCTGGGGCCTAGAGTCTAGGCCCTAGTTCTGTAACCCTTGACACCACAGAGTTTGAGAATCCTAGCACCCAAGACCCGTATGAGAGCTCCAGCATTCGATGGCATCACATACTGCCACCTCTTGCTGTTTGCTACCACAAGCTACTGCTGCCAGAGCTGAAAATTACAGAAGCTGCCAGGTGTGTGGAAGCTGACCGTTCCCTTCAGTGTAATAAGCTTCCAATCTTAGTGCCCACTACTTAGTCAGTAGTCTCTGGCCCCTAACGCCTAAATGAGCAAACCCTTCCCTCTCAGAGATCAGAGCTGTGAGCCTCTTGGCCTGTGAGTCCAACCTCTCAGTCTTAGGCACTGAGATTATCAGCACCTGAAGAGATTCTCCTCATCAAGATTTCTGTCTTGAGAAAAGGGGTCCCAGCGAGCTGGTTAAGAACTCCTCTCACTAACACTCTGACCTCCTTTGAGAAGAATGAGTGAATGATATACGACACTTAAAAACCACTGCTCTACAGAAAGCAGTTTCTCCTTATTCAGTTCATGCTTACCTTGATTCTCAGCAAATGCGCAGGGTAAAAAATACACTCTGATCTGTATTATGGTGATATAACTTTAAGGACAGTTTACAAAACTCTGGATAAGTGGATGAAAAAAAGCAAGCTCCATGCTGGGTGGTGGTGGTGGTGGTGCACGCCTTTAATCCCAGTACTCGGGAAGCAGAGGCAGGTGGATCTCTGTGAGTTCAAGATTCCAGTACAGCCAGGGCTACACAGAGAAACCCTGTCTGGAAAACAAAAAACAAAAAAAGTAATTTCCACAACACTTTTTAAATATCAATGACCAATTCCTTTTAAATAATGAATTTTCTTTTCCTCAAGATGACAGTGCCACATATGAGGCTCATTTGTTCTTATTCATTCATTAAAATGCATTTCTCCTTTCTGCATATATGCTGTCCTGGTTATCATCTAGTTATCTCCCCAGCATGTGTATGCAGGGCAATGTTTAATTTTTACTTTGAATTGCAGGCATTATAGTCATGAAATTGCATTTCCAGTGTCCAAGTGACATTAGAATATCTGGGTATGAATCACTACTGAAGTAGCAGGAAGAATCTTACGACAAGGATATCTGCTGTTTATTAAGAGCAAAGTGGTGGAATCTGTTTTCTAATGAGTCAAGTATAAAGGTAATCTGATCACTGTAGAAGGCGGCACTCACAGAAGGCTGTAGAATGATAGGAAGGAAAGGAGGCTTTCTACCAAGTCAAGTGTAAATTCGACCCATGATCCTAAACTTTGGGTCTGTCTTCCCCCAACACTGGGACTCTCTGGGGATTAAAATAAGGTATTTAACTAAATGACAAGATTTACAATGAGGTCAACTTCCCTCCTGTGGTATAATTATTCCCTTTTACTTTATTCTCCTTCCTTCTCTCCTTCCTACCTTTGAACCCAAGACCCCATGCATGCTAAGCAATGCAAGTGCTCTCCCACTAAGCTACACCCACAGCTCCTGCAGTATGACTCAGAAACAGTCTCCACCAAGCCACCTGACCTGGGCAGCTCAAAAGCCTGGCCCAGCATGGTAAGTCATACCTGTAATCCTGGCACATGGAATCTGGGACAGGATGACGATGGATTCTAATCCAACCTGAGATACTTAATTAAATTAAGACATACAGAGAAAGAGAGAGAAAGACCTCTAATTGTGTAACTTCTGCACCTGCTACTCCAAGAGTTCTTCTGGCTGCAGAGCCTCCTGGAGGGCAAAAGTTGGCCTTCTGGAAGCACTCCGTCTCTTTCCACAAATTCCTTGTAAGCTTCAGATAGCCTCAGTTGACTTGTGTCTTATAAACAAGCAAAAATAATTATCTCATTTCAAGAGCAAAATGTACTGATCACTGGTTATCTTTTCTCACTGATGAACTAATTACATTCTGGGAGTTTAGGTAATTTTTCTGAGACTACAAAGCCAATAAATGATGAAGGGATATTTTTATTAAAGTGGTAAAATTAGTGTCCAGTATCTCCATGATGCATTAAAAAAGTTTTCAAATCTTAAACCCATACTTTATACCTTTCCTATGTACAGTTTAATAGGTGTAGTCAAGGTCTCAGGATAAGCCTTAAAAAATTATTTAACATAGCTTTTTTTTATTCTAGTAATTGGGAAGAAAAGTAGCAATAATGAAATAACAATAGCAGTAATAGTAGTATAGTAGTAGTAGTAGTAGTAGTAGTAAGACAGCTAACATTAATTGGTCATTTACTAGATCTAGGAATGCTCTGATACAGGCATTTTAGTGTATCTAGTAATTTAGATTTTACTGCATTGCCATCCTACAGCCCTATTATAAATGTTATTTGTTTACTGGAAAATTGAAGCACAGGAGGTCAGCGATGTATCTAAATTTACCTGAGAACTCCTATTCTAAATCAGTATCCATAAGTACTGCCTCATGTTACACATGTGTCCCTAAGATGCTCCCGCTTATTTCCCAGACATTTTACCTCTTGGAAAGATCTTTCTAATACTCTCTCTCTCTCTCTGAAACCTGAGGAAGCCAACTCCCACAGACTGAATGAAAGCTTCCATGGAGGGATGACAGCATCTCATTGAGTAATTAATCAGAGTAGGGCTCAAAGCCAGGCATGGTGGAAAATACCTTTAATCCCAGCTCCAGGGGACCCAACACCTTCTCCTGACCTCTGTAGGTACTTTCACATATGTGGCATACACACCACACACACACATACACACATAAATATTTTTATTTTTATATATTTTATTTTTATTTTAAATATTTTATTTTTATTTTTAATGAACTTTAATTTAATTTTTTTTAATTTTGCCAATAAATTAAAACATCAATCACATACCAAAATTAACCAAACCAAAAATCTACACAACTTAATAGACTTATATACAGTTATAATTGGCATTTGAAACACAAGTTGTAAAGCATTCCATTAAATGTTACACTCTTAGTATCAAATATATTTTATGTGCTTCTCCATCAAAAGTGGGTAAAGACTTCTGTATTGGAATTGGAAAGAGGGTTCATCAGTTAAGAGCACTGGCTGCTCTTGGAGAGGACCTGGGTTCAGTTCCCAGCACCCACATAATGAGTCACACCCATATGCAATTCCAGTTGCAGGGGATCTGATGTCCTCTTCTAATCTCCTTGGGCATCAGGCATGCAAATAGTGTGTATACATACATGCAGGCAAAACATTCATAGAAATAAATTAAATAAGTAGATGGATAAATAAAATATTTTTTAAATCCCACAAGCCCTAGTGATGAAAGTATTGCTTGCCATTAGAATTTAACAAGAAAACTTGCATAATACTTATCTGGTATGCAGCATATATTCAATAAATGGTTGCTTATAAACAGCACATTACTTCTAAAACATGATATGGGATCTGTTTCAAGTAGGCTCACAGCTAAAAACATGTGAAATTTTATAGTAGAATGGTTTAGGATAATAAAGGTACTATTTTAAAACACGAGAAAAGGGAAGTCACAGACTCCATGAGAGATATACCTTGACACTCTATTTCCACCCCCAGGTCTGATAGACTAATAAGAAGGGAGGGTTTGCCTAATCTTGGCAGGTCTATGTGTAGCGTGCCACCCTGTGCCTACTAGACACATCTGATGAAAGAGAGCAAGCTTGCAGTAAACATCCAGGAGTTAAACACCGCAGCTCACTCCCTGCCCTCCTTCCCCCACAGATACAGACTCTGCACATTAGCCTCTGGCGTACAGCACAGGTAGAAGAGCATAGAAATGGGTGTGGGAGGCAAATGTAAAGTATTCTACCCAGATACCCCACATATCTTCATAGACCAGCTTCTTTACATTTGCACAGGAGTGTGTGTTCACTGGTAAGTTTAGCATGATGTTTTCTTCTGTTATATCATATGCTGTGATGACAGGCATCCTTTAACTCAACAGTTGAGTTCATTTTTGCTTTTCTTGTTGCAAATTCCTTCATGGTGAGACTTATCATTTACTATATCTCAATTTTTCTCCTCATATATGCTTAGTTCAATGTAGTTACTTTTCTCAAGAACTTTAGTAACATGTACTGTACAAATTAATGGAATTCACTACAGTGTTTACATACACACATGCACTCATGAATGTGTGTGTGTGTGCGTGCGTGTGTGTGTGTGTGTGTGTGTGTGTGTGTGTGTGTGTGTGTGTGTGTGTGTGACTTTGATCTATTGGCCTTCCATGAGTGATTATGAATTGAATTGTGTTGAATGTTTATCAGAGGAAATCGTTCTCAGTGAGGAATTTGACTTTAACTTAAAACTGGAAAAGAATTTAATAATAAATTTTAAAAGATTCAGCCAATATCACAGAGCTTATGAGATATTATACTGAATTAAAATCAATCCTACCCCGATCTGGTCATTTTTCTAGCAGGTCCCACACAATTCTACACACACAAATTTATATGAGTGGCTAATGCTATTTTTCAGGACCTTGGACAGTGCCTGACATGCGCATGCAGTTGTATTCATTACTTGATCTGGCTGCATAAGGGACTTGTGGTCGAAGAGTTAATTAAGTAGGAGAGAGGAAGAAATGGGTTGTGTGAATCAAACTGTACATTTTTTCCAATTTCTTAGTTTTTACCTGTAGAAATGACTTGATGTGGGTACCAAAGATGGAATCAGGGGTGTGTCCCTGTATGTGTGGATGCTGATAAAGTTCATTACATCAACACTTACATGCTTTGGAAGTTTAATTGCTTGGGATTTTTCTCAATCAGATGACATCAGGTCACAGAAAAATACCAAAGGAAAATGTAAGTAGAAATTTATGTAACTAAGCCAGTAATTTTTCACAGCATTAAAGTACTGTTCTTTCTTTAAATATCACTCAGGTATTTCATGCCTGGAGCTCATTCCAGCTAATCTCCCAATCTATGGGTGAAACTATTTAATCTGGTTTTTCTCTCGATGAAAAACTATTAATGGGAGCGCTTTAGAAATCATTTCCTTGTGAAATATAAATCTGTCTCTTTGAATAAAGTGCTCTGACAGGCAGCCTAGAAAGCACTAATACAGGGTAACAATCTGTCTCTACTACTGAACTTTATTTGACTGTGAGAGAAACAGTAAAAATCCTATTATGGCATATCAGAAAGTCCTGGCTCTGCGGAGGCCTTTGTGCTCTTCCGCAGAAATCCTCGTCAATCATTTAAAGTCATTGGCCATTTCTTACACCCCCTCTTAGCTACAGTTCAGGTAGAAGTCGTGATATACGCTAAATGGCTTCACTGCTCAGATGTAAAACAGAATTTATGTTTACTATTCTTCTTCAGACACCCACACTTTCCTTCTGCAAGATAAACCTTATAACTGCTTTAAATCATGCCTTCTCTTCGCGTGATTACTGAGAGAATGGCAGATTTATGAGCGTAAGACTATCTGTGCCAAGAAAAGAAGGCAGAATTATTTTTCCTTAATAAAAGAGATGGCATTGTTCTTTGTCACTTTATAACATTGCTTATCTGCCCATAAGAACCCTTCATGTTTGACCCACAGGCATTCACTTAGCACATCGTGAGTTTCCTCTACTTTCCTGTTCCTCTCAATGGGCCAAAAACACATGCCCACCTTTATGCCAAACCGGAGTATCTCAGTCCAGGAACCACTGTCGTTTTGGAAATTGGCAGTTGGATAATTCTTCATTGTGGCAAGATGCCCTGTGTGGTGGAGGATGTCTGGGAGCACAGCTGGCTTTTGGCCACTGGATGCTGAGGCCCATTCAACCTCCCTCTGTGAAAATTAAAAATGTCAATTACAAAATGTCCCCTGGGGTAGGGGGATGACTAAAGACTCCAACTGAATTGCCTTTGATATATCCACTCATTCTGGCATCATCCTTTCTTTCATGGAATCCTACCCTGAGCATTAGGAGGGTCAGTGGTAGATGCTGCACCCAGTGAACAACATTCTTGTGCAGAGTAAATTTTACAGTTAAGAGGGATGCACTACATAGCATGTCCCTGAAATGACTTGGTCAGTAAATCCAGTAAAGGGTGAAAATCTAAAATCCTGACCTATGAACTCAGAAGCTCAAGCAGTCTTAGCACTTGCAGTCACAAAATTTGACTTTATGAACTCACATTAGAAGAAATAAAAAACAACAAGGACTTTTAGGATACGGATGTCTCATAAAATAACTATTGTTTCAAGTGCTCAACCTCCTAAAAAGTGCATTCTAGCAGAGACAAATTTGAATATACTTGAAAACATGGGAATAAATTGTGTAGTGACTATAAGATAAAATCTGAGTTAGCTACAGATAACTTTTATTTGCTTAATGCTTACTTACACTTTCAAGTTTTTCTACAATGAATATGAATTTTTATAACTAGAAAAATAGTCAATAGGCTTTATAAAATAAAGTTCCTTTAAAAGTCTTATTCCTACACATTTTAAAGTTAAACCTGATGTACAAAATGCCTTCCGGTTACATTCAGCCTCCTACAGGATTATTTATGGGCCACCACTGAGTCCCCCTAGAGAGTGAGGAAATAAAGTTGACATGACAGTGTTTTCCAAATTGCTTCTGAACACAAAACAGCAGCGGGCCTTTGAAGACCAGGCCTGCAGTTTCTGCCCAGAGAACAAGGGTCCCCCTGCAGTAACCCCCATGTCCCTGAGTGATTTCAGCTGTGACAGCTAAACCCCCTAACAGCCCAGTGCTCTGGCCTCTGGAAGGTCACATTTGCATTGGCTGGAAGGACAGTGCAGGTGGTGCAGCCCATGGACACATTCTGTTTCACTCTTTTGCTTAATTAGGAACACCCTTCCCTTCCAGTTCTCCTTCCTAGTCACCTCCTGCTGTGTGCTGCTGGGGCTGTTAGCTGGAAAGAGCAAGAAAGGAACTTCAGAGCTGACAATCAAGCTATAGACCTTTAAAAACAAAAGACTTGTAGGCCCATGCAAGTTGTTTGTGGGGAAAAGCAAATAAAAGGCTACATGGAGCAATATTACCTCCTAGGTTGCAAAATGAAATCTTTGGTGTGTTTGTTGTTAGGAATGTTGGCTTGAGCATCATGTTGTCCTAAGATTCCAAGGATAGATACAGCAGCTATCTATGCACCTGGGGTCAGGGAACCCCATAAAGCTCTAGAAGTCTAGTTTCTTCAGTCTGAAAAATGGACTCAGTAATGCCCCTCATGAGGTACATGTTATGTGACAATTACTATAAACTATACTGAAAGAACTGTGTTCAGGGTATGCCAGAAGCAGCTGTATTTTTAATACAATGTAGCCAACTTGACAAATACATGTATCACAGGTTCCGCTGTAATGGTGATAGACACCAACAGAGGAGATTTTTTTTTTTTTTTTTTTTTTTTTTTTTTTCCGAGACAGGGTTTCTCTGTGTAGCTTTGCACCTTTCCTGGAACTCACTCTGTAGCCCAGGCTGACCTCGAACTCACAGAGATCCGCCCGCTCTGCCTCCCGAGTGCTGGGATTAAAGGTGTGCGCCACCACCGCCTGGCAACAGAGGAGACTTTGAAGGGATGTGGTTGAAGTGTAGGAAAGGCCATACTGAGGATCAGAAATTTCAAGTTCAGATCTGTTAGAGGTGAGCTTTACAATCTTGGGGAAATCTAGGAAGCTCTAGGGACCTCGCTTCTCTCATCTGAAAGATGGATGAACAGAAATAATCAGGTGAGAAGGAAAGAAGAGCATTCCATGAAGATAACCCAACATGGACACACACACACACACACACACACACACACACACACACACACACACACACACACCAAGCAATTTCATCTCAGCCATCCTTTAGAACATGTAGCACCCCCATTGCCTGGTCCTCTTGAGCTCAGACAGGTGAGATCCAAACTGCCAATTCCCTTTGAGTTCTCAGTAAAGAGCAGAGTGTCCAGAACACAGTCGTCAGGAAGGATTTGTGAAATGAAAGATGAGATCACTAAGAAGGTCTGTATGAAGGTTGATGCTTAGCAGTAAAATCTTTGGCAAATCGCTTCATTTGTGAAAGCCATAATTCTTTATTTGTAGACTATTTTTATTTCAAATACAAATTTGTCCATATTTTGTGTTCCTATGAATTAAGCCTGTCCATTTTCTCCCTAACTGAATGTGTCTCTGACAAACAGGCATACACAAAGCACAGAAAGAATGGGGAGTGGGAGTGTGATTTCTACATTTCTGAAGTACTGTGTTATTCTGTGGATGATATCACAATATCTGAGTGGGTGATAAAGAGAAGTTTAGAGTTGGTCAGCTATGTCAGCCAATACAATATTTTCTGCATAAGCATGAGGACCTGAATTGGGATCTCCAGAACCATGTTTTTAAAAGCTGAAGAAACATCAAGCATCTATAGCCCCAGAGCTGGAGTGGCAGAGATGGGAGAATGCCTGGGGATAACTAACCAGCCAGTCTAGATGAAACAGAAAGTCCAAGATTAAATGGGAGAACCTGTCTCAATACATACATACATACATAAATACATACATACATACACATACACACATACATACATAAAAGTGGAAAACAATTAAGGAAGATACTTATCAAACTCTGACTCCCAAATACATATGCCCACATGTGCACTAAGACCACATCTGCATGTACATGTGTACCTTCCCACACATGAACATACACATACAGTCAAAAAAGAGAGAAGAAGTTCATTTAGCCTTATGGTTCTTACAGGCTGAGTGATTGGATCTGATGTGGTCTTCTTGCTGGCAGGGTTTCAAGGTGAGACAGAGAGAGCACATGTGTACCTTCTGGTTTCTGTGTTCACATAAGCAGCCATTATTCAGTCAATGGGGTCCTCTTTGATGATGAATCCTAAAGGCCCCATCTCTAAACACCATAGTCCAGTAAATTTGTGGATTAAAGTCTCCATTAGTTTCAGATTGTGTAAATCATAGCAAATAATAGTACATCCATCTCAGTATTTCCAAAGCCATATAGTAAGGTTTAGGAAAGACAATGTACTGCGAACCTTGCATTCTTGTATATTCTTGCAGGATGTGTTAAGATTGCAAGACTCTAACCTTTATCCACATGATTTTTAGGGCTGTTCATAGAAACCAGCCTTGGAGGATTAGGTGATGTGTCTCTCACAACCTTGTCCCCACTTCTGACTGAAGAATAGGTCTTCTTCCACTCACTAGTGAAATGATAAATCCAACAGCCCGGAGTTCCCTTCATATGATGCTCTGGCACTCTGTGCAGAGGTGTCCATCAGGGCTTTTCTGAGTCAACCCCTTTATACTATTGGGTAAAGTGACAAATGACGTAAATGAGCATGGGCTGGCTTCTGGTTGCTGTTTTTGCTGTTTTCATTTTTTTGGGGAACAAACATCCTTTGTCACAGCTTTAGGCAGTATCCATGATGCTGTGGCAGATGAACTTGTTCGCTTGGAAGTAGAAAAACTCAGGACTCTTTCACCATTCTGGACACTGAGTGATAATGTTGGCATTAAGATCGGCTATAGCTGGGTCTATTCTTCCATGAAACTATCTTGAGTTTCAGTTTTGATTTCAAGCTCTTTGGTCATATTTCCACCACAGACTGAAAAAGAACTGTATTCATCTGCTCGGACTCAAGTAAACCTGACTACCACAGTATAAAATATCCTCAGAAAGACCTCGAGGATTCAACACAAAGTGCAGCCTGTAAAAAGCAGTTAAATAATCAAGCCATGAGACAGAAACAGGATGGTAGCACTGCTGATAATCCTGGCTCTAGGGAGGCTCAGGAGGGAGGATCAAAGTCAGCCTAAGTCACATAGGACATAAGTTGACTCAAAGAAATAAAGAGAGGTAAATAGGGAAGGATAGAAAGAGAGAGTAAAGGAATAGTTCTGAAAATCCTACTGGAATTCACATATCACCTAGACTTACTTTGAGAAACTGCAAGATGGTTCAGTGGGTAAAGAAATTTGCCATAGAGCCAGATGACCTGAATTCCCGATAGCCCTGACTCCCACATGGTAAAAAGAAAGAACTGACTCCTGCAAGTTATCCTGTGACCTTCACAAGGGTGCTATGGTACATGCACACGTGGGGACACGTACAAGCAAACAGGTGTGCATGCATGCATGCACACAAATAAATGAACGGATAAATAAAAATAAAATGTATAATTACTTTGAATGGTCCCACCTTAATTACTTTCTTTATGCTCAAGATCAAATTCCCAAAAGAAGAGCACAGATAGTTGACTTTGAATCATTTATTTTATTTTTCCTTTGTCCAGCATGGTGTAGAAGATATGAAAGAAGAGGCATGTATATTACTAAATACTTAGACTGTATAGAACAGTCAATGCCTAAAGCAAAGGCAAAAATCACAGATATTTGTCAAATATGATCCCTCATATATGTAAACACTCAGTACACAAGTGTAATTACCTTGCATTATAATGCTGTGGTCATAAAAATAATAGAAATACTGTTGCAAAGCTGCTAATATAAGATCATTAGCTAATTTTTTTAAAAAATTGGAGAATTGACATCTCTTGATGATGTCATAGATGCCATCTAAGAAAAAACTGGATTTTTGTCAACTTTAAGTTATGTTGGTTTAGAAACTGGTGGATATACAGGCCTGCACTGACCCTCTGTCTTCAGTCTGATAAGAAATGAAGAAAGTGGGATGGAGCGATGGCTCAGAGGTTAAGAGCACTGGCTGCTCTTCCGGAGGCTCTGAGTTCAATTCCCAGCACCCACATGGCTACTCACAACCATCTGTAATGAGATCTGGCGCCCTCTTCTGGCATGCAGGCAGACATGCAGACAGAACACTGTATACGTAATAAATAATCTTTAAAAAAAAAAAAAAAAGAAGAAGAAATGAAGAAAGTGTCCTGTGGTTAGGAGTACAGACTCTAGCTGCCTTCAATTGAAAGATACATCACAATTACTTGCTGCTTGGAAACTAAATAACTAAGTGATGTTTCCAAATATCTTTTCTGTCACCTAAAGGTTGGTTTTCAGTGATTGCTCAGTAAGTATTGACTTCTTTACTCCCACCAGCATGGCCAGCCCATCTAAATACTGGTCTGTGCACTAGTATGTGACTGCTGATTGTACATCCCTACAAGCAAAAAGAGGCAAAAATGACAATGATCACTCTATGCTGAAGATAATGCCTTAATTTGGCAACATATTTTTCTGAGAAAAGAAAAAGAATAAATAAAAGAGTACAAAATTTCAGGTAAGAGGAGTTAATTCAAGATCGGTAACTGTAGAAAATAATATATTGAATACAAATAATAAATTGAATACAAATATTGCTGAAAGAGACGATTTTAAGGCCCTCACAACATATGTTAATTAGTTTGATTTAGCCTTCCTATATGTACGTATATCATGTTGTATACCACAAATATTTACAACTTTTTTGTCAACGAAATATTTTTAAAAACAGAAATCCTGAAACTGCAAACTTGCTTGTGTAGAAAGTCCTCACATAAAGGCTTAATAAGCAATAGGATTCTCTGTCTGTGGCTTCACTGTACAGCCTATCCATGCTTCTCAGTTTCCTCCATGTCTAGTCTCTAATGCCTGACTGCCTCCCCGACTATTTGTCTCCTTTATCTTAATGACTGCTTTATTATTCTGCAGTTAAACATTTTTAAGTGACCATAAATATTTATTTTACGTAAGTATAGAAGGAGATGTTATCCTATCTATTCAATTCTAAAATGTCCCCCAAAATACAGAGCTCTGTATCTCCATGGATTATCAAGCTTTGATAATGTAAATTTGATCCATGAACAACTATTTACAGGGCTTGCACACACCAACAGAGACCAATTAGGATTGGGGGATTAGACGATGCATCAATTTATTGATCTGTGGCAGGTCTTCCCAGTGGCATCTATACTTTTGTTAACGATGCATAAGAATCTATCTAGGGATTTGCTAAACTGTTAATTCCATTAATAGTTGTTGATCTAAGGTGCTACTCATATGTTCAGCAAAGGGGGCGGGGGAATCACCATTTAGCTCTTGTTGTAAATGTGTTAACAACTCCTGTAGAGCTAGACCCAAACAAACCTGACCCAAATTCTATCTTCTCTATTTAGTCCCCCATGATTTCACTCTTGGATGAATGCTGCTGAGACCTAGTTCTCAGGGATCCTGGCCTTTATCATACTGTGTCTGTGGGATTTAATAACAAAATAAGGTTTCCACACTTGTGCTGGTCTCATGAGCCAGAGTAGTTCTTCCTCTTTCAGATGACTTCATTCTTCTGCTTATCTCTGAACCTTGATAGAGCCATGCAAAGGGCTGGATTTAGCCAGCCCCATCTTCCCTTTCTTTTCCAGCTTCTTTATTAATTCCTTAGTGCCTGTCTCTGTCCCAGCCTCTTCCTATTGCCCCAGGCATAAGAGACCCTGACTAAATCTTTAGGCTGTGTGTTCCCTTGTGTAGTTATGCCTACAAACAGCTTCTGAAACATTCTGTCCCAATAATCTATGGTAGCACCTGGAGTGGCAGCCATCCCGCTTCTTGGGTCAGTTCTATTTTAATTCAGTTCTTCCCCACTTTCACACATTGGTTTTTACTAGTCCTCAAAGGCAGACTTAAAACCAGGATCTTCTGTCTCCAATGATTGTATGCTTTAATCCACATACATTGCTTCTATATTTATGCCTCTCAGCTATGGGCAGTCACCTACATTCTTATGTGTACATTTTTTTTACTAAGGTCTAAGTATTTTTTGACTGTAGAGTTATCAGTTTCCTTCAGGAAGCTTCCTCTCTGTCCATCCCCATGTCTATTTACTAGAATTACCATCATCCTTCTGACTCCTTCAGTTGCCAGATAATACAGTGCTGATCTTGGAGGATAAGAACAAATCAAGTGACTACAAGTGTGCTGGTAAAAGACAATGGTTTATTATCAAGGTAGTTCTTTATAATACCAATTTTATCAATAACAGAACTGGTAAGTTAATTTTTTTCTCATCGTCATCATTTTATTTTTAACATTACCATGTCTACTACAAAAACTAAAATGATCTAAAAGTTTATGTTCTAGAAAATGAGTAGATATATGCAGAGAGTAAATAACAATTCAGTGGGTTTAATGTTCTTTTATATATTTGTATAAAATGCTTTCTTGTTACAACTGAAGATGCCTAAATATATAATTTCTATACTTTTTGCTATTTAGTCACTGAACTAAACACACACACACACACACACACACACACACACACACACACACACACACCTTTTATGGGTGTCCCACATTGAAGAGGGAAAATATATTGGTAGGAATTCTTTGTGCCATCTTCCAAGAGGCCTGAAATTCTTAGCAAATGCTACTTAGAGGCAATTTTTTCTATCTTCACTCACCAGATTGTCCCCTGAAGTAATTGAAACCTATAAGCCTTAGATAGAAAGCTGCTCTGTTCCATTGATTATAATAGAGCAGTCTGGGCTTAGGTGACAGTACTCCTTTTAGGAAGGAAGGATTGGCTTAGCTTATATAAAATATATATAAATGCATATTTATTTGTATATTATTAAAAGGTTTTGTGCCTGAGTGGCCCAGCTCCTGACTCTATAATTACATTTAATGTAGTTAACTTGGCTGAGACTTCCTGACAAGAGACAGGACAGTATCCAGTGGGTTTCATGACAGGAAAACACATTGACATCCCACCCCAACCCCCATCCCCACCCCCACTGCCATCCCTACTCCTACCTTCAAGGTCCTACAGCCTCAAAACCTGAAGTTAATCCATGATGCTCTTGGTAGAAGAACAGGTTTCTTAGTCAGTGAAGAAAGGATAAGACACTATCCATGAACTTCCCTCACCTTGTTTTAATCAGACTCTGGAGAGGAAGAAGACCACATAGGTACTGTTTAAGTTTCCCTGCACCATGGATGATTAGCTTTGCAGCTGGGAAAAACAAAATAAAATTATTTCTTATTGAGACTATCCAGGAGGAGGTAGTAGACGAAGAGGCAAAGGAGTAAGTACATGGCTCTTCATAATTACCCTATTCCCAGAGTGCCTGGATGAAGGCACCAATGATCTGCAATTCTGTGTGAGCTGTAATTTTTGACAGGGGAGCAGAGGTGGCATGGTAAGTGTCCTACAGGAAATGGAAGCTAAAGGAACTCTGGAATCAGAGCTGTGTGTGTCTAAGTCCAGGCTGCAGTCTCTATGCCATCTGTGTGACTCTAAGCAGACGATTTCCATCCTTTGAATTCCATTGGTTCATCTGTGAGATGGAGGGAACATGTGAGTTAGATAGGGCTTCCTGGAATTAAGGAAGATGATAAAGGAAAAGGATGTGCCAGGTAACAAGTGACCAGTCAATTATCATTCCTTCCTTTCTGCTCCCTAGCATCTTTATCTCACTCAAAACTGCATTAATGGAAAATATGAGAATAACAACAACAACAAAAAAAAACCCTGTTCCCTGTCCTCCATTAAATAGGTAAGGATGAAAAACACAAGAGAGGGTAACTACTGAGGTTGTCTATGCCCTAGCAGATGGATAAACTTATAGGCATGTTCACGTGGGTAGCACTGATTGGACTTAGTGTGTTATTTAAAAAAAAAAAAGGATAAAAATAAAGTTAAGAGAGAGGTGGGAAATATGTTGGTGAAGAAAAGCTGGAGGGAGGGAAAGGAAGATGAATATGACCAAGATACATTCTATACATACATATTTTTTAATTTGAAAAAATAGCAAAAGAAATACAATGAACTAAGGTATGCATTTGTAGAAGACCATGCAAATGAATAAGTATATTTAATGATCATGCACTTCATAAAGTACATAGATTAAGGGTACTGGCTTTAAAAACATGACCCCAAACTCTTCTCAAGGGTGTCTGCACTTCTGAATGTGGGTGGGCTTGTGATTTCCAACAGCAGTTCTCTAGTACCAACAAAATGTCTTCCAGTAAAATGGAGACCTCTTTCAGATTCAATAATTTGCTAGAACAAATTGTAGAACTCATGAAATCACTGCACCTACTGCTATCATCTTATAAATATCTAAATGAATAGCCAGGTAAACCAATGCATAGGCAAAAACTGGAGGGTCCCAGAGCAGGGGTTCTCTGGACAGTCAGTCTACCACCCTCCAGTACATCAGTATGTCCACCAAGGAAGTGCTTTAAACCTCATGATTTAGCACTTTTATTTTTTGTTTCAAAGTCTCATTGCATAGGTATGATTGAGAAAATCATTGGCTGCATTATTGAACTTGAATCTTCAAGCCTTTCTCCCCTCTCTAGTGTTCAGGGTTGAGGCTGAAAGCCCCACTTCCCTAATCATAATACTGCTTCTTCTGGCAGTGAGTCTCCATCCAAAAGCTACATCACAGTGAACTCATCCTTTACTCTTTAACATAAATTCAAGTTTTTAAGGGCCTATTATGAATAACAATAGACACTCTGATCACTCAGAAAATTCTAAGAATTTTTGAAGCTCTATGCCAAGAAACAGAGACAAAAAGCTAGATACATTCTTTCTATATCACAGGTTATGAACTACTCTGACATACAGAGAACTGCTAAATTGATCCATGTAACTCATAAAAGACCACACAGCTTCCATCCTGTTCAATGGGATGCTCATGTTCAGAGCATTGAGCCATAAATAGAAAAAGTTCAGTTCTATAGGACCTCCATGCTATAAACCAACCCAGCATAACACAGGCAGCTTGGATAACAGTCAGAGCTTGTGAGTCATACCATCATTGGTAGGAAATGAGCCTTCTAGCCACCTCTAGCCATTAAATCCCAGCTAAATCCCCAGATAATGTGAATCAGGAAAAAAAATCCTTGCTGTCATCTGAATTTCTGACCCACAGAATCAGGCATAATAAAAGGCTGTAAGCTAATAAAATTATGGAGCCACTTCCAACTTGGCAATAATAAGCAGAACACACTGTAACATGTGGGGCTATAAAAGAACAGTGGATCCAGGCCACTCCAAGATTGCATTTTAAAAAAAAGTTGTTGGCTTTTTTTGGTTTTTTGGTTTTTTGGTGTTTGTTTGTTTGTTTTTTGAGTGGGGAAGGATACATTACAGTTTGACTTAATTTTTAGTTGTCTGTAAGAAAAAAAGTTGAATTTCTGGGATATTTTGTATTAGAGAAAATGGTAAGAGTCTAAGGAAAGATACCAAGAACGTTTATTAGAACAATGATGGTAAGAATGAAAGACAGGAAAGGGGCTTAGGACATGAGCTTAGTAGAAAGAAGAATCAATGATGAGCCCATGTTTGTGGTGACCAAGTGTCTGGAGTGTTGATGGGACCATTCACTGAGATACAAAATATTAAAGGTTTAATCATAGACAAGGTATTGAGGTGAGTGTATCCAGGAAAGAGTCATGAGTCTAAAGCCTGGTGAGGGAGCAGATAGAGTGGAAGACAGTAGCAGATTAGAAAGTCAACAATCTCTACCTTTAAGTCAACAATGACTAGATGGAATCATTTAGGAAGATGATGTAGAATAAGCAAACTTGATCATCTCTGGGGAACTTCATGCAGGAGGATTCCAGTGTGATGCCCAAGGGGAAAAGGGATGGGAGAAAAGAAACATGAACTTCAAGGAGTAAAGAATCTTAGAGTTCTCTCTCAATCACATTAAGCAGAGAAATCCTCCACCATATTCCAAAGCCTTTCCCAGGCTGTGAAGATAGAAATCTGGGTACACTGTCATTTGAGCATTCATGCAAAATGGAATGGCAATTCAGTACATAGTGCCTCAAGGAGAAAGACATTGACTTCTCAGTGAGAAAAAAGGGAAGACTTCAGGGACCTGGTATATCATGCTTTTGTCTGTTAAAATGATGAGTGAGCTCCTCGAATCCAGAACTCTTTTCACGATTAAGCCCTGAGGACACTTGGAGTTCACAGGGTTAGTATGCTTGATGGGCTTGAAATTCAGCATCCTTTGGAGAACCTGGAAGTTCTGTAGACTCTGTGTGTGTGTGTGTGTGTGTGTGTGTGTGTGTGTGTGTGTGTGTGTGTAAGTGGGTGTGGGTGGATGTGGTGTGTGAGGGCTATGTGTGTGTGGTGTGGTGTATGTATGTGGTGTATGTGTGTGTGTGCATGGTGTATCTGTGTGTGTGTGGTGTGTGAGGGTGTGTGTGTGGGGGTGTATGTGTGGTGTATGTGTGTGGTGTATATGTGTGTGTGCATGGTGTATTTGTGTGTGTGTGTGGTGTGTGAGGGGTGTGTGTGTATGGTGTGCATGTGTGTGGTGTTAGGGGTATGTGTGTATGTGGTATGTGTGTGTGATGTGCGTAGTATATGTGTATGTGTGGTATGTGTGTGTACATGGTGTATTTGTGTGTGGTATATGTAGTGTGGGGGGTGTGGGAGGGTGTGGGTGTGTATGTAGTGTGTCTATGGTGTATGTGTGGTGTGTGTGTGTGGTGTGTGTGTAGTATGTATGTGGTGTGTGTGTATGGTGTGTATGTGGTATCTGTGTGGTGTGTGAGGGGTGTGTGTATGTGGTGTGTGTGTGATGTGTGTATGATGTATGTGTGTGTGGTATGTGTATGTGTGGTATGGTGTGGTGTGGCATGTGGGGGCTGTGTGTATGTGGTGTGTATGTGATATGTGTGTAATGTGTGTGAGGGGTGTGTGTGTGTATGTAGTATGGGTGTGTATGTTTGCGTGGTGTATGTGATGGGTGTGTGTGTGTGGTGTAGTATGTGGTGTGTGTGTGTGTGTGTGTGTGTGTGTGTGTGTGGTGTGTGTGTGTGTGTTGTACTCCCACTGAGAAAGGAAAGACACGTGCCAGTCCTCAAGGGAAACTGGACCCTTCCTATCTGGCATCAATGCATCTAATCTGTAAACTGCCTCTCTGCACACAAGACCTCCTTGCTATTGTTCTGACCCTGTGCCATTATGCGAAGTGGAGAGCAATTGAAAGAAGCATTTATTGCTGCCTTGAATGGAAATCCAGAAGGCAGAATTGTTCAGGAGCTGAAAGCAATTTATTCATGGGCTTTCATTTTCCTGAAGTTGGGAGGATTTCCCCCACCCCTGCATCCCCCAACTCCACCCCTATCCCCTGACTTCCCATCTGCATGTTCCAAGGCAGGTGTGTCAGGATTAGGGATTGGTTTAACTCCAGATGGTTTCAAGTGATTGCACAGATTTAAGAGTGTATGCAGTCCCAAGTTTTATCTTTAAGGTAATCATTAGAAGTGTAAAAACAATTTTTTCCAAGTTTAATGCACAAAACTACCTAAGTACCCATGCACATGACTAATAATTTAATAAGAAACTGATCCATTCAGAATACTACATATCTGGGAGGAGAGCAAGGGAAACAGAGAGACAGCAGGAGAATAATGATTTCTAACTGGGGGTGAGTTTCTGCCTTCCAGGAGACAGTGACAAAGACTAGTGAGAGGCCAGGAATGCTGCTGAATGTCTATAGTGCACAGGACAGCACACCACAGCAAGACATTTTCAACCTAGACTGTCCATGGTGCTGAAGTCAGGTGATTAGTGCATTGCTTCTTTCCTACACGAATTAAGCCTCGTCACAGGACTATCACGTCTCAGGGATGACAAGACATTCTGGTCACCACATAGTCTCATGTGCCTTGACATTCTGCTTCTGGATGGCAGGGTGGGTTTGGATGCTTGTAATTTTATTAGACAGACTTGCTTTGATGAGACAAAAATCATGGAGCATATCACTCCATGATAGGGCTAAAAAAAAAAAAAAAAAAAAAAAAAAAAAAAAAAAAAAAAAAAAAAAAAACCTTTCCTAGTGCTGTGACTGAAAGAAGATAGCCCCTGGAGCTAACAACAGAAGGAGACTGCCTGCATGAGGAGACAACAAGAGAGGAAATATGCTTAGTGTTCCATTTGGTAAGAGGTACCTGCTGGATGCGACTCTAAACTCATCTTGTAGATTTTAGTACCAGAAGGGAAAATGGACTTTAACCTCTAGGCAGTGTTGAGAAACAGATGCCTGAAAATCTCAGAGAAGAATTTTTGACCCAACAACAGGCTTCTTGCATGTGTCAATGGTGTTTTTGTAGATGTAAAATTGTGCTTTGTTTCTTGTTGAAGTATGAGAAAACACCCAGATTATCCTCCAGCCTCCCTGAGGCTTCAACTCATCTGGTTGGCCACACTCCCAGCTGGAGCCCCTGATACTCAAATTTTCTCCCTTCCTGGTACTTAGAAATTCACTATTCTAAGAGATAGCATGGGGTCCCCTCCCCTGTCACATGGCTCACTGGGCAGCACACATCTTTGTAGAGATTTCTGCAGACTTGATCTTTGTTCACAGTAAAAGAAATATATGTTAGGCCGGGAGGTGGTGGCGCATGCCTTTAGTCCCAGCACTCGGGAGGCAGAGGCAGGCGGATCTCTGTGAGTTCAAGGCCAGCCTGGGCTACAAAGCGAGTCCCAGGAAAGGCGCAAAGCTACACAGAGAAACCCTGTCTCGAAAAACCAAAAAAAAAAAAAAAAAAGAAATATATGTAGAGGAAGAGGCAAGCTTGATGTTGAATTCCCATTAGACCCCCAACCATGTGACCATGGCAAGATCTGAACTTGAAATCACAACTCATGAATGAAGAAATAAGGAGATACTACTGTTGTGAGAGTTAGGAATAATACATTCAGTTCTACTCACACCATGCCTGGTTCATGGTAGGTGTGCAGACTGGCATTGCTGTGATGTTACTATTGGGAGGAAAAACCTAACAGCTGTATTTCTAGCTATTTTCTGTTTCTGCTTATAGTCATGCTAAGCCAAGTTGGAGAACTGTTCCCTGCGCTAGTCACACTGGTAGCAAAGTGACAGAAGTACAGTCACATGTGGTGGAGGAAAATGAAACTAGAAATGTATAGGGAATTGGCTTTTCCTGTCGGGATACAATTTTAGAATCTGTACCAGTCTCTCCATATTTCCTAGATTTCTTCACAGTAGAGGAAACCCAGTGGAATAGGATGCCTTCCTGGGGGCAAATGGGAAAGGGTCATTCATGTGAATGTATGCACCTCAAAATCAATTAATAATTAACTAATTAATTGTTAAAATGACATTTTCTTATCCACAGATACACTTAACACATAATCAGGTATAGTATGAGTGACTCACTTTCTCTATCTTCATAACTCCCACCATTTAGTAATTAACCCTGTGGTGCTAGCATTGATTGTCACCTCTGTAGGATTTAGGAGCACACAGGATCCTGTCTCTGGATGTCTGTGAGAGCCTTTCCAGAGAGGTTTAGCAGAGATGGGACTGTGAATGTGGGCAGTACTATGATGTGAGCTGAGGTCCCAGCCTGAATGGAAGGGAAAAAGCATGAGCACATCTATATCTGTGCTCCCTGACTGGGTACGCAGCATGGCCCGCCACCTCACACTCCTGCTACCACTGTTGGTGCTGCTCTAGCCACCACATCTTGGTGGTCACGATGGAATGTTCCCAAACCTGAGAGCCAAAATAGTCCCTTTCTTACTTACGTTGCCTGTGTCGGGTATTGTAGTTGGGTTTTCTCTATCCCACCAGCCAGCTCCCAAATAAACACATGAAGACTTCTCATAAATTGTAGCTTAGGCTTGTTACTAGTCAGCTCTTACAACTTAAATTAGCCCATTTTTGTCAATCTATATATTGCTGACTCATGGCATTTAGCTGTCCTTTTGCATGTCTTGCTCCCTCTCTGCCTGGCCACCAACTCTGCCCTTCTCAGAGTTCTCTCAGTCTGGCTTTCCTGCCTAGCTATTGGCCATTTTGCACCTTTATTAAACCAATGAGGGCAACACATCTTCACAGTGTACAAAAAGATTATTCCACAACTGGGTATTTTATCACAGCAAAGAAAGAAGTAACTAATACAATCTTGTCTTAGTTAGGATTTCTATTGCTGTGTTAAAACACCATGACCAAAGGAAAGTTGAGGAAGAAAGGATCCATACATTATAAATCATACTCCATCACTGAGGGTAGTCAGGGCAGGAACTCAAGATAGGAACCTGGAGTCAGGAACTGAAGCAGAAGCTGTAAGAAGTGATAGTTACTAACTTGCTCCACATGGCTTGTTCAACCTGCTTTCTTATACTATCCAAGACCACCTGACCAGGGGTGGTACTTTACACAGTTGTCCATGCCCACCCATATCTACTTTAATCAAGAAAATGCCCCCCAGTCTTGCCTACAGGCCAATCTAGTGGGGGCATTTTCTCCATTGAGGTTCCCTCTTCCCAAATGACTCTAGCTTGTGTCATTGACAAAGCACTACCAAGCACAGACTAAAGTGCAAAATAAAGTCTGAATCCTCAAGAGGATAATGGAAGGGGATGAATATAATCATCATCCCTTGGTCTCTAAAAGTTCAGGATCACTAAAGATACCAGAACTCATGGATGTTCAAGATGCTTTTATAAATGGTGTTGTACTTGCATATAATTCACACATAGACTCCCACACCCTTTGAGCCATTTGTAGATTATGTATAATATCTCATACATTGGTCACTGCAGCATTAACAGTTGTTATTCTGTGTTCAGGGAATAAGTGATTTGAAAAAAGGTCTGCCTCATCCAGATTCATTTTTTTAATATATACAATCCACTATTGGTTGAATCAATGAATATGGAACCCAGAGATAGGGAGAGCTAAATGGTGAAATGAAGTCCTTGAGATTGAATGCAGTTCAAATGTGAAGAGACTTATAAAAAAAGGCTATAGTGATGTCAAAGAATATACTATTTCAAAAGTACAGACACTAAAAGCAACCTTTGGTCCAAGGACCTAGTAGTCATTCTTCTTTTTTTTTTCAAGGTAGGGTTTCTCTATATAGTCCTGGCTATTCCAGAACTTGCTCTGCAGATCAGGCTACCCTCAGACTCAGAGATCTGCCTACCTCTGCTTCCCAAGTGCTGAGATTAAAGGTGTGCACCACCACACCCAATTCTAGTGGTCAGTCTTAACACTATCAAAATTCCAACATTCAGAACTGAAAATAAAGTAAGTATTACTATAATCCTAGAGAATTGCAGAAGACTTAGATGTGGCTCCTATCTGTACTATCTACAAGCAAAGGTAAACTTGACAAAGTAATCTTGCCCTTTATGTCTCATTTAGTCATTTATGATACAGGAATACTCTCCTCTACCATGAGTGCTATTACAGAAATTACGCATATGAAGGATGTATAATGACAGATGTCTATACTGCTCTAGATTTTTATTTTGTCTCTTCTTTTAAAAGTTGCATGGTGTGACTATGGCTCCATCTCCACTCCCATGTCTTGCTACTTACTTTCTTTGTACATTTGCTGAACTGAACAGTTTTGCATACCCCAAATAACATTAGGATATGTGTTTTCATTCAGACAGATTTCCAGATAGTGGCCTATTGGACTTCAGATTAGATCCCTCCCAGGCAATGTCTTCATAGTGGTGATTTAAAAACAAAACAAAACAAAACAAAAAAACTTCTGTAATTATCCTAATTACTCCTCAACTTTCAGGGATGTCTGTATCTTTTACACCTGACCTCCAATGTCTTCTTTTAAAGCCTTGCCTGGAAGGCTACATGATCCAAATATCCTCAATGCCAATGCAGGATTTCTTGGGCTGCCAATCTCCCTTGTGCAAGCATGGTTTCCTCTGCTTCAGTGCTAGTCCTTGGGTGCCAAGTCATGTGTGCACTCATTTCAGGAGCCAGCAGATCTTTGAAATCACAAAACTTTTCAATTTTAAATAACCTTGTAGCACCCAGTATCATATTCTTCAGACAACAGTGTGTACACAAATATTTATTGAAGATACATAAATTCTAGATTTTCATCACTTTTAAATACAGGGATTAAAAAAATACCATTGCTCACAAAGCTAACTTCAGACATTTGGAAAGAACATAGTCAGAAGTGAAGATCAGCCAAAATTAAGAAGACATACAGTCTAGCTTGGAAGCAGAGGGTAGTTGATGCAATGGTTGGGGGGGGGGCGTGTCTTTCTAGGGGCATGTAATACATGAGTTGAAACTGAAAGGTCAGAAGGAACAGGGCATGGGGAGAGCTGAAAGATTCTCCAGCTGGTCTGTGCTAGTGAGATGGCAATTTTGGAGGCAGGAGAGGCCAGCTAATACAAGGCCAGATAGGTCAACAAGTGCTTTGACTGTACTGAAAACAGAAGATCTCATATCCCCTTGTGTGGAAATAGAGGACACACCAATTTATACTTTTAATTATATGCCGGATCTCTGGAGGAAAAAAGAATGAGATGTTGGCCTATCATCCTTGCCCACAGTCTACACAATTGGACCTTCTAAATCTGTATCTGTTCTAGCAGGCAGAGCTGGAACATTTCGTTTAACATTTTAATCATCTTGCTGGATTAAATGGGTTATTTCTACCTGGTTGCCTTCAAGCCTAGAGTAAAAGCTTGGCCACTGTTTCAGATATCCCTGAAGTTCAACAGTCTTGGTTTCTATCTGAATCTTTCTTTAGCATTCTTCCAAGGAATCAAAGCATGTGGGGTGTGTGTGTGTGTGTGTGTGTGTGTGTGTGTGTGTGTGTGTGTGTGTGTACTTGGAATGTATACTTTAAAAGAAACAGAGACAAGGAAGGCCTTATAGTACTTCATAATCTCTTTATTAGTTCTTCTACATACATTAAATTAGAATTCTACAGAAAGTATACTGTTGCTGGGCACTGAATAAGGAGTTACGGATGAAATAAACAAAAGACATCTGTTCCTACTTGAATGGGGAAAATTAAATAGTAGACAGTGCTGTGGGATGTTCTGTATGTCCTGTGGGAGCCCTTCTTGGGGTCCTCGTGGCTTTACCCAGCAGGTCCGTATAGAGGATGATTAGGACCATGGGCCTGAGTGCAGGTGTTTGAGATGGTCTGCACTTGGCTATGCTGGGGGATGGTCTGTATGTCAAGTTGTTCTGATTGGTTAATAAATAAAACCTGATCGGCCGTGGCTAGGCAGGAAAGATAGGCGGGACTAACAGGAGAAATAAAAGAAGGCTGAGAGAAAGAGACGCTGCTGCAGCCGTCGCAATGACCAGAGATGCTGCAGCCGCCGCCATGACCCGCAGCATGGGAAGACGCTGATAAGCCACCAGCCACGTGGCGAGGTATAGATTTGTAGAAATGCGTTACTTTAAGATATAAGAATAGTTAACAAGAAGCCTACCACGGCCATATGGTTTTGTAAGCAATATAAAGTCTCTGTGTTTACTTGGTTGGGTCTGAGCGGCTGTGGGACTGGCGGGTGGCAGAGATTTGTCCTGACTGTGGGCAAGGCAGAAAAACTCTAGCTACAAGACAGTCTAAGGCAGTTAATTTTCCTTTAACATAACAATGTTCACCTGGAAAAGGTGATGAAAGTGGTTTATGACTCAGGATCATTGTAAAAATCAAATATTAAAAAACATTTGTCACAGTGATTAGCACATGGCTTGGTACAATTTTTAGACTCTATATTTAAGGAGATCATCATGTCAGAAATAAATACTATTAGAATCATAGCACCACAGGTGATTTCCTGCCTTATAATCAAGGCTTGTCTGAACTACAGAAGTCCAGGGATTATGGGATAGACTCACAAATAGCTTTCTATGGATGAGTAAGCAATTTCATAGAAGATTACCTGAACCAGTTCAATGTACCCTTTAGTTATATTTGTGCTGTTGTACATTATGTTTCATTCCACCAGAACTGAGCTAGAGTCCAAAGGCAAAATAGCTATAACAATTAATTTCTATATATGGAGAAGGGATAGCAACCTGATTATGATCAATAGCAGAGCAGTACCTACTGATCCACAGAGAGTGGGCACCACATTCTCCCACACAAAACAATGGCGAAACCTGATATCATAAATATAGTGGTGATGGTCACATCATCTATACTCTCAAAAAATGTGAGTTTTATGAAAAATATTCCCTTCTCCTGAATTGATCATAGATAGCACTTATTGAACTTCATATGGCTAATAATTACAATGGTTTTTATTGATCGCTCACTGTGTCTCTATTTTAAGCATGTCACATTCATTCCTTTGGCAGCCCGATAAACTAGTCCATTGTCTATGTTTATATATAGTGTAACTAGGGCTTGGGAATGACTTGCAAGTCATTTGTGGAGCTGTTAGTCACAACCAGGCATTCTAAATCCCAGCCATGGTCATGGTAACTGCCCTGTACAGCTATGGGGCTGTGAGCCTGTATTCGATCAACCCAAAGGTGTTGCGTCAGATCTGCTTCCTTCTGGATGAGCTAAGAATGCTTTTCAGCAGCTGTCCTCTTAGAAATGAGCAGCTTTGGGGTTCCAAAGGCTGTGATGCTGAACTCCGCTCCACTGGTAATCCAAATGGGAGCTTTCTCCAGTGACGAGCATGGGATGCCAGGCTCCTGCCAAAGTGTGTAGTCATACTGCCCGAGAGCGCCCACTGTTCCCGTGAAACCTGCAATTCTGCACACTTCTGTTGTAGGATATTACTTCTGAGTGTGCTGGATTCTAAAGCATTTTCTACAAGAAAGGGGGGAAAACGCAAGCTCAGTAAATCCCGGTATTTCTACCGCCTTTGCCAAATTTGACATCTTTGAAAGTAACTGTGAGAAGCACGCGGTCTCTGCCAACTGCATGATTTAGCAGCTATAAAATCCCTCTGAATCAAACCCATTTTGAAATAAAAAGGAGCCTGCTTGAGAATTTCATTGCACTGTTGGATACCTACTCAAAGATCAATCACCTCTCTTCATTCCGTATTCCGTATATTTTTAAGTTTAATCTTTTTTTGCAGCTTACCCATTTAGTTAAGGGTAGACTTTTAAAAGACTGAAGATTGAGCAAGAAGGAGGAGGACATTGAGTGTGAACAAAGGGTTTCTTTATATTCTGCACAATAGAACTGGAAAAGATGGTCTATTTTCTTTTCAGTTCTTTACCCAATGGTACAGCACCTAGATTCTCAAAACCTGAGTGTCCTTTCCCCTCAAGGAAAATAGTCGCTCTCTGCAGGCTGCCTAGTTGGATAAAACAGCTGTGTTTCCTACTCCACAGGGAATTTCTTTAGATGAAAGTCTATTTTTTTTTAGGCTGAATATGATTGGGTGAGCAGAAGGCTAAACATATTGCTTATGGTTTAGCCTCCAATGACAACTAAAAAAAAAAATGTGTTCGTAAAATGTGGTACAAAAGCAATTAGCTATCTTGAAACTGAAATAACATTGTAAATCAAATGCTGGCTATAAGGAAATACAAAGGTGTGAACAGCACTGAGTCTCGAGAGAACAAAATAAAAGTGCTTGAATCTGAGCTCCTGACGCTCCCTGGTAAGAGCAGAGGTGCCTCTTGGATGTCATTTGGAGTTTTGCAAATATTTTAATTACGACATATGCACTGGCTCTTCATTGACAAAATACATGAATACTACATGTTTAAAGATGGAAGCAAGTGGAGAGGACATCTTTCCACAATAAAGATATTTATAGAGGACTTATATGTGTTCACCTATATATTTACTGAGAAAATATTGTCAGATATAAGCTAAATTCTGCTTGCGGAAATTCCTACGTTAAAAAAAATATTGCCACAGCTTTTATCTTTTCTTTTCCCTACATATTACCCCAAAAGAATCATACCCTGAAACCATTAATAGGCTCTAAGTTTCTACAATTTTATTTTTCTAATTGACACTACAAATAGCGTCTTATCGTAGGCCAACTTGATTTCAGCAAGGTGAGCTGCTTTGCCATTCCATTCACAAGGAAATGGCATGGACCTCCCACCAGGAACAGGTTTGAATTCATGTCGGTGAAAGCAGGATCATGGGAGTAACGTGTGTTCACCCTGTACTAGCCAAGTTGCTGAATTGTATTCGGTGTCTTGGATACAAATTCCATCAAATTATGACATCACATAGTTAAATAAAGTGGAGGAGAGAGAAGGGGAGAGAGGGGGGAAAGAGTTAGGGGGACGTCAGGCCATGGAAAAATTTAGAAGTAGAAATAATTTGGGATTGAAACATAAATTTAAATGTGAATTATTAGTGAAGATATCATACAGTTTATCATCTAAGATAAATAATCATGAAAATCCAAAGACCACTATTAATAACTACCCTGAGAGAGTATGCATAAACTAGGATGGATGGCAAAGTACCCCCTTCCAAAGCAGCATATAAATAATAGGAGCAACCTGAAGGGGGGGGGGTCACTTTCAAAACAGCTGTGCCTAGACTCTAAACTTGGTGGCATTCTGGTTATGTGTTGTTCCCATCCCCCTCATCTTCCTTATCTGATACACAAGGGCATCTAATTCAGATCAAGTATTTTCAGTGCAGCGGAGTACACAGCCTGGGTATCACACTGTTTCAGACAGCTTTGTGCCCCTATAACTAAATACTCGACATGGAATACATGCAAATAAACAGAGGTTTATGTTGGCTCATGGTTCTGGATGTTCTAGTTCAAAACCAGGCAGCACCATTGTTTGTGCCTCTTCAGGGGGCAGTCATCACAGTGGGAGCAAGTGTTGGGGTGAACGTTCAAATCTTGAGTCAAGAAGCAGAGAAGATACAAGATCCAACAGTCCCCTTTAAGGACATTCCCTAAGGGCTTTCTTGAAGGTTCCAACTCAAAAAAGGCCCAGAGCACCACCTGCTACACAGCCACCTAAGACACAGGGACCACCAGGGCAGATTCATGCAACCCACTGCAAATGCTGAAGAGTTTTGCTTAAAGCCCAAAATTCAGTCATTGCCATCACTGTATTTCCTATTTTGAACATAAAGCAAAGGATTAAGTGAGGCTACTTTTTGCTCGTCATCATTTAGCAAGTAAGT
The DNA here is from genome assembly GCF_004664715.2 of Peromyscus leucopus. Lineage (NCBI taxonomy): Eukaryota > Metazoa > Chordata > Mammalia > Rodentia > Cricetidae > Peromyscus > Peromyscus leucopus. The sequence continues at coordinate 98,061,506 of NC_051067.1, read as the reverse complement.
GACAGAGCTGAAATATGAGCCCTGGCAGTCCGTCTTCCATGTTCATAATTCTACACATTGTGGCATCTTGAACATAAAAATAACACTTTTGCCGAGATCTTGTTAGGACTAAATGATACACTGGATGCCAAGCACTTCACTCATTCCCAAAATATGGTAGAAAATAAAACCAGTTGTCAATAATGGATTTTTAAATACTATATGTCCTACTTGGAAGATTTATGTTGTGATTTTTATTAATGTGTGTATGTGTACACATGTGTGCAGGTGCCCTAAGAGGCCAGAAGAGGGCATTAATCATCTGAAGTTGGAGTTACAGCTGTTTGTAAGCTACACAATGTGGGTACAAGGAGTCATTCTTAACCACCAAGTCATCTCTTCAGTCCCTGTATATGTTATTTTGAGTAACTCTTATGAAATCACATTGGGAATGATAATATATAATAAGACTCTTTGGTGAGTCTGTACCCATTTGGCTTTACAAACCTAAGCTATACAGAATATTAATCCACAAATCAGAGGGTGAGAAACTATATATTGCATATCCCTGGCAGTTTGAAATCACAGCCATTCTTGGTTTTTTGTTGTTGTTGTTGTTGTTGCTGTTTGTTTTGTTTTGTTTTTTTGTTTTTTGTTTGTTTTTTTTTTCACTTAAGGTGCTCAAGAATTTTTTATTCAAGTATTCCTTTTCAGGAAGGGAAATATTTCATGAAAATGCATTTGACAAAAGTTAACATCCGGGCAGGAAAGATGGCTCAGTGGTTAAGAGCAGTGACTGCTCTTTCTGAGTTCAATTCCCAGCAACCACATTGTGGCTCACAACCATCTGTAATGAGATCTGGTGCCCTCTTCTGGCCTGCAGACAGAACACTGTACATAATAGTAAATTTTTTAAAAAAAAGTTAACATCCATTCATAGCAAATAATTCTCAGCCAAGCAGGAACAGAGAAAAACTTCCTGACAATGATAAAGAATATTTAGGAGGGAACCTTTAGAGATCTTGCATCTCTGTAAAGAGTGGAAGGCATTGCAGCAAAGATGAGCAGTACAGGGATGTCCACTGTTATGATCATCCACATCATCCTGCAAGTCTTTGCCTGTGCCATTAGTTAAGAAAAAATTATACATAGTGGAAAAGATGACACAGTTATTACAACTTCTTCATGGATTGTGCCCTTTATTAACAGGGAGTGTCTGTAGATGTAACCAACCGTCTTATTAAAATAAGAAACACAGAACCAATGTAAAAGAGAAAGCTGAGAGGTCAGAGCTCAGAGCTAAAATCTTACCCTGCAATGCTCCTACCTCCCCGAAAGGCAGTCATGTGTTTGGGTTTACAACCAATGAGAAGGCAGAACAGAAAGACTATTTAAAGACAGGCACACAGGAAGTAGCTCTCTTTTGGGGAGGTAGGAGCACCGAAGGAGGCAAGATTTTAGCTCTGAGCTCTGACCTCTCGGCTTTCTCTTTTACATTGGTTCTGTGTTTCTTATTTTAATAAGACGGTTGGTTACATCTACATTTTTTTTATATATTTAAACACAATCTCTGTCTCTTTGTTGGTGATTCGAGGCCATTTACATTTAATGTGACTATAGAAAGTAGGTTGTTGTTTTCTAGGAATTTGTCAGGTGGTATTTGAATTGCTCAATTGTTGGTATCTCTTTTCCTTTTCCCATACTAGTTTTAAGAGCTTTCTAGTTTCCTGTGTTGATCATGGTGGATTCTTTCCCAGTCTTTGTGGCCATCTTTCCATTTCAAGAAAGGTGTATCTTCAGATGTTGTCATAGACAAGGCTTTCTTCTTCCTTCCTGTGAGGTCTTTTTTAAGAATTCTGAAGTAGGCTGGCTATGGTGATGTATGCCTTTAATTCCAGCACTATAGAGGTAGAATCACACAGATCTCTGTGAGTTCAGACCAGCCAAGGCTACAAAGTAGTAAGATCCTGTCTCAAAGTAATAATAACCATGCAGTAATGGCTTGATTGTTGTGAATTGCCTTAATTAGTGTATTTCTGAAATACCCTAATTTCTCCATCAGTTTGGGAAGATAATTCTGCTGTGTATATCATAGTTTGTTCACAGTTATTTATTTTGGAAGTTGAAATACATCCTTGCATTCTGTCCTGGCTTTAGGGTTGCTGCTGAAGGCTTGGGGTTATTCTTCTGTTCCTGCCTTTTTATGTTTGGGGTTCTCAATGCCTCTTGTGTTTGGATGTCTACTTATGTCTCTAGGTTTGAAAAGCTTTCTGCTATAATTACATTTAATAGTCTGTTTCTTTTTACTTTAACTCTGCCCCTTCTACTACACTGTGAATTCTCAGGTTTGGCCTCTTACATGCATCCCAGACTTCTTGGAAATACTGTCTACATTCCTGAGTTTTTCCTTACCTGTGTTTGTTTTCATTGTTGCCTCCACTTTGTTCTCCATCCCTGAAATTCATCCGTCTGCAGGGTCTTATCTGTTGATGATGCTTTCCTGTTTTTTTTTTTTTTTCATTTTATTTGGCTATTTCTTTCATTTCCAGCATTTTGTTGTTGTTCTTTTTCAATGTTTTAATTTCCTTGTTAAACTTTTCCTCCATATTTTATTTTTTAAGCCTCTGCTCTTCAGTAGGTTGACTCTATTATTAATTTGCTATTTAAAAAATAACTTCATATAATATATTTTGATCATCATTTTCCCTCCCCCAATTCTTCCCAGAATTACCCTAGCCACCCACTTTATGTTTTCTCTCTCTCTTAAAAAAAAAGAAAAATTCAAAATAAATAGGCAAAAGACCAGTAAGATTAAAAATGCTAAAACAAAACAAAATGAAACAAAAAGTCCACAAAAAATTTATGAAGTTCATTCTGTGTTGGCTTTCTAGTCCTGGGCATGGGGTCTGCCCTGAAGTGTGGTTGATATACCCAGTAACACTCCATTGGAGGAAATTGATCTTCTCTTTGTCAGCAGGTATCAATTTCAAATAGATTCTTTATTAGAGATGAGACCCCTTCCAATCCCTTTCTCAGTGTTGGTACCCTTTCTGGCTTGAAACTGAACAGGTTTTGGGTGTGCTTCTGTCACTGTGAGTTCATGTGAGTATCAGTCCTGTTGTGTCTGGAAGACACTGTATCCTTGGACTTGTCCATCACCTCTGGCTCTTACCATCTTTCCCCCACCTCCATCCCCTCTTCTTCATAGATCTGTGAATCTTGATGGGAGGGTTTGATGAAGACATTCCACTTAGAAATGAGTGTTCCAAAATCTCTTAGTCTCTCCATATTGTCCATATGCGGGTCTCTGTGTTAGTCCCCATCTACTGCAAGAAGAAGCTTCTCTGATGAGGGCTGAATGAGGCACTGATCTATGGGTATAGCAGGATGTCATCAGAAGTCATTTTACTGCTAAGTTTCTTTACCAGAATTAGTATTATGTTTCCCCCTAGGCCCATGGCCTATCCAGTCTCAGGTTCTTAGCCATCTTAGCAATGTCCAGTATGGGTTCCATTTCATGAATTGGGCCTTTAACTAATTAAAAAGTGGTCAGTTACTCTCATAACGTTTTTGCTACTATTCCACCAGTACATCTTACAGGCAGGCAACTTTTGTAGTGAGAAACCTGCCTGGCTCCATTTTGAAGGCAGGAACCATTATGCTGTATTGCTGAAAATAAGTTTCCATTTACTGTAAGATCCGAGTTGCTCTCTGTTTCCTGGAACCTGACCTTCCCCAGCCCATGATCTTGACTTGTTTCTGAGAATATCCTTACACTCCCTGGTCCTCCCTGAACCCTCCCCAGTCTCACGGTGACCATATGATATTTTTTGAGATTTTTTTCCCTGTATTTCCTTATTGTCCCATTGTCTCTCTTTTGTAAACCTGCTTTATAACTACTTGTGATTTTACTCCTTAAAAGGGGACCAAGAAATGGATTCAGGGCTGCTGTCTTTAACCCAACTTAGGAGGCAGCCACTGGACAGATCTTGGGTGCACCCCAATAATAAAATCAAGCTTGCTTCAATTTTGGCTCAAATTGTGGTAGTGGTCTTATTCTTGCCATTGGGGTTAACAGTACATTTGTAGCTGGCTAATACTAATGGTTATCTTTCTCTTCTGGTAGCATTCAGAATACCTTCCATCACCAAGAGTGGTGGTCACTAATGGTAAGTTTCTGGTTAGGTACCAGCTCATCTTCTCCATGTTGATGATATAAATGGGTGTTGTTTTTTTTTTTTTTTCTTCTTCTTCTTCAGTGTTTCCATTTCCTTGTGGAATTTTCTTCCCATATTTTGGACTTTTTCCTATAATTATTGTTTTATTCATTTTGGAAATTATCTTTTCAAGGTCTCAAGCACATTAGTTCATGCATCTGAGTCTTCTATATGGTCATTACTTCTTTTAAAAGATAAAACTGAATTTTTTTTCTCCAATAATCATTTATCTCTGTTATTGGTGAAATTATTAAGGCTACTCCACGTATTTAAAAGGGAGGTTTACTTTGTGGGGAAACTTACAAGTGAAGGGATAGGCTACAGGGCCTGGGAAAGGTGTAGCACAGTTTGGCAGTGTTCTCTGGAGAACTCTGCTTGGTCTACCTCCAGCGGCCAGGGTCCAGGAACCAAGAGAGCCTGTGCATCCAGATCTTGGGTCTTCAGGATCCTCTCTCAGTCCCAACTTATAGGCGTGACAGTTACTGAAGCCTCAATGGGGGTTGGAATTTCCAGATCAAAGCTGGAACAGCTACCCACTATACTCTGTGATTTTGAATTCCTTATAGAGGAGTTTGGGGTTCGGGAGTGGACTGTGCTTGGTAGTTGTATCATATTTGTGTTTGCTTGTCATGTATGGATGTATTGTAGTTTGAATAAAAATGGCCCCCATAGCCTCTAGGGAGTAGCATTATTAGGAGGTGTGACATTACTGGAGTAGGTGTGGCTTTATTGGAGGAAATGTGTCACTGGGAGTGGACTTTGAGGTCTCAGATACCCAAGCCAGTGTGATAGTCTCTTACTGCAGCCTGTCAATTCAAATGTAGAACTCTCAGCTAGCTCCTTCTCCACCACAATATCTGCCTGTGTGCCTCCATAATTCCCACCATGATGATAATAAACTAAACCTCTGAAATTGTAAGCCAGCCTCAAATAAATGTTTCCTTTTATAAGAGTTGCTGTGATCATGATGTCTCTTCATAGCAATAGAAATATTAACTAAGAGAGAAGTTGGAACCAGAGACTGGGGTATTGCTGAGATAGGCCTGACTATCCTTTTGTTTAGAGGAATGTGGACTTTGGGACTTTGGATTAGAAAAGCAGTTGAGTGCTTTAAATGTGGCTTAATGAGCCATAATGGTAGGATCATGGGAGACAGTGATGCTGAGGGTGATTTGAATTGTAGGGGCCTGGCTCAAGAGGCTTCAGAGAAGAATATTAATATGTGGCCTAGAGATCATTGTTGTTGTATTTGGCAAAGAATGTGGCTGCTTTTTGCCCTTGTCCAAAATGTCTGCCTAAGGCTAAATTGAAAAGTTTGAATTAGTTGTGTTATAGAGGAAATTTCTTTTTTTTCCCCTTTTTTTTATTATTATTTTACAACACCATTCAGTTCAACATAATAGCCACGGATTCCCCTGTTCTCCCCCTCTCGCCCCCTCCTCCCCCCAGCCCACCCCCCATTCCCACCTCCTCCAGATCAAGGTCTCCCCGAGGACCGGGGTCGACCTGGTAGACTCAGTCCAGGCAGGTCCATTCCCCCTCTCCCAGACCGAGCCAAGTGTCCCTGCATAAGTCCCAGGATTCAAACAGCCAACTCATGCAACAAGCCCAGGACCCGGCACCAATGCACAGCTGCCTCCCAAACAGATCAAGCCAAATGACTGTCTCACCCATTCAGGGGCCTGATCCAGTTGGGGGCCCCTCAGCCTTTGGTTCATAGATCCTGTGCTTCCATTCATTTGGTTATTTGTCCCTGTGCTTTATCCAACCTTGGCTTCAACAATTCTCGCTCATAAAAACCCTCTTCTTTCTCACTAATTAGACTCCCAGTGCTCCACCAGGGGCCCAGCCGTGGATGTCTGCATTCAGATTCCTCAGTCCTTGGATGGGGTTTATGGCACAACTATCAGGGTGTCTGGCCATCCCATCACCAGAGTAGGTCAGTTCCTGCCGTCTCGCGACCATTGCCAGCAGTCTTTTGCGGGGGTATCTTTGTGGATCTCCGTGGGCCTCCCTAGCTCTCTGCTTAGAGGAAATTTCAAAACAGCCTAGAACTGACACTGTCATGTGGCTATTAGTATTCACTCTTATGAAGATTTATAATGAAAGGGAGCAAGCTGAAAAAGGAAAAATATAAAATGTACAATTTGAGGAGAAAGGGAGAACCAGGAAATGGAATGGAGCTAAGTCCTGTGTTCAAGGAGATAAACAGATTAAAGAAAGTTCTGATGTTAAATTGAATAAAGGGAGTGGTGACCTCAGGGCAAGACCCCACACAGATAAGCTTCCAACTTGTGAAAAGGAATTAAAGAAAAGCTTAGAACTGGGTTTGTTGGTATGCACCTTTAATCCCACAACTTCAGAAGTAGAGGTGTGAGACCAAAATGAGCCATCTTAGAAATAAGACCAAAATGCTTTCACCCTAAAATTAAGGCCTAAGATTTCTCCTTTTGGGAATAGGCCATTAGTTACTGAAACCAGGCAGTTCAGATTCCAGAAACCAGGAAGTGTAAAAGTACAGAGTCACAAGATAGTCATGAGGTGATGCCTGCCAGACTATGGAATGTCCTCTCCCTGGTTTCCAGGGTAACTGACCACAGAAATGCCCCCACCTGAGGGCAGCCAATGAGAAATGGTGGTGGGCAACCACTCCCTTAGAAGTAATTTCTAGAAGTCCCTAGAAGCGAGCCAATCAGAATTGTATCCATACTAGCACCCCTAAATGATGTAACCTTGTGACTTTTCCCTTTAAAAACTGAGCTTGCAGACAGGTGGGCACTTCCTCCAGTCTCCACTGCGTTGGATGTATTGGACGAAGTCCCTGCCTAGGCTTGTATTGCTTTTGGATATCCAGAATTAAACCTTGCTTTTGCATTCCGGCAATGGGCATGCTCGTCTTTGGTGGTCTCTCTGGGGGTCATGATCTGGGCACAACAGAGGCAGACAGATTTCTGAGTTTAAAGCCAGGCTGGTCTACAAATTCAGTTTCAGGACAGCCAAGCTTAGGCAGTTAAGGAAACCATCAAAAATAGAATGCTGGTGAAGCTGTAATTAAATAAAGGGGCCATGTTTCAGCCCCCAGCTTCAACCACATGGTTCTGGCTTTAGAGTTAAAGATAGAAGAAACTGGTTATGGAATTTGCCTCCATGCCTAAAAAAAGTTGCTGAGACCAGGCATGTGTCAGGAGTGTTCCTGAATAGAGGCCTAGTAGAGGGGCCATTGTATGAAGCTGTGAAGTTGAAGCTGGATTGCCTTGGAGAACCCAAAACATTATAGATGTCGGAGTAATGGGACACCTGCCAAACAGCTCTGCCAACAGGGAATAGAACCAGCCCAAGAGAAAGAAGTGTGCTGCAGTCAACAAAGTTGAATGGAGTTGGAAATCTCAAGAGTGTTTTGACATCAGACATGAAGATTCAGAGTTTGGAGTTTGTCCAGCTGGTTGTTGGTCTTGCTTTGTCCAGTATTTCCTGACTATGCTCCCTCCCCTGAATTTTGGAATGGTAATGTATATCCTGTGCCATTGTATGTTGGAAGTATATGATATGATTTTGATTTTGGTTTTTGCATGGGATTACAGATAAGAAATTACAAGAGTCTCAAAAAAGACTTTGAACTTTGGACTTTTAAGCAATGTTGAGACATTGTAGACTATGGGGACTTCTGAAGTTGGATTAAATACATTTTTGCATTATAATATAGCTATATGCCTATGGGGGCAAGGGAGTGGAATGTGGTAACATGAATGAAAATAACTCCATAGACTCATAAGGACTGGCACTATCTGGAGGTGTGGCCTTGTGGGAATATGTGTCACTGTGGGGAGGGCTTTGGTACCTTGGAAGCTCAAGCCAGGCTTATTGTGTCTCAGTATCTTCCTGCTGTCTGAGGATCAAAATATAGAACTCTTAGCTACCTCTCCAGCACCATGTCTGCCTGCACATTGTCATGCTTTCTGCCATGATGTTAATGACTAAACCTCTGAAATTGTAAACCAGCCCCAATTAAATGTTTTCCTTTATAAGAGTTGCCATAGTAATGATGTCTCTTCACAGCAATAGAACTTGAACAAGAACATCATGTTTTCTGTATCTGTTGCCATGTATTTGTCTTCCAGTTTTAACTTCTCCTTCTTCTGACTCTATTTAATTGTTTTGTGTTTTAAGTTTTTTTTTAAATATATCTGCATAGGGTTCAACTATGAAAACTAGAGAATCTTGGTGTCAATTCCCAGGTGGAGTCATTGAGGTAATCTGGTCTTACCTTGGTGGCAGTAAGACCCTGGGCAGAATGATCAAATGGAGTCAAAACCCCAGCCACACACTTACCTCTGTGAATCCTGTGGGAACTGGAGTTAAAACACTAGTAATAACTGAATTCTGGGAAGTGGTTAGGGGTAAATTCAGAACCCTAATTCCCACAGTGGTCTATGGCACCACAGAGTCAAGATATATAATGTAGAAATGAACATAGTGTTTCTGAAAAAAAAATGGGGTAGGATGGGAAACCAAAAACAGCTTTCCTCAAGCAGACCAACTTAGGGAAAGAGTCTCTTTCACTACAGAAAAGGTAAATATTAAAACAAAACAAAACAAAAAATAAACAAAAGCTTGGTGTGGTAGCATGTACCTTAGTCCCAGTGCAGAAGAGGCAGACTTTGGAGGATGTGTGGATTTTTTGGATAGCTAGTCTTAGTCCAGTTTGATAAACTCCACCAATGAGAGACCCTATTTCAGAGCAAGAGGCCAATAATTTTGAGGATAACACCTGAGGTTGTCCTCTGGTGTCCACATATTACAAACACATGCATAATAAAATTTTTTTGAAACTAGAAAGATGTCTTAGCTAGAGTTTCTATCACTTTGATGAAACACCATGACCAAAAACAAAATGGAGAAGAAAGGGTTTATTTGGCTTACACTTCTACATCCCTACTTATTATTGGAAAAAGTCAGGACAGGAATTCAAGTACAGCAGGAACCTGGTGGCAGGAGCTGCTGATACAGAGGCCATTGGGGGGGGGGCTGGTTGGTGCTGCTTACTGACCTGCAACTAGAGTTACAAATGGTTGTGAGCCACCATGTTGATGACAAGAACCAAACCTGGGTCCTCTATAAGAGCAACAGTGCTCTTAACTGCTGAGCCTTCTTTCAAGCCCAAAACTCTCAGAAAGCTGAAATAGGAGAGCTCTGCCCCTCATCAGAACTTAGAATGTTACAATGAGCAAGTTTTACTGTGATCCTTTTCTGTCTCCTGTGGCTTAAATTACTTACCATCTCTCAAATTCTGAATCTTCATCTTCCACATGCATGTTTAAAAATTGTAATTAAAATAAAAAATGATGGATGCCACTGGAAGAGCTATACAAATGAAGAATTATTAGAAATTAACTTGTTGTTTCATTCTCTGTACATACATAAAACTCTTCACAGAAGACAGCCAATTAAAATAATGAATTCACACAGCAATCGCATGACCAAGAAGCCAATAAATTAATTAAGGTTCATTCATTCTACCAGCTTCTCTCATGAGGAAAAAGTTGATGAAACAGTGTTGTAAAAGATTTTTGGATCTAATTTTATTTACCTTCTAAATACATTTTACATGTGTTTAGATAGATCATATGCTTACAGAAGATTTAATAACTTAGAAAATACAACAAAGTGACACTTAGGAAGGTATTTTAATAAAACTCCCTAATCAGACTTTTTGAACCTTATGACTATGATTTGGAATGCCAGCGATAGGTAGAATTTATTTTCCATCACCCACTTAGAATATTTGATTACTAATTTACATAGGCAAAGAATGTAATGGTGTGTAAGTCACCACTGAGAGGGAGAGCCTTTTCAGAATTGAAAGTGATGCCCTCGTTGCCTTCAGCCCCAGCATCCTAATGACTCAAATAATATTTCTGTCTGACAAGCCCCACACAGTGCTCATCTGCTGGGAAGTTGGAAATTGTCTGACACAAAGCCATGCAGGCCAATGATTCAGTCTTTTAGTATTTGATTGGAAAGTAAGTACTGCCTTTACTCTTGAACTTTGGTTTGGGTTTTTTTTTTGTGGGTTTTGTTGTTGTTCTTTTATTTTGTTTTGTTTTTCTTCTTTTTGTTTTTAGGATGTAATTAAAATGGCTAAGAGAGCTATTTTGATTTAAAACAATTCAAATAGCAGTGTCTCATTTAGAGTTTTTCAAAGTTGCAGTCTGTATTTAACGACAGAATCTTTTTTTATTTTATTTTATTTTATTTTTTATTTATTTTATTTTACAATACTATTCAGTTCTACATAACAGCCACAGATTCCCTTGTTTTCCCCCTTCCTGCTCCCTCCCTTCCCCCAGCCCACCCCCATTCCCACCACCTCCAGATCAAGACCACCCTTGAGGACTGAGATCAATCAACCTGATAGACTCAGTCCAGGCAGGTCCAGTGCCCTCCTCTCAGATTGAGCCAAGCATCCCTGTACAAGTCCCGGGTTTCAAACAGCTAACTCATGCAACGAGCCCAGGACCTGGTACCACTGCCTAGATGCCTCCCAAACAGATCAAGCCAATCAACTGTCTCACCTATTCAGAGGGCCTGATCCAGTTGGGGGCCCCTCAGCCTTTGGTTCATAGTTCATGTGTTTCCATTCGTTTGGCTATTTGTCCCTGTGCTTTATCCAACCTTGGTTTCAACAATTCTCGCTCATATAAACCCTCCTCTTTCTCGCTAATTAGACTCCTGGCGCTCCACCTGGGGCCTAGCCATGGATGTCTGCATCCAGATTCCTCAGTCCTTGGATGGGGTTTCTGGAACAACTATTTAACGACAGAATCTTAAAGTCACAGCACAAAGCAATTAAAAATGGCCACCCAGTTTGGTCTCATGGTGATTCCTGAGTCTTTCTCTCCTGATGGCCAGTGTACTTGTTTCTACCACATGCATTTTCATACTACAAAGTGGTGTGGGAGTTCAAGCCTGGTGTGTCCCCACCTCCAATGCCATGAAGTTGAGTTACTGCCTAATAAAGTCCATTTCCTAACAGTCTTGATCAGTCTCATGCAAACAAGTGTAACATCTGAATGAGATTTCTTTAACACTACTCTAATTCCATCTTTTATATGAACCAATAAATTGTGATAAATATTTGAATATTTGAACTTGTAAGACTTTCTACTAAGTTTTTCTATATGGTGATAGATGCTAACGTTAAAAATCTTAATTAACTAAGATCAATTAAAGAAAATAGTCCAGTCCCATCTCTTCCAAACTACATACTCACATACAATCTAGTAAAATTCCTAGGGATCTGTATCAACTGTTTGGAGCCACAAAATAGATAACCATAGCCTAGCTAGTTAACTTCTTTCTCTCTCTCCCTCTCTCCCTCTCCCCCCTCTCTCCCTCTCTCTATCTCTTTTTCTCATTTTTGTTTTATTTTGGTTTTTTTGAAACAGGGTTTCTCTGTGTAGCCTTGGTTGTCCTGGAACTAGCTCTGTGGACCAGGCTGGCCTCAGACTGACAGAGATCCACCTGCTTCTGCCTCCTGAGTGCTGGGATTAAGGACATGTGCCACCACTGCTCTGCTTAGCTGATCTCTCTTAATGTTGTTGAGATTAAGAATAGACGGATTTTCTTGCTTCCTATGGCCTCGTGATTTTATTTCTTTCTGCTGTCCCTTTTTTCCATAATCATTTTTAGAAGTCTCAGATTAGAACCAAATGTGGTACCTCGGACCTGTTATCTTAGCACTTGAGCAGCAGACACAGGAGGATCACACCTTCCAGACTAGCCTGGGCTATGCAGGGAGATACTGTCTCAAGGTAACAACAACAAGGAAATCTCTGAGATTCTCTGAGTTTTGCTCTATGAGCTGTCAGATCTTGTTACTACAACACTCTGTGTTTTAGGCAGCTGGGATAGAACAGCAGGCAAACTCCTCCAAGAACTGTGTGGATGGTTTCCTGTAAGCTAATTAAAGCTACCTTCCCCTCACATGACTTTCTCTATTGGAAACTTTCTTTTCTGGCCAGCTCCAGGTATTAATATCACCAAGAGAGCCAAGGTTTAGAATGTTAAATAAATTTTTATTGGGGAGTGCTAGCATATAAAGATAAATAGCAATGGAAAAAAATGGTTTTTAAGATTGCAAAATCTGGGTTTTCAGCATTTGATTTGTCAAAACATCTCCTACTCTCATATTTTCTCATTCCTCCACTGAGCTCAATTCCTCCTCTCACACTTTTAACTTCTAAAATGCAGCTTTTTATTAGGAATGTACTTTATTAAGTGTTACATAGTATGAGTTCCCATGAATTGGTGAGTACAGCAAAGGGTGTTAGTTATTTAAGTCAAGATGTTTCCCACATAATTGAATAAGTAAGCATTAGGGTACTTTTGTTCATTCATTTGATGGTTTTTAGCTTTGTGGGTTTTGTTTGTTTGTTTGGATGGATGGTTGGTTGGTTGGTTGGTTGGTTGGTTGGTTGGTTGGTTGGTTTTTTTGGCATGTGCCTGTGATGCATGCCTGTGTGTATATGGCAACTAGGACAAGTGAGCCACATAATTCTCATTCCTCTTGAGTTTGCTTGGGTCTCTAAAGGAGAACCTTGTTGCCCTTTTCTTATTCTATCTCAGTGGGAAGTCCCAGTTGTCTGACACTACCTGGAAAAAGAACGCTGTGCTTTTAAATTCGGGGCCATTCTGTTTTTAAAGCTTTGCATATTTCACAGTGTAGAAATCTCTTTTCTGTAACGCAAAGCAGGAGACAGAGAAACTGAGGCTCAACTGCTTCTCTCTTCCACAGCTACTGATAGGCACACATCACCTGTTTCTGGCCACTAACTGTTCAGTTTTCTGCCCAGCCTTACTGGGCTTCCTACAGCTCAGGGTGGCCTCATGACGCTAAAGAGCTGTCAAGCCTCCAAGAGGCCACAGATCTGCATGGCATGATGTCTCAGCTGGAGTTTAACTTCTATTACCAGCTTTTCTTGTGACCTTTGACAAGGCTCTTAACCTTTCTGAGAATCTCTTAACATTTCTCCAGTTCCAGGTTTTGGAAGGCGGGATAACAATAGACACGACCACTTGCCTTTCAAAGGTGGCATGAGGATTAATTATCAAATGTTTGTTAAGAGCTATAGAAATGCTAAGTATTATGATTATTCCTTACTCATATTAGCATTATAAAATGTCAGTGCGTTGTGTGGGGAGGAAGAGGAGGTTATAAGACCCTGGTGGAGTGAGTATTTTACAAGCTTTCCCTCATTGGTGAAATTACTACAGCCATTGTTTAGTTACCCTGATTAACAGCTTCCTTGTTACCAGGAGGTAGCAATTAGCTCATTTGAAATGACAAGGACAGCTATAATTTACAGTTCTGGATGGACCTATAGAATCAAGGAGACCTTGTAGGGCAATCTGCAAGTCGCTGACTTACAGGGGGCTCTGATTGCTCCTGAGGGCACAAAGTCTACATCTGACTGAGTTCAACCTGCTCTTTTATAGGACCAAGAGCAACAGATTCTAAAAAATAAAATGGGTTTGTTTCACTAACTGATTTTTTCCCATGCAAACAGTAAGCCTGACTTGAGGTTCTGGGTTCATTAGTCATTCATAAGTAACTCTCTCTCCCTTGAACTTACCATGTTGAGCTATAGATAGAAAGATTTAAACAAATAAACATATAAATAAACATACAAAGGCAAGGGGGCCTTTTAGTCAATAATCTCTTGTGGAGGCATACAAATATTTGACTCTGATGGCGCATATATTTTAGTGTTTGCTATCTGGGTACTTGAAAGTCTGAAATCTAGTTTGTATACATATTTTAATGCAAGGAAGTATTGGTTTAAAGAAAAATATTTTTATCATTTACACTTGGCTTACAGTAATGATTTTTTAATATATAGCCCTGAACCTGCATATGGTCTCTAGTGTTAATATGGTCTCCTACCACAGAATATTGTATTATTGGCATCTGAGGATAAGGAGTCTCCAGCTCTCGTAGATTGCTGGAGGTTGCTGATATGTTTCCTCCACTGGTATTCAGTATTTCACAGCCAAAGACACCAACATCTCTGTACTTTCTGATGAGTGTCTCTTATTACCCAGCTTTCATTAAAGGATCAAGATCAGATATTCTCACCAAGGTTTATACAGAGAAAGGAGGATGAGGAGCCTTACTGATCTGTTTCTTCATACTGGGTCAGTTCCTCCATCAACTTGGAGAAATTGAAACACATTAGTTAGCATTCATATTTCAGTTATTCACCAGAAAAAAATACTTGTATGGCCACTGAGAGATGAAGAACAGATGAAAAAAAAATCTGCAGAAATTAAATAATACCCTGCTGCCCACCTGTGTTCCATGATGCACATATTCTGACCCCAGTACTACATCACTAATTGACTTGGACCTGTATAAAGCACCAGAGAAAAGAAATAGCCATTGATTGGTAGATAAAGATAGGGGCTAAGCAATAGACATGCACATTAATAAAAGTCCACCATAAGTCAGATATGGAAACTTAAGGTGCCTTGGTCGGAAGAGCTCTTGTGCAGCTAACAAGTAACTATTTAGATGTCAAAGGTTTACTATGTTTGGATAAGTGATTCTTCTGTTCTTTTTCAGAAAAACAAATGAATCATGTTTGCCATTTTCTTCCTCTGCCAATTTCCAGACTGTTAGGAGAGAGCATTTTATATAGGTAAATATGATACACCAGTCAAGACAAAATTGTATCATCATTTCGAGCTCAATAGGTACAAAATGTGTCTCTCACTTGGCAATTCCCAAATTGCTATCAGGAAATGGATACAAATCAACTGGAAAGCTGATAGTTATTCATGCCTAAGAGAGATTTTCTTGTCAATAACTATGTATGAATTTTTCCCTGCTGATTTAAACAAAAGGAAGACATGGAAATGTTTTGGCAATTCATTTTTGTCTTCATGTATATCTCTATAGAGCAGAATTAATATTATAGGGTACCAATACATTTTGAACAGAGTCATACTCTCCGTAAAGCTATGACCTTTCCCCCAGTAATTAGCTCTAATTGAAATTAGATTCAGGGAAAGCATGGCTCCAATTAGACCTAAATCAAAACAAAACTCAAGGCTTCAAATTTCATATAGCAAAATTGGTGAGGAGAAAGTGGGGGTGGAAGAAGAGAGGATCTTCTCAAATTTAGTTCACCAGATTGAGACAGATGATAAAACCTGCTGAACTCTGGCCAAAATGTACATTTATTTCCATGTATCTTAATATTTCTTATGATTCATGTCGATTTTGTAGTTTTAGTTAACCAGTTTTCCATTGCTCTTGAAACAGTAAATCAAAAATCTTCACAGTTATGATGAAGGGAAAAATCCATTTTCTCTACAAGAAAATAAAGGTAAATCTTCAAGCCTCCCTTTGCAATAGCATTCCAAAACAAAAGTTGAGGTTATGGTGTTGTTGGAATGTCACATCCTAAGTAATTCTACATGTCTTCCTGACATGCAAAGAAGCTACTGTATTAGTCAGTCCTCTCTGACTATAATAAAAATCTGTGGCTGGGTACTTATGAAGAAAAGAACTTTATTCAAATCACAGTTTTAGACGCTGACAGTCCAAGACTGAGGAGCCTGGCTGCTTGGGTCTCTAGGGCAAGCCTAATAGTAAATGGCATCACACCATCACAAAGATGGGAACATATGCCATGAAGAATAATCACATGGTGAAATAGGAAGCTAGGGGAGAGAGGAGGGGTGTGACGGCATGAGCTTTAGCTTTATAAAGGGCTACTTGACTCTTGGTGACCGTGGAAATGTGTCGCATTTGGCACCTGGTGGTGATGTGACTGCTAGTGCTGAGTCACTGAAGGCAGGCTGGGGTAGCACCTGGAATGTGCGTGCTTCTCAGTTTACCAACACAGACTGCATCTGCTGTGGTCAGAAGGAACAACACCGGAAACAGCTAAGATGAGCACACCCTCTGCTACTGCTCACACGCAAGAACTTGCTTTCTTCAAGGACAGCTTTTCCGTCTGGTATAGTTGTGCGTGTCTCTCTGTCTCTGGGCATTTTAGAAATCATGAGGCCACAGCCTCACGAGGTCACATAGATGCTAAGTGTTCTTCCTCGGAACTTCAGTAAGTGACCAGCCAGCCACAGCCTCTGCACTTGTGAAACTTCACCCTTTGACATGATTCCAACGTCTTCTGCCTTTCACTCCATGGCCCACCAACCACTGTGGATGAAAACGCTCAAATATATGTGCCATTCTCCAGTACCTGCTTGGGTCACCCCATTGGAAGAGCCTGGGTGCCCTGCTTATTTCAGACAAAGCAGAGCTTCATTGTATTTAAGCCAATAAGGACTGGCCTAAGGAGAAACTTTCCGAGTTCTCTCTTTCTTTTTTTTTTTCTACTTGCATCTCCATTATTGTTTTAAACTTCAGTCTGTGCAGAGTGTGTATTAGGATTCTGCATCAAAAAGAACTGCTTCCTTCAAAGTTCATTAACAAACAACAGTCATCTTCCCCGGTGTGCAGCATCCCTTAGATCAAATCCTTTGGGGAAAGATGCTAAAGTCATATTTCAGCTTTAATATGCTGGAGCTCCATCTCTTCCTCTCTGGCCACTTGAGAGAAAGTTTTAAACAAATCCTTGGAATCCTGACCTAAAACATTGATTGCCAGGAACAAAGGGAGCCTAACAGTCAACTAAAAATAAAAAAAAAAATAAATAAATAAAAACCTGAGGAGTCAAGGAAGGAGGCTGCTTGTGGAAGCCTTTTGAGGGCGGGAACCATGCTTCCAAAGGCTTCAAGTTATTCATATTCACAAGAAGCCAGAGAGATTAGTTTTTTTGTTTTTGTTTTTGTTTTTGTTTTTGTTTTTTTCAGTTTCAAGGTGGGAAACAGAGGTTCAGAAAGCTTAAGCAACTTCCCAATAGTCATTTGGTTTGTAGAGTAAGGAGAAGGGACTAAAAGCAGGTTTCGCTGTCACTGAAGGACACCATAGCAGTGCCTCATTTCCAGTCCCCTTCAGCATGGCTCTTACCTGTTGTAGGAATTCGTTTCACCAATGGTTTTGGGGTACAAGCTGTAGGGCATGGCTTTTTGACTATATCCGCTTCAGGGGGAGGGAGGGGAGCCGTACTCTCTTGGGTGTTGGAGACCAGACAGTTGGTTCCCTTCACCCTTGGACAGAAAAGAGGACCATGAGGGTTCTTTACTTTGTTCTGTATCTGTGCATGTATTATCCCCATTTTATATCTTAATAAATTCTGGATATCCTTTAACAGACTCTCGTGGGTTCACATAACACTTATCCCCAGGCTGTCATTGAGTACAGGAAAAATTTAGGAAGCAAATTTAGTACAGCCTACATATTGAGTAGGTAGATGCTGCCTCACAGAGTGGCCAGAGAGAAAACACACCACGCTCCCCAAGAAAAGAAAGGGGTCGTTCAAAGGCTAAATAATGAAGATTGTCTAATGGCTGCAGGGGTGTGTGTGTGTGTGTGTCTGTGTCTGTGTCTGTGTCTGTGTGTTGAAATAGGAACGTTTATATCCACAAGGCAAGGAGAACTAAGACTTATTGAACTCTGCTTTGTCTTTTATGCTTTGCATGCTCTATACTGTTCAATCCTAACTATATTCACATTCCAAGAATACTGCCCTCATTTTTATAGATTGGCAAACTGAAGCCCAAAGGGAGTTCAACAATTAAAGCTGCCAGGTGCAAAATCAGAAAACCTACCCGTGGCTTGAGTGAGTAAAAGGCTTTTTATGCAATGGGCAGTCTAGGGTGTGAGAAGATGCCAGTGCAAAGGGTCACCACTGCCATGAGAAATATAGTCTCTGAGGACACCAGCTCCAACCCATACCCTGTCCTTTATGCTGTCTGCTGGAGGCCTGGGTTTTGTAAATGTGTTCTAAATGGGAAAACAAGAGCTTAGAAGAACAAGATAAACAGGAAGGATGCATACCAGCCAGGTCTGTCCTTTATTCTCACCAGTACGAAGTGCTTTCTGGAAAGCCTACGCCAAACCTACTCTTGTTGACCTCTAATCACACTACATAACCACCTATCTTTGTAAGGAAAACTAGTGACCTGGGCTTTTTAAACTCAAGTATACCCTGCAGCAGCTGGGAGTTAATATTTTCAAAGTTCTTAGCACAAGATTTGTCACAAAGTTCTACATATTTAATAAATGGAAGAATGCAGTCACGAAAGAATGGAGGAAACAGGGGCTGGATATTGGTAGGCAAATGGAATGATTTAACAGAGATAAAATGGTAACACTAAAGTTCTCTTCTGAGTTTTCTGCCTTTAAAGGTTTCTTCCTTATTACTATGTAATGCAACAAGCATGGTTTTAAATCTCAATGTGAGTGTCTGTGAATAGCATACAGTTGTGATGAGTTCAGTTTACCACATCAACATCACAAGAGAAGAATCCTGCTTTAAGAAAACAGACTTGCCAGCTTAAGCAGCCTCATTCCCTAGTGGTCTCTTTGCCTTTGATACATCTACTGGATAAAGACAAGGGTAGCGCTGGCCTTCCTAATGTATGCTCTTCCTTCAAGATGAAGAACTTCAGACTATTCTTGTAATTCTAACCATTAGCCTAGAGCCCATCCTAAAGAAATCTCACCAGCAAAATTTTCTGTGCCTAATGTTACCATTGATGTGCATTGCACAGCCATTTTGACAAAGCATCTTACTGTATATATAATTCTAGGTATGCAGAGCCACTGATAAAATGGAGGTGAGAGAAGTATCTGACTCCTCAGTACACAATGAGAAAGGAGCTCTATGTTGAAAGGATGCCTTTTGTTAGGTATTCACTAGCACTCCTGGGTTTGGGTCCTGTGGTTAGCAAGTGAACTTAGCAACTTGTGTCAACTATTGACAGTATATCCATGTGACAACCAGTGAGTGGCCTCCTTTATTTGACCTTAGAAGTCCTTAACTGCCAAATATCATCTTCCACATACAGACATATGAGGTCGACTGGGGTTTGTCCTAGATGTCAGAAAAGAGACTCAAAGATCAGCACTTATAAAAATTCATTACTGATGAATATTGAAATATTGCTGGAAATTAATCAGTATTTTTAAGCATCAAGAGATTAATGCCAGCTTGTTCTATGGGAGACAGAAATGGCCACTAGAGAAGAGCTATTAAAAGTGCTGATTGAGAGTTTTTAAATATATATGTATATGGATGTGAAAATGACTAACTTTGTGAAGGTCAGCCAGGAATACAAAGCAGATGGGAAACTGGATGTGAGACACTCACTGAGCAGTGCAGGAAGAAGGTTGTCCATGGCCCTCTCCACTGTCTGGCCACATGCAGAGTTCATATTGACTCTACCTGAAGTACCTCTTTACTAATCAAAGAAAAGCATTTGGCCTTTTACTTTAGAGTAGGTCCACTGTGAAACCAGTGGATATCTATGGACTAGGTCAAGACCTTAAGAACCAATCAAATAATGAAATCTCATGTGCTATCCAAGAAAGAAATTACTGTTTTCTTTTCATGCGAATTATGACTTGTTTAAACCCCAGTGACTGCTCCGTTTCTGCTCACAGAAGACAAATATTTGCTAATTAAGGATAAGAATAGATAAAAGCAGAAGGTCAATCTGCTATTCCTTGCAAGGGATTGTGTGAGGAGGCTGATATCTTCTGAAAGTTGTTTTACAAGACATTTAGAAATTCTTGCCTTGCCTTCTACACACTGTGACACTGTTACCACACTCCAGCCCGCCTTCTCTGGGAGACTGTTGTTATGAGCTCCAAGGTGAGAACAAAGGAATATTTCTGCCTTAGATACCCTTGAACTATTTCACCTGGAATCATGGGTTATCATCCTCTGTTCACCTTCCACAATCAGACTGCTTGTGAGTGAAGGTGGGTTCCCCTACTTACTTCTAGTTCAGTCTTGAACAAGGTTTTCAACCTGTATGTCCATTTCCTCATCTACAAAATGATGATATTGAAGGCATGTGTACCATGGACTTATGACTATATATAAAAGGTATCTTACATGTAAAATGTGTAGACTGACACCTGGATAATCACCAAAGGTTAATTATATAATAGGATCTCTTTCTTAAAACAAAACAAGGCAACATATCCTATTTTTAGTACTCTGTCCTTTCAAGTCATGAATGAACTACCTAACCATAAAAAGAAATATTCTTAAAGTCTCATATATATCTTAATGCAAAGCCAATTCACTGACACTCAATGGTCTCAGTGCCTAATAAATGGCTTACTTTCTATTTTTGTCTTTGGAAATAGAGTGATAGCATAGAAGAAAACACACAATGTGCACACACACACACACACACACACACACACACACACACACACACAGGCAGAGACACTGGAAAAGTGAGAATAGAATGAAGGACTTTGGAGAATGTCAGAGCCCTCTGCTCATAAGCCCCAGCAAATAAGTGTGTATGTATCAAGGGGTCGCTCATTTGCTTTAGTAAAACCTTCCTTTGAAAGGCATTAATTAAAACATTTCGAAGCCACAGCTGAGTCTACAGATTGAGGAGGAGCCAGATATTGGAGAAGGTCTTCCTTCCAGTGTGGTACTTATTGTGGTATAAATGGTCCAGCTGCTGCTTGGAATGTTATGACAAGGCTTCAAAGATACCATACCTTTATCTTACCCCATCCCATGAGGACAAGAAAAGGAGTCAAGATCTAAGACAGCTAGGCTGGCTGTAGTGGAATGTAGGGAAAGCCTTGGACCAAGAACACAGTGACAGGCTGGTCCAAAGACCAAATTATTGTGTCAACTGGCCAACATCTGTGAGCTGAATATTACTGTGTCAAATGCACCAATAACCTCTGATGAATAATTTTACTCCTAAAATTCTTTCCAGATAAAATGATCAGAATAGATGAGGCTCTCACTCCCAAACCTCTGTACTGTTCCCTTTCAGTCTTCTTCTAAGCTTCACTTAGTAAACTGTTGATTCTAGAGAAAAAAAGAAGAAAACAAAACTCATGGCTTTTAAACTGTATTGCTGGGTTGTCCTCCTTGTTGCATCTCTAAGCAAACAGTGCCACAACTTAACTAATAAGCACCCTTATCCATCTCTTCTCCCACACTTGCTGAATGAAACTACCATGCTCTTCTCCATTCTAATTCTTCTCCTATCTATGTCCACCTACTATCACCTACATTTGCACTATGGGAATGACTTCCTAAGCAGCCTCCCTGCCTTTTGACTTTGTTCCTAACTCATACAAGCTCCACAAAGTCTCCCAGGGTCTTCGCACAATGCATTCTCATTGTGTTGCTCACTGCTTAAGCCATTATAAGGACTTCCACTGTCTTTGGTGGTGGGTGGGGGCACTCATGAAAGTTTTCTGAGAGTCCTATCATAATCTGGACAATGCATCTTTTCAATCAATTTATAGTCTTCCCAGTCAATGAGTTGGGTGTATTAAATTACACTTGTAGTTTTTCAGACTTATACTCTCCCCGCACCCCCACACACACACATCATTGTATTCATTACTTAGATTTTTGGTTATTTATTTATTTATTTTTGAGAAAGCCTCTCACCGTATAGTTCAAGCTACCTCCAAACTCTCAATCATCCTTCCTCAGCCTCCCAAGTACTAGGAATCTACAAGTATGTACTCCCATACCTAACAGCTCATATTTTCCAAGTGGTAATAGGATCGTTTGCTTTTTCTGTTCCTTCTAAGTTTATTCCTTTCTAAATAATTTCAGCAATTGTGTTTGTTTAATTTTTTAATGTACAAAACAGGGTTTCATGCATAAGTCCTCAATAAAAAATAATGAATAGGATGTTCAACAACATTCGATTGCCCAAACAATGATAACTAATCAAAATACCTAGAAAAATCAATAAATAAGGTTTTGTCACATTTATATAGCGTATAACGTAGTATTTCCTTTTCAATATTAGAAAGTTTTGAATTTTATATAGATTAAGAGCATGGAATGATAGAATACTGAGTGAAAATAACAAGTCTAAGCTATATTAGCAATATAATCTCAAACTTTTATATAAATAAATGCATAGAAGACAGAGATACTAAATGGGAAAAGTACACAAATATGTTAACAATATTTATGTGTGCAATTTTTATTTTCATATTGCATTTTGAAGTGCATTCCTGGTTTCCTAAGATGAATCAAGTAAAGTAATAAAAGCAGAAGAGTTAACGAGTGACAATGAAGTCTGACTTCATCTTGACCAGCCACTATAAACCAAGAAATGAGTAACAAAGAGAAGATACAGCATATCATGCCTGCACTCTCAGGCCGGAACTCATGTCTGAAGCTAGTGGGCAGCAACCCTATTTAGACACCAGAATCCATGGAAAGACTGAAAATCAGTGAATCAAGAGACAGTCCAGAAACTATGATTTAATGAATAATCAGGATCAGGAGCCTGTTCACATCCCCAGAATAGCTTCTAGGATCACGCCCTCCACTAACAACCCTCCCATGCACTTGATTGAGCAGGCCAGTAAAGCTAAAGAGCTAACACTAAATGAAAGGAACCTCAGAACTTAAGTAAACTTACTTTACAAAGATTTAACACATATAATAAGAACTAGGATAATTACAATATTGGGATATAAATGGGAATATATCTAAAATTTTTCAATAAAACTTATATAGGACCACACTAGCTAGAAGAAATTAGTAACACCCCCACACACACATATACAAGCTTATTTTTCTCAAAATACTCACAAGACATAATGATCAGTTTAAATAACAGAAGCCATCAGCTTTGTGCTTTAAAACAATGGGCGAAGAAAACGTGAAATGGGGAAAGTCATTTTTGTCACTGTTCTTGGAGAAAGCGAAATTTCCAGCACTCTTGAGTAGTTCGCAAAGTGGCATCAACTAACAAATGTTCCCTTTAAAGAGAACAATTACCTAGTTCAATTAGAGAGTGCTTTCTTATGGGGGCTGCAATTAAAAACAGAGGGGCAAAGAAACTGGCCTCAGCCACTCGCCATCACTCTAGGGTTTGTTGACCAACTTTACACTCCATTTATGTCTCCCTAAATCACCCGTGGAATTAAAAGTGTGGGGCTGACATGAATATGGCCGACTCTGCAAATGAAAGACCGGGAGCAAGGAAAACCTTATGCAGAAGCATGAGGCTATCATGCAAAAATTCCTCCCAATTATTATCTCTGCTTGCCCACAAATGGTGAGATTACTCTCGGTGGATGTCATGGAATTGAGGCTTTGAAACGGAGATGCCAAGCTGTAAATTACATTTCTGAATCAATTATGCCGCTATCAGAAAGGCTATAAATAACATGCAGAATTACCAGATGTGTAATTTTTTGTTACACTTGAACATTTGGCATTTAGAATGGCTGAGTGAGGGACTTGGGTTAATCTGCGAATTTCACGGATTCATCTGACAAGACGACAGAAAAAACGTGGGTGACAATTATGATGACCTTGCCTCAAGGAGACTTGTCAGAACAAAATCGACTCAGAAATTTGCCGGTGTTTCCTCTTAAAAGGAACTTGGGTGGGAAACGATGGCTGGAGCCTCTGGTTCCACCTGCTGAACCCTCCAGTATGTGTGGATAAAGGGCACGTTTGGTTTCAGACGGGTGAATGGGGCAAAGCAGAATTCAGTGGTGAGCCTTTTCCTTTGACATTTTAACATTGATTTTGTTTTGTCGCCTTCCTGCAAAGCCTAAGTGAGACACTGTTGAAGGGTTGATTGTAACCAGTATTAGCAGCCAACCTTAAACATCTGACAGTAAATACAAGAAAAGACCGAGAGCTTTTCAAGCAGCCTCAGGCAGCGACCGTCCTGTGAAAGCCACTTATTCCAGGGTCTGTTATGTTGTAGAACTTCCCCTTGTGGCAAGATAAGTGTTTATTTCTCTTATTTGTAGGTGAGCATTTGTGTTATTAAATTTAGAAGATGTTAGTATTAGGACTAAGGGAGATAAATGAGTCTCTATTTAGGAAAAGAGAATATCCATGCTTTCTTGAGAATTACTGGATATGCAGAGGAGCTAAGGGAAGTGTGGCGCCCTCTACAGAAGAAGGTAAATACTGCACAACCATAGACAGTCTTTCTGGTTGTGCCTTAAGCTCGCTACCACTTTTAAAATGTGTCAATTTTCCCACTAGCACAACATAATAAAATAATCAAGGCATTCGAAATCAAGTGACATCAGACAGAGAAAACTGATCAAAGACCACAGTGTTGAGAAGCAATGGTGGATATTCCAGCCAGGTTCAGTTTTCTTATCTGTAAAGTGAATATGACTGTTTCTAATTTCTAGTGTTCTTTTGAAAATTAAATTGAACAGTGCTTGCAAAGTATTTAGTGTAATTCCCAAGCTATGATTGGTACTATAAAACATTTCTCAGTATTATTTAGGGTTTAAGTATGTGATAGATATACAGAGATATAGATATGTAATTGCCATAATAATAATTTCATACAGTAAATAAATATATAGTAATAAAAATACACCTTTCAAGAGCTGGAGAGATGGCTCAGTGGCTAAGAGCACTTGGTGCTCATGTGGAAGATGCAGTTTCAGTTCTCACATGATGGCTCACAATCATCTATAACTCCAGTTCCAAGGGATTCGAAGGCCTCTTCTGGCCCCTACAGACACTGCACATACTAGGTGCATATACCATGTAAGCAAAGCACTCATACACATATGATAGAAATAAATATTTGTAAAATTTAAGGTTATGCATCATAAGAAATATGCCTCTCTCCACATTCCTTATCTTGGATCTCCTTTCCCCAAGTCATAGTATAGCTATTAAGAGCCTAGGCTCTGAGTTACTTAGCTGTGGTTTGCATCCCAATTCATTTACTCATAACTGCATGAACTTCAGCAAACCATACAACTTCTGTTCCCTCATCTGCATGAGTGTGATAGTAACCACATCATAGGGGTGACACTCTCCTCACCTAACAAGTATTTGCTGTCAGGAGTAATTGAGATAAGACAAGTAAAGACTTGCAACACCACCTACCAGGAAACATTACAAAAGAAATCCTTTTCAATTATGAATACTTTAAAAAAAAAAACTTTGAATCCATATTTTGTATCTACTTGACTAGACCCTTTAGGTACCAGACAACTATCTAGGTGTTACTGTTGGGATGAAAACCTGAATAGAACAAAGAGACTGACGAATAGCTGGGCTAGAACAGTTAAAGCAGGACTTTGGTGTTCTTCTACCCTTGGAGTACCACACATCACTGGTTCTTTGAGGTCTCCAGATACTGACAATGGTCCTTGGCATTTCTCTACCTCCATCATACTATAGTATGAAGCAAATTCTTATAATGCAGAAAGGTGATCAAATAAGTAGACAGAGAGATGATAGGTAGGTAGGCAGATAGATAGATAGATAGATAGATAGATAGATAGATAGATAGATAGATAGAGTCTTAGTTTGGGTTTTTATTACTGTGAAAAGACACCATGACCACAGCAACTCTTCTAAATGAAACATTTAATTGGCTCACATACCATTTCAGAAGTTCAGTCCATTATCATCATGACTGGGAGCATGGCAGCATGCAGGCAGATGTAGTGCTGGAACTGAGAGTGCTGTATCTTGCAGGCAACAGGAAATCGACTGACTGTCACACTGAGGGAAGCTTGGGCAAAAGAGACCTCAAAGCCCACCCCCACAGTGACACACTTCCTCCAATAAAGTTACACGTCCTACCACCATAGATAGATAGATAGATAGATAGATAGATAGATAGATAGATAGATAGATAAATAGGTAGGTAGATAGATAGATAGATAGATAGATAGATAGATAGATAGATAGTAGTAGATAAATAGATAGATAGATAGATAGATAGATAGATAGATAGATAGATAGATAGATAGACAGGCAGGCAGACAGATAGATAATCAGAGAAACAAATAAATAGGTAGATAATCTCAATCTATCTGTGTAGAATCTATGTATCTATGATTCTGTATAGTGGTCCTATCTCTCTAAAGAACTGTGAAAGGCGCATCCCATTTATAACTTCAAACTTCCTTTTGTATTTGTAGTAGTCACTTTTTTCATTGCTGTGACAAAACTTTTGACAATGAGCAATTTAAGTATGGATAGGTTTCTTATGCCTTGCAGTTCCAAAGGATACATTCCATGAAAGTGTGAGCACTTGATGGCAAGAGCATGCGACCAAATGCTCACAATCTGGAAGTAGAGAATGAACAGGAAGCAGAACCCAGCAGTCAGTCACACATAAAGAGAAGACTTGAAAGCAAGAGGGGACTTGGAAAGAAAGGTTTCACCAGGATAGGGGTATACACAGGATAGGAAATGAAAACAATTAAAATTCATTAAATACACACATTAAACTCTCAAAAAATTCCTCAAGGCCCACTCCCAGTGACTCACTTCACCAGTAAGAGCATATCTCTTAAAGCTTCCACAACCTTCTCACACAGTGCCACCAGCTGGGGACCAAAGCATTCAAACACAGGAGCCTATGGGAAACATTTCACATTGACGTGATGACAGGGCATAAAGTCTATGATGTGAGAAAAATAATTACTCCTCCTAGTTACAGAAGAGTCATGGAATAAAACCCAGCCTGCCAACTGAAGCTAGAATAACAGTAACAGATTTCAAACCTAACTTGCTTTTCAAAGAAGAATGGAAATTAGGTATCAAAATGAGATATTCTGAAGTAAGGGCTGCATTGAACAGCTGTAGCAAATCCTCCACAAATGCAAGCCAGAGAAGAGGGAGAAACACCATCACAACCATGTTTGGATGGTTTCATAGAGATATGCTCGTCAAAATCTTGAACCTCAGCCTGTGAGAAGTGGGAACCCAGAACCTTCACCTTTCTTTTATCTTGATTTCCAAGTTTTAGAAAATTAACTCCTGTGTATTTTCAGGAAGCCCCAGATAAACTCCTGCTTGTGAAGCCAAAATCATCATTTATTTGTTCTCATGCACAGAAGTATTAGAGTTCAATGGATGTTACCTCAACAAGTACAGAATGACCCCTGGGTTTAGCCTTGCAGCCTCTGAAAGAATAATCATCTGAATGTTTTTTAAAGAAAACAATACTGAAGGAGAAGTTGTCACCATTAAAACTTGTTATGGCACTTGCTGTCATAACAAATACATGAAGATATGTCATACTGAGCGTTAAACAAAGTTTTTAACTAAATTCTCGAGATCCTGTAATACTGAAGTGAGCAACTTGTGTATGGTTGCCCTCAGAATAAAGCATGTTTTTGCAATTTAGAGTAATAACAGGAAGACTTGTGTCAAGTTTCTGCATTGAAATACAACTGTCATCTCACATCACATTTTATTGGTCATTTGCACACTGAACACTCTTATTTGCTCAAAACGCAATGTTTTGCTCCTGTCTAAATGACAGCTTTGGGAAGACAGAGGAGAAAAAAATTAAAATCTTAGAATTTACTCTTTAAAGCAGACAGTCATCAGAATCGAGTCATACAAAGAAAATTGATGGGGTCAAATCTTCTCCTATTCCAACAATGATGTGTGAGCAAATAAAAAGGGAAATGACAGGGTTCTACAAATAAAACAGATGATACACGTTCAGTCAGTACAAATAGCTGAAATCTGAAGCCAGGGTAGGATGTTACCAAAAAATGAATTTGTTTATAATTCAGTATCAGTTGGATGTGGATCAGATAGCTATGAAGACAAAAAACAATTATTTTCACAATTTGAATATATTTAAAGATGTGGCCCATGTGTTATGAGCAGCAGAGACTGGTTTTACATTTCTGAGCTAGTCTTTGGGGATTTTTTTTTCTTTCAAAAGATAAAGGTATTTCTTCTGTGTTTGTTTGGGGGTTTTGCCTCTTCCTTTTTCCTTCCTTCCTTTCTATGTAACCATAAAATAAGAAATTAAAATTTCACTGTAAGACTTGCACACATGCATTTTTTTCAAGTTATTCAAACATTACTTTAAAAGGCAATTTTATTAGTAATGCTATGAAAGAGTTGGTGCTTGTAGATAGTTAAGTGTATAGATTTGCCCAATCAAAACCAATGGCACAGAGCTTTAGGGAATGTTCTGAACTATTGACATTTATAAGAATATTAATCCTGTCTATTCTCACTTATATGACATAGTATCACATGTTTAGTATTCTATCCAGTAAGTTTTCTAAGGTATAGCTAAATCATGAAGCTAATCCACATTCTGGTTGGCTTGTCTATTCTGATAAGCCCATATTATGTCTTTCACATTTAAAGAATAATTATAATTAGGCTAATAAGTCAGCAAGGATTTTTTAAATAATTTACATTACAAGGTATTTACCAATGCCATGCAGTGAGCTGTTTAATATGCATTTTTTATTGATCACATTTTCTCCCAGAAAATATTTTGTGAGATGTATAAGCTTTTAAAACAAGCTCTGGATTCCTCTGGTACCCTTTCCCATCCCTACATATTCTGACCTGAACTAGATAGGCTCTAGGGGATTTCACATGATAACCTGCTGGCAGACTGGGAATTTCAAAGAGAGAGGGAAAAAACAAAGCATACCCATAGAATACTCCCTCGTCGCCAAGGGCCTCAAGGAATATTGTCAGCCACCTGTATCATGCATTTATGGTCTATTTTTGAGCTGTCCTTTTTTTTTAACCTTTGGTGTCTTACTCACGCTTAAATGGCAAGAGCTGAAATATATGATTTGGCTATAGTAGAACGTAGAGTATAAATTGTTTAGGTGAGAGATGACCTCCAGGCAGAGTTAGTATGTGGTTTGACCTAAACCTCCACTGGTAATAATGTATTTTCTTCCCTTCACTATACTAGATATTTGCAAGGAACAATTTATAGGAGACTATATTTCTACAAGTTCCTGCCACCATATCTCTAATTCTCTCTGTGTGGAAACAGAATTCCCAGAGTTTTCTTCCATATTTTGTTTTCTAACAAAACAGAGAAGCCTTCAAGGCTCTCCTTTATCTTCTTAGCATCTTGTTTTGATAATGACATTGTATTTCATAAGGCCCCTTACCTTCCTGCAAGATGAATGATTCAAACAATTGACAGGGCACACCCTCGCAGGATCATATTAACAGCACACAAGCCTCCTCGCCCCCTATTCGTGTGGCTAAATTAGCCACACAAATTGGTTCTCAGGGCATTCGGAAACACCTACTCACAATTTCACAGGTTTCACACCCAATATTGGCGTAACTAAGGCAGACAATCTCCTACTGAAATGATTTGTGCAAATAGAATGCCATGTCTGAAAATAATTTAGGTAGAAAATGGATTCCAGTCAACAAACACATGAAACTAAAATAAGCAGTGACCAATTGATAATTTTACTCAGCAGCTGCTAGAAAATTATGGATGTGTGTGTGTGTGTGTGTGTGTGTGTGTGTGTGTGTCATTATTCCCTAACAAGCACCTTCTCCAGAGCTTAAATACAAGATTTGACAAGATATACAAACACAAGGAATTTCTTGTTCTCTATTCCATCTCTTTAAATATTTGTCTAATTTTTCCTTTCTTCATTAGTTTTGGCAAAATATAATGAGATAGCCTCTTTTAGGCCAAAGAAGCTTGAGCTCAATTCCACTTATTAAATGTTTGATCCTGAGTAACTCTACATTTCAATTTTCTTCACATACACAATGCAAATGATGCTTTCATACAAGTTTCAAGACAATATTTTCCTAATGCATTATCAATATTTTCAGTATATTCCAGTCATATGTTGGAGAACCAATAAACGACTAAATTTCCATTTTTTTTTCTATGTAACTTGACATTGATATTTTACTAGCAGAGTACTTTGGAGGTTTAGTGTGACTAAATAGACAGTTAATTGTTTCCTGAAGGTGCTGGTCAAGTTCTGGGTTCATCCTGCATGTAAGTGAGCATCCCCATTTAAGGGATGAATGTTTAATAACTAATACCTACAATAACCATCAATATTGTTAGCTTCTATATTGCTCTTATAGTTCTTATATATAAGGCAGTGTGCAAGACAAGAAAAAAATCCTGGCAGAAATATTTAGGGAATGCTTTCTATCTTTAAATGATAGAGTATAATAATATATTGTACTCAAATAATTTAGTTTTGTTATTTTCAGATACAATTCACACTAAAATTTGAACCTTGACTTGGCTGCTCTTTGGGCGTGTTGGCACTGGGTTCCTTGTAGCTAGAGTTTTCCTGCTTGGCCCACAGTCAGGACAAATCTCTGTCACCTGCCAGCCCCACAGTTGCTCAGACCCAACCAAGTAAACACAGAGACTTATATTGCTTATAAACTGTATGGCCGTGGCAGGCTTCTTGCTAACTGTTCTTATAGCTTAAATTAATCCATTTCCATACATCTATATCTTGCCATGTGGCTCGTGGCTTACTGGCATCTTCACATGCTGTTTGTCATGGTGGCGGCTGGCAGTCTCCTTCTGCCTTCCTGTTCTTTCTTTTCTCCTCTCTGTTAGTCCCGCCAATCAGTGTTTTATTTATTGACGAATCAGAGCAATTTGACATACAGACCATCCCACAGCAGTTCCTCATGGCTACTGCCCATCTCTGGAAAACACATCACTGTTTTAAGCCTTGCTGGTATAAATCACCCTAATCTGAGTTCTGAGTGTGTGTTCCCTGTTCAGTAAGAAACAAGACAGTGTGAAAGAATCAACTAAACAGTCATGATTTTTAAGACAAAGCTTGTGTTTTGTTCATTATTTATCATCAGAAGGTTATAGATACTTTAATAAATTTTAATTACCTGAACAAAAATCTGATTTGTTCCCAACTCCCCACTAGAAGAAATGGACCTTATGATTTCTTAAGCAACTCTCCCAAACACATTAATAGTGAACTAAATTTTTTTGGTTTATTTGTTTTTGAAACAAGATCTCTCTATGTAGCCCTGGCTGGTCTGGAATTCTCTATGTAAATTAGGAAAGCTTGGAACTCACAGAGATCATCCTGCTTCTTCCTCCTAAGTACTAGGATTTAAGCCCTGTGCCATCACTCTGGACATTGATCGTGAGCTACTAAAAGCACTTTACACAGAAAAAACAGAAGGTTTAGAAATGCTTATTGATTAGCTGACATCCTGAAAGATTAGGTTCGTATTTATTTTAGATCTATACAATCCAAATTTCCTGTACTATCTATTTTAGCACTGTCTCTCACTGTATGAGGTTGAATTAATCACAAGTAGGAAAATTTATTGTCAATGCCTTAGTAAACTGCTTTATCATTGCCTGCTCAGAGAGTAATGATGATGAACTGAGTGTCCCCACTTAGGAGATGGAGCATTTATAATAACTAACATCCATAGCCATCATTATCATAAGTATTTTCAACTTCTAAATGGTTCCTATAATTTAAAAAGACCTTATACAGTTGACTTAGAAAAAGTCAGCGATTTGACCAGCATCACGTGACTAAAGAGATAGGGGCAAGAGCCTCTGATACCAAATCTCTCCTGGAATGACACCTAAAACACCAGAAAAGACAGAAAATCTGGCTGCATGTATTTGAGTTATCTTAATTCCGTCCTCCAAACTGCCCTCTTCTGTTCACTGTTCCTCTGACTACAGGAGCAGGAAAAAGTCAACCATTTCTTTCACTCCAAGGGTCATAATGAACAAGTCTGGAAACAGTAGTGGACACTGATA
Source organism: Peromyscus leucopus (assembly GCF_004664715.2). NCBI lineage: Eukaryota > Metazoa > Chordata > Mammalia > Rodentia > Cricetidae > Peromyscus > Peromyscus leucopus. The sequence goes on along the minus strand of NC_051067.1, from coordinate 98,029,620 downwards.
AGATCCCCTTCAGCATTAGAGTCTACATAATCCTCACCAGCAAGTGCATCTTATAATCATTTGTGTTTGTGTGTGTTTGTGTGTGTGTGTGCGTGTGCGTGCGCGCGATATTTATGTGTGTGTGGTGTGATGTATGTATATGTGGTCTGTATGTATGGGGGTGGTATGGTGTGCTGTGGGACGGTCTATATGTCAAATTGCTCTGATTGGTCAATAAATAAAACACTGGTTGGCCAGTGGCCAGGCAGGAAGTAGGTGGGACAAGGAGAGAGGAGAATTCTGGGAAGCAGAAGGCTGATGCGGAAAGACACTGCAGCCGCCGCCATGACCAGCAGCATGTGAAGATGCTGGTAAGCCACCAGCCACATGGCAAGGTATAGATTTATGGAAATGGACTAATTTAAGCTATAAGCACAGTTAGCAAGAAGCCTGCCACGGCCATACAGTTTGTAAGCAATATAAGTCTCTGTGTTTACTTGGTTGGGTCTGAGCGGCTGTGGGACTGGCAGGTGACAAAGATTTGTCCTGACTGTGGGCAAGGCAGGAAAACTCTAGCTACAATGGTGTGTGTGTATGTGTGAGAGAGAGAGAGTAGAGGGGTGCATGCATAACCATGTGGGTGCATGTGAGGTCTACCTCAAGTGTTGCTTCTTGGGCATCACTCACCTTATTTTTTGAGACAGGTTCTCCCACTGGACTAGAATTTGCCAAAGAGTCTAGACTGGCTGGCCAGTGAGCCCTGGGGATCCACCTATTTCCAACTCTCCATCACTAAAATTAAAATTCCAACATCACACTTGGCTTTTTTTTTTTAATGTGGACTCAGGAGACCAAATTCAGGTCCTCATGCTTATGTGGCATGGACTTTACTGGCCAAGACATCCAGACCCAATTTTCTGCCTTTTGACATCAATAAATTTTCAATGGAAATATAAGATACTGGTGCTGGAAAATGTCTGTAAAACATATTTCATCTAAACCATTTCAGATGAAAAATCTAATAGAATCATACTAACTTTCTCAACAGAAAGCCAGGCTCAATGGATCCGAGATTAAAGAGTGGAAAGTTTCTTTCCTTCTTAAAGGCCTTTGTTTGCTTGCTTGCTTTTTGTTTTTTGTTTTCATTTTCACTTTGAGAGGTTTGAGTTCAAGGTCCCATGCTTGCTAGGTAAAATCTGTATCTCTGAACTACACTCCTCACTCCCCTACTTACCTTCACTCTAATAATTAGTTGAGTGCCTGTTAAATCAATTCGGAATATTAATTATTATTATTCTATGTATCTGTGTGTGCATTCAAGTTGTTTCCTTAACATTGAATATGCACAGTGATCCTACAAGAATATTTACTATCTATTGAACAACAAATTTGCAAACACACACACACACACACACACACACACACACACACACACACACACACACGAGTGTCATGATAACGACATTTTCAAGAGAGAATACTGCAGTTGAATCAAATCATCTTGTTGGTATCGTCTATTTCTTAGTCTATAGCTTGTTTCTTCCCTCTAAATTGATTCTTATAGCCTTGTCAATTTCATATCTCCTAGGAGACCACAATGGATAACATTATACACATAGCACAGACCTTAGGGACCCGCTTCTTTGCCAGGACTCTGACACTTTCCTTCCATTAACCCTGACTGAGTACTAAAGATGGAACAGTTTGGCTTACAATTCCCTAAACACCACTTGTGTTCAGCTTGCCTCAAGTAGGACTATACATCAGAATTACATTTTTCCTGCCTTGGAGCCCTCTATTCTAGTTAGTTCCAGAAGATTCAGGTTTTAAGAATCAGACTTTCTTCTTAAAAGCTGCCATTTAAAATACTCAGGAAGGTAGGTCGATTTGTTTGTTTATTCTGTATCTACTCAGACTAAGCATGATATGTAAGAAGAAGCTAATATAAAAATCTTGTTGAAAAATCATACAGTTGGTGAATAGAGAACTTTTGCTTAGGAAAACACTGATTCCTTATGCCACCAGCCTTTACAACTGACACCGATCACTGCTATCCATTTTGTGTTTAGTAAATAATTTAGTAGAGATTATTTAAAAGTTTAGCCAAAATAGTCTTTTCTCCTTCTCAAAATAACAAATCCATATTATTAAAAGCATCTAGATATAAACTTTAGAGACATCAGAAACATACCATATTGGCCAGACACTAGCAAATATTTTTAAAGAGCTAGTGGACCTAGTGCAATGGTACATGCCTAAAATACCCGTCACTCAAGAGACTGAGGCAAGGAGATCCTAAATTTGAGGCCAACCTAAGCTACATAATGAGTACCAGGCCAACCTAGTCCACACAATGAGTACCAGGCCAACTTAGGCTACGTAGCAATACTTCGCCTTGATGGAAAAAATAGAAATAGGATGGTGATGTAACAAAACCACAAAATGAATTAAATAAAAACAAAATAAAACATAGTCACCTAAATCAGTCTTCATAGACTGACTGTGCACACTTGGATCACTTGTTGCCACAAAGGATGAGATTTGGTCAGGTTGTCATCCTTGGCATTTTTAATCACAACTGAGAAAGAATGTCATAAGCCCATTATCCAGAGAATGAAAGACCTTGGAATACTAAGTCCTAAATAGAATATCTCCATGGAAGAGGAGGCAGAAAGAGTTTAAGAGCCAGAGGGAATAGAGGGCAGCAGAATAACAAAGGCCCTCTGTCTTCAGCATGCTCAGAGCTCCTATGAACTCATAGAGACTGAAGCAGCATGCACAGAGCCTGTACGGGTCTGCACCAGGTCCTCTGCATAGATATTATGGCTTTCAGTTTAGTGTTTTTACAGGAATCCTGAGTGTGTGAACAAGTGTTAGCTTTATCTTATTATATTTTATTTTAATATTATCTCTTAGAAGCCTGTTCATTTTCTTATGAGAGACAGAAAGGGGGTGGTTTCACATGGGAGGGAGATGGGAGAAGAAGAGGGAGGGGAAACTGTAATCAGGACATAATATGTGAGAAAAAATTATTCTTAATAAAAGGGAAAATTAAAACACACACAAAACTGTTCTAGGTCCTATCCACATGTAATAAATCACTTAGATCCCAAAATGAAATGTTCTGCCTTACCTTATAAAAATAACTCATTTCTGAGAGGATGAAAAACAAGCATATTGATAGTATTTCTAATTCTTTTTGTTTGGTTGTTTGGTTGGTTGGTTGTTGGTTGGTTGGTTGGTTGGTTGGTTGGCTTTTTTATTTGTTTGCTTTTTGTTTTTCTTTTTTCTTTTCCATAATTATTTTATTCTTTGGGAATTTCACATTATACACACCATTCCTATTCATTCCCAGTCCTTCCAGGTGCAAAATGGGGATGAGTACCGTGGCCAGTTTTATGATCTGTGAGTTGCTCAATTATAAATAAAAGGGCTCGCAGAAGTGAAGGAGTAAAGGGGCAAGACAGAGAGACCCCTCCTCATGGTCAGTGCCTACTGCACACATATAGTTATTCTTCTGGTGAAGAAACCACCCTGAAAAATGAAACTGTCGCCATTTATAGTAAAAATGATTGCCACTTCCAACCTGGAAACCACCCCTACCTGTCCCTCTCCTGTTCTCCATTCCAGCTCTCCTTCTGCAGCTCCCCTCCCCAGCCAACACTTCCAAATCCTTTCCCCAGTACTTATTATGCAGGAGGAAAGCTGAATGATGAAAAGTTATTCAAACAGCATACCATAAGCTAACTATTTCAAGCGTATCTATTGACTGAAGAGATTTGCATTATGAACTAAGTCTGTGCAAAAAGACAATGGTAAATAGCAGTGAAAACAAAGAAATAGATGATTTAAATAAAGGAAAGCTGCTAACACCAATGTGTATCCATTTCTCTTCAGCTGAAATTTACCCTAGAGGAACTAATATGAAAATATTACTTTCATTGTTTAAAGGAAATCCGGTAAAATGGAATGCTAATTCTGTATGTCCAATAGTCAAACAGGTGAGCTAGAGATGTGCTCAGCTGCAATATATCTGGTCTCTGCTTTACCCTCTGTAAAGTTCTAGAGATGTAAAGATAAACAAGATGCAGTCATTGCTCTGAAGGCTGTAATGATGTATTTGGGGGGAAGGACACAACTTCATGATTGTAGTAAAAATCCACAATATGCAAAGGATGGGCATACATATTATTATGGGGGTGGAAGGGAAAGATGTCCTCCTGTGTGGACTCAATATTTGGGGCATGAAGAGGAAATTTTGTTATGGAAGCTTCAGCAAAGAGATGACATTCAAGCCAGAATGTCGGTGAGTAGAAGTGGTGATCAAGACTACAGATAATATGAGAGACCTCTCAAGAAAAAGCTCGCAAACACAAGTTAATAGGAACGTAGTGTGGCATTCACAAGTGGAGGAATAGAATCTAATGTTAAAGGTGAGCTTTTGTGGCACAGAAGTAGGAGTTCAAGTGGGATTTTTTTTTTTTTTTTTTTTTTTTTTTTTTTTTTTTTTTTTTGCTTTTTCAAGACAGGGTTTCTCTGTGTAGTTTTGTGCCTTTCCTGGAACTCGCTTTGTAGACCAGGCTGGCCTTGAACTCACAAAGATCCACCTGCCTCTGTCTCCCGAGTGCGGGGTTTAAAGGTGTGTGCCACCACTGCCCGGCGGGAAATTTTTAAGGGAGTGGGTTTCTAAGGGACCTGCTTGCCACACTGAGAAACTGTACCTCATCAGTTAACTGAGAAGAGATGCTTCACATTATCGGCTTTGCTTTTCAAGAATGGAAAAGTGAAGGCAAGCTGAGACAAAGGGGTTTTTTGTTTTGTTTTGTTTTGTTTTTTAAGAGAGAACTAGGAAGAAAACATTTAAGCAATTCAAGGTGTGAGATGCTGCAACCCAAATTGGGATTTAGGTTGACTGAACTAGCTTTGACAATTTACTCAGAAAAAAAAAAAAAAAAAAAAAAGAGCAGTTAATAACAATACAGGGAAATCCTCTGAAAAACAGAAGTGTAAAAATTGTCAGAGGAACAGGCGTCTTGCCTTTCAGGACCTAAACAGCCCCACTCTCTTCTCTCACCCTTGACTATTGCTTTGTAGATAGTAGACATCGGATGCCTTCCGGTGAAAGAAAGCGTAAATGAAGAAATAAAGCTTCATTGCATACCTATTTTAATTCGGTTCCCTGGGAACTAGACTTTGAGGCAGAGTCAAGTGCAGGTGGTGCTCTGGGAAGCAGTGTCAAGAAGGACACTTGTACAGTAGTAAGAGAAGCAAGACTGGAAGTAAAGTAAAGGAGAATCCTTAGCCAACTACTGGGTGAGTTCTTCATGATTCCTAAGTTACCATAAATTTCTGTTCATCTGTCAGGTAGTCACAGATAAGCTCCCATTCAGCCATAGAAAATTCCCAGAGGGACACACAGAGCCAAGCTGTTACCAGTTAGCAGTCCCCAATGTTGGAGAAATAAATGGCTTATAAGGGAAGAGCAGGCACACTGCAGCAGCATCTAGTTCAGTGGTTCTCAACCTGTGGGTCGAGACCCCTTTGCGATTGACCTGCCCTTTCACAGGGGTCCCTTATCAGATATCCTGCATATCAGATATTTACATTACGACTCATAACAGTAGCAAAAATGCAGTTATGAAGTAGCAACAAAAATAATTTCATGTTTGGAAGGGGGGTCACCACAACATGAAGAAGTGTATTAAAGGGTCACAGCTTTAGGAAGGTTGAGAACCGCTGGTCTTGAGCTTCCCAAAGCATATAGGAGATGACAAGTGACCAGTTCAAACTGATGTCAGGAAGAAGGTAGTGGGGAGACATCTGCATCACCATCCCCCACTATCCCCATTCCCCTGACAACAGCCAGAGGACTGACAGTGAGATATAGAATTGTTCAAATTCAAACTGTGGGTACAAGGAACAAAAATCCCAATCCTTCTAGATGACCCTAGGGCAACACAAAGTTTGTCTAATTCACCTCCCGCCCAATCTGCCCTTCCCTATTTAGAATCCTTACTAGTCTCTCTAGGCATGGGTTTCCTAACATAGAAACTGTAAAAGGACAGTGTTTGTCTTGCAGCAGTTCCTAAGGACTAAAAACAATCCTGTATTTTATGGTATCTGGAACATATCTAACACTCACTATGTGATTATAGGAGTATTTCCAAGCCCCTTTCCAGTTAGTCTTCAATATACTATTTCCAGGATGTAATCTTTCTGAGTGTCAATTCAGTAAAAGTCAAAGTTTTGGGAAAATAAGAACTCACTCTTCTCTATACAATTGCATCCCCAAAACTATGTATAAAAGTCAACAGGAAATAATATATAAACCAATGGGCACACAGAAAGGATTAATCCCCTGCAACATCACAACGCTCCTCTTCAAGCCACTAGAACTTCAAAGATTCACAATTCCACACTCCAGATCTGACTCCAGAGACAGAGACACATGGGAATGTTTAGTGAATCTATAGGTTCAGAGAAATTGCTCAATCTCGCTGAACCTAGACTTGGCACTGGTGGAAAGATTTTCCTGGAAAAGGCTGAAGAGCTTGTAGAAGAGCAAAAGAGCCAACCAAACTTTCTGAAGCAGTAGTTACTCAAGGACTTCAAATGTCTACCAACAGCTTCCAGTTCTGTTCTTTGTCTCCATGTAGCCTTGGAAAGACATGGCCCCATTTGAGCATCTAACCATTCTTCCTGCTTGGTTCTGTAGAACCTTATCCTTTCTGTTTCAAAATCAAACAAATAAAATATCATAAAACTTGCACATCTTATGATAATGAGGTGAGATTTCTTCTCAGTTCAACCAAAAAGAGCACACATAAATCACGTGACTGCGCTCACATTGTATTATGCTGCCTACAGCTTGGTGTACCCTATCCTTGGTTTTTCTACATCCGTTTTCTAAGACCTTAACTTTTTGTGCTGTTATATTGTGAAACTGAGATGAGAGCAGCAATTAAAGGCAGGGGTTCTAAGATCCAATAGCCTGGTCAGTGAGATAGCTCAGCAGGTGAGGCCGCCTGCCACAAGACTGGACAACTGAAAGTCCATCTCCAGGACCCACATGGAGGAAGGAAAGAGCCCACTGGTTTACTCTGACCTCTACAAGTATTCAGTGGCATCTGTGTCCCACACACAAACAAAATAATAAATACAAAATGTAATTTAAAATCAAATAACCTGCAATCAAAATCTACCTCTGCCATTTTTTCCGGCTACAGGCCAGTCCTTTAAGATCTTTAAATCTCAATTATTTTCCAACACGCACTTGAATGGCATCATCCAATTCACAAGAGTACATGGAGGAAAAAAATGAGATAAAACACGTAGGGTACTCAGGAGTTATCTAATGCTGGTCATTGCATTACCAACATAAGTTGCCATCATTTGGGGACTGCTGTGTTAGTGGTTAGAGCTGACAACCAAATCCCTCAGGTGGAGTCGCTTGACAGCAGAAATCTATTTCCTGCAGTTCTTCAGGTTAGACATCCAAGATCAGGATGTCAGCAGGTATGGTTCCTCTGGAGACCTCTCTGCAGCATCCTTGCCTTGCATTCATATGGCCACCTACTTGCTATTTCCTTGTGTGTCCTGTCTGTGTATGTGTGTTTCACTAAGGTCTGTTTCTCCCAAGAACAACAACAGTCATGCTGAATGAGGGGGCCACCCCAACTGTCTCATTTCAATTTAATTATGTCTCTAAAAGACATTATCTTCAAATACCATTACATTCTGAAGTGCTGGGGTTGGGACTTCAGTGTGTGATTTTTGAGGTGGACACATTCACTCCATAACAAACACTTACTATTTGTTATCTGCCGTGTGCCAGGCAGAATGCCAGAAATGCTTTCTTCTGGACTTGCCCCAAGTGTTCTCAGCTTTACCCCATAAATCTTTTTACATTTGAAGTTAGCTCCCTCAGCAGCTTGCTTGCCTATGTCTTTATTGTCCGAAGTAGAAATAGCCTTTCTCCCAATCATTTTTAATCATAATGTGTGCTCGTTGTAAAAATACTTAGATGATACAAAAGCATATTAAAATAAAAGGAAATTTCTTATAACGCTATCATAAAGAAATAACCACTCTTTGACATCTTTAAAGTGGCCAGATAGTTTTTTCTCTTCTGTTCTCACAAAACTTGTTATTTCCCCAAACGAGAGTCATACTCTGCTCTGCCCATATTTTTCACTCAAAAATACTTTAGGCATCATTCTATGTCAAATATCATAAATCTGTATCACAACTCTGATATTATACAGTATTTCATAGTCAGCCTGTTTCCCAGCACTAGGTTTTAAAAAAAAAAAAAATTACGAAAAAATAGTTCTGTAAACTACCTTGTTAGAGAAAGCATCCTTGCCCTGGCCATTTCTTTCATATACTTTCTTAGATAAATAAAAGAAAACCTCAAATTCATTTTAATGTATTTCCAGATTGCCCTCCAGAAAGATGTTCCAATTATCCCCCTTCTAAGTGCAAACTGGTTAATATAATTGCCAGAAACATGCTGATTTTGCATCAACCTTCTCCTACCCCCTACGTCCCCCAACCATAATCATCCTTTGGGAAGCCACACCATATTAATTGAACAAATATAACATGGTCCTTTCCCCTCAGAGTGACAAGCCTGAAACAAATGACACAATTTGCAGGCAACACATGGAAACATAGATCCAAGTGCTAGATTGCATGTTGTACAGATGCTAAGCACCCTGGGAGGCTCAACTTATTTCCTTCTACTTTTAGTCCCCAAGCAGGCTTGAAATAAAACACACCCATGAGTTACAGTGCGCGTTATATATTTTACTAAAGAAATGCCCGCTCTTATGATTCAACTTTAGAGAAACTGGGAGAGAAAATGACCCCTACCATTTATTCTGTCCTCAGTGGTCATCTGCTACCATGCTCACCGACTCAATTCTAGCCATGCTAAACTCCAACAATGTTTATTTTCTGTGTGCTCTAGCTGGAAGAGTCGTGATCTTATAGCCATGATGAGGCGAGTCGGGGCCATCTAATGAGACCCTGTCTCACAAAACAAAAAGGAAGAAAGGAATGTGGGGGAAGGAGACAGAAAGATAGATAGAGGGAGGGCTACTCCCATAAAGATAAACAGATGAATGTAATGGAACAGTGAGTCCAAAGAGAGGCTCAAACATACACAGACAACTGACTTTTGGAAAAGACACAAAAATAACTCAGTGAGAAAGAGATGAATTTTTAAACAAACACATGGTACTGAAACATTTTAAAATTTATATACCAAAAAAATGAAGATCACAGCACATATAAAAATTAATTCAAAATGGGTCATTGGCACAGTAGTGAAAACTAAAATAAATAACTTTTGGAGTCAAACATAACATAAAACTTTTATATCTTAGGTTAGGCAAAGATTTCTTAGATATAACACTAAACCCATAATCCATTAATAGTAAATTGATAAATTTCACCAAAATTTAAAAGTTATCCTTAAGAATACAGGCTACAGACTAGAAACATTCCCACTTGCTAAAGAACTTCAGAATTCAACAATAAGAAATCAAACAACCCAGTTTAAAGGGCAGGGGAAAAAAGATTTGAACTGACACATCAGCCATGCTAGGCATTAATTACTAGGACAATGCAACCTGAACCACAAATACACACCTCTACACACTTAGGTAAATGGTTTATAATGTTTAAATGACTATACACAGTGATGGCAAGAATGTGTACAAACTGGAATTTCCCACACATCATGGATAAAAATGTAAAAGTATAGGACCACTCTAGATGATTCAGCAACTTCTATTAAAAGTTAAATATGAGTTGGGCATGGTAGCATATGCCTATCATTCCAGTACTGAAGAGAATCTTATAGAAGAATATCACAAGTTTGAGGCCAGCCTGAGCTAAATTGTAAGACCCTGTCTCAAAATATCAATACATAAATTTTAAATATGCTCCTGTTATAAAAACAGGTATTATGTATTTTATCCATAAATGTTCATAGCAGATACATGTCTGATTGCCCATATATGGAAACCTCCCAAAAGTTCATCAACAGATAAACAGATGATGAACAAATCACATTATATTCTGTAATGGAATACAATTCAGCAACAAAAACAAATGAACTCTCAATCTATGCAGCAAACAAGAATGAATTTCAAAGTAATTACACTAAGTAAAACAAATGAGACCAAACTATTGATTAATTAAATTCTATTGATAAAGATTATTTTTAAAATGTGAAATATTCTACAGTGGTAGAAAGCAAATCAATACTTGCCTAAGGACATGATGAAGGTGAAGAAGGGGTTTACACCATGCAGAAAGCAGAGATTCTCAAGGAGCAGAAGAAAGTTTAGAGGACAGTGGACATGTTTACTTTCTTGAGCACATACACATTAAAGCTTAGGGAGATGTAGTTTATTGTATGCCATTTATACCTGGATAAAGCTGAGAGATGAGGCAGAAGGAGAAAGATGAAGTAACAGGAGGAGAAAGAAGGTGAGGAGAGGAAGACAAAGGAGAAGGAAAAAAGAGGGGGAAGAGGAGGGAGAGGAGGGGGAGTAGAAGGGGATGATGGAAAAGAAAGCATGCATCCCATTATGACAATTTTGAAGGCAGAGTAAAGGACTACAAAAAAAATATACATGTCAGTTCCCCCTAAGATTATATATATACACAATATTTGTAATGAGAAAAATATAGCAGCGAAACAACTTACAGACATGCAAACATGTGTCAAAGTATCTTCATTGTGTCACTGCCCTATGATGTCATTTCTCCACCTGAGACTAAAGATCAAGATCACAGGTGAGCAAAAGAGATTCTAATTCCTACGGCCCAAAGAACACCATGGGAAAGGGGCAAAAGACTGCAGAAGCTCAAGGATGAGGGCGGGAAATGAAATGGGGACTTCGGAATATAGCCTGCCATTGCAACCGTGAACACACAGCAGCTGTGGCTTCCTGTGCAAGGCTTGCACACACACACACACACACACACACACACAACACACACATACACCACAGACACGTGCACACACACACACACATACACACCACACATACACACACAGTAACATCATGCACACTCTACACATACGCTTACACACAAATGCTCACACACCACACATATATACACACACATGTATACCACACACACCACACGCCTCTCTCTCTGTGTCTGTCTCTCTCTCTCTCTGTCTCTCTCTCTCTCTCTCTCTCTCTCTGTCTCTCTATGTCTCTCTCTCTCCCTCTCCCTCTCCCTCTCCCTCTCCCTCTCCCTCTCCCTCTACCTCTACCTCTCCTCTACCTCTACCTCTACCTCTACCTCTACCTCTACCTCTACCTCTACCTCTACCTCTACCTCTCTCTCTCTCTCATTGGAGGAGGATGTTGTATAACAATTAAGACATTCCTTCCTGGAGGGAGAAGGGAGACTTCTGAGACTCAAGAAGTGGGCAAGTCCCACAAATCTGGGAAAAAACTAAAACTTACAAGATTCAGAAGACCCTCCTACCTTCACTCCAAGGTTGTCCAAGCAGCAGTCAACTACTGAGGAGAGGAGAGGCTCCAATCTGTCCAGCTGCCTGCAAGTCATGCAGGAAGCTCCAGGGATGCAGCTTTCGTGAGTCCTCACCCAGGCTGGGTAGGATCTTCATGGTACAACTGCTTTTGAGTCATCCATGCTCCTGCAAGCTAGACTTTGGAAGAATTGTTTCTTTGGGAGCAAATGTCTACTCACCTATCTAGGAGACCTAATCACCTATCTAGGGTGAATGAACATCTGTTCCCCTCTCTCCAGGAAAAAGTCACAGGAACAAGGCAGACTAGGTGTGAAGACAAGGGGAGTTTCAGGAAGAGGATAAGAGAAAGCATGGGGACGAATATGACCGCAGCACATGTATACATGCATGATATTATAAAAAATGAAGAACATGTACAAATAAGAATTACTATCACAAAAACTTAGATTCTACAACATTTCAAATGCTCTATTGAACAAGTGGGAAAAATGCAAAAAAAAAAAATCAGATGATATGCTACCAAGTGCATGAAGGGTGATGTGTACATTTAAGTGGCCACATACACACACAACAGCAGCTCTTGAAAGCCCAAGACAATGTAACCGTTTGCTTCTGGGGGAGGGGATGGGAGAGTAAATGAGGCGAGGGTAAAGCTTGTCTTCCACAGAACCCTTGTTGTACTACTTTTTTGATATATATGTCACTACCTATTAAAATCATCCTTAAGAGAAAAAAATGTTTAACAAAATTTTCATAGTTCCTGTTCTGTGTACAGATTATCAAAGTAAAACCACTAAGAAAAAGAATTGGCAGTGACAGTATCACATTGGCATCTGTCTCCCCAAACTCAGATAAGATGCTGAAATTAATTTTTAAAGATTCTAATTTGTGTATTTTGCTATATTTAATTGATATAGAATGAAGATATGAAGTTCCCTCGATATGATTGCCTGTGGACTTTTCAAGATATTTTGAAAAACCTGTGATTGCACAAATTTCTCTAAAGTACATGTATTTAAAGAACACAAACACAAAAATGTATAATCCATACTGCAAAGTTAAAAAGACAAGTAAAAATATATTTGGGGATGAGAATATAACTCAGTGGTGAAGCATTTGCCTAACCATCCATGAAGCCCTAAGTTCAGTTCCCAGATCTCAGCGCGTGTGTGTGTGTGTGTGTGTGTGTGTGTGTGTGTGTGTGTGTATGTGTATGTGTGTGGTATTTGAACTCATAATCACTATATAGTCTTTTATTCTGACTCTTTCTTCCACAGTGACTCCAAACACTTCCTCTCGGGGTATAAACTGGTGTTTGACTGCTCTGCCACCAGCAAGGAAGCACTGTCTGTGGCTATTGTTCTCTGACTGCTATAGAAAGCTTTGACTGTAGCGATGGGTATGAAGCTCAATGGTAGAGGGCTTGCCTACAACCTGGACTCAATAAAGGCGGGTCAGAAACACAGAGACATAACCTTTTATTTTATTTTTTAAGGTTTATTTTCATTTTTTATTTGATGTGTGAGTATTGTGCCTGCATGCAAGGAACTTCACGTGTGCCTGGTGCCCATGGAAGACAGAAGAGGGTGGGGAATCCTCTGGAACTGGAGTTAGGAATGGTTGTGAGGCATTGTGTGGATGCTGGGAACCAAACCCAGGCACTCTGTGAGAGCAGCAAGTGCTCTTAATTGCTGAGCTATCTCTCCAGGCCCCTGAGATATAATCTTAATTCCACCTTCTGCATGCCCTTCATCAGTCAGTGGACTAGAAAAACTGCAGCATTTTCTCTACAGCTTGAAGTCTTTTGGGGTCTACTGTAAATAGTTGTAGGTCAGCATCTCAACAACTTTTCTATAAAACACAAAATAGAATATGTCCAAATGTTATATTTTTCAGGACTATTAGGTTCCAATGTTATTAAGCTCAAACTTGAACCAGCCCTGTAGGGTGAATTGCAAGAAACACACTCATAAATTCTCCATGAATTCAGTCTTGTTCACTCGGACAGTCTGCAAGCTTCGTAAATGTTCCCATGAGGCTTATTTCTGCCTTGGATTTCTCACCAACATAGACATATCCAATTACAAGTTTTTGTGTGTGCCCAGTTTTACTCATATATGTTGTAAATGCAAACAGATACTTTAAAAATATAAGCATGAAGCCATATTTTTAAATAATTATTTTATGCATTGATAAAACAAGTAAACTTATTAGCATACTAAGAATTTGTCACAGAGATTTGAAAGACTGGGTTTTAGTTCAGTTGGATTTTTTAGGTCAGGTTGGATTTGACTCTCACTTATTCTGAGAGCTGGTTTTAGTGCTCAGCATAGTCAAGTAGGCTGTCTCCCAAAACACAAGGAGGAGCATGTGATTGTCTCAGGAGGTCCTGACACTCATCCACTAAATGCCCAGGGTTTTCTCAGTGTTATGGATGTGACTAGTTCTAAATAGCTTACTAAGGCTGATGATTGTGTGCCAGCCTTAGTCAATACCTTGAAGTAAAATAAACAAAATGAAGTGTGTTGCTAGTTTTATTAGTCATGTCTACAATCCACACATCCAATCACTTCACAGAAGTTTTCTTCTCTTTTTTTCTGAGTGAGTACTGTTTGACCCCATCAGCTTGTTCTTAACTTGGTTGTGGGTACCAAGTTTTGCTGGGAGAATTGTGACTCTGTTGTGTTCTTGTATTGGCTCTTTCTGGCATTATTGATAGTACTTTAAATTTGTGATTTCTCAGCAGTAATCATTTTTAACCTCTATATTGAGGGATAATTGACACAATAATCTGCACATATTTAAAGTGCATGGCCTAATTAGTTTTGACATATCAACACACTCAAGAAATCATCACACAATCACTATGCTGTCTGTTCAGCTTGTTGTCTCAAAGCCAGGTCATATGAGCTCTACAACTTCATTCTTTGTCAAAGAAGTTAAGGCTATTCGAATTTTTTCTCTTTCCATATAGATTTTAGAATAAGTTTATCAGTTTCCTCTTATTACACACACACACACACACACACACACACACACACACACACACACACACAGCTACTGGTGTGTTTAACTTTCATAACACATAGAACACAATAAAAACTGTCTTAACATCCTTGTCTGGTCATCCTAAGACCTGTCAGTTCCTACTTGATTTTGATTTATTGATTCCTCATTAAGAATATTGTTTTCCTGAGTATCTGCATGCCTCTGAAATGTGTGTTGAACATCAGAGTTTGAGAGTTTACCATGCTGAGTGTTAGGTATTTGTGTATCCTCACAAATATTATTGAGCTTTGTTCTTGGATGCAGTTAAATAACTGGAAATAGTGAGAGGGTTTTTGTTTTGTTTTGTTTTTGCATCTTTCTATGGCTATTCCTTCAAGAACTCTGAAGCAGTGGAGTTCTTCATGTAGCTTCCTCTTCTGTCATGCTTAGCATCATCATTCTTGTACCCACAGCTATGTCTCTTTAACTGCAGGCTGCACCTTGGTTTCCCTCAAGAAGCTTGAAAACTTGATGGTCCAGCTCATGTCCTTGTAATCTCACAGTAGCCATTGCTCTTTGTTGATTGATGTTCAGTATCTTGCAGGTGAAAGGGCAAATCTGCTCCATCTTATCCAGAAACAGCCATCTTCCTCTCTCTTAAATTGTTGTGATGAGTAATTTTAGGTGTCAACTTGTTAAGGAATACAAAGATAGCTGCTAAAACTTTTGTGTGTGGGGGGGTGGCATCCCTGTGAAGATATTTCTGGACAACAATGCCACTTGAGTCAGTGGACTTAAGAAGTAAGATCAGCCCTCATCCAGTGAAAGCAAACACAATGCAACTGGTTGTAGACTTAGCTAGAACAAGACAGAGGAACACAAACTTGCTTGCTCACTTACTCTCTATTCTCTGGTGATAAATCCCTCTTTTCCTGATCTTGAATATCAGAACTCCAAATGTATCGGCCTTCAGGATTCTGGCTCTCACAGTTGTGATCACAACCCTTCCTCTCGGACCTTTGGATAGACTGAGCCATGCTACCAGCTTTGTTTCTCATCTTCCCAAACACATATAGTAGGACTCGTCAGCCTCCATAATTACATAGGCCAACTCCCTAACAAGTCAGCTAGCTAATCTATTCATATAGCTATTCCATTATTTCTGTTTCTCTAGAGAACCCAAATATATCATATCTATTGACTAGTCTTTGTCAACAAATGAAAAAAAAAAAAAAAGAACATAAACTGAGCACTTCTTTTGGGTACCCAGTGAGAGGCTGGTGCCTGTGTAGGCATGAGTATTGATCCCGTGTTAGTTAAGGTCTAATTTTATTGCTGCAATCTTTTTTGGGGTCTTGATTTTTGCCCTTTGCTGTGGGCACTGCATCGATCACTCCTAGGTCTGGTGCACGCCCTATTGCTGTTCCTCTAGAGGTCCCCTTTCTTCTTGTGGTGTCATTCGGTGCCCCCTGCTCAGTGATTGTTCGGTGAGTTGGTCCCTTTGGTGTTTTGTGGTTTTGGTCCCTTCGGAGGTGAACACTGGGACCCCCTCTCCCTTTCCCTTTCCCTGTTTGTCCAGTTAAGGAGGTACATCTTTCCATTTGGGTTTGCCCAGGACTTCCACATAAGGACTGACCCCACTGGGAGTTGGAACCCAGGAGCGTCTCCCCACTGCCACTCCTCGTCTTGACACACTATGAGGGCATATGGCCATGGCCTAATGAACCATGGAAGTCCCCCAGTAAGCACCCAGACACTTGGGTCTGAAATACTCTCTGTAACTGTTTGTCCTTCCTGTTAATGATTATCATTTTCAAGTGTCTGTTGCAGCATGTATCATGACAACTGTCCATCAACAAGACTACCCTCCAGGTGTTCATGGCACTAGAGTCTCCTGAGTGTGGGCTGCTCAGTGATGTTATACAGGCTTGGTTTATGGAAATACATAAGGCTGCTACATAACTATTGCCTCCTCTACCCTGGCATGCTTCCCAGGATAGCAATCCTTTTAGGGCTGGTAGTCAATGATGGGTAAGGTTCTGTATGACAGACCAACGTAAGACAGTCACAGTCTGTTATGCAGGATGCTCTCTGAGGTGGGGACAATAAGGCCTAGGCATAGAACCTCAGCTCCCACTGAGCTGCCAAAAAAAATAAATAGAAAGGTGGACATATAGGTGGAGTACAGCCAGCTAGCCTGAGAAAACAGCAGCTGCCCTGTTCCAGGTAATGCACATAGACATGCATGCTAGTTACTTCCTGCTGAGCCAACTTGGAGTCTGCCACTGCACCTAGTGATTGGTGACCCATGACCATCAGAATGCTGGGGGCCAATGAGAAATAGACAACACAGATAAGAGAATCTCTGGCTGCCAATGGAAAATTGGGAGGGGGTATATAGGTTTGCCCCATTTCCACAATAAATGAGTCCACTGCTTGCTTCTCACCTAACTCCCAGTGTGTGTGAAGTTGACATAGGGCCTTCTCATCCCCTCCCCCAAGGGATATTCAGAAAGTTTGCCCATAACATCTTTTCTTTTAGATCAGGTAACCAAAGAAACTCACTCACTCACTATATGGAAAACAGTTGCTTGAAAAAGTTTGATGAAGAAGTGAAGAACTTTTATCACATGACCCAGCTATACCACTCTAGGACATCTACCCCCAAAACTGTACCCTATCACAAAAAGACTTGCTTATCCATATTCATTGCTCATAGTAGCTGGGAAATGGAATCAGACTATATCTCCATCAACTGATGACTAGGTGATGAAAATGGGGTACATATACACAATTTTATTTGGCTATAAGGAAAAATCAAATTTTCAGTAAAATGAATGGAACTAGAAAACATTATGATGAATGCAGCAATCCAGGCTCTGAAAGACAATCTCTCTCATATGTGGATCCTAGCTTCTGATTTTTAATGTATGTGTATTTATGTGGGAATAAGTGTGGGTAGAGGCCAGAAAACTAAAAAGGGGCCCGTCAGAGGGAGAAAAAGGCAGCTTTGAGGAAAGAGGGGTCAGATGGAAATAGAACACATGTGACATAAAAATGGAAATGGGAATATTGAGAATGAAAGAACACAAGCTGGAAAAGGGCCAAAGAGATGGGGGATGTGAATCAAACAAAACTAAGTATTATGAAAATGCCATAAGAAAACATATTCTAATAAAGAATTAAAATAACTGAATTAGTCAAGGCTAAATTAGAGACAAGGAGATTCCTTTGATTTGAGGGTGAAGATCAAACTCTGTAAGGATAAACAGGGTCAGGGAACGGACTATGTATGTTTTGACTTTGGTACATTCTACTGCTTCATTATTTTTTAATTGTTTTTATTTTAAGAACATGTATGTGTCTATGGGTGGGGAGATGTACATATGAGTGCAAATCCCAGAATAGGCCTGAGGTGTTGGATCCCCAAAAATCTGGGACTTGAACCCAGGTCCTCTGGAAGAGAAATGTGTGCTATTAACTCTGGAGCCATCTCCACAGACCATCTACTGCTTCCTTAAACTAATCACATACAACCAAACCTCACCCTGTTTGTAATCAGCATTCCAGTCTGTAATATTGACATAGTCTCCACTCTGTCAGTGTTGCCAGAGTACTTGAAAAAAATCATCTTAAAGTATATTTTCAAGTAGCAGGCATAATTGGCATAACACAGATTAGTCTAATATCCAGACTGATGGTGTTTATTTTGGTCTCCTTCAGACACCACACTCTTATGTGTGACGCTGCATAATGGAGATGGTGCTGATTAGAGAGACCAGAGGTCTAACTCGCAAGGTTGACCTTGACCCTTGAAGTTTTCTTTTAGTTCGAAAAAGTGATGCCTGCTCTTTAATTAAGCATTACAAAAATAGGGCTGCTAGTTATACTAGGTGTGCTTTGAGAAAGTTCCCAGGTGATCAAAATCACATTGATAATGAGATGTGTCCCTACCGTGAGGTAACACAAGTTTAATCAAAGGTCAATTTCGTGTGTTTTATGAGCCCCATACAGGAGGGCACACAACAGTATGTCAGCAAGGATGTTTCACAAAGCAGAATTTCAAGTGAGCAGAGAAGTTTTATCCTTTACAAATATTTTTATTATCTCAGATTTTCAAAACTGAGTTCAAATGGTCCTCAATTATTCTAAGAAAATCCTTCTACTGTTTATTGTATTTCTATATTGACATTATCATCAGTGCCCATTTATTTCCTTCTTCCTTACAGTCTTGGTTATTTATTTATTTATTTTGGTTTTTAAGGACAGGGTTTCTCTGTGTAGCTTTGCGCCTTTCCTGGAACTCACTTTGTAGCCCAGGCTGACCTCAAACTCACAGAGATCCACCTGCCTCTGCCTCCCAAGTGCTGGGATTAAAGGCGTGTGCCACCAGTTATTTATATAAGCTTAGAAAAGATAGAATGATATTATATATTTGTTTCCAGCTTGCATCAGTGATGATTTTCTAGAGTTCCTTAATTTATAATTCAAAACTGAGCATTTAAAAACCTATCCAAATTCCAAGAGAAAGAGAGAGCAGTTATATTTCGTTTATTTTGACAGAAGTGGACATATGTATCACCTCATGTTGTTTACTATTTCAACCATGGTAGTTTGAATGTTATTGGCCCTCATAATCCCATAATCCCATAATCCCATAGGGAGTGGCACTATTTGGAGATGTGGCTTTGTTGGAGTCTGTATGGCCTTGTTGGAGGAAGTGTGTCACTGTGGAGGTGGGCTTTGAGGTTTCCATACACTCAGGATACCGTACAGTGTCTCGGTTGACTTCCTGCAAGATTGTAGCACTCTCAGCTACAGTACCACGCCTGTGACTGCATGCTGCCATGCTCTCCTTCATGGTCATAATGGACTGAACCTCTGAAACTATAAGCAAGCCACCCTCAATTAAATGTTTTCTTTATAAGAGTAGCCGTGGTCATGGTGTCTCCTCACAACAATAAAAACCCTAACTAAGATATCAACCATGCCATAACCCAGCAGAAGCTAAAGTTCAGCAGTGTCCCAGCAAAGAAGAAGGGCAAGTGTGATAATCCTGATACACCTGTATGATCTTTTTTAGTAGTACTATGAGCCTTTCTGTGGTGTTGAGAATTCAATGCAAGGCTCTGCAAACGCTAATGAGCACTCTACCACTGAGTTATACACCTGGTCCCTATGTAATATTTTTCATAGGCAAAATAACTCAAAGTGAGAATTGCTAATCCATACACCATGTCACTCTTAATTTCGTCACAAATCTAAATTGCTCTGCAAATTATTTTGTATATATCTGCCAAGAGTACAAGAAGGTTTGTGGTTGATGACAGCTTTGATTGTTTGGTTGGTTGGTTGGTTGGTTGGTTGGTTGGTTGGTTGGTTGGTATAGTAGATAAAACTCTGCTTTGTTTATTCCTCTGTGGTTTTGTTTTTCCAGACAGGGTTTCTGTATATATCCCTGGCTGTCCTGGAACTCACTCTGTAGAGTAGGCTGGACTTGAACTCAGAGATCTGCCTACTTCTGCCTCCTGAGTGTTGGGATTAAAGGCCTGAGCTTTTGCCACACCTGGCAAAACTCTTTTATTTTAGTTTGCCTTTATTTCCTTTCTTTCTGAGCCTATTAGTACTTTTGTTAGCATATATTCATTGTGTAAATAGAGTTTCATTGTTATATTTTCACATGTGCATATTATTTTCTTTGATCAACCTACCTTCCTTACCTTATCTTGTGCCCCTCCCCTCCCAAATGTCTGAGTCCCCTCCAGGAGGTATGTAGGGAATTAGGTAAGTAGGTAGATGATAGACAAATAGAGGATAGGTAGATAGATGATAGATAGATAGATAGATAGATAGATAGATAGATAGATAGATAGATGATAGGTAGATAGATTGATAAATATATCTAGATTCCACATATTAGTAAAGATACTCAATATTTCTTTCTGAGTCTGAGCTTGCCTTTCTTCTACTACAGTGAGTATAAGCACGGATATCATCCCTTGAACTTGTTTGGCACTGAAATGTCTAAGAGATAAAAAGGAAATCTTTTGTATGCAACTCAGAACTTGAACTAGGCCACCAAGGAACATCAGTGTCAGAATTCAATGAAGTTTTATCTTCTGGGTCCTGCTCCAAGACATCTCTCTTCTTTGGTTGTTGCCAATAGTTTCTATCTCATGACTCACTAGCTAAACCAATGGCCTCCAACACTGTGACCAAGTGGGAGAAGGGATGGAGGAGGAACGTCAGTCCTTTCCTGCCTTGGAATAAACGTGGCACAGACCACTCACAGGCCAGCAACCAAAATAAGTTACTTAACTCGAAGGAAGCCCAGGAAAAATAGAAGCAACTTAAATATTTTGGGAGCACTCTCTGCCATGGTGATCTAACTTTCCAAGTCTGAAGGCTTTGACTTGTTACAATACATTTTATGCACTTACAGTAAAGAAAAAAACATGTAAGCAATGATCAAAGAATCAATTTTGTGTGTCACTGACAGATTTAATCATGTCATCCCTCTGTTCACAGGCCTTCTACAGCTCCCTATTGCACATTAGGCTAAATCTCTTGGCCTTGTTTTCTCTGCAACAATAGCAGATCAAATTTAGAATGACTTTTCAATTCTGAAAATTTTTGATCAGTTTTTATTCAATCTTTGCTCAAATTGGAAGATAGTGATGGTCCCCTAAGGATTGGTATAGAATTGAGTGGAATTTAATAAAAGTCCTGACAGTTACATGGCTGTGATTTGTAGATCTTTGATTTTATAAAACCGTAACCAACATTGACCCCAGAAAAGAAGAGGGACATGAGGCATGGACGCATTACTCACTTTTGTTCTAGTTTCCTACTTAGATACCCCCCATAAAATCTTAAATTAATCTTAGAATAAGACTGAAATGAATTTTCTTTTGAGCTGCTCCCTTGACAAGAGACTCTGTGTACAATAAGGATGCAAGAAGTTATGACAGGTAAACGAACTTCAAAATGAGTAGCTTGATGGATAATAGGAAGGTATAGAAATCAACAACCAGGCCAGGCGGTGGTGGCACACACCTTTAATCCCAGCACTCGGGAGGCAGAGCCAGGTGGATCTCTGTGAGTTCGAGGCCAGCCTGGGCTACCAAGTGAGTTCCAGGAAAGGTGCAAAGCTACACAGAGAAACCCTATCTCGAAAAACCAAAAAAAAAAAAAAAAAAAAAAAAAAAAGAAAAGAAAAGAATTCAACAACCAAAGAGTTCCACAGAGTGATTCTCACAAGAATAGCCTGGGGGTTTCTGGGGGCCCCTTTAGCATACCCAGGCTTACTTTTGAATCCCAAGAGATGTCCCTGATTCTCTCAAGCAGGAAACACACACACACACACACACACACACACACACACACACACACACACACATTTTGAAGCTATGCTGTCCAATTATTTCAGCTGAGCACACAACACAAGCAGTTCTCAGGGTGAACTGAAATTGAAATATCCAAAAGTTTATGGGCCTGCTTAAAAAAAATTACCTCTGCCAAATTTTATAAAATGTCATTTCAATTATTATCGCACAATAGCAATGGAGAAACAGCACTTTCTTGATTAGCTTGACACGTGGTAATTTGGGTAGAATTTAACTTTATTTGTCTTTGACTAGAACAAATTGTCTCTCTGCCCTTGTTTATACAAAGTGCTGTTATTTTCTCTCCTTTCATCTGTATAATCTGTGGCTTGGTTTCATTTTAAATGCTGGTAATTGGTACATTGAGGCAGGCTTCACTAAGAAAGCAGAATGGTGTGCGGAGGAGATGTGGGAATAAATTCAACACAAACACCACTGCTAAACAAAAGCCAAGGAGAATGTTTGGGGAAAGTTCTGACAGAATAATGGACTAGCAGCTTCCAACTTTAGAAATCCGGAAAGGGAAGAGGGAAGAGGCTAGGCTTCCAGTGCTGCATGGCCTCTCCTCTGCTTTATAATGCAGAGTGTTGACTTGCTCTCAAGTCTTCCTGACTATAAGTTTAGATCAAGGGGACTCTATACTAATTTGATCCCATCTTAATGAGAAAAGTTCACATGTGAAGTTATAAGCCCTCCTTAAAGAGAGCTGGCACATTAAATGATGTTCAGGAATGGCAATTAGCCCCGAGAACGTGTAAACACATACACTATTGTGAATTTAGATGTGAATCTTATTCCCTTAATTATGCTGCATTTAATTGAACCATGCTGGAGTAGGTTACAAAATCAGACAAGGACTGGAGTTTAGAAGTCACCTCAGAGGCTACTTCAACCCATAAAAGCTTTTTTCCACTCTCTCCAACACACTTTATCTTGATTCTGTTGACATAAATTAAAATGCATTCAGTGTCAATTTGGTCCTTGTATGCAATACCTAGACAAATTATTTCCTATAAGGGCTAAGCATGGAACAGAAAAAAGAGAGAAGGAAATGTACTCACCACCTACTATGCACTGGTCACTCCTTTTATGTATAATAACCTCTATACTCCTCAATCAAAATGTACACTTATTTAGCTTAATAGTCTCATATTTATATCTTTTACTGTACATTTTATTTTTATAGAGGGAATAAGAGTTATTTAGAAGAAACTGCTTTTCAGTAGTCAATAGTCTATATAATCACTAATAAGTTGATATTCATTTCCATGGGGATGTCTTCGTTTCTAATGTAATTGGAATCAAGCTGGCTATGTAGTTTCTTGCCCTTTGATTTTTACTGAAATTATGTTATCAACATTTTGTATGTCGCTGCAAATTCTCCCTCAGTGATTTTTGAAGGGCCTGTTATGTTTCATCATCTGGATATATTGTAATTAGTCTAATCTCTCCAGTATTTAGGGGGTCAGCATTTAGTTTGCTGAGAATCTTACTTTCTCTGAAACAGAATGTACTACAGTAAGTATACTGTGTGTGTGTGTGTGTGTGTGTGTGTGTGTGTGTGTGTGTGTCCACTGCAAGCTGTAACTCAGATTGAAATCTAAAAGTTGACACACACAAAACAAATAGTATGTTATCAGTGGATGAAGATGTGGGATGAGTTCAGATAGCCAGAAGGAAGAGTTGCAGGATGTTACTCTCTGTTCTGTTATTTGTTAAGCCAAAACAGAAAAGGGCAGAGCTCAAAGCAGCTATGCGTGTGTGTCCTGGGCTCCAACTCTTTCTTCCCAAGGCCTAACTAAACTTGTGCACATCTCTATAATCCCCAATATAAATTCTTCTCCCTCCCTCCCTCCCTCCCTCCCTCCCTCTCTCCCTCCCTCTCTCTCTCTCTCTCTCTCTCTGTGATTCATATATATTCAGATTGTTTGCAACTTATAACCAAATGAGGCTTAATTCATACTTACTGAATGAACAAAACCATTTAGCACCTTTAACAAAGACAACAAGTTGTATGAGTTTGGATTTTCAGGGAAAGAGCCAGTAATGTACGTGTGTGTGTGTGTGTGTGTGTGTGTGTGTGTGTGTGTGTGTGTGTGTGTTGTTGTTGTTGTTGTTGTTGTTACATAATAATTATAAATGATTCTATATTATAACATTATATTTTGGTTATATTTATACATGCAGAGGAATTTATTAAGAATTGGCTCAGCAATCATGGAAGCTAAAAGTTCTAAAAGCAGCCATCTACCATCTACTAATATACTAATCCACTGCTGAGTCTGTTCATTCAAATGCTAATCTCATTCAAGAAATAGCCTCACAAACACACACAGATAGTGTTTCATCAGGTATCTGGCATCCCTGGTCTATCGAGGTCAGTCATAACGTTAACCATCCCAAGTCCACTTCTTTTCAAGTGTGGCACTCATATTCATCTTCTGAATCCACACTTAATCTCTAAATAAAGACAATAGTGTCGTAACTTCTCCTAGAACTACCCAAAATGTGCCCAAAGAATTTACCAACAGAGGGAACATCTTTGAGTGATGTTTACTTTTCTTGATATCCTGTTACTTAAATAGTATGTTGTAAAATAACCGTACTTAAATACTAATGAAATACTGTCAATGTATCTTGTCCTAGCTAGTTTTATGTTAATTTAATACAATCTAGAATTATTTTGGAGGAGGAAATTTCAATTGAGAAAGTAACTCATGTACACTAGATTGGCCTGTGGGCAAGGCTGTGGTACATTTTTTTGCTTGACAATTGATATGCCAGCTCACTCTGGGCAGTGTCAATCCTGGGTTGGTGGTGCTGGACTCTGTAAGAAAGTAGTCTGAGCAACCCATGGGAAGCAAGCCAGTAAGCGGCATTCCTCCATGGTCTCTGCATCAATCCCTGCCTCCATATCCCTACCCTGTCTGAATTCCTGCCCTGGCTATCTTTAATGATGAACTGTGATATAGAAAAGTAAGCAAAATAAACCCTTTCTTTCCCAAGTTGCTCTAGCTCATGGTGTTTGATCACAGCAATAGAAACCCTAACTAAGACACTTGTCTTATATGATAAAGGAGCAAAAAGGAAGACAGCACACACACACACATTTACCAAACAAAGAGCATATGTACGACAATTATAGTCTTCCCCCCCCTATAACATGTCCTGTGGTTGTCGTTGGTATATGCAACTGCCTTCTACTGCCCCGTAGATACTCCCCTTGCCTTCAGTGATCACTTGGATGCTCATAGGGAGTGATACCAAACTACATTCCTAAAAGTCTAGGCCATTCATAATCCTACTTGAACTGAATTATTCTTTTCCATTTACCTTAATCATATGGCATGGTAATACTAAAAGGTGTTTTAAGGCCTAAAGTGTTCCATGTACTCCACACCCATCCTGACTTCCACTGGGTGGTAGTAATCCAACTCCCTCTCGGTGATCAGGAATGAGACAGCTCCTTAACTCCTGCCATGCCTATTGATTTGGGCGAATGAGGACAAATAGCCTGACGACAGTTTCAGCTTCCAACTCAGTGAAATTATTGCTGTGGTTCTTAGTGGAAGAAGTCCTCCACCTGGAACTAAGTGTTCTCAGCCAGTAGAGAATGGAGTCATAGGAACAGGAAATTAAAGTTTCAGTGGTGGATTGCTGGAGGGAAAGGCAAGTGACACCACTCCTCTTGCCAGATCCATCAGTTCTGGAGGTCAGAGAAACAATAGATACTGAATCAGAGCATATTTGGCCTTTCTGAACATTTTGCTCCAGCCTTTATTTTTAAGATTTATTTTTAATTCTGTGTCTATGTGTGTGTTTGTGTGTGCATATGAGCATATGAGTACAAATGCCCACAGAGACCAGAGGTATCAAAGTATTTGCTGGAGCTAGAGTTACATGTGGTTGTAAGCCACCTAATGTGGATGCTGAACTTGATCCTCTGCAAGGGCAGCATTCTCAACTACTGAACCATCTCTCCATCTTCTGCTCTAGCCCTCTACATCACTGGTACCTGACTGGTGCTGCAGCTGGCCTGTAAAGAGCCACTGAAGCAGAGTGTAGTGGCATATGCTTATTATCCCTGCGCTTAGAGGCCAAATCACAAGGAAGCCAGTTTGGGATATATAGCAAGACTCTGGTATTTGGGGGGGGAGGAGTGGTCTTTAAAGATCTTCCATTGTTCTATTCAGCCATCTGCTTCAGGATGGTGAGAAATACGGTGAGAGCAATGGGTTCTGTGACCATGCCAGTGGACTGCACATACAGAATCATGCATAAATCAAACCTCAGTCTTCTCTTCCTCTGTCATCTGAGCATTAAGAATTCACAAGACCATATATACAGATTGGCACAAGAAATGAACTAGCAATACTGAGAGGAGAGCATTAAAATAAAAAAAAAAAGTCTATTTAAAATACTGAGGATCTTGAGTGACAGCTCACTGTGCTTGCTGCACAAGCGTATGAACCTCAGGTTGATTCCCCCTAGCTCCCACGTAAGAAGCTGGGTACAGTGCACTTGTAATCCCAGTGCTGAGGGTATGGAGACAGGCATATCCCTGGGGCTCTCTGGTCACTAATGTAGCCTAAACTTGAGCTGGATCCCATGAGATCTTCTCTCAAAAACCAAGGTAGGCACCACCTGAAGAATGGCCCATAGCCTCCACACAGCTATACACATACATGCACAGACACACACAAAATATGTAAATTAGTATAATAAAAATAAAATCAAAGGCCAGGTGTGGTAAAATGTAGCTGACAGTTTTTCTGTGTTCCCACCCAGTGGCCCTGTGGTCCCACAGCCGTTCAGACCCAAGTAAACACACAAAGGTTTATATTAATTAAAACTGCTCAGTCATTAGCTCAGGCCTACTGCTGACTAGCTCTTACATTTAAACTCACCCCATTTCTGTTCATCTATATGTCTCCACATGTTCTGTAGCTTTATCTGTGTGCCATTACATGCTGCTCCCTGGACAGTGGACTGACGTCTCCTGACTCAGCCTTCCTCTTCCCAGAATTTTCCTTGTCTGTTTATCCTCCTATACTTCCTGCCTGGCTACTGGCCAATCTGCGTTTTATTTATCAACCAATCAGAGCAACACATTCACAGCATACAGAGTGATATCCACAGCAGTAAAAGCCCACACCTTTAATTCCAGCACTTAAGAGACAGGGATAGGTGAATCTCTATGAGTTGGAGGCCAGCCTTGTCTACATAGTGAGTTTCAGGCCATCCATCCAGGGCTATGTAGAGAGATTCTATCTCAAAAACATAAAACAAGCAGGGGTGAGGGGCTTGGTCTGGCCTCAACTTGGTATGCCAGCCTGTGTTGACTACCCAAGGGAGGCCTTAACCCTGTGAGGAAGGGATAGGATGGGATGGGGGAAGGGGTGGGGGAAGAGTGGGACAAGGGGGGGACAGAGGTTGGTATGTAAAGTGAAAAAGATTTTAAATAAAATAATGAAAATGTGGAGTTCTCCCAGCCTCACAAAACAACAGACAAAGACATACAGGTTTCAAACAGTCAGTTCCTATAAAGAGCAGTAAGGTAAATGGCAATATTTATCTTACACTAAAACATCTATAGTGCTGAAGTAGTATATGTGTAAGAGGAGACAGAGTGGTTTTGATTGGTTGCAAGCTTGGAATTTATACCAATAAAATGTAGTTGTATTAAATATAAGGAAGAACATTCCAAAAATTGTGTAATAAAAATTAATCATCATACCTTAGGAAGCATTAACCATAGAACACTCAAATTATAAATAATAATCATTTGATGGTCCATTAAGAAGAGAATTCAGGCCATTCACAGAAAATTCAATTAAATGTTTTAGCTGAGTTCCAAATTTTTAAGGGGGAGTCTTATACACACTCAACTATTATAATAGAACACCCTTTTGGCATAAGTTACTTCTTCAGAGTGAATGTTGCTGGCTTCCCCGACCCCCATCTTTTCTTTCCTCTCTCCTTTTTGAGTGGCCAGGACAAAAGCATAATGGTATGTTACCGGTACACTGACATGCCACCAAGATTATTTTTCCAACACAGTATGAGAAAATGTCATTGAGAGCTAACACAAATTATGGCTTAGAGAGAGGGCTGTCACTATCCCCAGAGACAGTGTCAAGTCTAAGGGTTAGCAGAGACAAGAAATGTGAGAAGCAATAACACAGATAAGGAGACTGAGAAAAGGCCAGAATGCATTGAAGGACGGGGACACAACAGATGATCAGAAACTCCAGATTGAACACAGAGCAAGTGTGACTTTCTATGAGCCAGAGGGCAGTCTTAAAGAAGTAGTCAGGATCCAAAAACAATAAATAAAATGGCATTTTTATATATTTTTATTTTATAATAACTTGATTTCACATATCAGCCACGGATTCCCCCATCCTCCCTCCTCCCACCCCCAGCCCTCCCTCCCAATCCACCCCCCATTCCCACCTCCTCCAAGGCTAGGTCTCCCCAGGGGAGTCAGCCCAGCCTGGTAGACTCAGCCAAGGCAGGTCCGGTCCAGTCCCCTCCTCCCTACACCAAGGCTGAGCAAAGTGTTCCAGCATAGGCCCCAGGTTCCAAAAAGCCAGCCCATGCACCAAGGACAGGTCCCGACTCCACTGCTTGAAGGCCTCTCAAAAAGTTCAAGCTAATCACTGTCCTGCTTATCCGGAGGGCCAGTCCAATTCCGTGGGGGCTCCTCAGCCATTGGTTCACACAGTTCATGCGTTTCCACTAGTTTGGCTATTTGTCCCTGTGCTTTTTCCAATCATGGTCTCTATATCTCTTGCTCATACAATCCCTCCTCTCTCTTGCCAATTGGGCTCCCAGAGCTCCACCTGGGGCTCAACCATGGATCTCTGCATCCGCTTCCATCAGACAATGGATGAGAGTTCTATCATTACAGCCAAGGTGTTCGGTCATTCGATCACAAGAGCAGGTCAGCTCAGGCACTCTCTCGACCATTGCCAGTAGGAGCAGAGTGGGAGAACAGGGAGGGAGATACCATGATGAATGAAGACCCCAGGGGAATAGGAAGAAGCAGAGTGCTAAAGAAGTCCCCAGAAATCCACAAAGATACCTCCACTGTAGACTCAGTCATCACTATTATGGAACCAAGAGGCTTTTCACAAAATCCAAAGGAAAGGTAATATTGATGATGAAATCCAAACAGAATGCCCAGCTTAGAATCTAGACTATTGTCAAGATCTCCTCTCCCACCTGAGAAAAAAAGCCAACAACGTAGTCTTTGTTGTAAACAGATCTTCCTGTACTGCAATGTCATAGTGTAAAGTGATTGATGGAGTTTCTTAGCACCAGCCAGGCATTCACTAGGACATCTGAGTTTCCCTAAGCCATCTGGGTGCCCTGTAAAACTGTTACCTATAATTAAGTCAAATAGCGGCCCAAATGATTTAACTCATATCATTTATTTTGATAAACTATCACTTAAGGTCAGCTTTCCAGGGTTAAGACAGTTGCCTTACTTAATTTACAACTCTATTAGCTTGACAGCAGACCAACAGTGTAGCAAGACTTGGCAGCTGACCAGAGAGGTTGTGCATATGTTGGGTCAGTTTTTAAAAAAGAAAAAGTTTTCAAATTACAGTGAAGCTATAGTCTGCCTCCTGACATAAAAATTGCTGAAACACATCATAAACAAGTACCATAGAATCAAAGAAGAATATTAAAAGGTGGGCTGAGGTTAGGGGAAAATAAAGCTAGACTTTCCAAAGAAAAATAGAAGGGAAAAGTATGGAATATTTTGTTTAAATTATTTCAACAAGAAAAAGAAGTGTACATGCAAAGTCTCATCTCTTCGTCCCATGTAAGCTCTAAACTACTAGAATGATAGCAATATACAGAAAACCATAAACCTATGGTTTTTAAACTTATACATGGAAGAACTTTTTTTTGGTAGAGATTCACATCATATCCTAGGATGACCTATTTAACCAAGGTTAATCCAAAAATCACCACAATCCTCCTGCTTCAGTTTTCCTCCAGGGCAGATATTTTAAATATTTATTTGTTTGTTGATTGATTGATTTTGTGTGTGAGCACAATAGGAGTCACAGAACAACTTTGTGGAGTCGGTTCTCTCTTTGCACTTGTGGGTATATTCCAGAAATTGAATCCAGGTGCCAGACTGGCACAGCAAGTTCCTTACCCACTAAGCCATCTCACCAGCCCTCTGAGGCAGTTTTTTGAAAACAAGTTCTCAATAAGTAACATGACTAAGCTGTGTGTGATAGCTCAAACCTGTAACATCCATACTCAGGAAACTGAGACAAGAAGATCATGAGCTCAAGGCTAGCCTACATAGACTCGGAAAGAAGGAAGATGAAAGAGAGGAGATGAAGGAGGCAGTCCCTCTCCCAAATGTGCACCGAGCCAGAGACAAAACTAGGCTGTCTCCACTCAATGTCGTTTCCTCATTACAACTTTAAAGTGGTAATGTTCATGAAGACTCTACCTTAAACATGCATCTTCAGAATAAAGGATGTGGTGCAGATGTAGGCGCTGTGGGAAGCACAGCCTAAGAGACAAAACATTTGCTCCATGAACAAACTTAGATTTGATATTTGTTGACCATTGCTGATCACATAACCTCTAGTGGTTTGTTTTTCTGAAGGTTTATCTGGTTTTCATTTTCTTTGTATTTCTGAAAGGTTTGCATAATTGTTGGTTGGAAAATGGTGAGAAACACATATGCCCTTATCTCATTTAGTTACTGTTGTTTTTCAATAGTAAAATATACAATAAATATAAAGTACATAGTTCTGGACCATGAGATGTAGTTAGTAAGT
Source organism: Peromyscus leucopus (assembly GCF_004664715.2). Taxonomy (NCBI): domain Eukaryota; kingdom Metazoa; phylum Chordata; class Mammalia; order Rodentia; family Cricetidae; genus Peromyscus; species Peromyscus leucopus. The sequence continues at coordinate 97,998,928 of NC_051067.1, read as the reverse complement.
GATGAATCTTACATGAAGGTCAGAGTGTTGAGTACATCCCTAATCAGACCATTATATCTAGGAGATCCACTTTATTATGAGATAAGCACTGAATACCTAGCAACAAAAGAGGGAAAAGTCCAATTGAATCATGAACCAGCTATAATGAGAATCACAAAAACAAGTACTTGTTTTCATAGAGATGAGGTACTAAAGCATCCTGAACGAAATGCTGGATAGCAAGTAAAACTGTGATTTGATTAGCTATATTAATGAGATATAAACATATAAATAGAGAGATTTAGATAGATAAATAAGTAGGTGGTAGGTAGGTACAAAGATTAGATGATAGATGATAGATAGATAGATAGATAGATAGATAGATAGATAGACAGATAGATAGATAGAAGTTTGGTAGATAGGTAGAAGATAGATAATAGAGATAGTAGATACATAGACAGATGACAGAGAGCAGATAGACAGACAGACTAACAGCTGATTGACTGATTGATTGATTGATTGATTGATTGATTGACTGACTGAGGAAATTAAGCCACGTGATTATAGAAACCAAAATGTCCCACAGTGACCCACTGGAAGCTGAAGAATCAAAGAAGCAGGCATGTGGCTCTGTCAAAGTTAGAAAAACCTAGGACCAAGTAAGCTGATGATGTGACTCTTGGTCCCATCCTGAAGGTTCCAGAGCCTCAGAAAACCAGTAAGACAAAGCTCAGAGTCCAAAGGACAAAGACCTTGGGATTCTGATGCCTGAGGCAAATGATAGAGAAAGAAATATGCCTTTCTTGCTGTGGTGGTTTGAATAAAAATGGCCCCCATAGGCTTATAGAGAGTGGGAGGTGTGGTCTTATTGGAAGAAGTGAGACCTTGGAGGAAGTGTATGGTGAGCTTTGAAGTCTCAGAAGCCCAAGCCAGGCACAGTATCACTCTCTCTTCCAGCTTCCTGCTGATCCAGATGTTTAACTCTTGGCTCTCTCCAGCACCATGTCTGTCTGCACATCACCATGCTTCCCACCATAATGATAATAGACTAAACCTCAGAACTGTAAGTCACCCCTAATTAAATATTTTCCTTCATAAGAGTTGCTGTGGTCATGGTGTGTTGGGGATATTATTTAAAGGTGTGTTACTTTCGTTTCTGTTTCATTTGTTTAACTCTGTGAAGCTGTGTTACTGTACCTGTCTAAAACACCTGATGATCTAATAAAGAACTGAACAGACAATAATGAAGCAGGAGAAAGGATAGGTGGGGCTAACAGGCAGAAAGAATTAATAGTAGGAGAAATCAGGAAAAGGAGAGATCTAGGAGTGAGATAAGGAGGAGGACATCAGGGGCCAGCCACCCAGCTACACAACCAGCAATGGAGTAAGAAATAAAGTATACAAAAATAGAGAAAGGTAAAAGCCCAGAGCAAAAGGTAGACGAAATAATTTAAAGACAAGCTGGCAAGAATAAAAACAAGCTAAAGCTAGGCATTTATAATTAAGAATAAGCCTCTATATGTAATTTATTTGGGAGCTGAGTGGCAGACCTCCCAAAGAACAAAAACAAACAACAGCAATGGTGTCTCATCACAACAATAAAACCCTAACTAAGATATTTGGTCCATCTAGGCTACAATCACTTGAGTAGATAGAACACACCCACACCGAGGATGAATCTTTCCTACACTGCCCCTCATTTACACACACTGATACCCTCCAAGTGGTGCCCTCCCAGACACACCAGAAACAATGTTTCACACATCAGACAGGTTTCCTCTGTCCAGTCTAATTGATCCCTGTGGTGGTTTGAACAAGAAATGTCCCCATAGGCTCAGATATTTGTATGTTTGGTTCCCCATTGGTGATGCTTTTTGGACAGGTGTAGATGGTACAGCATTGCTGGAAGATGTATGTCACTGGGGGTTGACTTTGAGATAATATAGCCTCTCCCTGCTTCTGGTTTGCTCTTTCAGCTCCATTTCGTAGTTGAAGACATGAGGTCTCAGTTTCCTGCTCCGACCGCCATACCTGCTGCTTGCTTCTTTGACATGATGGACCCTAACGTTACTGGAACCATAAGCCCAAATAAGCTCTTTCTTCTGAAATTGCCTTGGCCACTCTGCTTTATCATAGCAACAGAACAGTAACTGAGACAACCCCTAAAATTAACTTCCACAACCACCTTCTATATGAGCTTAATATAATGCCTCTTCAGAAGCCAAGGTGAAAACAAGTGACAAATGTATCTGTATGACCTGAATTGCACAACAGCTTTCTAAGCTCCTTAACTCTATCACAGTTACCAAGGCCAAGAGTGTTAGTCTCTCATGTACCCATCTGTATCTTCCTAGACTAAATTCTCATGGCACTTTTGTTAAAAGTCTGGTAATGGGAAAAAAACAAAAAATTTTAAGTGGATCTCTTATTTTCTACATTCACACAGAAAAGAAAAAAAAAAAAACCTTGCTATTTGAAGTGGGATTCTTAGAACTACTTGGAAGCTTGTTAGAAATGCAGATTCATAACAGGAGAACTGGCCCCGCCTCTTGCTGAAGGCTGCATTGGGTAAGCTAGCTGAGGTAGAGCTGGAGAGCTTGCCCAGGTAATGACCGTAAGGGAAAGTTGGTGGGCTGACCAACCCAGCTACCACTGAGGCCCAGGACCAATGCTGTGAATTGTCGCACCCCAACATCCATCTCATCTATGAGCTGTTGGAGCCTGTGAAGGGAACGAACCTACAGATCCAAAACTGCAGGATCTCCATGACACAGGACAACAGGATATTCGAGAGGAGCCCCAGTGAGAGCCCAGTATTGATAGTGTAGCAGAAACCAGAGGTCTCCAACCAGACCAATGACTCATAGCAATGAACATTTGCAAGTAAAGATGAACAGACTAAAGGGTGAACTGTGTGACCCACAGAACCACACTACAGCTTCCACAACAAGATTCTTCTCCATTTGGGGGTTTTGTTTGTTTGTTTGTTTTCCTTTCAAAATTTGTTTTGTTTTGTTTGGGGGGTTGAAAGGGAAGAGGGCAGAAGTGAGGAGACAGGGAGATAATTGGGACTGGGGTGCAAATGATGAGAAATACACAGAGAATCAATAAAAGTTGAGAAAAATGCAGATTTGTGGTCCTCACAGAAGCACTAAGTTGGAATCTGCATTTTACCAGAATGCCCAGGGAATCCCCAGTGAAGGCTGAGTAACAGAGTTCCAGGCGTCCCTCCAGAGCCTCCTGTGCTGATCCACCCACCTGTTCCAGCAAATCCCTGGCAGTTTACATAGCAAGCACCAGAGGATGCATTCCATTCGGATGCATCTGAAATGCCTGCTCACCAGTAGCAGCAGCACAGCCTGGGAATGTATACCTGGTTCATGGAAACCAAATGTATTACTCTGCCAAAGTAACCTCTAAAGTGATGGGGGCTGTGTGTTCATGGTAATCACAGTTGGATGGTCTGTTAACACCTGAAGTGAATTTGCAATAGGTCTGTTTTCCCTGGGGTCAAAATGTACCAGCAGTCTCTAAAAGTGTACATCTAGGGTTTGTTCCTGAACTTCAGCCATGCATGGGTTGTAGATGGCTATAAATGAAAGACAAATTAGGAGACATTGCAAGGCTTGCCAAACAGCAAAGTCATTATTTACACAATCCTACATTCATTCAATAAGCATTTATTGGTTTCTCTTTGCCTTGCTGGGAACATGACATAGCCCATATTTACAATTAGCAGTAGGGAGATAGGATAAATTAGCAAATCATTGTGATTACATTAGACTATTTGTATTGCTATGACAAAATACTAGAAGCATGCCAACTTTATAAAGAAAAGAGGTTTATTTAGTTCACAACTTTGAAAGCTAAAAGACCAGAACCAGGTGGCCCCACTAGTTTAGCCTCTGGTGGGGGCCTACTGGCATTCTGACAGGAGTGCATGTAAAAAGGATTAAATCTGGGCAGGCAGTATTCTAGTTAGTACTAGAGCATGGACTCTGGCGTACACACACACGCACACACAAAAATCCTATCTTGAGACCGGGAGCCAAAGAAAAGGGGTGGGGCCACCAGGCTTGCTCCTTTTGTAACAATCTTCTCATGAGAACCAGCTCTATTCACTCTAGAGACAAGGCTTCATGAGACCTCTCTCTCAACCCCTTCTAGACCCTACCTTTTAAAGGTGCCACCACTTTAACATCATGCACGGCCCTTTGGGGAACATCAGAGGGGTACCAGAACCCCATCAGTGATACTCAGTTATACTCACTACCCACGCGAGTCTAAGGTGATGTTAGTACTCAAGTGTCCTGGATAAAATTCTCAAAGCTTGGAACATGTTCCTAGAGTATTTGTCATTTCGATATTGCTGTGACCAAATACCTGACCAGAAGCAACTTAAGGGTTCTGACACAATCCACCAAGTCAGGAAAGACAAGGCCCTAGAGCATGGGGCTGGTGGTCACATTGTGCCCACAACCGGGAGGTAGAGTGGACAAAAGAGAACTGTGAAACTTCAAGGCTTGCCCCTATAACCTGCTTCCTACAGCAGCGCCCCGCCCCACAAACAGCACCACCAGCTAGGGACCAAGTGTTCAAACACATGAGCCTGATGGGGGCATTTCACATTCAAACCACAGCACCTAGTGGCTGTTGCATTCAAATTAATGTAAATAACAAATGTTTGACAAATACACCAAGGAAAAGAAATAATGTGCCAGACGGGAAATAGGACCCAGGTGAAGGCAGGAGGGAATGTAAAACAACTTGGAAGCTGCAGATAACTCATCTGTCTCCAGCGTAGGATGAGGTCAGAGAGGAGGGCTCACAGATGACATCAGAATGATAAGCCTGGGCAGCTCATGAAGAGCTCAAGTCCTGTCAGTGACAACAGGAGATGGGGAACCAGACTGATTTCTCAGATTTGGGGGACACAGTTTGGGGAATTGTTTGGAGAAAGGCAAGACTAGCTGTAACATGAATCTTAAAGGTCTTATTAATAAAAACAAACCTGGAGCCAGGTATTGGGGTGAACGCTGAAAAATCAGAGAAATAGAACAAGCCACAGCTATCTCACCTCGCCAGTTCCTCAGCTGATCCTGTTTCCTCAGACTGGAAGCCTCTGAGTCCTCATCCGAATGAATCTCAGCCGAACTGCTGCTCAAAAGCGTAAAAGCTTAACAGACTCTAGTTACTGGTTTTCATGCCTTATAAACCTTTCTGCTTTCTGCCATCACTTCCTAGGATTAAAGGCATGCCTGGCCATTTCTAGTGTGACTTTGAACTCACAGAACTCCGGATGGATCTCTGCCTCCAGAATGCTAGGATTAAAGGTGTGAGTGCCACCATTTTCTGGCCTCTATATCTCGTGGCTGTTCTGTTCTCTGACCCCAGATAAGTTTATTAGGGTGCACAATATATTGGGGAACACAATATCACCACAACTAGAATAGGAAGTACAGAGGAGGGATGTACAGACTGGAGATGAAGGAATATCTCTAACCCCTGTCTACAGGGCTGCTACAAAGCCTGAAGACGCAGCATCAGTGAAAAGGAAATGGAGCAGAGGACCTAACACCAAGAAAGATCTCATTAGAGCTCCTTCTGACGAGATTAGGCAAAGGCAGAACAGAAAAGGAACAAGACTAACAGTGAGGATGTTGAACAAAGCGGAGACGCAGGCCACACACACGGAACAGACACTAGCCTTCCTGCAGGGCACACCGCATTCCTCCGGCCAGCACAGCCTTCAAAGAGAACAAATCAAAATGAAGAAGGCCCGAATTAATGTTTTCAGTGTCATCTGTGTTACTTTTAAAGGGCAGTTTGAAACATTTGGCAAAGTATAGGTGCAAACACGGTATCTCAAGGATAACTGAAGTTAATGGAAACATGCTAATTACTGTGGATTCATTTGTCATGGGCGACCAGGAAAATTCAAAGAACTGGCTGGCCAGGGCCAGTGAAAAGCCTACTTCCATTATCTGCTTCAACCTCACATCTTAAAGCAAGGGTGAAAAACAACAGTCCACATAAATGAAGCAAGTGGGAATATGCAATATACTGAGTTGTGGTTAATTTTCCACAATAAAAACAAACTGAGATTTGAATTTTGGACCATGAGCCAAATGTTAAGTACATCCTATTAGCATGAAAGACCCCTCATTAATCTTTTGTTATTAGAAATTCCCTCCATTCTCTACCTCACACAAAGATCAATCAGGCTAAAATATGTATATATAGGTATGTAGTTTATGTTTGTGTGTGTATGTATGTGTGAGGTATATTATGCATGTGTTTATATGTATAGTGTGATTATATGTGTATTTATATGTGTGTATGTGTGTCTGTGAATGCTATCATTGTCAATTACAGCAGAGAACAACTGTCTTATACAAGAGTTCTTATAGTCTCTTGGAGGTAGATGACCCCCAAATCTAACTCAAAACTAGTTACTGTGTCTTTTGGTGACATAAGGAAGCGTAATCATTGTTTTGTTTTCTAAGAACAACATGAAACATATCAGTTAAGCTTAAGAGGTAGAACTATTACACTTTGAGTTGGTGCCCCACAGACTTCTTTCCACATGTTTAACCGAAGAACAGCTATGAATTTGGACACTGAAATGTTCCTTAGTAGTATATTTTTCTTCCAAAACTAACATAGGAGACAAATATCATGTCTAGACTGGATTGATAGTGTCTCCCCTAAATTGCTATTCACCTATAACCTCAGAACGTGACCTTATTTGTGAAAAGTCTTTGCTGAGGTAATCTGTCACGTGAAGGTGAAGTTGGTTATAATGGATCACAGACTAACTCCATGGACAGTGCCCTCATAGGATGAGGGGAATTTCCACATAAATACACAGAGAAGGTCAAGGGGACACATCTGAAGAAGATGCCATTTGACAACAGGGTAAAGATTGGAGCAAGCCACCTAGAAGTCAGGGGATAGCACAGATTCTTGGCATCCACTGGAAACCTGGAAGAAGCACGGAAACAAACCATGTTGGAGCCCTCCAGTGTACCATGCGCTGGTGACAGCTTGACTTTGAACTTCCGGTCTCCCGTGCCCTGAAGCAATATATGTCTTGTTTCAAGCGACACACTCTGTGATCATGTGTATGCCTTCTGTTTATTGTCTTCATTGCCTTTCATTTGGTTCATTGGAGAAGTTCCTGTGACAGTTAATCTCCATTGTCAGCTTGAATGGATTTTCGAATCAACCAGGAGACACACTTCTGTGCTTTTCTGTGAGGGCATTTCCAGGGAGATTTAGCTGAGGAGAGAAAATCCTCCCCGATGCAGGCTATTTGACCGAAATCCAAGGGTAAGAGGGGCAGCAAAGCCTGGTGAGCATCAGTGTTCTCCTCTACTTCCTTACCGCAGGTGCACTGTGCCCAGGTGTCCTGTGACCAGCACCTCATATTCCGGCTGCCAGTCCTGCCCATCAGGGGCTTTGCCTCAAACCATGACGTGAAATAAACATCTCCTTAGGTTGCTTTTGTTGGGTGCTTCGTCACAGCAATGGGACCGGCAACTACTGCACTTGTTGACACACCACAAAGAAAGAGCCCTTGAGCATCTGTGCAGGGGATGATGGTGTTGGAGCTGAGAACGATAAACATAGTAAGTTCATCTAATAAAAATCTCCACTCCATGTGCATTTTACTATGTAAACCAGTGCACTTGGGAAAGAAAAAAAAAAAAAAAACAGCGCCTTTTCCTGGAATCAGTAATGCCTTCTTCTAAAATGTAAAGCAATGTGCTGAAAACACCATACAGAGACGGCTCCATCCCTATGGTGAGAGCTTGGCATTAATTTCCCACTGCTGGCATAACAAATCACCACAAACGAAGTGGTTTGAAACAGTTCCTATTTATGATGTCATCATTCTGTACATCAGAAATCAGACGGCATCACTGGTTCTTATGGTTAGGGTCTCAAATGGAAGAAACCAGGGTTCAGAATTGCTGTGTTCCTTCCTGGGGACTCCAAGGGGAATTCTGCTTGGGTTCCTTCACATGGTAGCAGATTTTTGCTCCACAGGTTGCACAACTGAAATCCTGTTTTCTTGATGGCTATCAGCTGAGGAGACAACACGCATGCCACGTAGACCCCACAGGTCACAGCCAAAAGCAGTGAGACAGGTCCACTCCAGACTGTCTGCCTTGCCTGACTCCTCTTTTGTTTCTTATTCATTTTTAATTTAGTATAAAAAGTATAGCAAGCTCACATGTCTATGACATCCTCCTGTTCCTATCCCTCCCCCATCTTCCTGCCTTCCCTTACTGATCGCCTTCCTCCCCATGAATAATCTTTGGCTCTGCATTCACATTGTGTGTATTCTATTATGCTGCCTCTTTTCATACAACATAGCTCAGACCCCTCTGTCCCTTCCAGGGCTCCTATATTTTGTTGGCTACATCTGTATTCCTAAATAAGACCATGAGAAGATTTTAGGCAGGATGTGAGGCTGTTCTATCTATCCTATGGTTGTCCAGGAAGTGAGTCCAAATGTCCTTGGAAACCATGGATTCCAATAACATCAGTTCCCATCACTACATTTCCTTCCCCAGGCGCTCTGCTAAGTGCTTCCAGGGTCCTATCTCAGTCCTTCTAACACACTGAGGCTCCAAGGATCTCACTACCAGCTATTGAAACTCAACAAATTGCAGGTAACCAAACAGATAAAAGGGGCTTAAAATGTTTGTCAAGCTGGCATAATATTGTTAGGAAGCATTCCTAGCTCCTGGGTCATGGGTAGACTGTTCTGTTCATGAGGCTCCAGTTCTTTTCCTTGCTTGCCAGGGATACACGCACACCAACAGTAACCCAAGGAACCTGACTGTGAAGAAAACCCAGTCTGTACACTGAGGATTGTATTACTTAGCTGCAATTATGCTTTCAATGGAATGTTGCTTTAAGAACCACGCTCTTACTTTCTTGGACTTCAAAAACCTTCTGATAGAGTAATTGCCTGACACGGAATACCTAGGAGGCAAATTAAAATGAAAAGTCTTTTACGGAGTGGCAAAAAGTAAAGAATTAAATGCTTGATTAGAAGTTCTGTGTCAGTAATCGTGAATGAACAGATGAATGGTCCTCACTCACTCACCGCTTTCCCCTCTGCCTTCTTCTTTCTCTTATTTTGGATTATGCCAACTCCCAGTCTCACCGAAGTGATTTTGCAATCCTGTCTCCTTACTGAAAACAAGGAAAGGCAATCAATTAGTTTGGTCTGCTGAGTGTTTTCTTGCTGAAATCACTTTCTAAAAAGATTTTAATTGATCCAGCTTCACGTCATGGAAAGCTCTCGAGACCAACATACCTGAGTTCTTCCACCATTACAAAGTTGGTAAGTCATGGGAACCCTCCAAGCCTCAAGTGTATCAACTATGGAAATGATAACTCCATCCCTGATACAGTTATGATAACTAACATGTAAGAAGCTTTCTGGCACACTGTACATATTCAAATATTGAGTCATTTTCCCTGTTCTTTTTGTTGAGATTGTAACTACGCCCTAGCTTTGGAGCATGAGCATGTGGGGCATAAAGACTACAAATTCTCTAAAAATGTCTATACCTGTGTAATTCAGTGAAAAGATTATTTGATTGGCATTCAGATTTAGGCCCAAGCATGAAATCATGAACTTACCTAAGTCAGTGGCCCTCTCTATTGTGACTTCCACAGGTATAAGAGGCTATTTAACTGCATAGATTCTTCATCCCTCAAATGTCATGCTGACACCCGTTTATCATCCCTTTGAAGACCTACTGAGCCAACAGTAGGCATTCAACTAGCACTCGCTGATCAAAGGTACTCAATGTGACAAGCTTAATAACAATACTGAGCAGTGAAGGGGACATTCAAAACTACCTGTTCTAAATTTCCACCAACTATTTCTAAGAGAATTTTAAAACCAGATTCCCCCTTGGAAGCCAGAAGGTAGAAACTAACAGATAATGCTTGGTTTTCTCAGCAAGTGTGATTGGATATGAACTGGTCTCTCTAGCTTCATTTTGCTCCCCATAACAAAAAAGTAATTCATTTCTCATTTGGGACTTCGGTTCTATTTGCTTTAGAGAGTGAAGCATGTGAGAACACATTCTATATTCACCACAGGTTGGAAGTAGACCAACGACAAGATAGACAGCACAGCCTCTTGTTATACCTGGAATCTTCTCATAGCGGTGTTTGGGAAGGAAGTGTTTTCTATTGTGTAACTCTAGTGCACCGATTTCCAAAGATGCCCCCTAGATCTCTGTCCTCTTGTTAGTCAACTGCACGTGGATCTAGGTACCCCTGGGAAGGGCTTTAGCTGATGAAACTTGGGGGACTAATCAGCAGACTTTAAAACAGAGAAATGTTGTTCGTTTCAGAGAATTATTCATGTGAAGAATAGCTCATGAAGTTGTGTGAAGCCCCTCTAGACTCATTCATGACATGGTAACTAGAAAACCTGATTTACCTTCTTAGTTTGTGGTAGTGGTGGTGGTGTTTTTGAACTGAGTGCCTATGTTTTAAGTACATGTAGATGTGTTTTAACAGTGTATATGCCTTAACATCCACTATTCTAATTAATATATAAAATATTCCTCCTTACTCTACAAAATTCCTACTTACCCTCTCTAATTAACCCTCATCCTGAGGCGACCACTGCTCCAATTTTTATCAATTGCCTTAGCCAAGCCTGTTCTAGAACCTCATGTACATGGACATACAGTATGTATGTTCTTCTGTCTAGCACCTTTTGCTTTACCATTTTGAGACTGATCTGTGCTGCTGTGTACATCAGGAATCTGTTCTGTTTTATTGCTAACTAACAGCCATTGTTGGAAAAATGTCAAATTCTCGGTGCCCATACACTTATTGGTGGAGATTTGGGTTGATTTGCAATTTTACATTTTCATGAATAAATTAGGGGGAAAAAAGCTTGGCTTTTATGGGCCTATTTTATATATCTTCTTGGTTAGTAACCAGCAGAGTTACTGGTCATGGGGTGGACATAGAGCATAAGATTTTGAATTTGTAAGAAATTTCCAATGGATGCTGCTGCTGCTGCTCCTGGGACCACATTGAGTGCATCGCTGGGCCAAATCTCCTACTTCACTCTGATCAATAACCAGTGAGAATCTTTGTCTTAGTGAGAAAAACTAATGAAATTATCAAGCCCATTAAGCAGGCCTGGAGCTATCAAGTAATCTTTGAAGCTTTGACTCAATAGCACTTCTATCTAAAATAAGAATCTCAAAGATGAGTTAAATTGCAAAGTGAGAGTGGGCTAGATTTACTGCCCATTTTAAGATACATAGTTGATAGTTGATCACTAGATAATAGGTACAATGGAGTTGATATAAGCTCAGAGTGATTGTGCCTTTTAGATGGAGTAAAATTCCCTTTGAGGAAAAAAACCCACCACCATAGTCTTTCCCAGTTTTTCAACATTAAGAGAAGCCTCTAGTGGGATACAATTTCTGTGAATCACTAATTACTCTTTTTCAAAACCCTTTGTCAACAGCCACATCGATCAAACTCTACATGTAGCCTTCATCTGACTTCTAGATTGAGTGTGTAATTTTCTTACCAAAGCAAAAGTTTGGCTATTACTTGATTAGTTTAAAAACATTCTTCTTTATCATCAGAACAAATCTAAGCATCTCTGCTGGCAAGCACCACTTTAGAAACATCCTGATTCTGATAAATGGTTTTCTTAAATGTCGGGTGAGTATTATTAGCATAGACACTTGTGTGATCTCAAATGCCTGCTCTTCAGAAAGCCACCAAGCTGGAAACTAGAATCCAGGCAGGCAGGGGACAGCGGCCTCAGGCTGAGGGTGAGGTTGGTGTGTGTAACACCTGGATACACGACTCCTTAGAATTTTGTCACTTTTCCCTTTTTTCATATTTTCTCATTTTCGGGTACCCAAAGAAGAGCTCAATTATTTACTGTCACAAATTTGCACACTGATTATCTCAAAAATCCAGGTCAGGTGAGGAAAAAAAATAGGCAATGATACCAACTGCTCAGCTGCTTAAGTAGTCAGCTTTTTATTAACAGATATAATTGTTTTTCACACTTTATTAAATAACACGAAGAGCAGGGAAGCAGCAGTATTACTGGTGATTTTTAATCAGGTTCCTCTAAGCCTAGGTTGTAATGTAATTATTCAAACAAATACAGGAGGGCAGGACAATCCATAACTGCGCTAAATATCTATTAGAGGAATAATGTCTCCTTCTAAGATAAAGTACATAAATAGTACACAATTCAAGTAAATCATTTTTCTTTGTGCACCTTACCATCTTACAGGAAACAAATTACAATTACTTTTATTGAATGATTTACATGCTATGTACAAAACAATGCACATTATTCTTATAACTTTATCATTACAGTGAGCTACTTTGCTGTTATTAATAACATTAGTAGTACCTGTATCTATAGCTCATCTTATGAAGCAGTTTCTCTGTGCAGAGCATATTTGTAGCATTACTAAATTTAATTCACATGAATCCAGAATTATTCTGCTAAGGAATTGGCACTGGGAGAGCTTAACCTAAAAGTCTAAATGTCAAGGCTGGGGTCATAGATCAGTCAGTGTTTGCCACACAAGCAAGAGTGAGAACCGGAGTTTGGATCCCCATAACACACATATGTAGGTGTGATGGCCCACCTGTAATCCCAGGGTCCCAGGACAAGGGAGGCAGAGATGATTTTCCCCAACTAGACTAGCCAAAGAGGGGAGCTCCAAAATCAACAAGAGACCGTGTCCCAGTAGACAGGGTAAAGAATGATCTAAGAAGACAACTGATATCAACCTTGAACCTACACATACTTGCACACACATGTGCTTGCACGTGTGTATGCATACACACACACATATGCAAAAAAGCAACTGTCAATCAGTTGAGTATAAGATCTACCTAGTAGTTAAATGCATGTCTGCATGACTCTGAAACCCAGGCTTCCTGCTCTTCCCATATTACTACCTGCTAAGGAGTTCAAGACCAATACAATGCATGATTCAGGAAGGTGGCAGAGGTGTTCCTCTGTATGTGATGGCCCAAATAGCTACAAAGAGTAGAATGGCTTTACATTCTGTGTTCCTAAACTCCAGCTTCTTCCTAAACTTCTTTTCAAAGTTTCCTTGGCCCCAAAAGCCTGTTGTGAGGTATCTGATTGACCTTTGGTCCTATGTCTGTATCTCTGTTACTATATCACTCATTTACTAGTAACGAAAAGTTGGACTTTTACTTTGGTGAAATCATTCATGTATTATTACAATACTATCCTGCTTCTTACTCTCTTAAAAGTTTGCCAAGGTAGATTTGTCCACAATGATCACTATCCTACTCTAATTTATCTCAACGAGATACACCACATGGGGAGCATCCGTGTTCATATTTCTAACATCAGTCTGTTCTCTTCCATAATCACTTGCCCTGATGGTTTCATTCCTACAGATGATATGGGTGCAGTGGAAAGAAGATGGCTTCTGGAACCTGATAATCCAGGGCTGTGATGTTGGTTCTGTGATTTAATAGCTGTACCTGCACCATTAGCTTCTCTAACTTCAAATTTCATGTCTGTAAACTGCTATGACGGGATGTTTGGAGGATTTAAGAGACAATAATATGCAAAAATCCGGTACACCAGAGACACTCAGACAATAGTGATTCACCTCCTCTTTCCCTTGTCTGTAGATGTAATGAGGGAGGCACATGCTTAACAGCAGTAATATCTCACAAGGCAGTAGTGGAGAGAGCTAGAAGCAAAACAGTACAAAAGTGGTGCTAAATAAGCCAGCAACTCATCTGCCTCTGCCCCTTTCCTTGATTCAGAAAATATTTATTGGTCATCAGCTATGCTCCAGGCACAAAGAATGACAATAATCCTGGCACTTAAAGATCTATGACAAGAACGTTCCAGAAGGTGGAAGCAATAGGCACTAAAGCCCAAAGACAGAAACAAAGATAAACACAAGGATCAGGAAAGAGCTTAACACAGTTGCAATGTGAGCTGCAGTCAGAGCCTGGGGAGTGATGTGAACTAGCACTGAAGGCAGGCCCTCCTGAGGCTGTAGGAGGTCAAATATGGTCCCTGCTCTCACCCAGAGCTAGCCATCTCTTAAATTATCTTGACTGTCTTTCTATAGGATCAAATGATGTGAGTCCTGCTTTAGTCCTGCATGATCTTGCCCCTGTTCGCTACTTGTCTCTCTTCCTTTATTTTTGCTTCACTGAAATGTACATCACAAATAAAAATTATAACCAAAGCATTTTAGACATTTGAGATAACCAAATCTGGCATGGTTTCATGATGGTTAAAAGCATAGCTTTGGGGGAGAAACACCCAGCTAGATTTCCAGCTAGAGGTATGCCCTGGTTTTGCAACAGAAAGCAGGTAACTTGACTTCTCTAATCCTAGCTCTTATGTAAATGGAAGCAGATGGCTCCAAGAATGAAATCCTTCCCCAGTGTACTCCACGTGGCACCTGACACATAAGTGTCCAATGCAAGATATCCATTGATATCATTAAAAACATGTGGTATCATTTTCAAAACAAACATCTCAGTCACCTATTGCTCTTGAAAATCAGGAGGGATGAATTTTTTAATATAGTTTGTAACAGCCAACATGATTACCTGTGGTTTTCCCCAGTTAGAAAACAAATATGAGTTAATCAATTTTAAGCAGTAATGAGTGTCTTAGTTGTCATGATCTCATCAATGGTAGGTGGCATAATTCTAAAGAGTTATAGTTACATTTGTGAATCATAACCTCAGCCTGGAATTGGTCTTATGTATTCATTTTACTTTTCCTTCACTTGCATTGTCATTAGGTACCTACTATGTGCTAGACCTGCTGTTAGGTACCAAGTATAATATGGAGAGGGTGTCACACTCTTCGTTGTTTAATCTCTCACAGTTCAGCTAATGGAGGAGACAACAACTAAACAGTTATTAAGTTGGTCAAGATCCACACAGGTGTAAAATACCATCAGAAGCACTCTAAAGGTAAGGATAGAGGTCTAAGTGCTATATATCACACTGGGCCTTGAGAAACCCTTCCTAGAGGAAAGTCACACATTGACCTCTCTTAAGGTAATTAAGAAGGTACAAGATACAAAAGAAGAAAGTGTGTTCTAGCCAGACCTGATTGGAGTTGAGTTAGTGGGAGAGGGGTAATCAAAGAGCTGCTGGGTTACGGGTGTACTCAGAAGGCCAGTAGTAACTGAGGTCATGTGGGCAGAGCAGGTTTAGACCCGAGAACACAGAATTCTATGGAGATAAGGTTTTCTGAACTCAGAATGAGACCAAGCACCTGGAGAGCTCCATGTGCTGCCAACATTGATACAAACCTTCCAGAGAGTCCAGCAGCAGGCACTATCTAACCTCCCATCATCACACTCTGTCTTAGTTAGGGTTTCTATTGCTGTGAGAAAAAAAAAATGACCACAGAAACTCTTATAAAGGAAAATGTTTAATTGGGGCTAGGTTACAGATTCAGAGGTTTAGTCCATTTTTGTCGTGGCGGAAAGCATGGCAGTGTGCAAGCAGACACGGTGCTGGAGAAGGAGCCAAGAGTTCTACATCCAGATCCACAAGCAGCAGGAAGAGAGAGTGACACTGGACCTGGCTTGGGCTTCTGAAAACTCAAAGCCCACTCCCCCTCCCCCCCCCCCACTCTCCTCCAGCCCCTCCCCTCCCCCCAACACACTTCCTCCAACAAAGCCACACCTACTGCAACAAGGCCACCCCTTTAATTGTGCCACTCCCTTTGGGCCTATGGGGGCCATTTTCATTCAAACCACCACATGCTCAATCTCTCCCTTTTAACTTGGAAGCTCCTGAACTGGAAGGCTGCCTCCTTCACGTTTAGTCTGCATATGGAACTGAACTGAAACACCCAGGAGCCCGGACATCTAGTCTTCTTTCTATGTTCTTCATTGGGTTCCCAGTGGGATTGATCTTTAGGAAACTAACTGGGGGTTCAGTGTAGATCACTCCCCCTCCCTTCCCAGATACAGTCCATGACACTGTGCCTCCCAACAATAGCATGGTGGGCTGCAGTGTCTACATCCCCAAGGGAAAATAAATACAGTGTGCTCTGACCCCACACCTAAAGGAGGCCACTAGTCTACTCTCTTACAGTCTTTTATTCTACATGCCTGTTGGATTTTCATATTAAACGGCATATGTGATTCACTTTATAGCCCCTTGACAAACTTACCAAAAGCACCTGAAGTTTAAAGACTGCCCCCTCCATTAAAAAAAAAAAAAAAGCTACAAAAACCCAAACAGAAGCCTTTCTCTGAAGACTTGAGCACTCAGGTCCTTTTATCCATAGAGCTGAACATGCAGCTTCTTGGTAGTAAGGCTAGACAAATGAACCAATACATTGAAAGTAGCACTGAAAAAAAAAACAGTGTTGTTTCCTAACTGTCTCCTTTTTCATTAGTAAATTTGATGTGCTCTGGCATACAGAATATTCATTTAATGATAATCTTTGCACAGCTCTTTTAGAGAAGATGTAAGACACACTATCTTATTTCTAATGACAGGGAAAAAAACTCTAAATCACACTCTTAATGAATCCATAAAACTCTAACACCCACTGGTGTGTCTATTTTCCTAAATGCAGGTTAATTTTGGAAAGGAAAATAATTATACAAAATAATTTAATGTCTCATTCTTCTAAGCATTTCTGATAAGTTCTGGTTCTTTTTCTAGATTGCTTTGGTAACCACTTAGACTATCTCATGGGATCATGTGTTAGGAAGACCAAGCTCCTTCCTGTACCATTTACTTGTCCCACTGCTCTGACAAAATGCCTGATTTGAATCAATGTAAAGGAAGACAGCTTTATTTCACCTTGGTTAAGGGAATACAGTCCATCATGGCAAGGGGGTCATGACAGCATATGGTCAAGGCAGCTGGTCAGAGTGCACCCACAGTCAGGAAGCAAAGATCGATAAGTGTTGGTACTCAGCTCACCTCCTTTTTATTCCGTCTAGGATTCTGACCCATTGGAATGGTGATACACACAGTGAAGGTAGAATATCCTCACCTCTATTAGCTTAAGCCAGATAACCTCTCACAGGAGTACCCAAAGGCTTGTCCTGCAGTGATTCTAAATCCTGTCAACCTGACAAGCCCTGTTAACCATCACCCTACCCCATCCCACAAAGGTTTCTACATCTTAATATCTGGAGTAACTGTGAGTGTCAAAAGAACTAGCCGTTGTGATTACGTTGAGGGCCTTCAGAAGGGAATATTAACCTGGATTACCTAGGTGGGCTCAATGTAATCACAGGGTTTTAATAAAGGGGGGTGACAATGTCAGAGTTTGAGAATGTCCTCTGACCATGGAGGTAGGAGCTAGAGGGAATTGGGGCTGAAGCTCTCAGCATATTGTCAATGTCTGGATGCTGCAGAAGCTGAGAAATGAATTCTCCCTCAAGAACTCCCAGTAGGAGCATGGCCCTTAGTTTAAGCTCAGTAAAACTCATTTGGACTTTTGACCTCCAGATCTATAAGATAACACTGTCCTGCTTTCACCCAGTAAGTTATAAGAACTTGTCATGAGAACAACAGGAAACCAATATAGACAGAAATAACTCTTCCATCTACCTGCTATTTGGCGTCACTTTCATACACATTGTACAATTTTGTTCCTGGGAGCTGGGCAAAATGTTCAGGTTTCTCATTTCTCATGTAAGGAAAGCGAGCCTTACAGAGTTGAATAGATGCATCCAAGAGCAGAAGAGGAATAAGGGCTGTTCAACAGATCTGTATCCTTGTTCAACACTCTCTGCACCGGAGCATACTGTCTCTCTGACAATGGGTTCCATCTTTATCACTTCCTGTACTGTTACTTCCTCTTATTACTTCTTGACTAGCTCAAGCTCTGAGCAGATCATAAGAATCTCTTGATCCTACTCTCCCAGAAGCTTTGTTCTACATACCTGTCGTGGTTTATAGGCTGTTAGTATATGCCTTCCAGAACCTTAAGGATTAAATAAATACAGCCTCCAAAAATTCATATGTTGAAGTTCCAACCCCCAATATTGGTATTAGAATGTGACGTCTTTGGAAAAATTAGGTTAATATGAGGTCGGTCATGAAGGGATTGGTGCCAGAGGACTCAGGTTTGACTCTCAGCACCCACATGGTGGCTCACAACTATCTATAACTCCAGTTCCAGGGGATCCCTACCTTTTTCTGACATCCATGGGCACTAAGCATGTACATAGTGCACATATTTACATGCAGGTAAACATCTATACATATAAAAAATAAATCTTAAGACATAAAATAAAATTTTATTTTAAGATTCAAAATAAATTTTTAAGAAGGAGCCAACATCACAGCTTCTGTTCTCCATCAGGTGTGATTGCAGCCAGAAGGCAATCATCTGAGAGCCAGGAAGAGAGCCTTCACAAGCCAACCAGTGCTTAGAAAACTGAGCAGGAAGATCATGAATTCAAGTCCAAACTGGATGATCTAGCGAGCCTGTCTCAAATGAACAACAAAAACAATGCAGCCATGCTGACATCCTGGCCTCCAGAACCAATAGAAATAAGTGCTGTAATTTATGCCACTGAGGATTTCCCTGTAACAGCCCAAGAGAGCTAGGAAAACTCACCTCTGTTGAATAAGATCCTAATCTTGACAGTGTGCACTCAACACACACTTGGTAGATCACTGAAGTTGCTTGTTTTAGGACCTTTGTGATTATTCTTCTTACATCTTTCAGTAACAAAGAAGAAATGTACTGGAGTTACAGGTGAACTGTGATTAAATTTCACTGCCCTAAGTCCTAAATTGTATCATATCCAACCCTGTAATGTTTTTGGGGTTCACACAAGGCTTTCAAAATATAAACCAAATATACCAGATATTTTCTGCTTATATTAACAGTAAGCAAAAAGGTCAGGCACTGGTTTTTGGAGGGAAGGGCAGGATGTATGTCTTTTTATATTGGGTATTTCTTTTTTTTTTTTTTTTTTTTTTTTTTTTTTTCGAGACAGTTTTCTTTACTTTGTTTTTCTGGAATCATTGTAGCCCACTGCCTCGACTCACAAGATCACTCTCTGCTCCATGCTGATTAGCGTGCGCCACCACCGCCCGGCATTATATTGGGTATTTCTAAGTGATTATTTTCAACTCCATTCTTAATTCAAATTAGATATTAGCTTATCCATTGCAATCACCACCTCAAACACCCGACACTGTATTTCTCATTATTTTTCATAGTACATTCTCACTATTGCACAATTTAAAGTCAGGGAGGGAACCCTTCATGCTTTTCTTCTCAAACTGCACTGCTAATCTCTGTTTCACTTTTCTGTGGTCAAAAGCCTGTAGCCATTCCAGCCTCTTTTTGGCTAGACACACCATCCCCAAGAGATGGAGGGTGGATGGATGCTGCTCTCATTGACTGGTACCACACATCTAATTCTAGGGCATCACTTGAAGTGACACTTTCCAGACAGAACAAATACAAGATGGGTGCTTTATGTACTTCATTTCCTCTAATCCCCAGAATCACCTGCTGAAACAGGTGCTTCAGGGGTGCTGGATTGATGGATCAAGCGATCAATTGATTGATTTTACTATTTTTACTACTGTAAGACAAAATGCTTCTAAAGAATGTTGGATTTGTAGCTGCACACACATTTACCTGCCTCTGTTAGCCACTTTTTCAACCTTTTGCTATTTCCTGCTTCAGCCTTTAGGGTTAAGAGTTGAAGGAATGGCAGGTTTGCTTTTGCGGTTAGATTTTTACATCAAAATGGATTTTATTTTTGACATCAGTGGACAAACCCATTTGTCTAGCCCTCTGTTTCAGACTAGAAATCCATCATAGTTTATCTGCCAGCTGCTGGTTCACCCTGGTCATGGTCTCCTTAATGAGAAATGCTTCCTATCTTCCACGAAGTTCTGACTCCATTTGTAGTCTTCAGGTACCTGAAGAGTTTGCATTTTTAATGAATTCCTAATGTACTCACTCCTGCAAACAAGGAAATTACAACCATGGAACACTGCGTTTCAGACATTAATCATAATTGCTTAATAATATCAAACAAGGAAACTTTACTGCAAACTTAGACTTCTTAACTTCAGAATCAGAATAGCTGTCACATTTGCACACATTCCAACTGATGCTACTACATATTCCTGAATGCCTACATTATACAGTTTAGTCACAAAGAAGTATTTTGTCAGCTAATTTAATTTAATTGCATGGCATAATCATTTCACCTATTTCTCTAAAAACAGATATTTTAATAAGAAAGCTGCAAGGAGGTTATAAAAATCTCACTTTATTTCCCAATTGCCAGGAAAGGTCTCTGCTGAAAGTTCCCAGACAATTACAGATTCTGGGGGTTTCCATAGTTCTTCAATGTATTTGTTATATACCATTAGTCACCAGGTGAGGCCCTTCACTAATAGCAATATCCTTCAACAATAGCCCCAGAGAATTTAACACTGATTGATGGCAGGTCACCTGGAATTGGTTGGCAGAATTTCCAATTTTCTGTTGGGAAATTGCTTATTTCTCCAAGTCTATTCCCATTTTTACAAGTGGACAGCAAGCTGAGATTATACATTATTATGTGTCTAAATATAAAATTGTGATGGATGGTGTCACACATTTAAAGAGAGTTAAGCATTTAATTTAAGATTTAAAAAAAGTTTAAAGAAGTTTAGAATGTATTTTTAATCTTTCTCGGGAATTCACAGCTGATCCATATTGAGGGAAATATTGAAAGATTGCCCAAGGAAGATCATTTAAATACAGTGTTATTTTCATAAAAATTTACCCTTTTAGAGTCTTAAGGCAGCCACACCAGACCTTATTGTGAATTTATCTGGGGGATCTCAGGCTTATGGCGAGAGGGGATAAATAGGCTATTTTCGTAAGCATGAGGACTAATGCTAAATCTGGCAGACAGAAAGGACAGAAGGCAGCCAAACTCAAAAGCCACATTAAAATCAGAAGACTAAGATCTCCATTTACATGAAATAACTATTTGTTTAGAAATTTAGAAATGCATATTGGGATAAATTTTAAATGTGTTTAGGAGCTAAAATGCTGCCTATTATAATAATCCTAGTCTGTGAATATTTCTGTACATATAATCTGTATCTAATTCTTAAATTCAGCATTAAATAAGCAGCTTCCTACCAACACTGTGCAACAAGTGACAAATAATATAGTAATTCTGAAGTCCAGTCACGAGAGGCCAGGCTGAGAAAACCTAGCAAAGCCTCTGGTCTCAGTTCAGAATCTAATCTAAGGATTTTTTAAAGTCTTTCATGGTTTTTTAGATTTTTATTCATACAGAATAGTAGTATGTAGTTTAGAGAAACACAAAGAACAAATTTAAAATTCTTATAGAAAAAAAACAGAATAATAAAAATCAGAATAATTAAGTTCCCTCTACTCACAAATATTATTGTTAACATTTTTTTTATTTTTCATATGTATGATTTTCATATGAATATGTATACTGAACAATGAAAAGCCTACCTGCTTTCGTAAACTACATTTTCAGTACTATGAACATATTGCCACATTTTTATTTATTTCTAAGTGCCATTTTAGAGGTCAGATGTAATTTCTTTATAGTCTGCCTAATGTAGGTGACCAAAACTAAATGAGTAACATTTAGTTTGTTTAGTTTTTATTGTTCATTGAACAAACATTTATAAAATATTTGTTCATTATACAGTACCTACCTCTATCCAAATTGGAAATGCAAAACCTTCTCTCTCATAGAACTTCTATTGCAGAGATTAAGCAACAATACAGACAAGAAAAACAGCACATGAGAATTAGTATGGCGAATCAGTGGTGTGGCACTGTGGCAGAACCTCAAGGACTGTAAGGAAGTAAGAGAAGACAGAGTGACAGGAAAGGGTACAGGATGATCCCTGCAGTAAAATGGCCTGAGAGTGGGGACCTGAGGGGGTTATGATGATGGTCACATGGGCATCTGACCAACTGGTCTCACAGGCTGAGTAATAGAAAAGACAGAAGGAGCCTGTTTGGCGAGATAGAGAGAAGAGAGAGAGAGAGAGAGAGAGAGAGAGAGAGAGAGAGAGAGAGAGAGAGCGCTGAATTCTTTCTTACATCTTTCTACCTCTGGAAATCATTCCCTGGAGTGTATTTGTGAGATGTCAAAAATATGAATGCTTTCTCACTAGAGTTCTCTCCATATTGTAGGAACAAAAGTGTTTATTGAGAGATTTTTTTTAAGCCTCCATGTTATAGCTCATTACTCAGTAAAGCACTGAAAATGAGGACACTTCCAAGAATCTGCTGTGCAGATGTCTGCTGCTTCCACATACAACCCAGCCTATCATTTGACATCATTCGACAGTTGTTGGTGATAAATGTCAGCATGCCGTGATTTGCATGACAGTTATTTTGCACATGTTCCTTGCCAGACTACAAGCTCAGAGAGAGTAAGACCCTGCTTGCACCCTGCATGCACGACAGAATTTCAGTTTCCGGAGAGTCTGTGACAGTGGTAGGCATTTTATCACATTTTCTTTTTATATTAAATTTACTCTTAAACAAAGAAAATAATTACCATGAGTTGTTAGCCCAGCCCAGAATGCAGTAGCTGCTCATCATGGGCCTTTGATGATTGAGTGAATGGATGAATGAATGAATGAATGAATGAATGAAAAATAACTTCACCAATATAATCTAGATGAGGACTAACTACTCCAGATAATAGTAATTAATTCATTTTAAGTGTTCAATAAGCTATCAAAAGCATCCAACAGCCTTCAGCCATAGGAGTCCTTCTTTAACAATTCTAGTTGTTCCTTGGTCCAAAACTATGTACTTCTTGTTGTTGTTTACTTTTGAGATTGTATTTTAATTATAACATTTGGCCCTTTCTTTCCTTCCTCCAAACCCTCCCATATACCTCTCCCTGCTCTCCTTCAAATCCATGACCTCTTTTTCATTCATTGTTATTGCATGTACATATGTATTCATATTTTAAGTGTTGACTTCATACAGTGTTACTTATATGTATGTTTTCAGGGTTGACCATTTGGCACTGGACAATCACTTGGTTTGCTCTTCCCTAAGGCCACCTCTCCCACTCCCAGCTTTACTCAATTGCTGTAGTGCTTTGTGCAGGGTTGAGGCCTTTTGGGACTTTCCTCATGCATTTGTCATATTCATTGGTGTCCTTTTTCTGTACACATTTAGGCAATCACATTGTGAGACTTTGTGGATATTAACTTCTGATGTTACTAAGAGATTACAATCTCACGGCGAAGTGTCTGATCCTCTGGCTCTTACGGTTTTTCTACCCTGTCTTCTGCAATGTTCCTGAGCCTTAGGTGTGGGAGGGCTTTACAGATGTATCCATTGACACTGGGCTCCACAAATCTGCATATTGATTGGCTGTGTTACGTATTCACTGAATGGCTTGTACAGCTTGGACAATGGATTAGGAGCCATGTGTCGGGAGTGAATATGGTTCACGAATTGAGGAGAGAGACATATATAAGCATAGTGCAGGAATGTGGACCCTCTAGTTTTTGAGAGATGCAGTTTTGCTTTCATTTGCTTTTTACTGAAGATAAGAAATAAAAAGGTTATGTCAAATTTCTCTTCTAGACAACAAACTGAACAAAAGTAGACCCTCTACATCAGTGGTTCTCAACCTTCCTCATATTGTAGTGAGCCCCAACCATAAAATTATTTTCTTTGCTACATCATAACCATAATTTTGCTATTGTTTTGAATCATAATGTAAATATTTTTGGAGATAGGGGTTTGTTAAAGGGGTCAAGACCTACATGTTGAGAACCATTGCCCTAACACCTCAGCTACCACCTACCTATACTTTCTGGTTTTTCTGAAACTCTTGGCCTAACTCACTGATTCATTAATGTCAAGGTAAGCCCACCTTTCCAGCCTCAGGACCTTGGTATATGGCTATATTCTCTGTCTGTGCTCTGAAACACCTGCTTCTAGCTCAAACACAGTGAAGCAGATGTTGACTTTGCTCAGACACCACCCACAGCTTCTCGTGTACCACAGATTGCTTCCTGTGTCTCTCTGCCTGGTGATGATTTTAGCACTGGGTACCATTGTAGAACCTGGGAATAATGCCCCAGAAGTAACTCTCAACTATGAAGGCATATTACTTCCCTGATAAAATCCCTAGAGCCTTCATTCTTCAGTGAGAAGACCCTGAGGCCTGTCTGCAGTATCTCAAGAATCTCCATTGGTTCTTGGACTTGGTTGCCCAAAGCACATTCCCATTAAGTAAAAGACCTATGTTTGGTTGACTTTAATTCTCTGCTTTACTTCCTCTCTCCCTCACATAGAATAGAAAACTTGGCATCAATTTCCAAATTAAATACTTACACACAAAAACTTGTCTCAGAATCTCCTTAGAGGACAACCCAGGTTATGATGTTGGGGATTGGTGATGGTGACAGTGTCTTTGATGTAGAGCTGTTCGAAGGGTTCATTCAGTTAAAATGAGTAAGAGTGCCCTCTTGGTTCTCTCTGTAGGTCACACCTCTCCTCTTGGTATGTATTTCAATCCCCATTCAACTGACAGCACACCCCAAGACTTCTTACCAAGATCCTCACCTTCTTTGGGAATCCCCTTCAATTGCCCCTCTCTGAAATGAGCTAACCCGAGTTACCTTCAACAGCATCAGAGGCAGCAAAATGAAACTGGATTTTTCAGGTCAGCCAGTTTTCTAGATAAATATATTTAAAGGTAAAATTTCCAGATAGGCATCTAATAACAGTAGCGGATGATGCATCTAATCAAACAAGGATGTGGCTAGTAAGGTCACTCTTTTTTCAAGTCAGTATCAGTGCTGGTGAATTTGAGTTAATTTTCAACTTAGATTAATTATAGCATGGTTCCTGAAAACCAGATCTTACAAATGAGTGAGGCCCTTAGCCTGTTATGTGCAATGGCTTTGCTGAGTAAAACATTTTAGAATGCATTTGGTTATTCATTTCTTGATATTCATTTTTACCCTTTCTCCAAATTACCAGACAATATGAAAGAGTTGTCTATGTAATAGACAACTCTGTGTCAGGTGGTATAAAAGCTATATGATACTAACCTGTGTGTAGCATGTACAGATCTCTAAGCAGCTTGGTGATTTCTATTTAAAAATAACATTTTGTAACTGAAGTTATAAATATGGAGATGTCTTCATGAGGGGCTAGTCTGATATGATTTGTGATCTATATAATGATGGTATCATTTTCATTTCAGTTTTTAATCACAATAAAGTATACATAATATAAAATGTGTCATTTTTCAGGCTTTTGAGACAAGGTCTGGGTGTATAGCCTTGGTCGGCCTGATATTCGTTGTAACACATTTGTCTTCAACCACAGCAATCTCCTACCTCAGTCCCTATGTATGAGTTGCCACACCCAGGTCATGCTAGCCTTTTTAAATTGTGCTGCTTATATTGTTAAGTACATTAATATCATCAAATTTCCAGGACATTCTTTATCTTACAAAACTAAGACTTCATTAAAGAATACCTTATTTGTTCCACTTTTCTGATGTCTGTCTATGAATTTGGTCATTCTATATATTTCAGATAAATGGAATCATGTTGTGTTTGTCTTTTTATGATTTATTTATTTATTTTGTATACAGCATGTATGACCAAAAGAGGGCACGAGATCTCATTACAGATGGTTGAGAGCCACCATGTGGTTGCTGGGAATTGAACCTCTGGAAGAGCAGTCAGTGCTCTTAACCTCTGAGCCATCTCTCCAGCCCATATTTGCCTTTTTTATGACCTATTCTACTTAACATAATATCTTCAAATTCCATCCACGTGATAGCAAGGTTTATATTTTGCTTTCTTTTTAAAGCTGATAATGTTGCATTCCACGTTACCTATTTATCTAATGATGAACTCTTAGGGGCCCCCATCTTTTGGTTGCTTCAAATAATGTTGCTCTGAACATGAGCATCCTACTTCCAATTCTCTTGCATACACACGCAGAATGGACAGCTAGATCATACACTAAGACCATGTTTAAGTATTTGAGAAACTGCCATACTGTCTTCTACAGCAGTTGACCCATCTTAAATTCAACCCATGGTGCACAGGGCTTCTGATTTCACCACTGTAGTTAATCCCATTGTTTAAGACTGTCTATTGAGCTCCATTTTCTTTCAACTTCCTTATAAATAGGAAAGATCTTAGTTGCCCACTCTTGTTTACCTTTGAGCAATTAAAACAAAACCAGTAATGACTGGCTGAATGTTTCTGCTCCCAAGGTGCTGTGGGATGTTTTGTATGCTGTGAATGGGTTGCTCTGATTTGGTTGATAAATAAAAAGCTGATTAGCCAGTAGCCAAGCAGGAAGTATAGGTGGGACAAACAGACAAGGAGAATTCTGGGAAGAGGAAGGCTGAGTCAGCAGATACCAGCCCGCCGTCCAGGGAGTAGCATTTAATAGCACACAGGTAAAGCCATGGAAAATGTGGCAACATATAGATTAACAGAAATGGGCTGAGTCTAAGTGTAGGAGCTAGTCAGTGGTAGGCCTGAGCTAACGGTTGAGCAGTTTTAATTAATATAAGCTTCTGAGTGATTATTTTATAAGCAGCTGTGGGGTCCGTGGGGCTGGGCAGGACTGGAGAAAACTTCAACTACACCAAGGAGTTCTTTAAAGTGAGTAAGAACTTTGCTCTGACCTCAAAGATCTCCCTAGCTACTATAAGCTACTATGTAATTATACTTGTAAGTTACCATGTATTATGACAGTGTCACCCATATGCAGGTAGAAACACTGTAGGAACACGTACCAAGAGATGACCTGAAAGAACATCAGTTGAAACTTCAGAGCAAATGACATTTGTGAGAACTTTAATATGAAGCTGTAGGGTGAAATTTTGTTGGTGATAATTCTTTACAAACTCTACTAAAATGGCTAGGGTTTGAAAGACTGAGGCTACACTGATCCCTAAATACATGAAATTCTTGTTTATGTCTGTATTAATAATACATGAAATTAAATATTCAATTATGAAAATATAAAATACAGTGGAAACAGTCTACCTATCAGATACTATTTGCCTTTTATACTAAGCCATATCTAGACCCAAACAGACAGAGTTTGACATTATAATCTGACCATTATAATTATGTCATCTGAGATTATGGCAGAGCAGAAGGTAGATGCCCTATGGTCAATGTGATATGGACTATTTATTAATAAAAAAAAAAACTAATGACCCATGCTTCCACTAGCTATATCATGTTATAGAACCCTTGTTACTATTAATTAGGGGCTTCTCTGCATGAGACATCATCATCGGCTTTTCTGAAAGACAGTCACCATCGTCCTTGTATGACTAAAACTGAAGTCACAAAACTTGATGCAGATAGATTCCAAGGTCGTCTGGATGAAAATTTCTATCAAACTATAAACCCATGTAAACATATATTCTCTCTCTCTCTCTCTCTCTCTCTCTCTCTCTCTCTCTCTCTCTCTCTCTCTCTCTCTCTGTGTGTGTGTGTGTGTGTGTGTGTGTGTGTGTATGTGTGTGTGTAGTATGTGTTCATTGTGCAGGATGGAGGACATATGTCACTGGCAGGTACGTATATTAAGAGAGCAGAGCAGGAGACCTTTGAGAGAAATCAGTACTTCTTGCATTTATCAGGAAAGTTCACTCAAAGATGTTTGGGGAAAATTCAACTTTTAAAGATAATAATCTCTTCTTTAGACTTCACACAAAGATCTAACCATTAAGGTAGTAAATCATAGATTAAAGTCAGTCTTCATAACCTAGATAGCAGAAAAAGTGATTTTTTTTCACATGTACAATGCAGGAAACTTACTACCCGAGTATTGTTATCAGGCATCTGCTCATTTTCAATCACAGAAAGGAAATGCGATGCACCAGCCTTTCCACAATATTTGGGTGTAATGTTATTTTCTCTGTCCCCAGAGCCAACACTTCCGTAATTATTTGATATATAAAAAAAAATTATCAAAAGCATTGGTGCACATCAGTGAGAACTTTCAACCACCTTGAAAATGACTTTTAGAATATTTCATTAGCAGACTGTCTCTCAGAGCCTAGGTTGACATTCATGTTTCTTCATACCAGGCTTTCATCCATAAAACCCTTTGTTCTGCTGAACAGTTTCCAGACAATGTGGGCAATCACAAAAAAAGCATCCATCCCAGCATTTGATCAGTCTTATTCAAATCTCATCTATTAATACTTTTTTTGAGATCTTTTCTAAGAATTTTATTTCCTTTCTTTCAATACCATCATATTATTTCTTAAAAAAAAAAACCTCTAAATTTAATAAAATGGAAGCTTGATATTTTGTAGGAAATAAGCACAATTCATAGCTAAATTTTATCCATTTTTATTACTTTCAATAATGTATGAGAAAATAACCATTGTGTTCAGTTTGAAGATTTAATTTTAAATACATAAGATTGAATTTCTAGCCCTCAGAATATTATGGAAGAAGCTTTTGCTTAAACAGATTGCACACACCCAGAAGTAGCATATTCAAAATAAAATAATTTGAATATCCAAATACATAATTATTGATATTTTAATAAAAAATAAAGTGTTAAACAAACTATTCAGAATCACCAAGTCTTTAGACCAGATGCAACATGGAGGACCATCATGATTAACATCTACAATTCAAGAATCATACTACTTCAGCTCTTCCAGTATTTCTGCAAAATAGACATTCTAGTAGATCTATGTGTAAGCATAAAAATAAAACTGTTTCCTAAACAAGTGAAATGTTGATGTCTCTTGGCATGTGAGAGTCCATGTTTTGTGAAGTACACATATTACAGAAGCAGAAAAAAAGCTGCTTTTGCTTTGCAGTTATGCCTACTAACCCTATTTTAGTAATTTAAACAGTTGGAAAGTGTATTAGTTATTTTTCCCATCGATGTGGTGAACGTTCTGGTCAAAACAACTTAAGAGAGAAATGGGTTGTGTGGAGCCCGCAGCTCAAGGGTCAGCCCACCCCAGCACTGGAACCGTGTCAGGAACTGGAGGCAGCTGGATGTGCTACATCTGCAGTCAGGACCTAAGCCCAGGGAAGGGTACTGCCCACTTTCAGGGTGGTCTTCCCACCTAATTAACCTAATCTAGACACTTCCTCAGAGGGAGAGCCAAGGTCATCTTAATCTCGATAATCTCTCACAAGCTTGACCAGAGACTTTCACCATTGTCCATTCTAGAGTCTGTCAAGTTGACATAATCAGTATTAACCATCATAAACCGTTCACACAAGCCATGAAAATCAAGGAAACTCTAAGCTCAACTTGATTTAATAACTCTGGGTTGGGTTTTTTCTCTTTCTTTCTTATGATTCTTTGCTTTATTTTTTAAAGATTGTTTTTATTTTGTGCATATATGGCTAAATGTATGTATGTGGTACATACATGTCAGATCCACTGTGGCCTGATATGGGTGCTGGGCATAGAATCCAGGTCAAGAACAGCAAGTGCTCTTAACTACTGAGTCATTTCTCCAGCCCTCTTTTTATTTTAAATTGATTAATTTCTTGTCTGTGTGCTTCTGCCTGTAGGAAGAGGAGTTGCAGAAGGCCATGCTGGACTTGCCAGGCTCCTTCTTCTAATTAATATCCTTGAGATTTTAATTTTGCCTTCCTTGGGGAACCTTGAACTTCTAGATTTTACTACTTTGTCATCCAGATTAATTTGCTATTATGGGACTTAATGCTATTTGTGTTTTGTTAGTAAACAATTTTTTTTCAAATAATATAACTTCAGAGAGAGAAATAAACATTGTCAAAAAAAAAAAAAGGGTTGAAAAACCACCAAAGAGTTAGAAAAATTAATCCTTCCCAAGCTTCTCTCTTTTAAAATAGTACTGAGATGGGCTGAAGAGAGGGCCTGGAGAGATGGCCCAACCACAGGGAGCCGGTCAGCTCCTCCAGAGGGCCCTGGTTTGACACTCAGCATCTACATGGAGGCTCACAGGTGTCTGTAACTCCAATATCCGGGTGTCTGGTGCCCTCTTCTGGCCTACACAAGCACTGCTTGCA
This sequence comes from Peromyscus leucopus, assembly GCF_004664715.2. Classification (NCBI taxonomy): domain Eukaryota; kingdom Metazoa; phylum Chordata; class Mammalia; order Rodentia; family Cricetidae; genus Peromyscus; species Peromyscus leucopus. Next base: position 97,968,841 of record NC_051067.1, on the reverse strand, counting down.
TGTAGAGCACAGACATGCAAGCAGGCCAAACATCCATGCATACAAAATAAAATAAAAATAAATACAGCTAAGAGTATTTCTTAAACAAGAGAAGTATACTAGCATAATCATAAGTTCTACAGAGTACGATAATGTCAAATTGGAGCTGGAATATGATAGTGCCATCTGTAATCCCAGCACAAAAGAGGCAGGCAGGCAGGCTGATCACAAGCTTCCGACACAAGGCAACACTGTCTCAGAAACAAAAAGTGATATCAAGATGGAAATGGAACCAGTTAGCATTGAGGAAAGATCCTTCAAAGGTCCAAAGATCCTCACAGAATGAAAGAGCTCACAATGAGACTCTACATCATGTTCAGGAACTTGATACAACCTGTCAAACATGAATCGAACTTCTCTCCTACAAGGGAGAATTAAAGTTCATTTAACGAAAATGATTGAAAAGAACAGAGGTAACAAAACAAGGTCTACAATGTATATAGAAAGAAGCTAAGCGGACTCTACAAAAGCAACAAAATTCCACTGGTGAGTTAGACTATGCCTTTGAAGTGTCTTAGGGTACTGAACATTAAAAAAAATAAATAAAACTTTCATTGTGTGTGTGTGTGTGTGTGTGTGTGTGTGTGTGTGTGTGTGTGTGGTTGTGTACCATGGCACACATGTGGAAACGAGTGCCTTACCTGTTGAGCCATCTCTCCAGCCCTGGAATTTCTTGTACTCAGTAAGTTCTCATTGAGTACTCTCTGTGTTTCAAACTCTTGAGTGTGATAGAGTTGGTATTGATATTGAAAGTAGGATTCTTCTATAGTTAGGATCCTAAGGGTGCCCTACAGTTCCATATGTCAGAGATGTGGACCCATGTTTGGCACTATTGGGAGGGGGAGGAACCTTTAAGAAGTGCCGATTGAGTGCCGATCTGCGCATCACTGGGGACGTGCCCTTGAAGAGGGTTATAGAACTCTGAATTCTTCCTCATTATCACTTTTTGTCAGCTCCCCCAGGGTTTGTCCCCACCATGATGTGCTGCCTGACCCAAAATAAGGAGCCTAACCCTTCATAGACTGAAACCTCCAGATGGGTGAGCCAAAATAAGCCTGCTGTCTTTGTAACTTACTATCCCAAGCACTTACTGTAGTGGTAGGAAGCAGGGTAAACAGATCCCTGCTTTCTCATGGGGAATGCAGACACATGGGTGAACAGTCACAACACCCTGTGTAGAACTTGCATGTATATGCATGTCACTGAACATAGAGGAGGACCCACATTCTCTTACACACTGGTCCTCACATGTGCCTGTTACAGTGATCTGGCTTTGCCATCCCCATCACTCTGGAAAGTTACACAGTGCTCTTAGGAAATCAAAGCCTCTTCTGGGCCTATGGTTTTCTATAGTTCAACATGGAACCATGGAGGAGGGTTGCCAGCTTAACTCTCACACACCACCCCAGGTTCACTCCTTCCCCAAACTCTGTGCAACAGTAGCCATACTTAGTTCTTGTTTCACTCTCTGCCCTCTGCCCCACTGCTGCCCCGGAAGCTGTCCAGTGACCTTTCGTGATAAACTCCAGTAGCTATGTGGCAGTCTGTGCTTGCTCCCTTCGGACCCACTCCCATTTCTCCTGCAAGCTGCCCTGTTTGCCGACCCTGATCTAAATGAATTGTATCCGCTTACTACCATGTTTCCAAATGAGCTTAGTCAAAACAAAGCAGAGACACCCCCTCCCTGTCGTGTTCGCCTCGACCAGCAAGGAAGACGCAACACCAGGCTCTTCTCCAAGCAGTTTATTCAGGAACCTTGAAACAATCTTCTGACTTCTGACCCCGGGGAAAGCCAACCCACAACCTAAATAGCTTCTGGGCAGCCAACCCCAATCTGCCAGTACGTGGGTACTGCGGATAGGTCCAGGTGCGTGGAAGCAAGCCAAATCCTTAGCCTTAGTCAAATAAGGAGTTGTTTATCACAGAGAGCGCTCACCGTCGGGAGGGTGGAAGGCGGAAGCCAGCCATCTTTGAGGCGTGGCTGCACGCAGCTCTCTACACTTCCCCCCAAAAAAAAAGTGAAAAGGGGAATGGAGAGAGGGTCATGTTAGTTACCAGTCATGGTCTTTCAATCATTTAAAAAAAAAATTTGGAGGAGGAATCCTGTCGTTTTCCATGGCATGGATGAGCCTGAAGGACAGTAAGTGAAATAAACAGGTGCAGAAAGATAAATGCCATACTGATATATATGCAAAGGAAGATAGTTCATCTCAGGCTAGAGGCTACAAAGGCTGGGGAGGAGAGGGCAGGGAAGGTGGAGAAAGGATGCTTAACAGCTACGGGGTGATAACCGATGAAACTGCTAATGTTTGAAAGCACAGTAAGGTAACTCTAGCTCATCATTAAATGTGCATTTCAAAAGCTACTAGCTAAGATTTTGAAATGACAGGTGTTTGAGATATGGATTTGTCAGTTGCCCTGATCTGATTATTCATTTTATGTATGCATCAAAATATCACACTATACCCCAAATACATATACAGTTACTGTATCAAGTGAAAAATTAGTTTTTGTAAATAGACTCCTTTAAGGCTCCTTCAGCCAGTCTCCGCAAAGATTCCTTGTGTTGGGTCCTGGTAACTGCTCCTCTTCTGGCTCTTGATGCTGTTAGCCAATCACATCATCACCCTCCTCTATCCCTGGCTTTTAAAAGGCACTGTGTCATGGGGGTCCCCTCAGTCTGCCTACACTTTGGCTAACAGTCTCTTTATTAAGACTCTTCACCTCAAATCACCCCATTTGAGAGTGCAATCTGTTTCCTGCTAGCAGCCTGACAGGCTAGAGTCCTTATCTTATTTGCCTGCTCTCCAACATTTGATACCAGTGTCCGCTGCCTTCTTATCTCTGACAACCTGCTTCGTGTCCCTAATGAGTCTGCCTTAGAGTGGCCAGGAGAAGGTGACAGCACTAGTCTCCAAGTGGCCTCCCTGATGAGCACGTGATCCGAGTAAAGCCGTGTGCTTTCATGGAAGACAAGCCCCCTACACAATGCCCTGAGTGCCGCCAACACATGAATGTGAGTGGACTTGCACACACGCATCCATATTGATGAGCACCCAAGTAAGCAATGGGGAAAGACTCTTCACTCTGAGTTCCCTGTCTGCAGAGAGCTCTCACATCTTCAGCACTTCAGGCTTCTCAACTCACACAGGCTCCCAGCTGCCCATGGGCTTTCCTCTCCCACGCGGTGGCCAGCACACTCTCTCCAGGCAGGAAACTGAGGCCATCAAAGGACTCATCTAGAAAGAGAGACTTTCCTCTACTGACTTATGTTCACTGTTGTGTGTAGATTGACCAGTTTCTGGGGTGGTGGGTTAGGAGCTGGGAAGGATCGTTTTACATTTTGTTTTGTTCTTTGAATTAGGAATGTTGTTTGGTTTTTTTTTGTTGTTGGTTTTTTTTTTTTTTTTTGGTTTTGCGTGCGTGCGTGCGTGCGTGCGTGCGTGCGTGCGTGCGTGCGTGCGTGCGTGTGCGTGTGTGTGTGTGTGTGTGTGTGTGTATTCAGGTAAGATGGTGAAGCCATACTTGTTACTCTATTTAGTCATTAAGGAAAGTCTGAACTGCCCTATTTGAGTCATTTAAGAAAGTCTTTGTATAAATACTAGTTTCTTTTTTATAGACAGTTTTTAATAAATGAAAAAGAAAACAATCTAAAGGAGTTCGGAAGAAGAAATCGTTTTGGAGATAACCATGACGGCTGTCCTTCTGCTTTCTGTGAAGAGACAGTTGGGTTCCGTCACTGCTGTCTGACTCTTGGTCCGCTGAGCCATCTGAGGGAAGCCTGACTTGACGTCTCTTCCCCAAGGCAGTGACTACTGGATGGTATCACACCCCACTCCTCAGAGTCAAGTGACTCTCAGCCCTGGTGCTTCAGCTGGCGGCCCCTCCAGACTTCTCCAGTCACAGTGCCTACACCAGGAATGTGGCTGGAGCAGATCTCCCAGGTGTCTCTGCCGGTCTGGTGTGACTTTGTTTTGATTGGCCAGACATGTAGCCAACAGGGAGCCCTCCTCCTGTCCTCCCACAGCTGCTTCTGTGGGAATCAAGAACCCTGGTGACACAACGTAGTGCCAATGAGACATCATCACAGCCTCCTTTTCATACCATCTTTGAACTCAGTGTGTATTATACACCGAAGTACATATCGGTTTGCATGCTAAACTTACACTGGGCATGTGCAATGTGTATTTAGATCTCATAAAGTTTACAGATTGAGAAAGGGGTATAAATAGTATTTACTATATAATACTATACTATTTTCACTCCACTGTTTCAGTAACTTTTTGGTGTGATCTGTTGTGTTTTTGTTTTTGTTCTTTTTTAATTTCAAACATTTTATTTTTTTCTTTTCATTTATTCTTCTATCACACAATATATCCCAACTACAGCCTTCCCTCCTTGGACTCCTCCCAGTTCTGCCCCCTGCCCATCCCACCCACCTCACCCCACCCCAGCCAGATCCACTGCTCCTTCATTTCCCTTCAGAAAAGAACAAGCCTCCAGGGATATCAACCAAACTCGGCATTAGAAGATGCAATAAGGTTAGGCATAACCCCTCATATCAAGGCAAGGTGATACAGTAGGAAGAAAAGGGTCCCAAAAGCAGGCAAAAGAATCAGAGGCACCTCTCACTCCCACTGTTAGGAGTCCCACAAGAACACCAAGCTACACAACCTTAACATATATGCAGAGGACCTAGGTCAGACACATACATAGTCTGTGATTGTTGCTTCAGTCATTATGAATCCTACGAGCCCTGCTTAGTTGATTCTGTAAGCAGTGTTCTTGTGATATTCTCAACCCCTCCGGCTCCTACAATCCTTCCTCCCCCTCTTCCACAGGGTTCCCTGAACGCCACTTAACGTTTGGCTGTGGATCTTGGCATCTGCTCCCATCAACTGCTAAAGGAAGCCACTCTGATGACAATTGGGCTAGGCACCGATCTATGGGTATAGCAGAATATCATTAGAAATCATGTTTTGTATTGTTTTGGTTTGGTTTTGACCAGTCGTGTTTGGTTTTACTCTAGATCTCCGGGCATTCCAGCTTCTGGGTCCTGGCCATCCAGGCGTTATGAGGCTTGGCTCCATCTTGTGGCATGGGCCTCAAGTTAGACCAGTCATTGGTTGGCCACTCCCACAAGCTCTGAGCCACCATTGCCCAGCACATCTTGAAGCAGAATAGGTTGAGTCAAAGGTATCGTGGCTGGGTTGGTGTCCCAGTCCAACCACTGGGTGCCTTGCCTGACATATCCTCCATTACTAGGAGTCCTCACTAGGGTCACCCTAATAGATTCTAGGAAGTTTCTACAGCAGTAGGTTTCTACATTGCCCTCACAAATGCCCCCCAATTCCAATTGTCTCTCCCTCCATCCCTCCATCTCTCCATCTCTTACCTGATCCCTCCTGTTCTCATCCCCACCTACCCCCAGTAAACCCATATAATCTATTCTATTTCCCTGTCTTGAGGAAATCCATATATCACCCCTAGAGCCCTTGTTACTTAGCCACTCTGGGTCTGTGGATTGTAGTGTGGTTATCCTTTACATAAGAGCTAATATTTATTTGTAAGTGAGTACATACAATTTTTGTCCTTCTGGGTCTGGGTTGTTTCCTTCAGAATGATTTTTTTCTAGTTCCATCCATTTGCCTGTAAATTTCATGTTGTCATTTATTTATTCATTCATTTATTCTTCTCTCATATATTACATCTAGACCATAGTTCCCCCTCCCTCCTCTCCTTCCAGTCCATCTTTCTTACCTTTCCTCTCCCATAGATCCACTCCTCCTCTGTTTCCCTTCAGAAAAGAGCAGGCCTCCCAGGGATATCAACTGAACATGGCATAACAAGACACAATAAGACTAAGCACAAACCCTCATATCAAGGCTAGATGAAGGATCCCAGTAAGAGGAAAAGGATCGGGGGGGGGGGGAACAGGCAGAAAAAAAAGAGTCAGAGACAACCCTCTCTCCCACTGGTATGAGCCCCACAAGAACACCAAGTTACACAACCATAACATATGCAGAGGGCCTAGGTCAGACCCATACAAGTTCCATGATTGTTGCTTCAGTCTCTGTGAGACCTTATGAGCTCTGCTTAGTTGATTCTGTAGGCTGTGTTCTTGTGGAGTCCTTGAACCCTCTGGTTCCTACAATCTCTCCTCCCCTTCTTCTGTGGGGTTCCCTGAGCTCTGCCTAGTATTTGGCTGTGGGTCTCTACATCTGTTCACATCAGTAGCTGGATGAAGCCTCTCTGATGATAATAATGCTAGGCTCGTATCTATGAATATAGTAGAATATCATTAGGAATCATTTCATTGATTTTTCTTTTTGTTAGTTCTGTTTAGTTCTATCCTAGATCTCTGGCTATCCAGCCTCTGGTTCCTAGCCCTCCTGGCAGTCTCAGGCATGGGCTCTCTCTTATGGTATGGGTCTCAACTGGGATCAGTCATATGCGGTTGGACACTCCCACGAGTTCTGCACCACCTCTACCCCAGCACATCTTGCAGGCAGGACAAATTGTAGATCAAAGGTTTTGTAGCTGAGGTGGTGTCCTAGTTCCTCCACTGGAAGCCTTGCCTGGTTATAGAAGATGGCTAGTTCAGGCTCCAAACCCCACACTACTAAGAGTCTTCATTAGGGTCACCCTTTAGATTCCAGGGAGTTTCCAATGCACTAGGTTTCTACCTTACCCCCAAAATGTACCCCAATTCCAGTCATCTCTCCAGTACTTTCCCTCTCCATCCCCCCACATGATCCCGCCTGTTCCCATCCCTACTTGTCTCCAGTCCACCAACAAAATCTATTCAATTTCCCCTTTTCAGGGAGATTCATGTGTTCTTCTTGAGCCCTCCTTGATACCTAGCCTGTCTGTGGATTGTAGTATGGTTATCCTTTACTTTACAGCTAATATCTACTTATAAGCGAGTACAGTCCATGTTTATCTTTCTGGGCCTGGGTTACCTCACTCAGGATGATTTTCTCTAGTTCCATCCATTTGCCTTCAAATTTCCTGATGTCATTGTTTTTAACAACTGAGTAATACTCCATAGTGTAAATGTACCACATTTTCTTTATTCATTCTTCAGTTAAGGGGCATTTAGGTTTTTTCCCAGTTTATGGTTATTATGAATAAAGCTTCTATGAACATAGTTAAACAGTGCCTTTGTGGTAGGATGCAGCATCCTTTGGGTGTATGTCCAAGAGTGGTATAACTGGATCTTGAGGTAGATTGATTCCCAGTTTTCTGAGAAACTGCCATATTGATTTCCAAAGTGGCTGTACAAGTTTGCACTCCCATCAGCAATGGAGGAGTGTTCCCCTTGCCCCACATCCTCTCCAGCATGAGCTGTCATTTGTGGTTTTGATCTTAGCCATTCTGAAAGGTGTAAGATGGAATCTCAAAGTTGTTTTGATTTGCATATCTATGATGATTAAGGATGTTGAACATTTCTTTAAATGTTCCTCAGCCATTTGAGATTCCTCTGTTGAGAAGTGTGTTTAGATATATAAACCATTTTTTATTTTAAATATTATTCTCTTTTTTTCCTTTTTTTTCACTTTATTCTTCTCTCACACATTGCACCTCAACCACAGTTTCCCTTCCCTCCACTCCTCCCTTTGCTTCCCCCAACCCCTCTCTTCCTTAAATCAACTATTATTTGGTTTTTTGATGTCTAGTTTCTTGAGTTCTTTATATATTTTGGATATTAGCCCTCTGTCAGATGTGGACTTTGTGAAAATCCTTTCCCATTCTGTAGGCTGCTGATGGTGTCCTTTGCCTTACAGAAGTTTTTCAGCTTCATGAAGTTCTGTGCATTAATTGTTGATCTTAGTTCTTGCATGATTGGTGTTCTGTTCAGGACAGCAGTCTTCTGTGCCAATGCATTCAAAACTATTCCCTATCTTCTCTTCTATCAGGTTCAGTGTGTCTAGTTTTAAGTTAAGGTCTATAATTCACCTTGACTTGAGTTTTATGCAAGATGATAGATATGGATCTACTTGCATTCTTCTACATGCAAACCTCCAGTTCAGCCAGCACCATTTATTGAAGATGTTGTCTATTTTCCATTGTATAATTTTGGCTTCTTTATCAAAAATTAGGTGTTTATAGGTGTATAGATTTATGTCTTGGTCTTTGATCTGACTGCATTAGTTGGCCTGTCTATTTTTATGCCAATACTATGTTGTTTTTATTACTATAGCTCTGTAGTGGTACTTGAAATCAGAGATGGTGATACCTCCAGCAGTTCTTTTATTGTACAAGGTTATTTTAGCTATCCTTGTTTTTTTTTTTTCCCATATGAAGTTGAGCATTGTTCTTTTAAGGTCTGTAAAGAATTGTGTTGGAATTATGATGGAGATTGTGTTGAATGTGTAGATTGCTTTTGGTAAGATGGCCATTTTTATTATGTTAATCCTAGTGATCCATGAGCATGGGAGATCTTTCCATCTGCTCGTTCTTCTCTAATTTATTTCCTCAAAGACTTGAAGTTCTTGTCCTACAGGTCTTTCACTTGCTTGGTTAGAGTTACATCATGATATTTTATATTATTTGTGGCTATTATAAAAGGTGTTGCTTCTCTAATTTCTTTCTCAGCCCATTTGTCACTTGTATATAGGAGGATTATTGATTTTTTTTAAGTTAATCTCATATCCAGTCACTTGGCTGAAGGTGTTCATCAGCTATAGGAGTTCCCTGGTAGAATTTTTGGTGTCCCTTATGTATATTGTCATATCATCTATAAATATCGATACTTTGACTCATTCTTTCTAATTTGTATCCCCTTAATCTCCTTCAGTTGCCTTATTACTCTAGCTAGAACTTCAAGTACTATATTGAGTAGATATGGAGAGAGTGGACAGCCTGTTCTTGTTCCTGATTTTAGTGGAATTGCTTTAAGTTTTGCTCCATTTAATTTGAAGTTGGCTGTTGGCTTGCTATTTAGGTCTGTCGTTTGTATCCCTGATCTCTCCAAGACTTTTATCATGAAGTCATGCTGGATTTTGTCAAAGACTTTTTCAGCATCATATGAGATGATCATGTGATTTTTCTCTTCCAGTTTGTTTATATGGTGGACTACACTGACAGATTTTTATATATTGAACCATCCCTGCATCTTTGGGATGAAGCCTACTTGGTCATGGTGGATAATCTTTTTGATGTGTTCTTGGATTCGGTTTGCCAGTATTTTATTGAGCATTTTTGCATCAATGTTCATGAAAGAAATTTGTATGTAATTCTCTTTCTATGTTGAGTCTTTGTGTGGTTTGGGTATCAAAGTGACTGTGGCCTCATAAAAAGAATTTGGCAATGTTCCTTTTGTTTCTATTTTGTGGAATAATTTGAGGATAATTGATATTATCTCTTCTTTAAAAGTCTGGTAGAATTCTGCACTGAAACCATCTGTCCCTGGGCTTTTTTGGGGGAGAGGGAGGTACTTTTAATGATTGCTTCTATTTCCTTAGGGGTTATAGTTCTATTTAATTTGTATAGTTGGTCTTGATTTAATTTTGGTATGTGGTATCAATCAAGAAATTTGTCCATTTGTTTTAGAATTTCCAATTTTGTGGAGTACAGGTTTTCAAAGTATGACCTTATGATTCTCTGGATTTCCTCATAGTCTGTTGTTGTTGTTGTTGTTGGAAAGCCCTGCTGCTCAGAAGTTGCATTCTACCATGACCTGGCAGCTCTATCTGAGTGAGGCAACATGGAAGACTCCCCCTCACCTCCCATCACCCCCTACCTATCTCCTACTCCCACACAGACACACACACACACACACACTCCCGGTGGAGGGCTTCCTGTTCCCTACCTGACCTTATTTGGAGAATGTCTCTAGGCCTAGATGCCTGACTTATCTCAAGGATGATCCTTGACACAGTTCCCTGCCAATGCCCTTCCCCTGCTGCCCATATAGTAATTAGGTGACATGCTCTAGCTATTTTGATAGGGCCGTGCTGCTACTAGTCCACCTATATGATAGGAGCATGCCACTTAATGCAAACTGGGCTATTCCCCAGCTGCTGTTCCCAGTCCTATACATCCCCTGTACTCTGGGATAAAGTTGAGCTGCCTCACTGAAAGCTATTGTCATTGTGCCCACAGGCCATAAAACGCTCTCTGTCACCACTTCTGCCCCTTTGTCCTTGTGGACTGGTGGCCAATGGACCATGAGGAAAAAGGGGACCCTACATGTTGGTATGTCCCCCTTTTTATTTCTGATTTTGTTAACTTTTACATTCTCTCTCTGCCTTTTAGTTACTTAGATAAGGGATTTTGTTGAGTATTTTTTCATCTATGTTCATAAGGGAAAATGGTTTGTAATTCTTCCTTTGTTGAATCTTTGTGTATTTTGTGTATTTCCTTTGTTGAATGTTTGGGTATCAGGGTAACTATGGCCTCATCAAATGAACTTGGCAATGTTTCTTCTTTTCTATTTTGTGGAATAATTTGAGGAGAATTGACATTAACTCTTCTTTGAAGGTCTGGGAAAATCTGCTCTAAAACCATCTGGCCCTGGGCATTTTTGGTTGAGAGACTTTTAATGACTGCTTCTATTTTCTTAGGGGTTATAGGTCTATATAATTTGTTTATCTAATCTTGATTTAACATTTTAACATTACAACACTAAGCACAAACTAGGGTTTTTTATCTATTTTATTTTACTGGGTATTTTAAGACAATATTTCACAGAGTTTAGGCTATCCTAGAACTCACTCTGTAGCCTAGGCTACCCTCAAATTCTCAAAGATGCCTACCTCAGCTTCCTAAGAGCTGGGACTATAGGTATTTGCCACCATGGCCAGACATAACAAAAAAATTACTACATTGATCTATTGGTTGTCTTTCAGGTGCAATTCAGAGAGCACATTCGTGACACTGTGCATGACTGGAGGTCAGAGGACAACTTGCAGAAGTTGGTTCTCTCTTCCCATCATATGGGTCCTAGGGATCAAACTCAAGTCATTAGCTTTGTCAGGAAGCACCTTTACCCATGAAAGTCATCTCAGCATCCTCTTCAAGTTTGGGCTGTGATCTATAATATAAATCTGGTTTATACCACCACACAGCACATGTGTGAGTGCACACACACACATACACACACAAACAACTAAAGTAATATTTCATAGTAAAACATTTTCTGTTATAGATGATTAACTCCGATTTTTTCTATTTTATTGTTAATGTTTATTTAACTCATTTATTTTGTGCTCAAGTAGGTGGTTTGGTTTTCCAATAGAAAAAAAAATGATGTAGTATTTCTTTGAATTTATTGATTCTAAGACTTCTTTCTGAAGTTGTTATTATTTTCTTTCTTTTTGCTTTATTTTTATTTTACTAAAATTCTGAAGTAACCAGATATATCCAAGAGCTACTAATGAGGTGGCCATATTTTTTGCAAGTCTTGATGTTCTGACCTAGTAATATTCATATTACTCTTTATTTAAAATTTTTTGCATACCACTTATTTTGATCAAATTCCTTCCCTTCCCCCAATTCCTTCCAGATCCTCCCCACCTCCCTACTCACCAAATCTCATGTTCATTTTTCTCTCTCATTTACATGCTCAAAAGAAAGAGAAAGAAAAACATAAAACATGAGAAGCCCAGTTGTTCATCAGGGTTGTCCAAGACACTCTCAAAACATACAGCCTACTGATGTTGTCCTTGGTTTCCCTCCAGAGGTGGAAAGTAAGTCCCTGCTGTAGAAGACACCATGCACTTCAGACTCAGGGCCCAGAGGTCCCTAAGCTGGAATTGACCTGGATGCCACTTCCCTGAGAAGTAACTTTCATGGTACCAGAGGGTGCTAGGCGAGCTTCCAAAGGAGGGAAGCTGCCAATAGTCCTACCCAGATGCCTATAAACCACAAAAACAACCAGCATGGCATGATAACCCTGAGTACAGTAATGCCATGCATACTCTGATGGTAACCAGCTCTCTAGTTGTACTTAAAGAGGGAAACTGCATCTGGTACTGGAAACTTAGCCAAATACTTAGGGCTAATGAAACTCTGTATCTTGGATGAGGACCTCCAATCACCACTTTACTAAACCATCGTATCTCTAACAACCATCTATAAACATTTTTCCTTATACCCACAGACAAATGTAGTATTCACCCCTCATCAAAAAAACTTGTCATTGCAAGATGGAGACTACTACAGAAAATATGCAGAGTTGAGGAGCCCAGTACCACTGGATACATCTACAAAATAGTTCCTGCACCTAACGTTCAGGGACCATTGCAGAAAAGAGTGTGAAAAGACTGCAAGAGACAGATGGTCAGGGACTTTGCTGTGAGAGTGCATCTCCTAGTAACATTAGAAGTCACCATGCCTCAGCATGAGCTGAACAAAACAATAGACCCACTAAGATGGGTGGGGGAAGCCCACAAGGCCTCAACCCTACGCAAAGAACTATAGGCAGTTAAGGAAAGCTGAGAGCAGGAGAAATAGTTTTCCCCCAGGGAAAAGCACACCAATTGGTTGTCCAGTACCAAATGGTCAGCCCTGAAAACATACACACAAGTGATGTTACACAGACTAATCAGGTTATATTCTTAAATATAAAGAATATACACATGTTCATGAAAAACAATTTAAGAAAAAGAGGCCATGAGTTTGAAAGAGAGCAAGGAGGGGGTATATGAGAGAGTTTGGAGGGAGGAAAGTGGTATGATTATATTATAATCTCAAGAATAAAAGAAAAAATAGGAAAAAGGCATAAAACAAAAAAAGGTCAAAACAAAAAAAAACAGTAAGACAAAGCAGGATTATTCTTCCCTTATGAAGTTAACGTTAAGTCAACACCTGATTGATATTGTGGATTGACCTGAAACATCCACTCTCCTAAGGATATTACTCAACCAGCTATACCTTTTGCAAATGCTCTAGTAAGACCTTCTTTCAACTAACCACAATGTCCTGAAGCAGAAAGTTTTGACAATGTTAGAATTTTTCCTAATCTTAACTATCCCCAAATGACCCTTTGTCATGTAATTTTCTTATTTCATATAGCAAATTTAGAATTTATTGTTTCTGGTTTCTTTTATATCATGGTTCTTATTTTTAAGAATTGTTAGCTACATCAAAGTCTAATTGAGATCAATTGAATGTTATGGCTATTTAATTACCGGCAAAGCAAAGAAAATCATTATTTAACTTTAATAAATGAAGATATATGTGAGTATCCAGCAATTTGCAAGTAAAAATTTGCAATTTGATTTTTATCGATAAATTCTTTTCTGTGTAGCAGTTTTCCATTTAATGAGCTATTAGTAGAGAAGATTGATATCAATTACGCTATCTATTAAATACTACCACTTTTAAGTGTGAATCTTTAATTATTTTGCTGTAGGCTGTTTTGATAAATGTGGATGAAGTATCTGTACACTGTTAGATAGTTAATATACCAAGACTTAAACTGGGCATCCCTTGCTTATGTATGTTTCATCTAATTATATGGCCATTAGGTATATGTCTCAAATGCTCAATATTTTTCTCTTTACAATCAACTTATGCTTAATTAAAAAGTAGTGACAAACTTGCTAACTCTGCATTAACTACTCACTTGTGATACAAATTTAATAGGAGGTCTAAATTATTTTAAGTGATTTAAGGATTTCCAATATACTCTCTCAACCTCAAAGTTATTTGATTCAAAAAAGCAGGAAGTGAAAACATCATGTTAATTAAATGTTTTCCTGTTTAAAAAAAGGGGGGTCCCTTTATTTTAACATTATAACACTGTACATTAACACTAAATTTACAGAAAATAAATGACCAGCATTACATTTGTTATTTATTCAGTGCTATTTGTATATGATAAAATATGATTTAAAATAAGAGGGGTAGTGTGGGAGGAAACCCTACTTTGCTCTTTGGACAGAATCATTATGATTTGACATCCATCGTCTGGGTTGGACATGACCACTGCTGTCCAGAAACACAGCAGCTGTGATCACCCATACTTGAGACCCTCACAAGAGTGAGCCCCCACTCACTCCCCTGTGGAGAAAGAGGGGAGGCTCTCGGAAACTACCCTCCTCCCTTGGAATCCCATAAGGGGATAAACAGTAGACTGAGGGTTGGGGTTTTTCAGTAGTGTAACTAACTCTTACTAAGCTACCCAGGGGACTTCCCCTTGGTGTGGCTGCTACTGAATCTCCCATGCTGCTATGAGCAACCTTCTAGGGTCTGTTGGTACCCTCTATACCTTGGGTGAATAAGAGTTTCTTTACGTATCCCCAGGAGGTGTAGCACAACCCAGGCCATGGGCAATTGGACTTTGAGATCCAGCCACCTGTGAGACTCTTCAGATCATGGGGTCATTGGGCTGCTAAACTCTCTGGCTTTTCCAGCCTACTTCATCTCTTGAAAAGGTATCCTCTCTCTCTCTCCTCTCTCTCTCCTCTCTCTCCTCTCTCTCTCTCTCTCTCTCTCTCTCTCTCTCTCTCTCTCTCTCTCTCTCTCTGTGTGTGTGTGTGTACGTGTCTTTTTTTCTTTCTGTCTTTTTTTTGTACAATTTAGACTTTGTCTTTTTTTTAATTAAAAAAAAACTTTTATTCATTTTACATACCAACCACAGATGCCCCTCTCATCCCTCTTCCCATTTCCCCCACCCCCACATAATACCCCTAGCTCACCCCTCATCCCTTACTCCAAAAGGGTAAGTTCTCCCATGGGGGGACAGCAAAGCCTGGTACATTCAGTTGAGGCAGGACCAAGCCCCTCCCCCCTGCCTCAAGGGTAAGCAAGTCATCCAACAATAGGTAATGGGCTCCAGAAAACCAGCTCATGCACCAGGGTAGATCCTGATCACACTGCCAGGAGCCTCTCAGACAGACCCAGCTACACAACTGTCTCCCATATGCAGAGGGTCTAGTCTGGTCCCATGCAGGTTCCACAGCTGTTGGTCTAAAGTTCATCAGTTCCTATGAGCTTGGTTCAGTTTTCTCTGCAGATTTCCCCATCATGATCTTGACCGCCTACCCCACCCTACCCCACCCCAACCCCCAACCCCACCCCCCCCCCCCCACCCCACCCCCGCTCATATAATCCTTCTTCCCTCTCTTCCACTAGATTCCTGGAGCTCTGCCTGGTGCTTAGTTGGGGATCTCTGCATCTGCTTCTATCAGTTACTGGATGAAGGCTCTATGATGACAGTTTGGGTATTCACTAATCTGATTACCAGAGTAGGCCAGTTCAGGCACCCTCACCGCTATTGCTACTAATCTAATCTGGGATCATCCTTGTGGATTCCTGGGAGTTTTCCTAGCACTAGGTTTCTCCCTAACCCCATAATGTCTCCCTCTATCAAGACATCTCTTCCATTGCTCTCCCACTCTGTCCCTCCCCCAACTCAACCATCGTTCATAGCAGCATTATTCATAATAGCCAGAACCTGGAAGCAACCTAGATGCTCCTCAAGCAAAGAATAGATAAAGAAAATGTGATACATATGCACAATAGAGTATTACTCAGCTGTTAAAAAAAAAATGACATCCTGAAATTTGTAGGTAAATGGATGGAACTAGAAAATATCCTGAGTGAGGAAACCCAGACTCAGAAAGACAAACTTGGTATGTATTCACTCATAAGTGGATACTAAATGTAAAGCAAAGGATAATCAGACTACAACCCACAGCTCCAGAGAAGCTAGGAAACAAGGACTGTGGTGATTTATTGTGCATCTCAATAAAGCTTGCCTGGGGATCAGAGGACAAAGCTAGCCACAAAATTAGATGCAAAGGTCAGGCAGTGGTGGCACACATCTTTAATCCTATCACTTGGGAGGCAGAGATCCATTTGGATCTCTGTGAGTTCAAGGTCACACAGGGAACAGAACCAGGTATAGTGGCACACGCCTTTAATCCAAGCACTTGAGATCTCATGCCTTTGCTACCAAGTATTTGGGAAGCACACACCCTTTAATCCCAGCACTAGGAAGGAAGGAAGATGGCAGGGCACAGAAAGGTATATAAGGCGTGAGTAAACAGGAAGTCTCGCTCTGGAGACTGAGGATTTCCTAGAGGTAAGAACTAGTGCCTGGCTTGCTCTCTTCTCTGATCTTTCAGCTTTTAGCCAAATATCTGGCTATAGGTTTTCTATTAATAAGACCATTTAGCAATTTGTGTTACAGAGGACCCTAAGAGGGACGTAGGAATCACCTTGTGAAGGGGAAACAGAGGAGATCTCCATGAGTAAACTGGGGATGAGGGGGAGCAATAGAGGGGAGGAGAGGGGGATGAGAATATGAGGGCATCCTTTTTTAATCCTCTCATTGTGCTTGCTAGTATCTATACATTTCTGTCTAATTCTTTGTTCTGAGAAATTAACAACCTAGAATGTCTCCAGGGGTGCCCTCCCATTGCCTATTTCCACTGCTATCAATTGTAATTGATCCAAGACTATGACAAGGATAGATTTTGCCAAAATGTTTGTTGGAGGCTTCATGGATGGATCTGAAGTTCAGTGAAATCAGGCACAGAAAGGCAAACATGATCTTATGCACACATGGAATCTTAAAATGATTATTGCACAGGAGTTGAAAACAGAAAGATGGTTATCAAAGGCTCAGGAAGGAGGGTGCAATGCTAAATCTATTTCCCCTAGAGTGACGTAACCATGCGGCACTATGAGGCAGAATGGCTGTGATAGCATCCAATATGCCACTGCAATATGACACTGTATTGTGATCTACAAATATGCTGGGCCACATTCACAGATACCTGCCCAGTATGTGGGGTAAATGTGGCCTGTGGACCACAGATTAGAGCTGAATACTGTCATTCACAGCAATGAAAGAAACAAAACAATGTGTCTGATAGCGGGGTCTATGGTAATAGAGTCTGTTTACATTCTTTCCCAGAAGGAAAGTAGGGCAAAGTCATCAGACCCTCCCCTAAGATTCCAATCACCATTCCCTCCTACCCTCCACAGCTGCACATAATCTCAGTGATATAGAAGAATGATGATTGGCTGAGTGTTGGGACATCATAATGCAGCTTTCCAGAGGCATCACCCAGGCTAGAGTGGAAAGTTTCAGTGATGCAGCTGCTTTGGAATCATCCATGTCCCTGTAAGTAACCCTTCACTCATGTTCCTGTAAGTAATCCCAGTAAGTTTATTTTGGGGAACAAGGAGATATCTCAAGTCAATTGAGTGCTTGCCTTGCAGGCACAACAACCTGAATTTGATCCTGGGACATGTATTCTAAAAGCCTGACATGTTGGTGTGCACTTGAAATCTCAATGCTAGGAAGGCAGAGACAGAGAATGTCTGGGGCTCACTGGCTGGCCAGTTTCACCTGCTACCTGAGTTCCAGACCAGAGAGAGACCCTGTCTCAAAAAAAAATGATATGTATCTTCTGAAGAATAACACCTGTGGTCCTTCTCTGGTCTCTGCAAACACACACATATAAACCTGTGTACATACTCATACATAAACGCACAATAAAGATAAAAAATAAACTTTAGGGGCTGAAGAAATTGTTTTATAGTCAAAAGCACTTACTGCTCTTCCAGAGGAACCAAGTTCAATTCCCAACACCCATACTACATGGCTCACAACTGCCTGTCACTCCAGCTCCAGGGGGTCTGATATCTCTGGCCTTTCGGACACTTGCTCTCATGTGCATATACACACACATGCACACGATTAAAAATAATAGAATGAGACCCATTTTATAAAATTTTAAGTAAACTTATTAGTTCGACAAGAGAGTCTTGGATGGGATCATTTCTTTGATCTCTTGGTACTCTATCTATAGTAAATAAACCAACTATTGCATCACCCTAGAAAATTAACACAAAAGAGGGCAAGGAAGTGTTGATTGATGGGTATTGAATCATAGCTGAACAAGAAAAATACATCTTGATATCCTGTGACACACCAAAATAAACATAATTAACAACAAATTATATCTCAAAATAGATTAGAGGACCCTGAATGCACTCATAAAGAAAAGATCAAAAATTATCGCAATGGATATATGAATTACTCCAAGCTGGTCACTACTCAAGATATATGTGCATCACCATTTGCCTCCTAAATATTCAAAAATTATGTGTCAATCAAAATTAAATTAAATTTAAAAGATATAAAACACTAAAAAAATTTAAATTGATAAATTTAAGTATAAATTTTAGTATGATGGACTTCTATGGTTGCAGTAAAATGGTATTATAAAATACTTTATTAACCTAGAATTCTGAAAATAAGTGATTGACAATAAAAGTATAATCCAATTAGCATAGCTCCTTTTGTTAAAAATAATATATATATATTAGGATATATATATATATATATCTTAAATATTATAGGCATATATGTTCTAAACAAGGACTAAAGCCAATATATGAAAAGTAGTCATGTCTTTTTTTTTCTTTTAGATACATCTTTCTCTTTATTTGAAAGTTGTTGTTACATTTCTTTTTTTTATTTTATAATAAAATTCAGTTCTACATATCAGCCATGGATTCCCTTGCTCTCCCCCCTCCCGCCCCCCTCCCCTCCCCCCATTCCCACCTCCTCCAGGGCAAAGCCTCCCCTGAGGACTGAGATCAACCTGGTAGACTCAGTCCAGGCAGGTCCAGTGCCCTCCTCCCAGGCCTAGCCAAGCGTCCCTGCATAAGCCCCAGGTTTCAAACAGCCAACTCATGCAATGAGCACAGGACCCGGTCCCACTGTAGTCATGTCTTAATAGTAAAACTATGAGAGATTTAATTTCCTTACTTTTTGTTTCTCCAAATTTTTAAATTCTTCCTCAAACATATCTAACTTATATCATCAAAATAAATTAAAGTTTAGAAATATGAAAGCAGAGATTGCCCCCAGGTGCTTCAGATCATGTTTTTCCCTTTCTATAATGAGCAAGTGTGGCTTCAATAATTGAAAAAACAAATTGTATTTTTTAAAAATAGCATAGTTATAATGCACAATGAGAAAATAAGTTTGACTCCAGAAGAGGCTTTATCAAGATGATTTTAAAAAAAAAAAAAAATAGCTACTGAAGCACTCAGCAGTCAAAATATTCCACTGCAGAAGCAACTTTCTCTCCCCCAAAAATAATACAACATCAGCATTCTTGGTAAGGATTTCCAATAATGACTGCCCTTGATGGTCTTGTTATCTACAAAGGCATTTCTTCTTTGGATATGCAAAAATAAAATGTAAACTATGTCAAAGTATACTCACCATCTCTGTCATTGCTGCCAGAAAATGTCATTTACTATCCTCTCTGGATAAATCTTTCATTATAAAAAGTCAGAAGTTGGGTGTTAATTCAAATGCTGTCAATATATCTAAGTATATTGTTAATCATACTGATAGAGAATAGATTTTTCTACATACCAATAAGCAATCTCAAAGTGCTTACTTAGTAAGCAAGAAAAATATTTCTAGTGGCCATAAGAGTACTTTTAGTGTCCTAAGACCAAAAAGGGCCTTCTAATACACATATTTTCTAGAACTTTCAGCCTCTCATAGTTTAAATATAGTATTTCAGTTAATTGCTTGGTTTTTTTTATGTAGGAATAAAAAATTCCAGCATTGTATTTGTACTAAATATGTCAACCTTTTATGAATAAATGCTAAAGGTCTAATGTACAACATTGTGACTGTATTTAATGCTATATTGTGGGCTTGAAATCTGAGAGCTATTAAATGTTTTCATCACACACACACACACACACACACACACACACACACACACACAGTAATTGTGTAGAAGGATGTCTCAATTATTTTGATTGTGATAATCATCCAGTGTAAAATATCAAATCATCATCTTGTACTCCTTGAATATATGTAATTTTTGTTTGCCAATAATCCTTCCATAAATTTTAGAGAAGTAATTTTTCTCTGTAGAACCTTATAGGTTTATCTTCTCTACTCACATCTGTTCCTCACAACATCAATAAGTGCTGCATAGTTTTGTATCAACCTGACATAAACTAGAGTCATCTAAAAGGAGGGAACCTCAGTTGAGAAAATGCCTCCATAAGATCCAACTGTATGGCACTTTTTTAATTGTTTTTTGGTGGTGTAGGGCATGGCCCATTGTGGGTGGGGCCATCCCTGAGCTGGTGGACCTGGATTTATAAAAAAGCAGGTGAAACAAGCCAAGAGGAGCAAGCTGGTAAGCAACACTCTTCCATGGCATCTGCATCAGCTCCTGCCTCCAGGTTCCTACCCTCACTGCTTTTGATGATGAACTGTTATATGAACTGTGAGCAGAATAAACCCTTTCCTCCCCACGTCGCCTTTGGTCATAATGTTTCATCACAGCAATAGTGATCCTAACTAATGCAAATATTTTCTTCATCTATTACCTTGATATCTGTGTTGTTTTACCTCTCCTTGGAAGTCATTTCTCAGAAACTCGAGGTGTAGACTTGAGTCATGAAAGCCAACTAGTACTACTTTATTTTGAAGCTAAGAGATTGGTCTTAAAATCATGTTTGCCCATCTCACAAATTGTGAGTCACAAACGAAAACAGTATAGATAAATCAAACTAACTTTTATCAACTAAAAAAAAGTAACATAATCTTGAACATAGCAGCCATGCATGCCTTCAACAAATACTGAAACCTAGGAAAGTGTTAAACATTCTTAGACATTCTAGAAGCACACAAGTGAATAAAGTAATGTAATTTCCTTTTTAGAACCCACAGAGCTCCAATTACCAGAATTCTTAACTTATTGCCCAAAGCAAGAATTTTCTAGATGCTCACTTGATTCTTAATGGATTTTTAAGATTTATTTGTGTGGTGTGTGTGTGTGTGTGTGTGTGTGTGTGTGTGTGTGTGTGTGTGTGTGTGTGCATGTATACAGATGCTTCTAGAGGCCACAGAAAACATTGGAGTCTGGAACTAGAGTCGTACACAGTGGTGTGCCACTCACCTTAGGTACTGGGAGCCAAACTAAAGTTCTCTGGAAGAGCAGCAAGTACTCTTAACTACTAAGCCATTTTGTCACCCCACCACCACCACCACTTAATGGATTTTTAATTTACTTCAAGAGCATCCAGAAGATGAGGGTCCCCACACCCTTTGTCTACATTTCTCTGAGCTTTCTGATCTTCCAAACTCCCATCAGAACAGCCCTTTCAACTCTGCATGCTAAGGCTGTTCTAGTACAAAGCTGCAAATTCTCCTATACTCTTTCTGTAAACCAGCTCCAAAGGCCTAAGACCCACATGGTGGAATTTATCACACTGGGGACCCCACTTCTGGTACCATTTTTCTGGATAAGATACTTTTTTTGTTGCTGTAGCCAAATATCTGAGTAAAACAAATAAGGAAATGTTATATGGGCTTCCCTTATCAGGAGATACAGTTTATCATGGTGGTAGAAATATAGTAGCAGGATCAGGGGGTAGCTAGTCACATCACATCCACAGTCAGGAAGTAGAAAGGATGCTTGTATTCAACACTACAATTTATCTTTTGTATCCAACCTGGCAACACACACTTAAAATGATACCACTTACATTTAGAGCAAGTATGCCCTCTTCAATTAACCTAATCTAGATAATTCCTAATAGGCATACACACAGGCTGGTCTTTTGACATTCTAGATCCTCTTAACTTGACAAACAATATTAACCATCACACCATTCTATGTTGATTTATCATTAATAAAGCTCCATCTCGATTATTCCTGCATCTTGGAAATCTGCCACCAGGAGGAAAACTGCATGATAGATCTTGTTCTTATAAAATAATTGTTTACTTCTCCAAACAGAGAAAAAACATAGTATCTGTCCATCCATTCAGCTATTCATTGAACAATAATGGTTTCCCAATATTTAACAAAGTGTAATATACAAAGAATCTATCAATAACATTTACAAACTGAGCACTATAGTAGTATACTTCTCAAGGGTGAACAATGTACCATCCAGAGTGATAAAAAGCTCCCAATTTAGTAGAAAGACTTAAAACATAAATATCAAGAATGAATTACAGAGATTGGCATATACTATTGCAATGTTTGTCTTTTTAACTCTTGTTTATTACTATGTAAATGCATTTGCTTGGAAAAATATAAATATTTTAAGACAGGAATTTATACTTAATAATCAAACTAGAACAAGCCTTAACCTTACACCTGTGTGTTATCTAGAGACACTTTGAAAATCTGATCATCTTACCTATCACTGAAAAATGCTGCCTTTTTCTAATAAGGTTAAGGAGGCCACATACTTCATTTCTTTCAAGATGTGCTGTGTTGTGCCTGGAGCTGACACTTCACATACTATCCAAGGTTTCATATCAACAGCAATCCTCCCCACCCAGCATCCAGGGGCAACTGAAAATAAGCCTTTTCAACATCACGCAGGGGATTATTTTTTAAAGAAAGTTTTTTAAAGGGATAAAAATAAAATAAATTTATAACCTTGACTTTCCAACTTTTATCTGCACACTTCTTATTCAAACTATGTCCCTTGGGTCTTTCTCTGCACAGAGGGAAATGTTTCCTTCCTCTGCATGAGCAGGATGCCCGCATTTCTCCCTATTCCCAGCCCCAGTAGGATGTTGACTTGTGATCAACAGAGAGAAAAGATCGTGGAGAAATGGGCTATTTATCCACATGGCATGTTTCCTCGTGAATGCCTTTTTCCTGGTCTGTAAGAAAAGTTTCCATGACAACCAAGCCACTAACGTTCACCCCCCACTAGCTGACGTGCTTCCCTCCCAATTGATCAGCCGGATATTGTGTTAAGATTACTGTGCCCAGACTGGGTACTCTTCAGGGATTATTTGCCTGTTTATTTTTTTATTAACTGGACCCTTGGCAGGAACTATTTAAATGAGCCTTTCTCTTTGATCCTTTAAAAACATAATCTTAACTAAACAGAACAGTTTTTAGACAACATTAGTCATGTCATAGGAAATAAACTATGAGCAGGAATCTTCATTCTCCATAAGCGATACATAGGTGCTCTCAAATGACTAAATTTTATGTTGGCCCCTCCCTCTGTCCCTACCACATGGTCTACCAGATGCCATATATTCAATAAGTGTTGAACATTTCATCACCCAAACTTTTCCAGAGTTTTTATATTTAAGTCACTGAGTTAAGGCAGAACCCACATCCCAGTAATTTAATAATCTTCTTGCTTTCAAATTTTCTATATAAAAAGGTAAGGAACTGAAGGTAAAATATTATTAAATCCCAACCCTTAAGCTTGTGCCTTTAAGAAAAACTAGATGAAAATGTGCTAAAATATTTCTAACTATTATATTTAGCAGGTACAAATATAGATGTATCTCTGTTGGAACTTTTTGAGATTGATTTTTTTTTTCCATTTAGCTAACTGGATGAATTTTTCTGATGAGTATCTACTACGTTCAAGGCACTGGAATAGCCTTCAGGATCAGGTCAATTGATAAATCTCCTTTATATTTAGAGAGATGAAAAGAAGAGATGAACCATGCAGAAAAAAACAGCTGGCCAGTGGTTTGCCTACCCAAGCATGCACATCAACATGTGCTACGGCTACTTTCTACAATGTAATAGAAATCAGACAGGTTGTGGGAAAGGGCAAACACAAACCTTTTTCTCCCTAGGTTAGCCTCCTTGCTCCTAAAAACCTTAAAGGTGCCTAATCTCACGTATATTGTCATTGCCATTACTAAAGTTTAAAATGCCTCATGGTAGACAAGTTGTATCTGGCATGGATTGGCATGAATGAAACGGAGACACCTAGTGGGGAGTCGAGGCTTTGGGATTCCATGAATACTGAGATTCTCAACTATGTATGTCCCTATGGAACATACAGAAGCTAGACTCATGCTGTTTGCATGCTGTCTCCATGAGGCATGAGATTTCTGTGCCACCGTGGCTATTACACCTGTCTAATATTGGTCTTATTGTTTCAGACCTAAACTCCTGTGAAGCAGATGGACAGGAGAAAGCACAGGGAATTGGTAGACAAGGAGTAGATTAATACATGGTTTGCTATGATGGCTATTCCCACTGAAATGTTTGTACAGTCTCCTCTGGAACCCACAGGATTTCTGATTAAAGTGGTGCCATGAGTAATCTCTCTGCAGAGAATATGGAAGAGTCTATTTTAGAAGAGTTGAAACCAATTCCTCCACTGTATTTTCACTAGCAGAGCTAGTAGCCTAGAATGTGTGTTTACTGAGAGATGTACCTGTAATACACAATGAGATGTACTGTGTTAATGCATAGCACATTTCAGGGATGAAAGGTGGTATTTTTAAAAACTTATAAGTTCTACATAAAGGAAAAATCATTTTTTGCAGTAGTACTGCAAATAAATATCAGGGTGTAATTCAACACCATGATCAAAGCAATCTTCTTACTATGGTAGGAAAGGAAACTTATAGGTTACACATGAACTAGAAATCACTGGAGAACTTGGTAAATGTTCCCAGTTGTGTGGTGGAACTACCTCATTACTACTAAGAACTAACTGTTAGATTGTCAGATGTTTGTGAAGATTATTAAATCCTGCTCTAATTAAAGATTAAATTAAGTTGTAATTAAATAAATTATATTAAAACAAAGACTATATACAACTCAAAATATCCCTTCAAAAATGAATGACCTGCTCCCCAGCTATTGGATATCCAGTAGCAGACTACCTTGGCTATCAACCCTCATCCAGGAAAGCCTTGATGAAAAACAGCCCTTTCACCCAGGAGCACACACAGCCAAGTATGGATCGGGTCTGGTATATAAAAGTCTAGCCACTGACCATGACTGAGTCTTCACACACAAATATGCATTGGATGAATGAAGTTTTCATGAGTCTGGGTGATGAACAAGCTCCTCTTCTGTCCAAACCTCCTTCTAAAGAACCTCCTGATAACTCTGCTGCACACTGATTTCCAACTATGACAACACCCCACTGTGGTCTACTGTGTTTCAGAAACCAAAATCAACATTGGCAAATAAGACATATTCTTCTTCCATAAGCTACACATAACTTAGAAGTGCAAAATTTCATCTGTTAAAATGCTGAGTGGAAACTAGAGTGTCTCAGAGGTTCAGATCACTTGCTGCTTCTCCAGGGATCCCAAATTCAGTTCCAGGCACCCAGGCCAGTTGGTTCACAACCACTTTTAACTCCAGCTCCAGGGAATTTGATATCTCAGGGCTTCTGTGGGCACTTGTGTGTGTGTGTGCACATACAGACACATAAATAAAGATAAAACAAGTCTTTAAAAATAAAATTCTGTGTAGAGATGGGAACATATTTCTGTAAACCCAGCACTGGGGAAGCTGAGACAGAAGGTAGTCAAGGCAGGCCAGCCTGGCTACATAACCAGACCCTATCTTAAGAGAGAGAAAAGAGAAGATGTAGAAGAAGAAGGGGGGGGGGATTGGTGAAGGAAAACATATATGTTTAGGCTTTTGTTTGTTTGTTTGTTTTGTTTTGTTTGTTTGTTTTTTCGAGACAGGGTTTCTCTGTGTAACAGCCCTGGCTGTCCTGGAACTCACTTTGTAGACTAAGCTGACCTTGAACAACTCACAGAGCTCCACCTGCCTCTGTCTCCTGAGTGCTGGGATTAAAGGCGTGCGCCACCACGGCCCAGCTCTGCATAGGCTTTTAAAGGACAAGTCAGAGCTAACTAGTCATGGTGTGGGTTTATTAAAAAGATAGGCAGGAAAGTACTCCACAAGCAAGGAACTGTGGCTTCAATGCCAAACAACAACAAAAGCATGATCACACTGTAAAGAATACAATGTCTCAGTGACCTCTGAGGGAGAAGATAGGAAGAAGTGACATGCCATGTAAAGATCCTCCCAAAGAGACTTGACATGTTAAGGATGCTGAACTGTATTTTATGTTAAAGGAAAAGAAAGGCCTGTGAGAAGGTCTGACATACTTGTGTTTTCTAAAAAGCTCTGAATAAGAAGAGCTGTGAACAGTAAATGTTGGATATTTTTAACTGAATCTTTGAACTGTTAAGGAACTGCAGAGGCAGGGCCCCTTCCATTAAGAGAAGTGACCCCACTCCCATGGGACTTGGATTCCAGTCCTAGTACCCATACAGCAGCTCACACAACAATCTGGAACTCTAGTCCCGGAAGACCAGACACCCTCTCTGGACTCCTTAGGTGCTGCATGCAAGTGGTGCTCAGACCAAACACACATATACGTAAAATAAAATGAAAAAGACATTGAAAGGGAGAAATTTGTGTTCTGGCATGGTGCCACACATCTGTAACCCCAGCACTCAGGAAGCTGAGGCACACAGGTGACAAGTTTCGGGCCAGTAATGTGGAAGTGGATTTGAGGAGGGGACAGAGGGCAGAGACCAGTGAAGAAGCCTCTGTATCAGTCTTGGTGGGGTAAGGAGCATTAACCAAGCTGAAATACAATGAACTAGCATTTTGGAGTTGGCACTGAAAATATTTAGGACAGGGAGTCAATAAAGAGGTAGGATATTCAGAGAAGACTCAAATTTCTGATTTGGAAAAAAAAAGAACAAAAATACAAAATATGACTACTAGAGGAGAACACCTCAGTGATTTCTAGGTATGTTGACTCTGACCTGTTTATAGGGCACTGAAAAGAATATAAAGTTAGCAGTCAGATGAGTCTAAAATGGGGAAAAGGAGACAGTAAAGAGTGGGACAGAGACAGACAGACAGAGGGAGAGAGAGAGGGAGTGGGAACAGAGAGAGAGGGAGAGACAGAGAGAGAGAGAGGGAGGGAGAGAGAGAGAGAGAGAGAGAGAGAGAGAGAGAGAGAGAGAGAGAGAGAGAGAGAGAGAGAGCTGGAGGTGTATAAGTGGGTAGAACACTTGCCTAGCATACACAAAGCCCTGGGTCCAATCCCCAGCACCACATGCCTGTAATGTCCGCATTTGGGAGATAGCAGGAGGATCAGGAATTCAAGATCATCTTTGGCTACACAATGCACTGAAGGTCAGCCCAGCCTTCGTGAAACCCTGTCTCAGAAGAAAAGAAAATCAGAAGTACAGAGAAGTTCGCCTGCCTCGCTTGTCCGGCCATCTGTAGCATTTCTTACACTCTTAGGTCTCAAGAGTGTGCCGTTAATCAGCAGTTCTGAGACAGTGAGGTGTATTTGACGAACAAGGCTTCAATGTCAGGCAGACTAGGCTTGTACTCAATACACTACACATGGTATAAATACTTGACAAGTTACATGCTGAAATGTCCTCCTTTGCAAGGTTTCCTGAGTTTAAGTGAGGTTCCTTACATAAAAGCATGCTGCAGAGGAGGCTTCCTCCAGCAACTCTCTAGGGCCCGACCCCCAGATTCTAAAGACCTTTGCATTGTTTTCAGTGACACTTTCCGCTTCAAATTCCTAACACTCACGTATATTATTTCACTCACCTGATACCGATAAAATCCAAAACCCACCCTCCCTCTCTCCTGCCTGGACCTGAGGAGTTTGTGGTCCTCCCCGGCCTCTTAGGCATCTGATCTGCTTCCTTTCAATTAAATGTGGCAGCAAGTCATGAATTGTTCTCCATCCGTGTTTATTGCAAACAAATAACAGTTATCTCCGATGGGGCTGCTTGGGTTTATCTCGGTCAGTCCTGCAACTGTTTAATTATTTCATTTTATTTCCCCTAAGTTAGCCGGTTTCTCCTCCATGTTGATGACATGAATAAAGACACAAAAACAAATTTGTGTTACTGGATTTTAATTTTTTTACCACTGGACACAAGCTGAGGCCCTTTTAGTTGGTTTTGATTATAAAGTTCAATGACAGTTTCTAAACTGACATGTCTATAATGACAGATTATAAAGTTTTCCAGTTTCTTGGCTGGAAAAAGAAGTTTTCCCCCCAGTGTTTCTTTACAGAGAGCTGAGTTAATTTCATTGAGGGATCCCAGTCCCAGGAAGCAGGTTTGTTGGTTCCCTAAACCAGAATGACTTACTCCAGAGAAGGTCATGGGGTCAGACTAGAAAATGAACCTTCACTTTCAAATTAGGTAAACAAAGCATAGACTCCAAGCGGGTCCAGGTCCAGGCCAACATGAAAAAGGGGTACCAGAAGGACCTTCTGAGACTGCATGTCCAACAGCTGAAGATCCTTCATCCAACTCCAACAGGGAGGAGCAGGTCCTTTTCCCTCACCCTCCTACGGTTCTGTCTGTATGAGCACCATCCAAGAGACCTACACAGAAACCCATAAAGGATCCCTCTATCCACACCATCCACATTTTCTCCTGTCAGCCCCCTGCCTCACTCTCCCTATCATCTCAAGCCTCTACTTCCCCCTCAGTGCCCCACTTGGCTCACAACATATCCCAAAACCACAGCTTCTCCTGTCTCTGCTTGATGGGACCTACTGGCCACAGATTTCCTCATCAGTATATCTCCCACACCTGTGTGTCTCTCTGCCAATTAAGAGGTCTCAAGAGAAACCAAAATGCTGGTTATCTGCCCCCTTTTCACAAAAATCAGCCCAGGACAGTGGAACTGTGCAAGAAGAAAATAGAACATTCTGTTTCTAAGTACTGCGTTTAAGAATGCCGCTCACCTCACCCCTCGCAAATCCTCAAGATAGTACACTTTTACAGTTGTAAAGTCACAGAGATGGCAGATGGAAGAACTTGGATAGACATATAACTCAATAGTTACTCTTAAACATTAATTTGTACAAGCCGTGGGTATCACTTTATACCATCATATAATATACTTTGGTCATATTACCTCTCACTAGTCTTATGCCCCCTCGTCCCTTTCCCTAGTCTAACTAAATGCTGTGGCAAATCAAATTTACAAATGTAGCACAAATTCTGATTGGTCTTAATAATAAAAACCCAGAGCCAGATATGGGATAAATGCTGAAAGATCAGTAAAGAAGACAGCCCTAGAAAGACTTCTTACCTCTACCAAATCCTCAGCCTCAAAGGGCCGAGCTCCTGTCTCCACCCTGCCTTATCACTTCCTCTTTCCATCCAGCCATATCACTTCCTGTTTCCTTCTCCCAAGTGCTGGGATTAAAGGTGCGTGCCACCACTGCCTGGCCTCCAATGGCCAGCTCCGCACTCTGACCTCCAGACAAGCTTTATTTGGGAGACCACAAACAAAATATCACCACATACAAATTATACTTTTACGGTGCCCCTCACTGATTTCTACATGAAGAGCTGCCAACTTCTCTTTGTCTGGCCCTCTTCCCCCTGAATCTATATTTTTCTTGCCCACACTAACTACAAAGTGAACGAGAGAGACATGGCAGTGAGAACCATCTCCCAAGACCTCCATTCTCAAGTCTGGGTCTCCAGGAAGCTTGGCTTTTCCCACACACACATTGAAATATAATGCAGTTCATGATGTTGACACTAGAGTAGCATTTGGAAACCCAAAGCCTGACACTCAGCTTTAAAAATCTTACTAGGCGATAAACATCTCTCTTTGTGATAAAGGGAAAAAAATTCAAATGAAAAGGGCAGTGCATTTAGTAATCATCCAGATGAACAGGAATGTCAGGTGCTGTGCCAACTGGTGTGGTACCCACTCAGCTCTCTCCTGACCAAAACTGACCCATACTTCAGACTTCAGCTACCTGTTCAGTCCAGGGGCCTCACTTCCCGCGTTGAATGTCATGAGATGGCAAAGCTACACATCCTGAAATAAATTCCTGAATCGACTCCGGGCAAACTCCCTGTTCTGTGAACTTTGAGATGTATAAAGAGCTTTCCAGGGACCACAGACTAGACCTTTCAGGGATGCAGAGAGGGTGCTAGCTTTCCTTGTCTAGAAGATGTGTCTCTGAGGACAGAACAGCGGTAAGTCTCATGATCATGACCTCTTAGCATTTGGATCCTAATTGTCTCCCCAAAGCCCATAGGCTAAAGTCTCAGACACTGGTCTGTGGCAGTACGGAGAAACGATGAAACTGTGAGAGATGGGGCCCTGTGCGATAACACTGTGTCATTGGAGGAATACCCTTGAAGAGGGTATTGAAACTCTGCAGCCCCCCTTTGCTTCTCAGCTGCCATAGGTTTTGTTCTGCCATGTTCTGCCTTACCACAAGCCCAAAAGCAACAGAGCCAAGCCACCATGGACAGAAACCTCAGAAACCAGGAGCCAACGAACCTTTCCTCCTCAGTTGATTGTTCCGGGTATTGTGTCACAGGAACAAAAAGTTGACTCACATACAACTGCTTTTGAAACCAGTTTACTAAAATGACTGTGGGCACTGGAACTCTGCCCCTTTCTCTGTTTGCAACCTATGTGATGTGTTCTAATGTTGCTCGCCATCAGGAACTTCCTGTCTGAAGTAAGTGAGCAAGTCGGAGACTTGGAACAACCCAATGAGATAAAATCTAAAGGATGTTGTAGTTGGTGTGTAATAACTGCAGGGCCCTTCTACACCTTTCAATCCAGATAACGCCCCACTCTTCCTGGAAGTCTTCCAGAATACACAGCATGTTCAAAATTGAGACATGAGGAGGTTAAATAACATGGCCACCGCCCTTCAGAGAGTTGGGGAAATTTTTTTTCTTAATCTTGCCACCTACTGTAGTTTGGATGTGACTGTCTCTCATAGGCTCGTATCTGTAACACTCGGCCCCAGCTGTTGATTCCATTAGGAAAGATCTCAGAACCTGTAGGACATGGAGCTTGGCCATAAGGGAAACATGTCTCTGAAGACAAGGCAGTGGTAAGTCTCATGATCATGACCTGTTAGGACTGGGATCTTAAACGTCAATAGGGGTGAGCCTTCAGGTTTTGCAGCCCAGCCCAAATTCCTGTTCACTCTCTGCCTTCTGAGTGCGGACAGTCTGCTGCTCTATCACCATGCTTTCTCCGTCTGCAGCCATGTCCTCCCCACATGATGGACTGCATCTGTCTGGGACTACAGGCCAAAAGGAACCCTTTCTCCCTTAAGTCACTCTGGTCAGGATGTTTTATCACAGCAAGAAAAAAGCAACTAAGATAACATTCCACCTGAGAATTTCCAGTCCCAGGATGTCTGTTCCCATGAACCCAGCAACAGATGCAATTAGTGATGCTGTGCTCCTATTGTTATGGGCCTTGGGTCATTCAAAGACTCGCCAGTCTGATCATTAATAAATTTTAACAAAGAAGAGGCTTTTATTCACATACTGGCTCCAGGTCTACACCCGGACTCCGGATTCCCAGATGCAGTGCCCAGGCTCCTCAGTCAGGGGCTTTTAAACCCAAAGAACACACAAAGTTACATTCTGTCTAGTGCAAACAGAAGGTCATCCATGCGAAACAAGCTTTCATTTACAGAAGCAAAAACAGTGGTTTTGTTAATGTACAAAACCAGGTGATTACGAAATTAACCCTTAGCAGCCCTCACTATTCAGAAGTCCAATTTTGCTTCATAGTTCTCTTAAGCACAGAAATGTTAAACTTTTAAACATAAAGTTAGCGATTCACATAACATTAGCTATCACACCATAACTCTTTTCCCACATTTCCTGGCTGTTCTTCCTTATGTTGCCTGTACATATCAATTTTCCATTTGAAATAGTTTGTTCCTTCTCTTTATGTGATATTTAACAGAGTGTAACTTATGGATAAAGACATATATGGTAGGTATCAACTTCACTTCTTCCTTCCCTGGTGCCCAAGGGAGTTACTATAATCCAGAAACACCAAGGATTGGGAAAGGATTCATCAACACAAGGTGAAAGATGGAAAAGGGCGGTGGAGACGGACTCAGAGGCTGGGTTCTGTAACCACTTCTGCCAGGGATGTACCACATCACCCATCTCTTTTCCCTTTCTCTGATTCTCTATTTTGAATTGTGCCCAAAGTCCAAATCCCCCAAAGGATCCCCAAGAGATGGAATCCAATGCAAAAACAAAGAGTCTTTGATCAAGTTAACTCAGACCTCTCTGTCCAACTGGTGCAGCAGCAGCAGCAGCAGCAGAGCAGGAGACCTCCAGCAGCACTGGACAAGGGGCAAGGTGTTGGGGCAGGAGGGTGGAGTGGGGGTGTGTCCAAGACTGCTGAGTACCTGGACTGAGCTAATTGGCTCTCTTGGGTCTAGGGAACTGCAACATTGTAGCTTCAGCACCTAGAGTTGTCTGTCCACGTCTGATTGGCCCTCCCCAGTGGGGTGAGGTGTTCCTGGCTCCTGATAAGCCCTTTCCTATGGCGTGAGGTGTTCACAGCTTCTGATTGGCCCTTCCCTATGGGGCAAGACATTAGCTAGGGCAAAAGATCAGAGGCAGTCAGGAGTGGGGGGACTTCCTGCTCAGGCTTTTTTGCTATGGCTGCAATTCAGCTGAGGCCTGGGTCTCTCGGAATCTGGAAAACAATAACATGAGGTCAGTTCAGTTAATCTCAAACTTCTGCATCATAATCATCTAATAAACTTTTTTAATGAATAGACTTTATTTTTAGAGAAGTTTTTATTTTATAGCGACATTAAGTAGAAAGTACAGTTGCCATACATTCTCCCTGGGCACTCTCCCCAAACATCCACATCAGCATGGTATATTTTCTAATGTGAAAAAAAATAACTGTTAGGGTCCTGGGGAAGTCCCACCAAAGACCACCATCCACGTATGCAATTAGCCAGAGCATTTATCTCGAGAAAGATTCCAGCATGCGGGGGCCTACCATCCTACACAAAGGCAAAATGACAATGACCCCAAGAGGAGCTCGCAGGCTTCTTTTAAACACAACTAAGGGGAGTTCCTAGAGCACTTAGGTCATTTTAGATATGATTGGCTTAAGCAAGTGGCAATCATATTAGTACATTCTAATTGGCTAGTGCTGGTCAGGGGTTGGTCAAAGCTACAACTTTCCATTTTGGGGAGGTCTAGACAAGTCCCAGGCTTTGTCCTTATTTAGTTATTATCTTGAGCTTGCTGACTGTGGCTCAGGCCTGGACTGTCCTGATACTGCACATACCAGGCCTCCTTGTCCTTGCTTGGGGGTGGGGCTGTTAGAGATTGATTGTCCTTTGTTTGTAGCTCTCTCAGAAACTACTTCTTTAGTCTCAGGAAACTGAAACTGAGGCCTGAGAGAAGACTGAGCAGTCTGTTATGGCATCTGCTCAGCCCTCTCACTAACACTGACATATTTTTGTCAAAACCT
Organism: Peromyscus leucopus; assembly: GCF_004664715.2. Taxonomy (NCBI): domain Eukaryota; kingdom Metazoa; phylum Chordata; class Mammalia; order Rodentia; family Cricetidae; genus Peromyscus; species Peromyscus leucopus. The sequence goes on along the minus strand of NC_051067.1, from coordinate 97,935,746 downwards.
ATGGGTTACATTATGGTCCATTCTTTGCGTTATGAATTCTGTGAGTAGGGACAAATATATGATGGTGTGTCTCAATGACAGTGGTGTCATACAGAGGACTTTTACTGCCCTAAAGCCCCTCTTCACTGTGTCTTCATCCATCCCTTCCCCCAAACCTCTGGAGCCACTGGGCTTTATCCTACCTCTATGGTTCTGCCTTACCCAAAATGCTACATATGCATAACTGGAACCACAGGAGGAAGGGCTTTTCAGGTGGGTCTCTTTCACTTAGTAATATGTGCTTTCAAGTTTTCAGCATGAAATTTCATGCCTTCATAACTTGTTCACAATAGTGATGTCTGTGACAGGGCCTCACTCTGTAACCCAAACTGACTTGGAAATCACTATGTAATCCAGGCTATCTTAAACTTGTGATCTTGTTGCCTCCCGTGAATATTTTAAAGAGAGAGAGAGAGAGAGAGAGAGAGAGAGAGAAAAGGGGGAGGGATGGAGGAAGGAAGGAAGGAAGGAAGGAAGGAAGGAAGGAAGGAAGGAAGGAAGGAAGGAAGACAGGCAGGCTAACTCAAGGCCATTGAGATGCCTAAGTATGTAGAAATGCTTTCTGCCAAGCCTGACTATCTGAGTTCAATCTCCAGAACCCACAAGATGGAAGAACTCCTACAAGTTGTCTCTGACCTCCACACTCACGCCATGCTGCACACAACTGTGACAATGTGCCATCTGAACATTTCCCCTAGTCCCAGAACTTTCTCCATGAGCTTGGCTACTGAAGCAATTAATGGTAATACATCCGATAACCTCTTTCTACACTGTTCCTTGTCCATTCTCCTTTGTGTTGCTTGCACATGCCTCATTTCCTTTTTAAATTGTTTGTTTTTCTGCTGTTTCTGTATTTACAGACCTGAACAAGAGTATATATAATACTTAATGAAGTAAGAATTTAGGAAGTTGTCTTAGTTACAGTTCTATTATGAAGAAACACCATGACCAAGACAACTTTTATAAGAAAGGACTTAATTGGAGGTTTGCTTACACTCTCAGAGGCTTATTCCATTATCATCATGGCAGGAAGTATGTCAGCAGGCAGGCATGGTACTAGATAAGTAGCTGAGAGCTACATCCTGATCCACAGCCAGCAGACAGAGAGAGGAGGCAAAGGGAAAGACTGGGCTGGTATCAGCTTTTGAAACCTCAAAGCCCACCTACAGTTCCACATCTCCTCCAACAAGGCCATGTCTCCTAATCCTTCCCAACAGTCCACCAACTGGGAACCAAGCATATGAGTTTATTGGAGTCACCATCTCATTCAAACCACCACAGGGGTCTTCATGGAAACTCCCAAACAGCTATTGCTAAGAACATTTGTTGCTCTCCAAAAACTGATGTTGAGGTCCTATTGCTGAAGACAACACCTAAACATCAAATAAACACAGAGAAGTCAAGCTGGTGCCTAATTAGAGATTTCATCCCAATTGCTTACTGTTCATGGTACTGGATAGTACTCAGCATGCTACCCAGCTACAAACCTTTCTATCTGCAATGGTGACTTGATTGCATGATATGCTGGTGCAATAGTGGTATAAAGGTTATAGAAGTAACCAACCACTATCTGATCAGTTCAAGGCCCACTCTATGAGATGGAACCCATGCCAGACACTGCTTGGATGGCCAAGAATCTGAGACACAATAGGCATGGACCTTGGGGGAAAACCAAACACTGTTGTTCTGCTAAGGGAATATATAAATAAAATGACTCGTAACAACCTTCTATAACCATAGATCAATGTTTTTCTCAGATATCATCAGAGGTTCAGTGGGTGCTTTAGTCAGCATAGTGCTTGTCTTGCAAACATGAGAATTTGAATTTGATTCCCAGAATCCACATTTTAAAATCAGATATGATGATGCATGCTTGTAATCCCAGTTCCAGAGAGGTAGGGAGGAGTGGATCTCTGAGGCTTTTGGGCTGGCCAACCTAGCCTACCTTTTTGGTGAGTTCTAGATCAGTGAGAGACCCTGTCTCATAAAAACTAGGTGGGTGGCACTTGATAGACAGTTGAGGTTGTCTTGTGGTCTCCACATACATGCATGTACACACATGTGCACAAGCACCTTCACACACACACATACACACATATACACATACACATATATACACATACATACACACACACACACACACACACACACACACACAAATACATGTACCAATGCTCCTTGTCTTTAAGTTGACTCTTAACCTTTACAGAAAAATGTTTATTTGTTTGAAAGGGGGTATATGTTCACACTGCACTCAGAATCCCCCACTCAGCGGTAAGTCTTAGCAGAAGGAGAACATAGAAGAAGCTGGGGAGGGTCGCTGTTCCCAAGAGGCAAGTCTTACTTGATGAGTTGAAAGGAAGAAAGAAGAAAGTCAAGACAAAACAGTGCTTCCAGAAAACCTGCTACATTGTCTGATATCCTTGTTTCTGCCACACTGTAAAAAGTAAAGAAATGACCTTCTCAATTTTATTCTACAGAGAGTAATATGTGGCCACTGAAAAGTAAGGAAACCAAGACCAGAGACCTTAGGCAGCATCGCAGTTGAGACCACAGAGTCAGCCTGATGCCACCCGACTGCCTATTTTATGGTGCCCCTGTGTCACCCACCCCAGTTCAGACTATCGGGGCTGTGGAGGCAAGAGTCACATGTGTCTTCCTTACCATTTTCACCTGCGTACATGACAAACACAGACATGCAGTAGGTAATTCTTGAATTCTGCTTCTTATCCAACTGGTTTGACTTCTGTTTCATGCACATTTTGAGGTAGCATGGCCATAGATTTGGAACGTATCTTAAATGCTTATTCAAACAGTGGGCAGCCTCCTTTGGAGAGGTTAAATGTAAAAGGAAATTGAGAAAAAAAATCACATTTTAATGTTTTTGTGTGATTCTTCATTTGTTATTGCTTGGGCCGTGGACGGAGACATCTCTTAAAGAAGCAGATAATTCTGTAAAGCTTCTTAGATCCCAAATTCATAATCACACTAGGCCATGGTGGCTTGTTACCTGAGCCCAGCATGACACCTTTTCGTCAAGGAGAGCCAGGTTAATGGTGCTTGTGATTTATCAGCCCTCCAGATGACCACAGGTCCCATTCTACTATGCCTTAACCACATTTATAGCTTTTCAAGTCTAAGCATCAATTTCCTCAACAGTTGACAAGGAATAAAAAACAGAGTCTCCCTTCAAACTAGAGTGTGTTTCTTTATAAATCCTCTCCAAGGGCCCCTAATGACACATAGCTCATATTGTAGTCATGGAATGAACCTCATCTGCCCCTGGGCCTTCTCAATCTAGAAACACATTAGATATTTGGAGTTTGCATTAATTCTTTCTTCCACTCACTGCTTTGTAGTTCCAAAGAGCTAGTAGCTCAGTGCTAATGAGGTCAAAGTCCCACGTTTGATTTCTCATGAGGACAAATGAAAATCCCTCTCTTGTTTAGACTTATAAATATCACTGAACCTTGCCAGCTCTGACTATTTTTCTCTCCTGAACAAATCCTTGTGGAGAAGAGAAGCAATCATTCCATTGCCTGGTTCTCAATGTACTCCTCTGTAAAATGAGAATAATGGACTCTTATTACTTATCTTTCACTGTACAGTTTTAGAATTTGAGTCTGATGTAGTCCCCAGGCTCACGTTTTGCGTACTTGTGACAATATTTTGAAGGCTGTGAAGTCTTTAGGAGATCGGGGCTTGGCTGGTGCAAGAGGGTCACTAGAGTGACCTTCAGGGTTTATACCTGCTTCCGGTTCTGACTTGCTTCCTGATCAGCCACTGTGTGAGCAACCATCTTCACCACTCTTTACAGCTGCCGAAACAGTTCCTGTCATGGTGCCTTCCGTACTTCGATCAACTGAATCCCTATGAAACCATAAACTAAATTAAGCCTTCCCCCCTGAAGTTGTTTCTGTGGGGGACTTTGTCACAGCAGTGAGAAAAGGAACCAATACAGACATAGAAGAACCAAAGGAAAGCGTTTCTAAGAACATAGGCGTGTGTCACAGAGACAAGGAAGGGAGAAGAGACAGGGATGCATGGGAGCAGAGAGGGAAGGAATAAGAGATGGAGGGAGGAACGGATGGATGGTACACTCTTCTCATTGCACAACTACATAACTGACAGAAGCAACCCCAAGAAAAGACGGTGCATCTGGGCTCTCAGTGCACTGTTGTGGGGAAGCCATCACAGAGGAAGCTGGAGGCAGCTGATCACACTGTGTCCTGGTAGCTAAGCGGAAAGTGATGAATGTTTGTGCTCAGCTCACTTTCTCCTTTTTATTCACTCAAGGACCCGGCCCAAGGAATGGTATCCCCACATTTAGGGGGAGTCTTCCCACATCAGTTAACCTACTGTAGATAATCCCTTACAGACACACCCAGATTCACTTCCATGATGATCCTAAACTACATCAAGTTGGTATTGAAGAGATGGCTCTTGTGGTTAAAAGGCCTTGCAGCTCTTCCAGAGGGCCCAATTCCAAGGACCCACGTGGCAGCTCCCAGCCTTTGGTAACTCCAGTTCCATGGGATAGGATCCAACACCTTATTCTGGCTCTTGTGGGCACCAGACATACACACAGTGCACAAACAAACACACAGGAAAAATACTCACATTCATGAAAAAAATTAAACTATTTAAACAAGTAATCGCATTGAGTTGGTAATCAAGATTTATCATCACATCTCATTTTAATATTTATTTATTTTACAGCCCAACTGAAGTTTCCCCTCCCTCCTCTCCTCCCAGGCCCTCACCTCATCTCCACCACCACCCCAATCCACTCCTCCTCTGTTTCTGTTCAGAAAAGGGCAGGCCTCCCATGGATATCAACAAAGCATGGCACGTCATGTTGCAGTAAAACTAAGCTCCTCCCCTTGTATTAAGGCTGGGCAAGGCGACCCAGTACAGTGAATTGTGTTCTAAAGACCAGCAAAAGTGTTGGAGATAGCCCTGCTCCCACTATCAAGAAATCCACAAGAAGACCAAGCTATACAATTGTAACACATATACAGAGGGCCTAGGTCACTCCCATGCAGGCTACTTGGTTGTTGATTCAGTCTCTGTGAGCTCCTATGAGCCCAGGTTACTTGATTCTATGGGTTTTCTTATTCCTGCTAATTATAGTGGTCTCTTGTTTCTTACTATTTGGTGTGTATCTACCATTTTTTTAAGTTTTTGTATTCATTTTACATACCAACCACAGATCTCCCTCTCATTCCTCCTCCCATCACCCCCACAAACCTCCCCACCTACCCCCCCACTCCACATCCCCTCCTCCAACATAGTAAGTTCTCCCATGGGGGGGACAGCTAAGCCTGGTACATTTAGTTGAGGCAGGACCAAGCCCCTCTCTGCTTTATCAGAGGTGAGCAAGGTGTCCGACCATAAGAATGGGATCCAGAAAGCCAGCTCAAGCACCAGGGATAGATCCTGATCACACTGCCAGTGGCCACTCAAACAGACCCAGCTACACAACTGTCTCCCATATGCAGAGGGTCTAGTCTGGTCCCATGCAGGTTCCACAACTGTCAGTCTAAAGCTCATGACTTCCTTTGAACTTGGTTCAGTTGTCTCTGTAGATTTCCCCATCATGATCTTGACTCCCCTTGCTCTTATACTACCACTTCCCTCTCTTCAACTGGACTCTCAGAGCTTGGCCTGGTGCTTGGCTGTGGATCTCTGCATCTATTTCCATTAGTTACTGGATGAAGGCTCTATGATAACAGTTAGGGTATTCACTAATCTGATTACCAGGGTAGGCTAATTCAAATTCAGGCACCCTCTCCACTATTGCTAGTAGTCTAATCTGGGGTCATCCTTGTGGATTCCTGGGAATTTCCCTGGCACCAGGTTTCTCCTTTACCCCTTAATATCTCCATCTATCAAGATATCTCTTTCATTGCTCTCCCACTCTGTCCCTCCCCCAGCTTGACCATCCCATTCCCTCATGTTCTCATTCCCCACCCCCAACCCTCTATTATTTCCCCTCATCCCCAGTTTACTCATGGAGATCTCCTGGGTTTCCCCATCCCAAGGTGATGCATACATGCCTCTAAGTGTCCTTCTTGTTTCCTAGCTTTTCTGGAGCTGTAGGTTGTAGTCTAGTTATCCTTTGCTTTACATCCAGTATCCACTTATGAGTGAGTTTTACATACCATGTTTATCTTTCTGAGTCTGGGTTACCTCACTTAGGATGATATCTTCTAGTTCCATCCATTTGCCTGCAAATTTCATAATGTCATTGTTTTTTTACACCTGTGTAAAAAACATTGTGTACATGTACATTTTCTTAATCTTGTCTTCAGTTGAGGGGCATATAGGTTGCTTCCATGTTCTGGCTATTATGAATAATGCTGCTATGAACATAGTTGAACAGGTGTCTTTGTGGTATGATTGATCATTCCTTGGGTATATGCCCCAGAGTGGTAATCTTGGGTCTTGAGGTAGATTCATTCCCAATTTTCTGAGAAACTGCCATACTGATTTCCAGAGTGGCTGTACACGTTTGCACTCCTACCAACAGTAGCGGAGTGTTCCTTTTGTTCCACATCCTCTCCAACATAAGCTGTCTTCAGTGTTTTTGATCTTAGCCATTCTGACAGATGTAAGATTGTATCTCAGAGTTGTTTTGATTTGCATTTCCCTGATGACTAAGGGTGTTGCGCAATTCATTAAATGTCTTTCAGCCATTTGGGATTCTTCTGTTGAGAATTCTCTGCTTAGATCTGTAACCCATTTTTTAATTGGATCATTTGGTATTTTGATGTCTAGTTTCTTGAGTTCTTTACATATTTTGGAGATTAGTCCTCTGTCAGATGTGGGGTTGGTGAAGATCTTTTCCCATTCTGTAGGCTGTCATTTTGTCTTATTTACTGTGTCTTTTACCTTACAAAAGCCTCTCATTTTCAGGAGGTCCTATTTATTAATTGTTGCTCTCAGTGTCTGTGCTACTGGTGTTATATTTAAGAAGTGGTCTCCTGTGCCAATGCTTTCTAGACTATTTCCTACTTTCTCCTCTACTAGGTTCACTGTAGCTGGATTTAAGTTGAGGTCTTTGATCCACTTAGATTTGAGTTTTGTGCATGGTGATAGATATGGATCTATTTGCAGTCTTCTACATGCTGACATCCAGTTATGCCAGCACCATTTGTTGAAGATGCTTTCTTTATTCCATTGTACAGTTTTGGCTTCTTTGTCAAAAATCAGGTGTTCATAGGTGTGTGGGTTAATGTCAGGATCTTCAATTTTATTCCATTGGTCCACATGTCAGTTTTTATGCCAATACCCAACTGTTTTTATTACTATAGCTCTATAGTAGAGCTTGAAGTCAGAGATGGTGATACCTCCAGAAGTTGCTTTATTGTAAAGGATTGTTTTAGATATCCTAGGTTTTCTGTATCTGCCATTTATGATAGCAACAACTTTATAATTTTCTCAAGGGACCTCCTCTTTCCCATTTGGTGTTTGAAGTGGTCTAATGCACTTTCTGATTTCAGCATGGCAGATCACAGGCCCCATCACCTTAAGCTCCATTTTGGGGTGGGGATTGTTTTAGGATTGGACTGGCCACATCATCCCCAAAGCCATTCCCACCTCTTTCCTGAAACAACATATAATTGGAAAGTGAGTGGGTTGGGTCAACAGTGTTTCAGAAGCATTCTGAATCCACAGACCTGCCTGGAAATGGATCTGTACCATTTAGGGAGGGTGACAGCTTACTTCTGTGACAGCTACATCTGAGGCTAACATTTTCACCCCCCCTTGAGTTCCTTTTTTATTTAAAGCCCATTTAAAGTTGAGTTTCTCTCTGAGGCTGGAAAGGATCTGATCCTCACGTTGCAGACAGTAAGAAAAAGGCTCCAGAAATGGAATATCTGCTGCGGCATGTGAGAAAAAAGGAAAGAATACAGTTTCACACAGGACTCATTTAAATCCTGACTCTCTAATGACTGGTGTTGCGATTAGTGTTGACTCAATTCTTTTATTTCTCTGAACTGCATCTTTGCATATATAAAATGGGGAGATATCTCCCTCCTGTGTTGAATGACATAAAGAATTAAATAAATCAAAAGGTACAAAGAGTGTGCACATTGGATGCATACTCTGTTCCCTGCTTCCTACTTTGCCAATTAGCTCTCTAATACCAAGAAATGAGAAGGAATCCAACAAGTTCTCAGTGACAGTGCCCTTGAGGCTGTCAGCATGCATAGTGATTCCAGGTTCCATTTTCCATTCACTTGAGTTCACCACCGTGTGACTAACTAGATTACTATCTCCAACCAGCTGCAGTTATTGTTTCATTGTCCATAAAACCCAGAATCCTTTTATAAGCACAAGCATTAAAGATGTGGCCAGGCAGGGTTCTGCAGCAGACAGAATAGCACAGGAGGTGGAAGCCCAAAGGTGGACACAAGCAATCCTTCACCAGGTTTCACTCTCCAGAAAGCTTTGGGAAGACAAGAATCTGTTAAGAAATGCACAGTGTGGGTCTTTTTCTTTACAATTTTTATTTGATTTGATTAATGTTTTAAATGAAATAGAATTACATGATTTCTCCCTTCCTTTCCTCCCTCTATCCCCTCCCAACTACATTCCCTCAAAGTCCTCATGTGTCCCCCATTCTTAAGTTGACAGCCTCTTTTTCGTTTATTATTATTGTTAGATGCATATATGTATGTATATATTTTTATACATAAATATATATGTGTATGTATGTACATATAACCTGCTAAGTCCACTTTTGTTGTTCCTGTCTATATGGTTTCAGGGCTGAGCACTAACACCCAACACTGAAAACAAATGTGGAAACAACTCCATGGTGGAACGGTTAACAGTGACATCGATCGCCCCAGTCAGAGTTCTCTAGAGGAACAGAACCTATATAGTGAATTTACCTATATATAGAAAGTGGGTTGAGCAGAATGGTTTACTCAGCTAGTTCAATGATGGCTGTCTACCAAAAGAAAGCCCAAGAATCCAGTAGTTGTTCAGTTCATAAGGCTGGATGTCTGAGCTGGTCTTCAGTAGATGCCAGAATCCCATAGAAGGAGGCTCTAATATCACTGAAGAAATGGACTTGCTGGTGGGAGGAAGCAGGCAAAGAGAGAGAACTTCTTTCTTCCGTTTCCTTTATATAGGCTCCCACCAGAAGGTATGGCCCAAATTAAAGTGGCTCTTTCCACCTTCAAAGATTCAGATTAAAAGTGGGTCTTCCCATTTCAAATGATTTCATTAAGAAAAACAAATATCTCGCCGGGCGTTGGTGGCGCACGCCTTTAATTCCAGCACTCGGAGCAGAGCCAGGCGATCTCTGTGAGTTCGAGCCAGCCTGGCTACAAGTGAGCTCAGAAAGCGCAAAGTACACAGAGAAACTGTCTCGAAAAACGAAAAAAAAAAAAAAAAAAGAAAAAAAAACAAATATCTCACAGGTGTACCCAACTGCTTGGGTTTTAGTTCATTCCAGATATAGTCAGGTTGACAGCCAAGAATAGCCATCATCGACGAAAAGAAACAAGCTGTTGGTGCAGAGTGTGTTAGTTACTTTTCTGCTGCTATGATAAAATACCAGGATGACAGCAACTTATAGAAGAGTTTATTTGGACTTGCAGTTCGGGGTGTGGTGTGTGTGTGTGAAATCTATCATGGTGGGGGGCACAGCAGCAAGCAGCTGGCATAGTAACAGGAATAAGATGAGAGCCCACATCCATAACCACAAGCACAAAGCAAAGAGATCAAATTGGAAGTCAGGAGGATTTTAATCTCAAAGACTACCCATAGTGGCATCCTTCCTCCTGAGGCTGCACTACTTAAACCTCCCCAAACAGCACCAACTGGGGACCAAGTGTTCAAATGCTTGAGACTGTGGGAGGCATCTCCCATTCAATCCATCACACATGGCAATACTTAAAAACATGGTTGTTGCAAACCCCAACAATTGCAAGTGGTGACACACTATAACACTCCATACGCACAATGCGGTTGCAATGACGAGACAGTAGAAATAGATTATAGATTGGTACTTGCCAAGGGTTAGGAATAAAAACAAGAGCAGGAGAGACATGATGTGGTTATAAAAGAACAGCACAAAATGGCTATATAATATCACACACAATTAAATGAGTGCAAATAAACCCGGGCACTCTGAATAAAAATCAATGAATTACAGAAATGGTGATATGCTAACTGTCTTCTCTCATTGAAATCTTGGGAGGCATGACCTGGAGAAAACAGAATGGAGTACCTGGAGGCTCTGTGTTTCATGTCAGTGGTAGATGCAAGCAGGTCTCTGTGAGTTCAAGGGCAGCATGATGTGTGTGTGTATATATATATATATATATATATATCAAGTTCCAGAATAGCAGAACGGCCAGGGCTATTGCAAACACCACACACACACACACACACACACACACACACACACACACACACACACCTGCCAAAAAAAAGTTAAGAATAATATCAGAAGAATTGCCCTGGCTAACAGAGTCCAGTGGGATCTGGATCCTCCAAAACTGTCTTCTCTCAATGAACCCCATACTCCCACCCAGTGGAAGCCTGTTGGTCTCTAGCTGTTTCCCCTATTGAAAATTTTTTCCTCTGATATCTACAGAAGCTGGTCCTTCTTGTCACTCAGTTCTCAGCTGACTACCTTCTCAGCAGGCTTCTCTTGTCCACGGAAGGAAGCATCTCGTCCCACTCTGTCACGCTCTCCATACTAATTAGCATTGCAGCATTCATTACTATCTGTTCTATTTGTTCAAAAACATTTTTTTTGTTTTTTGAGACAGTTTCTCTGTGTATCCCTGGCTGTCCTGGAACTCACTCTGTAGACCAGGCTGGCCTCTAACTCAAAGATCCGCCTGCTTCTGCCTCCCAAGTGCTAGGATTAAAGGCATGCGCCACCACCACTTGGCTATTTGTTCAGTTTTTATATGTTGTATTTATTTATTCCAACTAGAAAATAGGTTCTTTCTAAAAGATTTAGTGTGTGTGTGTGTGTGTGTGTGTGTGTGTGTGTGTGTAGAATATGTGTGTGTACCCTTGGAGACCAGAGAATGTCACAGGGCCCCAGATATTAGCATAAGTGGCGCCATGTTAGAGGCACCATTCTGATCTTAAAATCCAGCACATAGCTCCAGTCTCAGTCAGGGTTTCTGTTGCTGCAATGGAACACCATGACAAAAACGCAAGATGAGGAGGAAAGGGTTCATTAGGCTTACACTTCAGCATTGCTCTTCATCACTGAAGGAAGTCAGAATAGGAACTCAAACAGGACAGGAACCTGGAGGCAGGAGCTGATGCAGAGGCCATAGAGGGGAGCTTTTTACTGACTGGCTTCTCATGGCTTGCTCAGCCTGCTTTCTTATAGAACCCAAGACCACCAAACCAGGGATGGCACCACCTACCATGGGCTGGGCCCTCCCTCATTAATCACTAATTGAGAAAATGCTCTAGTTGGTCTTTCTTTGGACCACTAGCTCCCAAATAATGACACAGAGACTTCTTATTAAGTATGAAAGCTTGGCCTTAGCTTAAGCTTGTTCCCAACTAACTCTTAAAACTTAAATTAACCCATTTATAATAATCTATGCTCTGCCATGTGGCTCATTACCTCTTCTCAGGACCATATGTCTGACTTCCTCCACGTCTAGCTGGCAAATCTCCCATGCCTCCAATTCTTTCCCAAAGTTCCTATCTTGCCCCGGAAGTTCTGCCTATCCTCTCCTGCCTAGCTACTGGCCATTCAGCTCTTTGTTAAGCCAATCAGAAGGTGCCTTAAGCAGGCAAGGAACAGGAACACATCTTCACAGAGTGTACAAAAAGATTATCCCAACAAAATGCCTTACAGCTGGATCTCATGGAGGCATTTCCTCAACTAAGGCTCCTTCGTCTCTGAAAACTCTATGTCAAGTTGACATACAAAACCAGCCAGTACAGGTCTCAACACTTGCCAAAACAGTAACAAAGAAAAATTCCCTAGGTGTGCTAACCTTGTTTTTCTGGCTTCTGTAGTTACATTACTTGCTAACTGAAGTGTGCCAACCAGGATTTGGGGGTTTTGTGCATAAAAGTCAAAGCGCTGTGAGGCCCAGGACTGCATGATTTGGGCAAGTTCCCCATGCAGCTTCTGGCCAGCAAGAAAGACTTCCCTTTCAGACTTAAAGGTGCCCACGTGGTAATTTCTGGTGGGCTTACCTTGCAACATTCTGGAGGCTCTAGCAAGACCCCAGGAGACTAGGACTCTGGGGATCTTGAGATCCATTCTGGGTCAATAGTATAGAAAACAAATAGCTCCTGGGAGGTATGCACCCTGTGATGTTCCAGAAACCTGTTCCTGCCACCCCAGAAACCTGCAATGCTTCCACCCTAAAATGGGAAATTACAGAATGTCACCTGAGTCTGTTACCTCCAGTGTTAATTCTGTTTATGGTGCCTTTTGAATAGGACACTTAGGAAAGACTGGACACAGCCTAATTCCAGTGTTCAAGCTCCACATGAGATCCCTGGTTAAGACTGTAGTGGCCACCTCCAGCTGCCTTGCCTCTTTGCCTGTCTGTGTGTCTTTCTGTGTGTTTCTGTCAATTGTGTCTGTTGGAAAAACAGATCTAAAATGGGAGGGAGAATGAGAAGTCCCAAGACACAGCTGAAGTGCATATTAAACAGTTCAAGGAGGGTTCTGTGGATGAAGATGAATATGGTGTCCATTCCTCACCCAGAAGATGCCAGACCTTCTATGAATCAATTGGCCCTCTTTTGGAATCAGGTGGCTCAGCGAAGGATCTCTGGACCCTTCAGGTCCAGACGGTTCAGGTTGTCTGGAACATGGTGACTAGAGATTCTGGCCACTCCGACCAGTTTTCCCATATTGACTAGTGGCTTTCTCTGATGCAAGACCCACAGCCCTGGCTTAAGACCTGTGCCCACTTGTTGGGGACATGAATCCTCTTGGATTGGCCAGCTTACCTAGAGAAACCCAAAACACTTGTTTTCTCAGTCCCACTGGAGGAATTTGACTTTTCACCTCCACATGCCCCAGTGTGGTCCCTGGCCACAACGAGGGATGGGGAAATACTTCCCCCAGCCACACTGGGAGTGGGGAAGGGGGAGAATAGTCTCTTCTACAAGAATAGTCTCTTCTGCCTCGGGCTCCCTCCCTCTCCCCTCCACATACAGTGGAGTGGTTTTAGCTATGGGGGCTCTGGGAAGAATTTCTTAGGGGCAGAGGCAGGCACACATCCTCCCTCTAAAGGAGGTGCCCCCTGCCATCCTGAGACCCAAAGATTCCCCTTCTACCCCTTTTCATGGTTTATGTCGTTTAATCCAATGATCTGTATAACTGGAAAACTCAGAACCCATAATTCTCAGGAAAACCTCAGGCTTTCATTAGAGACTTGTTTACACCCACCAGCTGACCGGGAAAGATTAACAACAGGTCCTGACCACCCTCTCTACAGCAGAGAAGAGGGGCAGGATCCAGCTTGAAAGTAGGAAAGCTGCCCTCAGGCCCAGTGGAGGATCGCTGGACAACGCAGCCCAAACAGAGTGGATTTTCCCCTCTGCCCGACCTGATTGGGACTCTAACACTGACCAAAATAAGGAGGCTCTGGACAATTTTCACTGGACCACTTCCGGAGGATTGAAGACAGGTGCTAGAAAACCTGCCAATCTACCTAAGGTGAGCGAGGTTATTCAAGATCTCCAAAAATCCCCCTTTGGGTTCCTGTGTGAAGTTCCCCAGTTGTTCACCCCCACACACCCAGATACACCAGAAAACCAACAAGTAAACAATATTGCTTTTGTTGTTCAGTCTGCCACAGACATTAAAAAGGTACTTCAGAAATTAGAAGGTTTGAGGGTATGAATAGGTCCCAATTATTGGAGAGTGCTCAAAAGTTTACAGTAACTGTGACTGTGGAAGAAATGAAAAACAAAAGTTGGACCCTAGCAGTAAGTAGTGACAGTGCTCAGAGAGACCAATAAAAGAGATCCCAGAGTGAGAGGCAAAAAAAAAAAAAAAAAAAAAAAAAACCAATGGGAAAAGAAGAGGCTAGAAAAGGAGCAATGTGATTATTGTAAGCAAAAAGGACACTGGAAGAATGAAAAGAATGAATGCCAGTTTGGAAGAGGAAAGAAGGATGCCTCATCCTTCACTTGGGCAAAGATTGACGGAGACAAGACCCCATTCCACTGAGACCCGGTATCCCAGGGTGTTGGAGCTCACTAGGTTTCCTAGTGGCTGTACCCAGCAGGACTGCATGGGAAGTTGATTGGACCACGGGCCTGGGTACCAGGTGTTTGTAAGGGTCTAACTAGCCAGGGGGAGGTCTTTTGCTCCACCCCTTGGCATTATTATAAATAGACCTTTGGAATAAAGTTCTGGGCGCTGGATAAGGATCCAGGCCCACCCGAGTCTGTCCTGTGTTTTCTCTCTGTTTCTCTTCCATTTCTAACTAAGTCTCTTATCCCTCATTCCTCAAGAGTTCCTGGGGTAAATAATAGTGGGGGCTGGTCCTCCACACCAGGGCAACATTAAAGGAAGGGGGCAAATCTGTTCCCTGCCTGGTTGACATGGGAGTGGTCCATTCAGTCCTGTCAGCCACCTGGACCAGTGGCTCTCAATGGAAACCCATCCAAGTGGCAGCTGGACAGACTGCTCTCTTTCCCTGGACAACCTCTCAGTTGCTGGACTTGGGACAAGGTGCTGTGACCCACTCCTTTTTAGTCATGTCAGACTGCCCCTATCCCCTAACTGGAAGAGACTTATTAGAAAAATTATTGGGTATATAGGACAGTCAGGGCCACTTCCCTTCTCCTGGAGCAGGCCCATCATTATCTGTATCACTTATGGGGCATTTCTGATCCACACATGATCCAATAGTCAAGACGTATTTGAAACCCCAGTGTGTCAGGCAGGCCCAAGTCTTGGACTCACCTAACAGCAAAAGAATGGATTTTGAAAACATCCCATCACTTTAGGACAATATTTTCTTCAAACCTTTTCTACCTCTGTCTTTAAAAGTAAAATAGAAGCAATGTACTGACATTCTCATTTTCAAGTCGCTGGTGGGTTTCGTTGTCACCGTCACCTGGGGTTATCAAGTTGCTTCCTTCACAATTGCTGGCCAGATGAAGCACAGCACAAACTATCGCACGATCACACCTCTCCCCTCAGAAAGGAGCTGTCTTATTCTTGAGGACAGAACAATGGCTGGGTATTGATTTCTGCATGAGCACTGGTGTTTCTCTCTCATGCTTTCAGCCCAAGAGCCCCGGATATCTCAGGGATTTTTCTAGGGTAAGCCACCCCACCTTCACTCTAGACTGAAGTTGTACGTTCTCGTGGTTTCTCAGATAAGCAGTGGGAAGCATCATCTATGAGCTGAAAGGTTATACTGAAAACAAAACAAAAACAAAAACAAAAACAAAAAAAAAGAATGGTACTATGCATACATTAAATCCCACATCCTCACCCATAAGACTTTACCAGAATTAGCCACTTGGATTCACAAATTAATCAAATGAAATTTCAGGAGAGGACGTATTGTAATCTCTATGGCACATACAGAGTCCTCACAGTTAATGCAGTGTTTTTCAGTGTGTTTTTAACATAGACCCTCCCAAGTAGCCCTATAAAAGCATGCACCCATTTTAGGGATGAGAACACTCAATGAGGCATATAGAGTAGAAGCTTTAGCTCCTCATTCTTGGGTGCTTTCCAAGAAGCTGTGTATCTTTCCATAAAAATGACTTGAAATTTTTGCCCCTGAAATGAAGACTTATTTCAATCAAACTACTCAAACTTTTATTTCATTTCATCAAGGCCAGCTTAAACTCATATTTAGCACTGCTTAGGTGGCTCATTGGGTAAATGCACTTGCCACCAGGGCTGATAACCCTGGGATGAGTTCAACTCCCGAAGGTTACCCTCTGACCTCCACACAATTGTCGTGGCACGCGCGAAAGCACACACACACACTAAATAAATAAACTTCAAAGCCAAATTTAACTGGTATTTGTTAAAATTTAAGTGAGAAAAGTCTATAGTCTTGGGGGCAGTCTGAATACTTAATCAGTTCCCCCCAGATACAGGGAAACGTTTGCTAAATTCTCCTAACAGAGAAGGCAATGCAGCTTTTTCATGAATAATCTCACACAGAGACAAGAATAAGGAATCATTTTTAACGTTTCTTGCCTGTATTTCTACATACCACATATTATTGGACTCCTCCAACACTCTCACATAAATACTGGCATTTTGTTTAACAGAAGAGTAAGTGAAACTGATGAACACCATATCTGTAACATTGCATGAAATGGAGCGCAGGAGGCAGGCCATGTCGGGGACCTCTTATCCCCTGACCTGCTGCAGAGAACAAGAGGTTGAAGGGGAAGTACTTGTGAGTGTCCTGAAGAAGAGGGATGGTCCAGTTTTCCCCTTTCCATGAGTGCATGCCAAGCATCTGCTGTGTGTCAGACACGAGCCAGACTACTCACTGGGGCCCCCCCGCCTCAGAGCGGCATTCTGCATGTAAACCGTACACAGACTTCATCACTGTGACCAATCCCTGAAGAAAGCAGCAGATGAAGTGAGCTGTTGTTTAGGTTTCTTTTCAGAGATGCCGGTCCACTTGAGAGGGTGGAGAGGGGTGTTACTGGTCATCTCGTGGGAGGTAGGAAAGGGAGAGGTGGGGAGGAGGAGAAGAGGAGAGGAGGGAAACAGAGGAGAGCCTGTGCAGGTGGGTGTTCTCCTGTGCCGCTTTGACTTCATCTGGGTGTGGTGACTCCACCCAATCTGGGGTGTGGTGGTGTCCACATTCCGACTCCGCCCTCCCCTCTGGACACACCCTCACACCAGAGGTTGGTTTATTATTAATCATTTAGACACTCCTCAGTCCAATCAAGTTATCAGTCAAGAGTCACCATCACAGGCTTGAGAGACAACTTGGTGACGAAGAATACTTCCATCTTTTGGAGAAGATCCGAGTCCAGTTCCCAGCACTCATGTCAGAGGGCCCCGAATCACCTGTAACTCCAGCTCCAGGGGACCCGACACCCTCTTCTGAACTCCACAGGCACTCAGACATATGTGTACAGAAACACAAAAAAGTAACAATGATAAAATAAAATACAAATCTTTTAAACATACCTGATTTTTGGATCCCCTTCTTATTTGGAAGGCCATTTCTGACTCAGACATTGTTACTGTGGCTAAACTGAAGAATTTAAACAATTTATACTGAAAGTTGCATTCATTTCTAGGCTAGTAGCCAGCACATTTAATGTATAGTTCCATGATGGAGTATATACGGGTTATGATGAATTAGTAAGTTAATCCTTTCCCCAGGGCAGAAATCTCATAAAACAAGATCCCATCTGATAATAAGTTTGCTAGGATGTAGTATCTCAATATCTCCCTCTCTCACGAGATTGTGTCACAAGAAATTTGTTGCCATTCCTAGGTAAACTATTGAAGTTTGCAAATAATTACCTATGGATTCATGGTTATCCTATAATAACCACGGAACACTTTCTTGCATTCTGCTCTGCTCTCCTGAGAAAAAGAAAAAGCAATTAAGATACAGCTGACGTGCAGGGAATTGCAGAAACCCCAGCCTGCTCTGACTGAATTTCAGAAGTGCAAGAGGCTAAGCGGTGAGTCAGGTGAAACAGCCGGCACCTTGGATGTTGCTTCTTGTTTAGGGTACCTAAAGGGGCTTGATTTTCTCTCAGTGTGTGTGTGTATGGGGCAGGAGAGGCCAAGGAATACAAGTGCACACAAACCAGTGTTCATGCGATGGTATCTACATGGTGTGTGTCTAAAAGATTTGTATTTTATTTTATCAAAGCTCGGGTGTTCTAGGAACTCAGTGAGAGCTGAAGTTATGGAGGAGGGGTCTATAGAGGGACTGGCAGAATGTAGTTCTTGCTGGAATTAGATCATCAAGCCTGAGAGAAGTCGGAAAGAGCACATTCCTGTACATTGCCAGTGCACATCACTGGCCAAAGCAGTCCAAAATGTGTGGTCTGGGTCAACCTTGTGGAGTGCAGACAGGGCAGGAAGGAACGAGGAGAGGCAGGTGTGCAAATGAACTCAGAGAAGTCCAGCCATTTTTCTGTCATCCCTTCTCAGAGTCTTTATGCTGTGGCTGCTTCCTCAAGTTTATTTACATGTCCCTCTTCATGTGAAGAACTTCTCCTTCTTCTTTAAAGGCCCATTGAAATACCATCTCTGAAGGACACTGCTGGAGACTCCAATTTCAGAGATGTGATTCATAATGTCTAATGCAATATCCCGC
Organism: Peromyscus leucopus; assembly: GCF_004664715.2. Lineage (NCBI taxonomy): Eukaryota > Metazoa > Chordata > Mammalia > Rodentia > Cricetidae > Peromyscus > Peromyscus leucopus. The sequence goes on along the minus strand of NC_051067.1, from coordinate 97,917,402 downwards.
AAAACAAGATGACACGGAGACAAATTGGACTTCCCAAAGTCCTCCTGAGGGGCACTAGCTGTGTGGATGAAATCCAAATGCACTAACCAGTGAAAGCCAGGAGTCACTAAACTGCCTGTTAACTGCTGGACTTCCACTATTTTCAGGGGAGCATACAATTGCATCTCAGTGCCAAATCCCTCAGGACAGAAAAGGAAAGGCTCCTTTCCCTGTCCCGGCTGCCCCTCCACTCAACTCTCCTGCAAGTACCTGATGCGATATCCCAGCTGTCTATCTGAGGACCTCATGTGGATAGTTTGACCACACGACTAAAGCCAGCAGAGAGTTGACTCTACTTGTTAGGTACTGCTGTAATGAACCTCCCTTCTCCATGGTGACAGTTCAGAAAACCACAGCCAATCAAAATGCAGAGTTACGAAACCCCATCCCAGTGGACACAACTACAAAACAGTCCCCACACGCAAGGCTCAGGGAACAACACAGAAGAGGACATAGAAAGACGGTAAGAGCCAAAGGATTAGGGAATTTGCTCCTAGCAATATCAGAAGCTACATCCAGAAAGCCTCACCAACATGACTGCCTAACACGAGCTGAACAAAGTCAACACCAACAGACATGTCAAAAAAGAAAACCTTTTTTCCATTTTGAAAAGAAAAAAAAAAACCACAAGGTCTCAACCCTATACATACAAGAACTACAGGCAACTAAAGAATGCTGAGAGCAGGAAAAAGAGTCTTCCCCATGGAAGAGTTATTCAATACCAAATGGTCATCCACTAAAACATACATACATTTAACATTATACAGACTGAGCAGGCTATATTTAGAAATTATATATATATGTGTATATATATATATATATATATATATATATGCATGTAACAACAATTAAAGAAAACAAAGGCCATGAATTTGAAAGAGAGAAAGAATGGTATATGGGAAGGTTTGGAAGGAGGAGAGTGAAAGGAGAAATGATGTAATCATATTATAAGCTCAAAAATTAATATATAGTGATATATAGATATAGAGAGACAGAGAGAGAGAGAGAGAGAGAGAGAGAGAGAGAGAGATCTCACAACTGCAATGGTGTCCTCTACAGTCCAATAATGTAAGACAAAACTCAGGATTATTTCATGTATAATATTTAACTCACTTGCAGGAACCTATATGCTAAGTCTTCAAAAATTACATTGAGCAGGGCATAGTGGCATGTGTCTTTAATCCCAGCACTTGGGAAGGAGAGGCAGGAGGATCCCTGAGAGTTCAAAGCCAATATAGTCTACATAGGAAGTTCCAGGCCAGCCAGGGAGAGGGACCTTGCCAAAAAAAAAAAAAAAAAAAGAGGCACAAAGAAACATTGAGAGGGGTTATGTGTCTGTTTTACCCTAATTATAGCGATGATATCACGAGTCCAAACACATCAAGTCACATAGATTATATACAATTTCTGTATACTAATTATACTTCAATAAAGCTGGTCTACATAGTGAATTTCAAGACAGTCAGAGCTACACAATGAGACACTGTCTTGGAAAAAAAACAAAAGCAAAAAAATTACATTGAATAAATAGAGAATTAACTCATCACACATGCACAGTCAAACAAGAGAGTGAGGTTGCATCTTATTCTGTTAGATGCGTATGCTGATGAGACACCATTTTCAATTTCCAGTTAAATCTTTGAGTATCTTCATTTTAAGGGGGACCTTGACTAATCATAGTACTCCTGAGAACTTCTTAAATCCTGGAAGTCCTCTGACAACTATCATGATAGACTTCTGGCTGACTTCAAATCTACTCAACAGCTACTTTTTTTTTAATACTGTCAAATGCATTTGCACAGAAGGGGAGATGCTTTTCACAGCGATAGGGGGCTCATCCATATGCATGTGTGCGCCATGCCTACCACTTCTAATCCAAATCTCGAGATTTTGAGATTCTGAATGCTTGCATGAACTGGCAGGAAAGAATGAAAGATAGTGCAATTTACAGTTTAAAAGCAAATGGCTCACAGTTTTACAAGTCTATTTAAAGAGGTTCTGAAACCAAAGCAACTCATATGCTTATCACAAAGGCACAGCTATAAAAACAATACACACTATTAAACACTTCCCTTGAACAAACAAACCCAGGAAAACTAAAGTGAGATAGAAAAGAGATGCCATGTTAAACGGCTTTTTGTAGCACAGAAAGGCAACAACAATTTCATCTGTCTCCAAAGAAAAGGCCATTTCCCAAACTAAACTCAAAGGAATTCTAAGGAAAAAAATATATATATACTTAATTTCCAAGGCAGTTCTTCTTTTTATGCTGGTAATATATACCCCTATACCAAGGCTGCTTTTGAAAGGAATTCCTTTTATTGGCTCATCTTCAGAAGAGGCAGCTATAGTTGTGATCAGTGGGCTAGCTGCAGATGTACATGTGGATGGAGGCTCTGTTTGGAATGTTGTAAACATGCTGTCATCAGGCTCAAAGGTCCTGGGGATGTCACAATGAAGAGTACCATGCACGTCTTTTCTTCTTCCATTTTGTCCTGCAGTTAGATGCCATGTTAATATCATCTCCCATTTCCTGGGAAAGAAATTAAAAGTCAGGAACAATTTACATTATTCGAATGCCTTCCCATGAGAGGAATTTGTATACCTCAGAAATGAGCGGGCTCTTTGATGGGGAATGCTTATTTGCTCTTGACAGCTTTTTAGTGAGCAAGATAGAAATCAGATTGGATTTCGACAGTGAGAAATTGAGAGCCTGTTGTGCCAGCAGGAGGCTGGGGCCTCTAATTTTACCTCTGCAAAACAAAGATGAACCAAGAATATAATCTACCTACTTTTCAAAAACAAAACATAAAAATTCTCCATGTAGCTGGCTTCAAAGTAAGAAAAATTGCACACAGCGCCAGCTCTGTTCTGTCCACCTTGGATTTAATATAATGGTTAGACTGTATTCAAAAGCAGATAGAATAGATTCCAAATTCCATTATACTCTCTATTCTGAACTTTTCATTTGAACAATGAAGTCCACAGTAACCCCATCAAACTTCCTTAAACCAAAGGGCTGACAACCCCTGAATACCAAAACCTCTCTAACACACAAAATTAAATGGTATTCTGCACAAGACATGGATTGTCAAGGATACATTTTGGCAGCAGAAGTGATGTTCAGACAGCCTTCCTAGAGCTCCAGTGAGCTCTTAATTGTATATAATAAACCTAAACAGACAACACTTGCTTTATAATAGAAAGGAAATTTGGCTTTGGTGAGTCTGTCGGGTTCTTCATACATATTCTGTTGTCTGGTATTCAGACCTGAGACAGAAGCTATGTTTATAAATTTCTCATGACAAATGAAGCCAGAGGGGAGAAGCCTGATATTAGTTTGTGATGGATGTGGAAGGGGAGTTTGCTAACAGAGATCTGAACAGCAGGATGCCTGTCCCTAACACTACAGCTCTATGAGTGATATCACAGTGAAGAATGGGATAAATGTTATTGCAGATTTGAAACAAGGTTTCATTGGGTAACATCACCTGAGAAGAAAATAGTAATAACCACACTAGCCCCTATGACCAACAGACGGGAACATATTCATGAAATGTAATAAAGAGAAGCAACATTGTATGTTAAACAGGCACTCAATGCAATTATAGGACATTAGAGAAAAGGGCTACATAGCCACTGAGAAGTGTAGATGTTTATATTTGATAGGAAATGGAAAACTGTTATAGGTTATAGTATATCCTGCTTTAGCAAGCCTTAATCAACCACATGTTTTCAACAATTTTAAAATAAATTAATTTTCTGACAAGGAATTAATACTACATGAAAATCTAGTTAAAGGAAATAAACAGTGTTTTGTTGACCTTGTTAATTCAAAATAATTAATTTTTTACTTAAAGTAATACAAGAATTAAAACATATCAAGCTCTCATCCAGTTCAAGCTCAAAATTCTACAACAGAAAAAGCAGGTCCACTGAAAAGAAATAGTTAATTTCCACTTTGGGAAAATATGGTAGATTATCCTCAAAAATCTGCTTGAGAATTAGAATTTCTACTGCTTCTCCAAATTTCGGTGAGGATCAAATACAGAGTCAGAATTTCTGCAAAAGATATAGTAAATATCCTCTCCCGAGGTGCAGCTAGACAGAAAGAAAATCATATGAAGATATGGAAATGCAAAGTGAGTGAACAAAAAATAAAGCTGATGGCTGTTTGGAGCCTGGGGCCTATGCAGGGACACTTTGCTCAGCCTGGGTGAAGGGAGGAGGGGACAGGACCTGCCTCGACTGAATCTACCAGGCTGAGCTGAATCCCCAGGGGAGTCCTTGCCCTGGAGGAGATGGGAAAGGGGGGTTGGTTGGGGGGAGGGGGGCGGGAGGAGGAGGACAGGGGAATCTGTGTCTAATATATAAAATTAAATTATAAAATTTAAAAATGTATATATAAAAAATAAATAAATAAAGCTGAAAGTAAATCTACCATACGACCCAGCTATACCATTCTTTGTTGGATGTCCAAAGAAGACTTGATATCCTACTCCACAGATACTTACTCAGCCATGTTCATTGCTGCTCTGTTCACAACAGCTAAAAAAGTGGAAACAACCTTTAGCCAAACGAATAATGATAATGTGGTACCTCTACACTGTGGAACACTACTCAGCTGGAAAGAAAACTGAAATCATGAACTTTGCAGGGAAATGTGTGGACTAGAAAAGATTGCAGGGAGTAGATAATCGAGACCCAGCAAGACAAACATTGCATGTTCTCTCTCATCAGAGAATCCTAGATCAAAATCCTTAGATGTAATTACATATCCTGCAGTAACTGCAGAAACTAGGAAAGTAAAGAGGGACCACTGCTGGAGTAGGAGGTAAGGGGAGCGGAGGAGAGAGGAGTAGCAGGTACACAGGATCTGAAGGAGGACATGGGAAGGGGGCATTCATTAGAGAGGTGGAGGGAGATAAATACCGAAGAAAGGGATGAGGTAAAAATAACCGTAAAGTTTCTGAAAACTCATAAGGTGTTGACTATTTGCCTTCAAAATAAAATAAAATATATGTTAGTCTGTGTAAATATACATACACAGTTTTAATGACCTTTTCTCATCTGGGCTATCATGTTCTCTCCAAGAGCCAAAGACCACCTAACAAAAAAACACATCAGGCATAAAAATCCCCCTTTTAAGTTGTTGGAAAGAGTTGCCCAAGAGACTCCCAAAACATTATAGATTATCGCTACTAGCCTTGGTTACCCTCCCCAGAAGTGGAAAGTAAGGTCCTATTGCTGAAGACACAGTGCACTTCAGACACAGGACCAGAGAGACCCCTGAACTGGAACTGATCTGAGACAAGCTTCCAACAGAGGGAAGCAACCAAAAGTCTTACAAAGCTATAACACTATAAATCACAACAATAACCAGCATGTCACCATAACCCTAAAGGTGCAGTTACCTTGGTGGTAACCAAAAGCTCTCTAATTGGACTTAAGACCTGCTCAAGAAAAGGGAAATCATTTATGGTCCAAAAAATCTATCCAACTACCTAGAGCTAGTAAAGTTATGGATCTTGGAGGAAAACCTACAACCACCTGTAGATGAACAGTATTATTAAATAAGAAACACAGAGCGGACGGCGGCCCGTGGAGGTAGACGGGCCCAGCAGCAGCCCGCTGAGGTAGACGGGCCCAGTGGCGGCAGCCGACAGGGATATTCAGACCCGGCGGCAGCCAGCAGAGACACTCAGGCCCAGCGGCAGCCCACAGAGGTAGACGGGCCCAGCTGCGGCCTGCTGAGGTAAACGGGCCCGGCGGCAACGACCGACAGAGACATTCAGGCCCGGCGGCAGCCGGCAGAGACATTCAGGCCCAGCGGCGGCCCACAGAGGTAGACAGGCCCAGCGGCAGAGACAAGCAGCAGGTAAGCCTGCGGCGGGAGCTCGTGGAGGTAGACGGGCCCAGCGGCGGCAGCCGACAGGGATATTCAGACCCGGCGGCAGCCAGCAGAGACATTCAGGCCCAGCGGCGGCCCACAGAGGTAGACGGGCCCAGCGGCGGCCTGCTGAGGTAAACGGGCCCGGCGGCAGCGGCCGACAGGGACATTCAGGCCCAGCGGCGGCCCACAGAGGTAGACAGGCCCGGCGGCAGAGACAAGCAGACGCAGGTAGGCCTGCGACGGCGGCCCGTGGAGGTAGACGGGCCCAGCAGCAGCCCGCTGAGGTAGACGGGCCCAGCGGCGGCAGCCGACAGGGATATTCAGACCCGCGGCAGCCGGCAGAGACACTCAGGCCCAGCGGCAGCCCACAGAGGTAGACGGGCCCAGCTGCGGCCTGCTGAGGTAAACGGGCCCGGCGGCAACGACCGACAGAGACATTCAGGCCCGGTGGCAGCCGGCAGAGACATTCAGGCCCAGCGGCGGCCCACAGAGGTAGACAGGCTCGGCGGCAGAGACAAGCAGACGCAGGTAGGCCTGCGGCGGAGGCCCGTGGAGGTAGACCGGCCCAGCAGCAGCCCGCTGAGGTAGACGGGCCCAGCGGCGGCAGCCAACAGGGACATTCAGGCCCGGCGGCAGCCGGCAGAGACATTCAGGCCCAGCGGCGGTCCACAGAGGTAGACAGGCCCAGTGGTGGCGGAGACAAGCAGACGCAGGTAGGCCTGTGGCGGTGGCCTGTGGAGGTAGACCGGCCCAGCAGCGGCCTGCTGAAGTAAACGGGCCCGGCGGCAGCGGCCGACAGGGACATTCAGTCCCGGCTGCAGCCTGCAGAGACATTCAGGCCCGGTGGCGGCCCCCAGAGGCAGACAGACCCAGCGGCAGCTGACAGGGACATACAGGCCCGGCGGCGGACTGCAGAGGTAAACAGGCCCAGGGACGGAGACAAGCAGACGCAGCTTGGAACAGGGACGCCCCTAACCCCAACATCTGGGGAAGAAGCTATCTCAGTGGGTCAGAAACAGAACGAATCTGAACACTCCGTCTGAGGACAACCCAGGGCCCAGCTGCTGATCCTGTGAAACCCAACAACTTGGAGGTGTTGGTGAGACTACCCCGCTCAGCTGAAACCATCTGGGAGAGGATTCAGATGCCTACAGTTTAAAGTCTGAAGAAACAAGATCAGCTGAGGAGTTGACAAATGAACAAAATGTGACCTGGGAACACAGAAGAAGGCGCTACCCAGACACCAAACCAGATCACCAGAATCATAAGTATATAATTCACCGATCGAAATCAGCTGCCCCTGAAGAAATAGCCCAATAGCACCAATTTAACCAAGAACCACTACTAAACCAAGACTAAAAATTAGAACAAGAGAGGCACTCTCAGACACAGACACCACCTGCACCTCACAGAGGAAGAGATGAGTAGACGCCAGTGCAAAAATACAGGCAACAACATAAAGACCTATATGGCAACATCAGAACCTAGTGATTCTACACCTGCAAGACCTAAACATACCATGACAGAAGAAACAGAAGAAATCAACCCTAAAAATGACATTAAGAAGATGATAGAGGCCCTTAAAGAAGAAATAAAACATTCCCTCAATGAGGAAATAAAAACTTTCCTTAAAGAGGAATTGAAAAACTACCTTAAAGAGGAAATAAAAACTTTCCTTAAAGAGGAAATAAAAAACTCCCTTAAAGAGGAAATAAAAACTTCCCTTAAAGAGGAAATGAAAAACTCCATTAAAGAGGAAATAAAAAACTCCCTTAAAGAAATGGAAGAAAAAACGAACAAAAAATGGGAAGAAATCAAATCAAGCCAAGAAAAAGCAATTAAACAGATGAAAGAAACATTCCAAGATCTGAAAAATGAATTTGAGACAATAAAGAAAGCACAAGCTGAGGGAATGCTGGAAATAGAAATCCTGACAAAACGAACAGGAACTACAGAAACAAGCATAACCAACCGATTGCAAGAGATGGAACAGAGAATCTCTGACACTGAAGACACGATAGAGAAAATAGATTCGTCAGTCAAAGAAAACACTAAAGACAAAAAAGTCCTAACACAAAACGTCCAGGAAATTTGGGACACCATGAAAAGACCAAACCTAAGAATAATAGGGATAGAAGAAGGAGAAGAATACCAACTCAAAGGCACAGAAAATATATTCAACAAAATCATAGAAGAAAACTTTCCTAACCTAAAGAAAGAAATACCTATGAAGATACAAGAAGCTTACAGAACACCGAATAGGCTGGATCCAAAAAAAAAAGTCCCCTCACCACATAATAATCAAAACACTAAACACACAGAATAAAGAAAAAATATTAAGAGCTGCAAAGGAAAAAGACCAAGTAACATATAAAGGCAAACCCATCAGAATAACACCAGACTACTCAATAGAGACTATGAAAGCTAGAAGATCATGGACAAACCTCATGCAGACACTAAGAGACCACGGATGCCAACCCAGACTATTATACCCAGCAAAACTCTCAGTCACCATAGACAGAGTAAACAAAATATTCCAGGATAAAACCAGATTTAATCAATACCTGTCCACAAACCCAGCCCTACAGAAAGCACTAGAAGGGAAAATTCAACCCAAAGAAGCTAAACACATCCATGAAAAATCAAGCAATAGATAATCCTACACCAACATACACCACAGAAGGACAACACAACACAACCAAAAAAATAACAGGAATTAACAATCACTGGTCATTAATATCCATCAATATCAATGGTCTCAACTCACCTATAAAAAGACACAGGCTAACAGAATGGATAAGAAAACAGGACCCATCCATATGCTGCATACAAGAAACACACCTTAACTCCAAAGACAGACACTACCTCCGAGTAAAGGGCTGGGAAAAGGTTTTCCAAGCAAATGGACCTAAGAAACAAGCTGGTGTAGCTATCCTAATATCTAATAAAATAGACTTCAAACTAAAATCAATCAAAAGAGACCAGGATGGACATTACATATTCATCACGGGAAAAATCCACCAAGATGAAGTCTCGATTCTAAACATTTATGCTCCAAATACAAAAGCAACCACATTCATAAAAGAAACACTACTAAAGTTTAAAACGCACATCAAACCCCACACATTAGTAGTGGGAGATTTTAACACACCACTCTCACCAAAAGACAGATCTACCAGACTGAAACTTAACAAAGAAATAAAGGACCTAACAGATGTTATGACTCAAATGGACCTAATAGATATCTACAGAATATTCCATCCTAACACAAAAGAATATACCTTCTTCTCAGCACCCCATGGAACCTTCTCAAAAATTGACCACATGCTTGGACACAAAACAAATCTCAACAGATACAAAAAAATTGGAATAACCTCCTGTATCTTATCAGACCACCATGCCTTAAAGTTAGAACTCAATAACAACAAAAATTATAGAAAACCCACAAACTCATGGAAACTGAATAATGCCCACCTGAAACATCAATGGGTCAAGGAAGAAATAAAGACAGAAATTAAAGAGTTCCTAGAATTCAATGAAAATGAAAGTACAACATACCCAAACTTATGGGACACTATGAAAGCAGTGCTAAGAGGAAAATTCATAGCTCTAAATGCACACATAAAGAAGATGGAGCAATCCCATACCAATGAATTAACAGCACAACTGAAAGCTCTAGAACAAAAAGAAACAAACTCACCCAGGAGAAATAGACGCCAGGAAATAATCAAATTGAGGGCTGAAATCAACGAAATAGAAAACAAGAGAACAATACAAAAAATCAATGAAACAAAGAGTTGGTTCTTTGAAAAAATCAACAAGATAGACAAACCACTAGCCAAATTAACCAAAAGGCAAAGAGAGAGCACCCAAATTCACAAAATCAGAAATGAAAAGGGAGACATAACAACAGACAATGAGGAAATCCAGAGAATCATCAGATCATACTTCAAAAACCTGTACTCCACAAAAATGGAAAACCAGGAAGAAATGGACAATTTTCTGGATAAATACCAAATACCAAAATTAAATCAAGACCAGATAAACCATTTAAATAGACCAATAACCCCTAAAGAAATAGAAACAGTCATCAAAAGTCTCCCAACTAAAAAAAGCCCAGGACCAGATGGTTTCAGTGCAGAATTCTACCAGACTTTCAAAGTAGAACTAATACCAATCCTCTTCAAAGTGTTCCACACAATAGAAACAGAAGGAACACTACCAAACTCGTTTTATGAGGCTACAATTACCCTGATACCCAAACCACACAAAGATGCAACAAAGAAAGAGAACTACAGACCAATCTCCCTCATGAACATTGATGCAAAAATACTCAACAAAATATTGGCAAACCGAATCCAAGAATACATCAAAACAATCATCCATCACGACCAAGTAGGATTCATCCCAGGGATGCAAGGATGGTTCAACATACGGAAATCAGTCAATGTAATACACCATATAAACAAACTGAAAGAAAAAACCACATGATCATCTCCCTAGATGCTGAAAAAGCCTTTGACAAAATCCAACACCCCTTCATGATAAAGGTCTTAGAAAGAATAGGAATACAAGGAACATTTCTAAACATAATAAAAGCAATTTATAGCAAGCCAACAGCAAACATCAAATTAAATGGAGAGAAACTCAAAGCGATACCACTAAATTCAGGAACAAGACAAGGCTGTCCACTCTCCCCATATTTATTCAATATAGTACTAGAAGTGCTAGCTAGAGCAATAAGACAACAAAAGGAGATCAAAGGGATACAAATTGGCAAGGAAGAAGTCAAACTTTCACTATTTGCAGATGATATGATAGTATACATAAGTGACCCCAAAAACTCTACCAGGGAACTTCTACAGCTGATAAACTCCTTCAGTAAAGTGGCAGGATATAAGATCAACTCAAAAAAATCAGTAGCCCTCCTATACACAAATGATAAAAGGGCTGAGAAAGAAGTCAGAGAAACATCACCCTTTACAATAGCCACAAATAATATAAAATACCTTGGGATAACACTAACTAAACAAGTGAAAGACCTTTTTGATAAGAACTTTAAGTCTCTAAAGAAAGAAATTGAAGAAGATATCAGAAAATGGAAGGATCTCCCATGCTCATGGATAGGTAGGATTAACATAGTAAAAATGGCAATCTTACCAAAAGCAATCTACAGATTCAATGCAATCCCCATCAAAATCCCAACACAATTCTTCACAGACTTGGAAAGAAAAATACTCAACTTTATATGGAAAAATAAAAGACCCAGGATAGCTAAAAGAATCCTATACGATAAAGCAACCCTTGGAGGCATCACCATCCCTGACCTCAAACTCTACTATAGAGCTATAGTAATAAAAACAGCTTGGTACTGGTATAAAAACCGACATACGGACCAATGGAATCGAATCGAAGACCCTGACATTAATCCATGCACATATGAACACCTGGTTTTTGACAAAGGAGCCAAAACTATACAATGGAACAAAGAAAGTATCTTCAACAAATGGTGCTGGCATAACTGGATGTCAATATGTAAAAGATTACAAATAGATCCATATCTGTCACCATGCACAAAACTCAAGTCCAAGTGGATCAAAGACCTAAACATAAATCCAGTTACACTAAACTTAATAGAAAAGAAAATAGGAAGCACTCTTGAACGCATTGGCACCGGAGACCATTTCCTAAATAAAACACCGACAGCACAGACCCTGAGCACAACCATTAATAAATGGGACCTCTCAAAACTGAGAAGCTTTTGCAGGGCAAAAGACACAGTCAATAAGACAAAAAGACAGCCAACAGATTGGGAAAAGATCTTCATCAACCCCACATCTGACAGAGGATTGATCTCCACAATATATAAAGAACTCAAGAAACTAGACATCAAAGCACTGAACAGTCCAATTAAAAAATGGGCTAAAGAGCTAAACAGAGAATTCACAAAACAAGAACTACAAATGGCTGAAAGACATTTAAAGAAATGCTCAACATCCTTAATCATCAGAGAAATGCAAATCAAAACGACTCTGAGATACCACCTTACACCTGTTAGAATGGCTAAGATCAAAAACACCAATGACAACCAATGTTGGAGAGGATGTGGAGCAAAGGGAACACTCCTCCACTGTTGGTGGGAATGTAAACTTGTACAACCACTGTGGAAATCAGTATGGCAGTTTCTCAGAAAATTAGGAATCGAACTACCTCAAGACCCAGCCATCCCACTCTTGGGCATATACCCAAAGAATGCTGATACATACCATAAAGATACATGCTCAGCTATGTTCATAGCAGCACTATTTGTAATAGCCAGAACCTGGAAACAACCTAGATGCCCATCAACGGAAGAATGGATGAAAAAAATGTGGTACATATACACAATGGAGTACTACTCAGCAGAGAAAAACAATGAAAGCATTAAATTTGCAGGCAAAAGGATGGAACTAGAAAAAATCATCCTGAGTGAGGTAACCCAAACCCAGAAAGACAGTTATGGTATGTACTCACTCATTGGTGGATTCTAGATATAAAATAAAGAACAATCAGACCACAACCCATAGAACCAAAAAGGCTATATATGTATAGCATGGAGGTCCCTAGGACGACTGTGGCATATAATAAATTTCAGTTTTACTCAATTATTGAAAAAAATAGCCAAATGAATGGAAACACATGAACTATGAACCAAAGGCTGAGGGGCTCCCAGCTGGATCAGGCCCTCTGAATAGGTGAGACAGTTGATTGGCTTGATCAGTTTGGGAGGCATCTAGGCAGTGGGACCAAGTCCTGTGCTCATTGCATGAATTGGCTGTTTGAAACCAGGAACTTATGCAGGGACACTTGGCTTAGTCTGGGAGGAAGGGACTGGACCTCCCTGGACTGAGTCTACCAAGTTGACCACAGTCCTCGGGGGAGGACTTGTCCTGGAGGAGGTGGGAATGGAGGGTGGGCTGGGGGTAAGGGGAGGGCGTGGGAGGGGGGAGAATAGGGGAACCCATGGCTGATATGTAGAACTGAATGGTATTGTAAAATAAAAAATATATATCAAAATAATAAAAAATAAATAAATAAATAAATAAATAAATAAATAAATAAAAGAAACACAGAGCCAATTGCAGAGTTAAAAGCCCAAGAGGTCAGAGACCTGAGACCTGAGACTTAAAACCACCTTTCTTACCCTTAGCTGTCACTGTCGTCCTTCCTCTCAGAAAAGAGGCCTACTTCCTGTGTGTCTGTCCTTTTTATTGACTTTCTGTTCTGCTTTCTCATTGGTTGTAAACCCAACTACATGACCTTCTCATCACTGCCCATCTATACAGACCTCCAGTCTTCTATGGTTGGTATTGAGATTAAAGGCGTGTGTCTCCATGATGGCTGCATCCTTGAACACACAGAGATCAGCCTAGCTCTGCCTCTCAAGTGCTTGGATTAAAGGCGTGCCCTGCCGCCGCTGCCACCGCCGCCGCCGCAGCCGCCGCCGCCACCACCACCACCACCACCACCACCACCACCACCACCACCACCACCACCTGGCTTCTGCTATGGCTTGCTATTTGCTCTGGCCCCCAGGCAACTTTATTTATTAACATACAAATAAAATCACATTTCAGTACAAATAAAAGATCACCATAACTACCACTTTACTAAACCAGCATAATCCCAAACTGCATTCTGAATATTTGTCCTCATACCCACAGATAAATGTAGACCTAACCCCATAATAAGTAACTTCTCTTTGCAACAGAAAACCACAACCAATCAAAATGAAGGTTGTAGCACCCAGACCCAGAGGATACATCCACAAAACAATTCCCTCACCTAAGGTTCAGGGAACATTGAAAAAGACTGGAGTGGAGGTGGGGTGAAAGAGTGGGGGTGGAGATCATCAAAACCAGAGGATTGGGGAGTTTGCCCCTACTAATGTCAGAAACTACACCCATGAAGTCTCATTTCATGAACATGACTGCCTAAACATGAGCCGAACATGGATAACACCAATAGACATGTCAGAGAGGATGTGAGAAATCCCAAGAGGCTTAAGCCCACACAAAGAACCACAGGCAACTAAGGAATGCTGAGAGTGGGAGAAATTGTCTCTCCTAGGGAAAAGCACACCAATTGGTTGCCCAATCCCAACTAACCCTAAAAATGAACGTGCCAGTAACATTATACAGGCTGAGCAGGTTGCCTTTGTAAATATATATGTAGACACATATAAACGTATGCATGTGACAATAATTAAAGAAGAAAGAGGACATGAATTTGAAAGAGAACAAAGAGGGGTATATAAGAGGTTGTGCAGTGGTTCTCAACCTTCCTAAAGCTGCTACTCTTTAATACAGGTCCTCATGGTGACCCCTGATTATAAAATTATTTCATTGCTACTTCAGAACTGTGATTTTTGCTACTGTTGTGAATTACAATGTAAATATCTGTGTTTTCCAATGGTCTTAGGCAATCCCTGTGAAAGGGTCGTTCAAGGGATCATGACCCACAGGTCGAGAACCACTAGTTTAGAGGGAAGAGAAGAAAAGGATTTATTACATATAATTACATTATAATCTCAAAAAGAAGAGAAAAGGGTGATCAACAAAAAGAAAGTGAGAGAATATGTGAGCCATGTGCTCCAGTAATGGACAGGAGGACATAACTTTAATAGCTACAGACACTAACAAAATAATAAAATGATATTATTCAAAACAGAAAAGAGGGTGCTGGGTGTGTGTAGTGGTGTTTGCTCTGCCCATGACCTTGGGCTATAGGACCCTAAGGAGGCTGTGCTTCCTGCCTTTGTTCATGACCTCTTAAAAGGAGAGGGAGAGCCGGGCGGTGGTGGCGCATGCCTTTAATCTCAGCACTGGGGAAGCAGAGCCAAGCGGATCTCTGTGAGTTCGAGGCCAGCCTAGTCTACACTTCGAGTTCCAGGACAGGCACCAAAACTACACGGAGAAACCTTGTCTCAAAAAACCAAAAATCCTTCTCCCTGCTCCTGCCTGAAAGGTTGATTTGCTCCAGTCAGATCAGAGGAAGACTTCAGCTGTCTACTCCGTTCTGTATTTGTGAGTGTATTTCCTCAATTTACCTTAATAAATTTTCCTAATACTTTTTTTAAAATTTTTTTCCATTTGCTTACTTTTAACCTTTTCTCCAGTTTCATATTTTATCTTTTATTTATTTTTTGATTGCCGAATGCCATTTATTGGTCTTAAATACAGGCTTACAGCACAATGGGAGAACCCTTTAATCTCAGCACTGGGGAGGCAGAGCCAGGCGGATCTCTGTGAGTTCAAGGCCAGCCTGGGCTACCAAGTGAGCTCCAGGAAAGGCACAAAGCTACACAGAGAAACCCTGTCTCAAAAAAAAAAGTGTAGATAATAAAATTTGACTATTTTAAAATTTAAACTCATTACTAAATAAAATTAATAAAATCTCCAAAGCAAGAGTCCAACTCAGGAATGAAGTGATGACTTGCATGGTGAAGTCTTCAAAGTAGTAAAGAAAAAAAAAGAACCCTAATATTCTATAACATCTTTCACAGAAAGGAAAATACCATATTATACCAGCATTAGCCTATTACAGAAACTTGATGACAAAAAAAAAATCTGTATTTTATAAATTATGACATAAAATTCTGAAAACAATAAAATTCATTAATATTTAAGAAAATATATTACAGCCAAATCACATTTCTTCTAAACAAACAAGATTCATTCGCACTGAAAATCCACTGTGAGTCACCAAATTAAGAAAATAAAATGAAGGGCAAAACCTGGGATCATTTTTAATCAATGGAAAAAAATGCACTTAAGGAACTTGTCAACCTTTTCATTATCTCAAAATAATACGATTAACAATTTAGGGACAAAATTGACCTTTTAAGCCTAATAAACCACATTCAAAAAGGTGATGTCTCAAACTTAATATATTTTCATATGAAAAACTCCATGTTACTTCAGAAATGATAAAAAAAAAAAAATATTCTCCCAATACCAATGCTATTGTCTAAATGTATCCCCCTGAAAACTTTTGCATTTATCTCCAGTTCAATTCTATTAAAAGTGAGGCTTGCCAGGCGGTGGTGGCGCACACCTTTAGTCCTAGCACTTGGGAGGCAGAGCCGGGGGATCTCTGTGAGTTCGAGGCCAGCCTGGTCTACAGATCGCGATCCAAGACAGGCGCCAAAACTACACAGAGAAACCCTGTCTCGAAAAACCAAAAAAACGTAAGTGAGGCTTTCAATCGTGATCAGGTCATAAATGGTGTCAGCCCCTCCCACCAAAAAGGCCAGAGGGAGCGTATTTGCTCCCTGCACCAAGTGAGGGTGTAGTCTATAAGTAAATGTCCTGGGACAGGAGTACTTGCAGCTCTTGCAGAGGACCTGGGTTGTGTCTCCAGCATCCACATCAGGTGGTTCACAATTGCCTGTAACTCCAGCTCCAGTGGGTTTAATGCCTACTTCTGGCCTCCAATGGGCACCCACATGCAATTAGAGCGTGCGTGCACGCGCGCGCACACATGTACAGGAATAAAGTTTAAACATTAAGAAAGGGTTCTGGTGCTGAAGAGATGGTTCAATGGTTAAGAGCACTTGCTGCTATTGCAGAGGACTTGGATTTCATTTCTAGCCATGTAGGGAAGCCCACAACCACCTCTAGACCTCCAGCTCCAGGGATCCTATGCCCTCTTCCATCCTCTGAGGACACCCACAGTCAACTGACATAGCCACACACAGATGTACACACTTATACACATAATTAAAAACCAGAAGAAATCTTTTTAAAAAGAGAGCGAAAGCAGTCCTCACCACACACTAAATCTACCAGCTGCTTTGATCTGGAGAACTTACACATAAATACTCACTGTTTTTAAACTGTCTCAAAGAGTCTTGTGACTGTGAGTAGTTAATGGGATGAGTAATTTGCTACGTCTGTGAAACAATGGCCACCTTGCTGGGAAAGCCTCCTATCTGTCCTTGGCTCACTAGCTTTTTCCCATCCCTTTTTAAATGACTGAATATGGATTGATCATCTCTAACCCTTACCTCAATATTGTCTTGGCACCAGTGTGTGACACATGCACAGATGGGTGGATGCATTAATAAAAGAAACAAATACTTGTCATCTTAATAATCATGCCAAATATTAGAAGAAACATTATCCTAAAAAGTATATGTAACCCCTCAAGTCAAGTCAGCAACCATAATTGTGAAAATTTTTATAAAAATGTATTAGTCATCCTCTTTGTTCTCCATTTTCATTTTTTTCCTTTTATTGAAAATAGATTTTCTTTCTCACATAATATACCCTGATTGTGGTTTCTCTTCCCTCTACTTGCTCCCAGCTCCTTTCCACCTCCCATACCATCTGGATCTATCATACCCTTTCTGTCTTCCATTAAAAAACAAACATGCTTCTATGGGAAAATAATAAAATATAATATAATAAAATAAAATGTAACACCAGAATTGGACAAAACAAACAAACAAAAAACGAAAAGAACCCAAGAGAAGACACAAGAAATAGAGACACACTTAGGAATCCAGTAAAAGCAGTAATTTGGAAGCCTTAATACATACACAGAGGATCTGCAGAGCAAAAAGAGAGAAGAAAAAAATATGTAAATAAAAATTTTTCAAAAGAATAGATAAAATTAACAACAACAAAAGAAGAGCCCTGACATAAGACAAGGAACATCTGAAGATGCCGTTGAGTTCATCTCTGTTGGCCATCTGCTGCTGGGAATGTAGCCTACAGGTTGTTGAGTTCATTTTCTGTTGGCTATCTACTGCTAGGAATGCAGCCTACATGTATGTTGAGTTCATTTTCTGTTGGCTATCTACTGCTAGGAATGCAGCCTACATGTATGTTGAGTTCATCTTCTGTTGGCTATCTACAGCTAGGAATGCAGCCTACATGTATGTTGAGTTCATCTTCTGTTGGCTATCTACTGCTGGGAATGCAGCCTACATGTAAGGGCAATTTGTTTACCCAGTGATACTCCCTTGGAAGAAGTAAAGTGGTTATCAATTGGAGATTGCTTCTGGGTTAGGGAAGGGGGCATGTATCTATTTCTCTTTTCATCTCTAGGACCCCAACTAGTGCAGACCCTTATAGGCCCTGTGCATCCTGCTTCAGTCTCTGAGTTCATATATGTGTCAATCCATTGATTTAGAGGGCCTTGTTTTCACAGTGTCCTCATTCCCCTCTGGTTCTTACATTCTTTCTGCTTCCTCTTCTGAGGGGTTCCTTGGGACCTGAAGGGAGAACCTTGATGGAGACATCTCATTTAGAGCTGAGTTTTTCAAGGTCTCTCTCTCATTCTCTGCATAATGTCCGGCTATGGGTCTCTTTATTTGTCCTCATCTGCTGTAGGAAAGAGCTTTTCTCTGATGGCTGAGCAAGACACTGAACTATAAGTATAGCAGAATTGTCTTTAGGGGTCTGTTTTAATTTTTATTTATTCCTCTCTCATACAATACATCCTGGCCACAGCTTCTCCTCCTCTCAACTCCTCCCAGTTCCCCCCCACACACCTCAACCTCCTCTCTCCCCTAGATGCACTCTCCTTCCCCATTTCTCCCCAGAAAAGAGCAGAACACCCAGGGACATCAGCCAAACACTGCACTACAAGATACAATAAGACCAGGCACAAACACTCACATCAAGACTGGGTAAGGCAATCTATTAGGAGGAAAGAGTCCCAGGAGCAGACAAAAGAGTCAGAGACCCCCTACTCCCACTATCTGGAGTCCCCCAAACACTAAGCCAACAACCATAACGTATATGCAGAGGGCCAGCCAGACCCATGAAGGCTCTGCAATTGCTGCCTCAGTCTCTGTGAGAGCCCATGAGCCCTGCTTAGTCGATTGTGTGGGCTGTGTTCTCCCCCGAGACCTTGACCCCTTTGGCTCCCACAATTCCTCCTCCCCTTCTTCGAGGAGAGAGACCTGATGGAGACCTTCAACCTGGGTGCTCTCTGTCTAATGTATGACTGTGGGTCTCTGCGTCTGTTCCCACCAGCTGCCAGAGGAAATCTCTGATGATGACTGGACTAGGCACCAATCTATGAATATAGCAGAACATTCATTAGAAATCATTTCATTGATTTGGTTTTTTGTTTGTTTGTTTTTTGGTTTTTGCCAGTTGTGTTTGGTTCTACCCTAGGTCCCTAGACTATCCAACCTCCAGTACCTGGTCATCCAGGCAGGGTCAGTCATGGCCTCAAATTAGACCAGTCATTGGTTGGCCACTCCTATGAGCTCTGAGCCACCATTGCCCCATCACATCTTTCAGGCAGTACAACTGTCTGTTTTTGTAACAATACCATGCTGTTTTATTACTATAGCTCTGTAGTACAGCTTGAAATCAGGAATGGTGATACCTCCAGAAGTTCTTTTATTGTACAAGATTGTTTCAGCTACCCTGGGCTTTCTGTGTTTCCATATGAAAATTTCAAGATCCCACGAAGAATTGTGTTGGAATTTTGATAGGGATTGCATTGAATGTGTAGATTGCTTTTGGTAGGATGGCCATTTTTACTATGTTAATCCTACTGATTCACGAGCATGGGAGATCTTTCCATCTTCTGATATCTTCTTCAATCATTTGAAGTTTTTATCATACAAGTCTTTCACTTGCTTGGTTAGAGATACCCTCAAGATATTTTATATTGTTTAAGGCTATTGAGGAAGGTGTTGTCTCTCTGATTTCTTCCTCAGACCATTTGTCATTTGTATTATAGGAAGGTTACTGATTTTTGTGAGTTAATTTTGTATCCAGATACTTTGGTAAAAGTATTTATAAACTGTAGGAGTTTCTCAGTGGAATTTGTGGGGTCATTTTGTGTACTATCATATATCATCTACAAATAAAGATACTTTGACTTCTTCCTTTCCTATTTGTATCCCTTTGGTCTCCCTCAGTTGTCTTGTTGGTCTAACTAAGACTTCAAGTACTATATCAAATAGGTGTAGAGAGAATGGAAAACCTTGTCTTGTTCCTGATTTTAGTGGAATTGCTCTGAGTTTCTCTCCATTTAAGTTGATTTTGTCAATGGGCTTGCTGTATATTGCTTTTATTATGTTGAGGTATGTCCTTTGTATCCCTAATCTCTCCAGGAATTTTATAATTAAGGGGTGTTAGATTTTTGTCAAAGGCCTTTGTAGTTTTTTTTTGTATTTCAATTTGTTTATATGGTGAATTACATTTATTGATTTACATATATTGAACCTTTAGTGCATCTCTGGGATAAAACTTACTTGATCAGCCAGCATGGTGGCACGCTTTAATCAGCACTCGGAGCAGAGCAGGTGAATCTTGTGAGTTCGACAGCTGGTACAAGTGAGCTCAGAAAGTAAAGCTACGAAGAGAAACTGTCTCGAAAAAAAAAAAAAAAAAAAAAAAAAAAAAAAAAAAAAAAAAAAAATACTTGATCATGGTGGATGATCTTTTTTATGTGTTCTCAGATTCAGTTTGCAAGTATTTCTTGAGAATTTTTGCATCTATGTTCATAAAGGAAATTGATCTCTAATTCTCTTTCTTTGTTGGGTCTTTATTCTTTGGGTATCAGGTGTAAGTGTCATTTTGGAAAAACAATCGCACAACGTTCCTTCTGTTTCTATTTTGGGAAATAATTTAAGGAGTATTGGCATTAACTTTTCTTTGAAAATAGGATAGAATGCTGAGCTAAAACTATCCATAGGATCTGGGCTTTGGAGGGAAGGAGATTGGGAGACTTTTAATAACTGCTTCTATTTCACTAGGAGTTATAGGTCATTTTAACTTTCTTATCTGATCTTGATTTAGCTTTGGTGAGTAGTATTATCAAGAAAAGTCTCCATTTCTTTTAGATTCTCCAATTTTAAAATATGTCCTTATAATTCTCTGGATTTCTTAAGTGTCTATCTTTGTGCCCCCCCCACACACTCATTTCTAATTTCATTAATTTAGATCTTCTCTCTCTACCTTTTAGTTAATTTAGATAAGGGTTTGTCAACCTTATTTTTTTTTCAAATAACCAACTCTTTGTTTTGATGATTCTTTGAACTGTATTTTTGTTTTGTTTTGTTTTTTCTATTTTATTGATTTCAGCCATGAGTTTGATTATTTCTTTCCATCTGCTCCTCTTGGGTGTGATTTCTTCTTTTTGTTCTAGAAGTTCCAGTTGTGCTGTTAAGTTACTAGTATAAGAACTCTCTAGTTCTTTATGTAAGCAGTTAGTACTATGGACTTCACTCTTAGAACAGGTTCATTGTGTCCCATAAATTGGGGTATGTTGTGTGTTCATCTTCGTTCATTTCTAGAAAACCTTTAATTTCTATCTTGATCCATTTTTTCTTTCAGTGGTGAGTTGTTCGGTTTTCATGAGTTTGTAAGTTTTCTGTTCTTTCTTTTTTGATATCCAGGATTAATCTGTGATGGTCATGTAGGATGCAGGGTGCTATTTCAATTTTCTTGCATCTGCTGAGATTTGTTTTTTGATTGAGTATGTGGTCAATTTTGGAGAAAGTTCCATGATGTACTGAAAAGAAGGTATATTCTTTGGTGTTTGGATGATATATTCTATAAGTATCTATTGGACCCATTTAGTTTATAATGTCAGTTAACTCCAGCATTTCTCTGTTTAGTTTTTTCTGGATAATCTGTCTATTGGCAAGACTGGAGTATTAAAGTCTCTCACTATCAATGGGTGAAGATCAATATGTGAATTTAAGCTATAATAGTCATTCTTTTATGAATTTGGGTGCCCTTGCTTTTGGTACATAGGTATTAATAATTGCAATGTTTTCTTGGTGTAGTTTTCTTTTGATGAGTAAGCAGTTTCCTTCCTTCATCTAATAACTTCTGATAGTTTTGGTTTGAAGACTATTTGTCAGATTATCTGACAAAATTTTAATAAATGGCTACACTAGCTTGCTTCTTACATCCATTTGCTTTGAATAAATTTTTCTATCCTGTTACTCTGAAGTAATGTCTATTCTTAATGTTAAGATATGTTTCTTGTATTCAACGAAAGGATTAATCATGTTTTCATATCCATTCTGTTCATCTGTGTCTTTTATTGAGGAATTGAGACCATTGATATTGAGAGATATCAATGAGTGTTGTTTGTTGATTCCTGTTATTTTGTTTTGGTTGTTGTTGTGGTGATGGTGGTAGTGGTGATGTGTGTGTGTGTATGTGTATTTCTCTTCTTTTGATTCACCTGCATCTGCAATGCCAAAGAATTCATGAAGCAGAAGATGCTTAGCCCTACCTAGACCTTGTATACCAATGAGGAAAGTTCAGGATTCTGGATTTCTAACAAAATTTGGAAATCATTTTGATATTACTAAAATAGGAAAATCAGAGATGTTAAGAGTTCTAAGGCATTGAAAAGCCCATCTTACACTGCCAATATCCTTTCCAGGATTTAGATGTAGCAATGAGTGCTTACAGATCTCAAGGTAGAACTTCTTCCTGTGCCTTCTCCAAGCACTTCTCATCAGAATCAAGTGTCCACCTATTAGTCAGAGCAGAGGAGCCCATAATTACCCCTATTCCAAGAAGAAAAATGCTAATGTCAGAGTCAGTTTATATATTGAACTGAAATAGACTCATAGACTCTCTATGCCAAATTTCACCTTAAAATTAGTTATGACCTATTTGGATTAAGACAATAAATATTACCACTGAGTAAAAGCAAAGGAGCCCCAAGTTTGTGGTATTCAATATCTAGTCTGGGGAAAAATATCACTATTTTGGTTGGTCCCTTTCAAAAATTGCTAATTACCTAATACAATTCTTCATGGGTATTTTTACATTTTTTAGCTAAGAAAACTGGAAGTCAAGTATTTGTTTACTATGTGTTAGAATTTTTTTATTAGATGTATTCACTTTATTTTATGTGTTTGGCCTGCATGGATGTAGGTATACCACATTTGGGCAGCAGTCAAAAGAAGGCATTAGGTCTGTAACTGGAGTTGCAGATGGTTGTAAACCACCATGTAGGTGCTGGAAATTGAACCAGTATCCTCTGTAAGAGCAACAAGTGCTCTTAACCACTGAACCACCTCTCCAGTACTATAGAATCGTAATCCAAATGCTATGTTCCTTGCCTGTCTTCTGTTTGAGATAGGTGTGTTCTGGAAGTCATTAGGCATCACCTACAAAATCTTCAAAGTGAGTGAGTCAAGGATCCGATGTTGACAAGCAGAGCACAGTCAACAAGAAGTATGCTCTTAGGGAAGGAAAAGTATGAAAATTAGTGAGATTATACACAATATGGTCCAACCAGAAAATAGAAAGAAGGTGTGCTCAGGGAAAATTAGCACAAGGAATTGTTTGGATGAGTAATGAAGAGGCTGAGAAACCCAATAGGAGATAGTGAACCAAGCCAGACATCAACAACAGTGTGATCATGCCTGGGAACAAAGGGTCATAGAGCTGAAATCTCCAGATTAAAACTATAACCACAGAATCCCAATCAGCAGAAGCATATCATGAAGTTGATGTGCCATGACCCTCTTGCAGAAGATCCTCGTTCAATTCTCTGCACACACATGGTGGTTCACAACCATCTGTAACTCCAGTTACATATCTAATGCTTTCTGTTGATCTCTGCACAAATATAGTGTACCTATACACCAATTACAGACCAATTCACAAACCAGAGAGAAAGGGAGAGTATCATTTGACTTCTCCATCTTTCTGGCTTCTACCTCTGTGTCCACACCTCCATTTACAAATCTTGTCCAGAAGCCAGAATCAAAAGAATCATGAAAACTGAAGAATGAACAGTATGGAACACCTGGCCATAAAAATCAATCTATAACAAACAGACAAATGACCAGTACACTGCAACCCAGAAATAAGGTCCCAAGAACCCAAGATAAAGTCTCTACTCAATTCTACTCCACCAGTCAGTCCTTTTTACACATCTTTGTCTCCTTTGATACACTCTTTGGTGATTGCAATTTAGAGATTTCTGCTCCAAAAGAAAAGTTAAATTTAAAGAAAATCCACATAACCAGCTCAACTCTGTATCTCACACCTCTGGATAATGGGAAATTCAAGAGTGTCTCTGTAAAGCTATGCCAATTTATAAGCATTTAAAACCCATGAAGAGACTGGAGCAATGGCTTAGGAGTTAAGAGACTGGCTGCTCTTCCAGAGGATCAGGATCAGTCCCCAGCACCCACATGGTGGTGCATAATCATCAGTGACTCTAGTCCCAGGGGATCCAATGCCCTCTTCTGGCTTCTGGGGGCACTGCACACACAGTGCACAAGCATGCATGTAGGCAAAACACCCATACACAAATAATAATAATAAAATACAATTTTAATTCTAAAAATAAAATAGAATTTGTGAAAGCTTCAAACAAATCTCATTCTGTAAACCTTACCTCTTTTCTTTTTATTGCTGAACTTTTTCCATGAAAAAAAAAAAAACAAACAAGCTTTTCTTGTTGGCTATCGAGATCAAGTATCTGAACTATAACTGGGATGAGAAGATACCAAAAGCATGAGTCCTTGTAAACAATAGACTATCCAACACAAAGAGTGGTCAGGCCCACGGAAGCCTTCAGTAACACCATATCAGATAACAGAGAAAATCCTCAAAAGAACACTATTTCTTCTACCTTAGGTCTGTTTATTTTCAAAAATCATTTATGAACTGAGCCAACCTTGGAAAATAAACTTTTGTCTAAAGAAGGATGTAGTTTAAAAAAAAAAAAGATGGCAAAACTCCACCAAATGTGGTCCTGGAAGAACACATATGGCTTCTGTGTTTCTTTCTATCCTTATAAATAAGGATAAGGAAAATGTCAAGAAGGCCACACTAGGGACACAGTAAGAAATAGATAAAAGTCAGTAAGTTGTGGTGGCAGAGACAGGAATGGATTCCTCTAGCTGTCCTGAATTGTCTGGGGTTTTTTTGTAACACTGAACAGAGAGACCCACATGATGGAGGAATAAAGAGAAGACTGCTCCCTGGCTGTAGTCCTAAAAACACCAATGTGTAAGGAGGAAAGGGTTCTCAGAATGCACATTCTAGAGCAACAGAGACAAAATGGGTTAATGGAACTGAGCTTTTGTTAGTGGGGTTTGTTTATGCTTTTATTTTATTCAATTGCATTCACATTTGGAATTTATATCTGATTCATACAAGGAACTATGCAGAGTCTGTGATTCAAAAAGTATGATTATCCATGTGGAGTAAATGCATCCACACATATATATGCATATGTATTTCTTCTATTTCAATATGATTTGATAGATATTTGATTGATGAATGAAAGTCTTTTTCACTTCTTTTTAAAAAATATTTTAATGTATTTATTATTGTGTGTGTGCAAGTGGATATGGTGTGTGTGTGTCATGGTACAGAGTGTGAAAGTCAGAAAGTCACTTAGTGAAGCCAACTCTCTCCTTCCACCTCTATGTGGGTTCTAGGGATCAAACTCAGGTCAACAGGTTTGTTGTAAAGGCCCTTTACCCGGTGGGCCATCCTACAATTTTGATCATAAATTCTGAGTCTTTTCTTAAAATACAAGAATGTGCAGGCTGTTCTGTGGGGTTTTTAACCCACTTTGTTTCTGGCTTTTTTTTTCTCACTTCTAATTCTCTACTTGCTTACCACAAGGCTTAAAACATTGTTTGACACAATAGGATTAAACAAAAAGCTAGCATGCTCCTCCACAGACTTCCCCATGTTCTCTCACCTTAGCTTTTAATTAAAATGCTGTCAGTTGGGGATAAGCAGAAAATACAAAGACAATTATATACAGGGGAAAAAAACATATTTCACCAAAGATTAAGTTATTAGTCTTTCTTGGCTCTCTGATTATTTGAGATAAAATCACACGTGAGCTCCTGTGAGGTGCCAGCCCCCAGTTCTGCAGACAGAGAAAGGCAAAGCCAAACTAAGACAAAAGGAACAGGGTGTCCTTATGAGTCCATAGAGACCAGAATAAGGGAAGGTGTCAATCTGCCCATGGTGAAGCCACGGATGCCTGCATCTCGTCATCAGGGGCATCAACAGCTATATTCACCACAGCTCCTTTCAAGGTGCATGCAACATACATGGTACTTGGGAGAACAGAAACACTGATTTTCACAAATAAGCAATGAAAGAAACTGACTTTGGTGAATGAGTCCACTGGTCATGGTCATAGCTTATGATTTAACTGACATGGTTCAAGCTACAACTTGAGTTGATGAGTTCATATGGAACAAGAGTCAATAGTACTATCCACTACATTGCCTCCTCAGTGTGGCAGTTACTGCAGCTTGCAAAAAAAAAAAATAGTAGCACTCAAAAAAAAGTGTTAGCACTCTCTAGAATGTTTTGAAAATCACTGATCTTGGGCATAATTCTTAAGAGTGCTTCATTCTTTCCCCAATGTGCATGACAGGTTTAACTTTCTATTAGTCCTAACCAGACTCCGCAAATGAGTATCCAATTCCAATTGGCTATTTCACCTATTTTCAACAACTAAACCATTGGTTTCTATTGCCCTTGACCTTGACTTTGTAGTGTTATATCAGATACATAGGGTCATGGGGTAAATGCAATAAAGAAGCAGTAATTGATCATTTCAGACACCTAATATATGAGAATATTCTAAAGATATAGCCCTTCCATCATCTAGATAAGGGTAATGTCAATCAATCATGTGAATTCAGGATCATGCTGACTAATTTCTCTAAGTCTCAGCAGTTGAATAAAAGTGATTTGAAAGCATGTGCACATGCACACACACACAATCTTATTTATTCAACAATGATGACCCACAAGCTTTCTTAGAAACCACCATCTCGGCCGAGTGGTGTGGTGGGCGGCGGCGGCGGCGGCGGTGGCGGCGCACGCCTTTAATCCCAGCACTCAGCAGAGCCAGGTGGATCTCTGTGAGTTCGAGGCCAGCCTGGGCTACCAAGTGAGTTCCAGGAAAGGCATAAAGCTACACAGAGAAACCCTGTCTTGAAAAACAAAAAAAAAAAAAGAAAGATAGAAAGGAAGGAAGGAAGGAAGGAAGGAAGGAAGGAAGGAAGAAAGAAAGAAAGAAAGAAAGAAAGAAAGAAAGAAAGAAAGAAAGAAAGAAAGAAAGAAAGAAAGAAAGAAAGAAAGAAATCACCATCTCATTTCATTAGATTTACTCATCTAATTCTAATGATTATTCAAACAAATATGTGAATTTGAGGTCATGGTTAAGTATAGGTTTGGTTTAAAGAACACTTAATTCCTATGCCAAGGTTGTCAGTGGCAAGCAAAATGGATCTGTGTAGTGTGGCCACAAAATGAGTTTATTAGAAGATTGTGGATGTTTGGGATGAAGCAGCTTGAAAAACATGCACAACTGGACAGTGAGACCTATAATAATTGGGGTGACATTGGTTAAAAGGTAGACAAAAAGACAAATGCAACAGAATAGAGAGATTTCAAGATAGCTAATCTATATATACATGGACCAGGGGATCATAGTAATTCCACAGGAGGAAAACTAGTGAATATGGTCAATTGGATGCTCAACTGAAAATAAGAAAAAAATGCATATTGATTCACAATTCAAACAATAGGTGATATTAATTTGAGGAAAGTTGCAAACATAACTGCTAAAGATGAACTGATAGAATTGTAGAATAAAATATGGAAGACTACTAAGTCTTAGAGTAGGCAAAAATGTTTTATGTAAAGCACACACACACACACACACACACACACACACACACACACACAAAACCACCTCTAAGTTCGGGATACTGAATCTCATTAAAATAACTTCTGATGAGGTTGGAGGGATGGTTCAACAGGTAAGAGCACCAAGCTATTTCATACCCAAGCTCAATTTCCAGCACCCACATGGGGACTCACAACCAACTATAATTCCAGTTATAGAGCATATGACACCCTTCTGACCTCTGCAGGCATTGCACATACATGGTGCACAGATATACATGCAGGCAAAATACCCAAACACGGAAAATAAAAATGGATGGATTTTAAAAATCTTTTTAAACTGTTAGTATCCTCAGCACTGCTGCTGAAAAACTAAGAGCCCCGGAGAAGCTGCCCTCTAGAACTAACAGCCCTACAGAAGCTAGGCCATGCTGAGGCTGCCCTCTAGAACTAACAGCCCTTCCGATGCTGGACCATGCTGAGACTGCCCCCATAACACTCATTACTGAAAGACATTGTTTGTAGGCTTGGCTTCTCATTGATTTCTTTTTAATATCATGGCTTTTTAATTCAGTTCTGAGTGAGTCCAGATCAAAGACGTTTAAAACAATTAGAATTCTGGTGTTTTCAATATTCATAGGTATTATGGTTTGGACCTCAGATGTCCTCCTACAACTTCTGTAACTAAAGGCATGATGCCCCATACAGCAGTGCCTAGAAGTAGCACATTTGAGAAGCCACTAGATTGTGAGAGCTCTGACCTTATGAGTGGATCACTCTATGCATGGATTTGTGGCTTAATGGGCTAATGGGAAGTGGTAGAAACTTTGGGAGCCTAGTTGGAGAAAGTAGGTCACTGGGGGACTTCTCTTGAAGGATATGTTTTCCCCTGGCATTTTCTTCTGGATCTCCTGTTCTTGGCTACCATGAGATGATCAGCTCTCCTCCACCATGCACTCTGCACAATGAAGTTCTGTCTCACAGCAGGCCTGAAATAAATAAAGCTAGACAACCGTAACAGAAACCTCTGAAACTGTGAACCAAGATAATTTCCTCTGGTGTTTTAGCACAGGGATTTTTAAAAAAAAAAAAAAACTAACACAATAGTGGGAAGCTATTTGTCCTTACAAAGAAAAGAATTTCCAAAATGTAGCCTGGAACTGTGGATGACAGAATCCCACACGAACATAAGTGTCTAATACCAATGTGGCTTCATGCTCTCACTTGAAACTAGCAAGTAGTATAGGAAAGAGCTCAACCTAACTCCTGAGTTCATGATGAAAATAGCCCAGGCAACATCTACCAGACCCTCTCAGGCACCACATTGGTCCATCCAGGTCCCCCAGCATTCTCTCAGGAAAATAACAGCATGAGTTAGCTTGTGATCAACTGGGAAGAAAAGGTCCCTCCAGTTGTTTTGTTTGTTCATTTTTGCTTTCCTCACTGACTAATAAGAATGGTAAGGTGGCCTTGCTCATACAACTAACCCAGGGAACATTTTCCAAGGTCAAATCCAAGTCCATTAGCTCTGGAGGTCATGCTTAATCCTATCTGTTTATTTCAGTGTCTTTGTCCAGCTGTAACCCAAATATAGACAATTCCAACACAGGGAATATCAGCTTAGTACAATCGTTTGTTAATCCACAAAGCAGTAGGATACAGAGTGATTTTTATTAAGCAGGCATTTTCCAACCTTCTTGTTGTTGATGTGCCTAGTCTCAAACAAAGTTGTACCAGAGAAAGGAAAGGGGAAAAGGATAGAGAGAGAGCTTACCCTTGAAGAGCTTTTGATGAAATTAAGAATTTGAACTAAATTAATTCTGTATTTTTTAATTACCAGTTATGACATGACAAAATGTGAGGTATAAAGCCATACACACTCAGAGCACAAAAATCACTGCAGAAATGAATTAGCCTGGGAGAGATCCACTCAAGGACTGGAATGGAGATTAGCCCTTATAGAGTAAGTCAAATAAGGATAGGCAGATGGTCACATACAGAACCTGCTGTTATTCAGTCCAGTCAGTTCCTCTGATTGCATGCAGCAGGAACCCACTCTAAATTACACTTGAGAAGAACTTCTTAGAAGGATAGACTACATCTCATAGAATCAACAGGAAGAACAAAGCTGAGAAAATGGACAGGACCTAACAGAAGCCCCGGTATCAGTAAGGTACAGCAAAGGTCACTTGACAAAGATGACCTTGGAGAGATGGCTGGGGGTTAAGAGCACTGACGGCTCTGCTCTTCTAGATGTCCTGAGTTCAATTCCAAACAACCACATGGTGACCTACAACCATATATAACGGGACCTGATAAAGATGACCTAGTGAATCACCATTGATATGTGACCAGAATAGTCATGGGGGAGCTAAGGGTCTAAACTATCTGCACTGTTAGAAAAGCTCCCTCAATATAATTATAAGATGCAGGACAACTGGATATCTACACATGTAGAAGAAGGAAACTAGACCACTGTTTTCAAAATTGACCACAACTAACTCAAATAGGCTAAAGATTTTAATGTAAGACCTGAAAAGGCAAAATTACTATAGTGAAACAAACAGAAGGATGCTCGATGACTCTAACCTGAGCAATGGTTTTGTTTGAGAATGGGGTGTGTGTGTGTGTGTGTGTGTGTGTGTGTGTGTGTGTGTGTGTGTGTGTGTGTGTGTGTGTGTGTGTGTGTGTGTTGGATAATGGTTTTTATATGCATACCCATGGGCATAAACAATAAAAACAAAAATAGACATATGAGATTATATCAAATTTTAAATCTTCTGCACATCCAAGGAAACAATCAAACAAGAGCCTACAAAACAGGAGAAAAGTTATGTCAAATAAAGGGCTTGACATACAAAATACATTTTTTTTAAAATTCAAACAACTCAATAGCAAGAAAGCACCTGACTTCCTAAAAGGGAAAAAATATATGAATAGACATTTCTTTCTTTTTTTTTTTTTTTTGGTTTTTAGAGACAGGGTTTCTCTGTGTAGCTTTGCGCCTTTCCTGGACTCACTTGGTAGCCAGGCTGCCTCGAACTCACAGAGATCTGCCTGCCTCTGCCTTCCGAGTGCTGGGATTAAAGGCGTGCGCCACCACCGGCCGGCTAATGAATAGACATTTCTTAAAAGAAGATAAACACGTGGCCCTATCAAAGTCAGGGTCTGTGCTGATACCCATGGCTGTTACCATCAAAGGCCAAGTGATTGCCCGAGGTCTGGGCCACCATCTGGAGCCATGTTGGAGTCCAGGGACTATGCTGATGCTGGGTCTATGTAAATATGGAAGTCCTGAGCTGCCACTTGGGGCTGTGGTGACATCTGGGCCCAAGCTATTGCTGATGGCCATGTCTGGGTCTGTGATCCTGCTGCAGCTGGGGTCTGTGTTGATTTCATTTGCCTGTGCTACCTTGGGATCCCATGTGAACCATGTGTTGGAATATGAGGGGCATGCTGAGCTGGCCCCAACTTCATTGACCCAGAGAGAGCCAACCACCCCCTCATAGCAGACTTGGATGACTACTGCCCAAGAGAGCTAAAATTGTGCCCCATAGGGGAGCTGTGCCCCCACACTTAGGAAAGCTGGCCCACTCTCTTATTACAAGTGTGGAAGAGCAGTTTCTTCTCCTCACCTGAGTAGGGTTGTCCCAGAAGCCAGCATTGACCAACTCAGCTACTACCCGGGCACACAGCCAGGGCTTTGAGTTGGCACTCTCCAACATCTACCCCATCTATGACCTGCTGGAGAGCATGAAGGGGTTCGTCCCAAAGAACCATGGCCACAGGATCTCCATGACTCAGGGCAATAGCAGGATATCTGAGAGGAGATTCCATGAGGGTCCAGTATTGATGCTATGCCAGAAGCCAGAGACCTTGAACCTGACCAACAACACATTACACAATGAACATTTGCAATGAAGCTGTTTGGACAAAAGGGTGCACTGTGTGATACACAGCAGCTCCCAGTGCCACCAAGATGGATGAAGAGGGGATAGAGAGGCGGGAAAGACAGAGGAGTAAAGTGGTTTTTTTTGTTGTTGTTGTTTACCTTTTGTTTGTTTGTTTTGGGTTTTGTTCTTTTGTTTTTGTTTTGTTTTGTTTGTGTTTGTTTTTCTCTACTTGTTAATTTGTTTTCAATTAGCATTCTTATTTGCATTTGTATTTTTTCTTTTTATTTCATTTTTACTGTTTCTTTTTAAGTTTTTCTCTGTTGGGGAATGCTACAAGGGTGAAGAGAAGATACAGAGGGACTGGGAGATGGGTGGGATTGGGGTGCATGATCTGAAATTCCCAAAGAATCGATTAAAAAAACATTTAAAAAAAAGAAAAGAAGATAAGCAAATAGCCAACAGGTTCAACATCACTAATCACTAAACAAATGAAAATCAAAATTACAAGGATATATTACCTTAGGCCAGTAAGAGAGGCTATCATCAAAAAGACAAAAGATAGTAAGTGCAAGTGAGAATTGAGAGAGAGAAGAATGTTTGCATATCACCGATGGAAATTAAAGACAGTACTGAGGTTCCTTCAAGTTATGTTTATGTTCCAGCACTCTCACTGCTAAACAAGTGCCTACAAAATAAACAGAAACCAAGACCAGGCTTCATTTCTCAGTTCATTACAGCATTATTCATATGTACAGTAACAAGGCATGGTATCAACCAATGTATAAAGAAAATTTGGTATAAACATATGATGGGATATTACTGAGATGTTTCTAAAACAGGAAAATCCTTCCCCTTCACTATGGATGAACCTGGGGAATCCTGCATTTAGTGAAACAAGCCTGGCATAGAAGGACAAATTTCCACATGATCTCACTTAGGTATATACAGAATCTTGACAACTGGAATTCACTGAAGTAGAGAATAGAGTGGTGTTGGGGAAGGAAGTGGGTGTACTGAGATGTCAGTCAAAAAAAACAAAGTTTCTGGTGGCCAGGAGGAATATCCAAGAGATGTGTCATTTTGTCAGTTTAAGAAAAAAAAATAAGTATAAACAGGAGAATGAAATTAGGAAACAAAAACGAAAGAGAAAAGGAGAAGAGGAAAGAGGAGAGGAGGGAGAGGAAGGTAAGAAAAAGAAGTGAGGCAATGATTACAAGCCCACATCAAGGATCCCCATTAGCAGACTGTATACATGATGTCTTGGTTACTGGGATGGAGAAAGATATGTCCTTCCTGGAGTCCTTTCCCAGCCATTCTTGATTTCCCAGGGGCGGGCCTATGTGCAAGAGAGAACTTACTCCAAATGGAATGTTATAATTCTGAGTGTCTCAAGCTTTTAAACTCAAACCACTAAACCAATTCAATAAGTATTCATCCTACTGTTTGCTAAGAAATTATGTGTCTTATGTTTACTTAAATAATCCCTTTTTAAGGCTACATACAGAGTTAAAGTTACCTTATTTGATCTCAGTGTAGATGTGTTCAGTGGGGGAGCCCACAGAGGCTCCCTAGTAAAGCCTTACTCAAGGTCAGAAAGTCTGAGCTTGCTTTGCCCAGCAGTGCTGCATAATAGGATGATTTGGCCAAGGGTCTGTTTACCAGGTGTTTTGAAGGGTCTACACTTGTTGAAACTTTATACCTTGACTTTGAAAGGGAGAGGTCTTTTGCCTGTCCCCTTGCTGACATATAAAAATCCCATCATAAATAAAGTCAAGGCAGCTGGGTATTGACCCAGGGCCCTCCCAAAGCTGTCCTGTGTTTCTGTCTTTCTTGTTGTCTCCATCTATATTTCTATCTAACACTTCTTCATTCCTTGCTCCTCCCCCCAAGAACCCTTAGACAGGTCAAAGCTGGCCTCAGACAGTTCTGTATATATTCTATAATGGTTTCCAGTATCATGATTCCCAAAGATATGGATGCTGTAGAAATGTCAACAACAATCCCATCTGAGTTCTCCTTGATAGTACCCTCATCTTTCCCAAGAACTTCCTCCCTTCAGGAACTGCCTCCATGGAATATATCTGAGGGAAAGTGAGAAAACATTGAGGTCTTAAAAAGGCAGTTCCTCGTCCTTAACCATCAGGGAAATGCAATAAAAACTACTTTGAGATTTCATCTTACACCTGTCAGAATGGTTAAGATCAATAAAACAAGTGACAGCTCATGCTGATGAGGAAGTGGAGTAATAGGAACACTCATACATTGCTGGTGGGAGTGAAAACTCATACAGCCACTATGGAAATCACTGTGGCAATTCCTCAAGAAGATGGGAATTGATCTACCTCAAGATCCAGCTATACCATTCTTGGGCATATATCAAAAGGATGCTTCATCCTACCACAGAGACATTTACTCAACTGTCTTCATTGTTGCTCTATTCTTTATAGTTAGAAATTGAAAACAATCTAGATGTTCCTGAACAGATAGATGGATGGGTGGATTGATGGATGGATGGATGGATGAATGGATAAAGAAAATGGGGTACATTTACACAATGGAGTATTATTCAGACATTAAAAAGATGAAATCATGAAATTTTCAGATAAATGGACAGAACTAGAAAAAATCATCCTGAGTGATGTATCCCAGGCTCAAACTATGAATATGGTATGTGTTTACTTATATGTAGATATTAGCTGTGAAGTCAGTGATAACCAAATCCACAGAACCACAGAGGGTAGGAATAGAGTAGGGGACTAAGAGGGAACAGATAGATCCCATTAGGAAAGGGAAATAGAATAAATAGATACAGATGGATTAGGGGACAAGAATAGAAGGATCAAGTAGGAAGGGGGAAGGGAAAGAGGGTTGTGGGGAGCACTACAGGGAGACACAGCTAAAGTTAAGAGGCATTTGAGGGGTAGTATGAAAACCTAATACAGCAGAAATTTCCATATATATATATGAAAGTGATCTAAATTAAATAATCAAATAATGAAATAATGGGAGAGACATAAATTCCACATGGCCATCTCTTGTTTCCAAATGACACTTCCAGTACCAGGACTGGGTTACAGCTAATTGAGTTGTTGGCCAAAGGGATCTCACAGGAATCCTCAAACAGCCCAGGCTGTTACAAGACTATAGATTGCTCTCCACAGACAGACAGCAAATCCCCATTGAACACAATGACTACACAACTCATTGAACATGGAGATGTCAAGCTGGTGCCTACTTAGAACCCTCACCCCCACACTCCAGCATCTTTGACACAGAGAATGGGAGGTCTTGGAACACTCAGCCCTGAGTAAGATGTCTACAAAAAATCCTTCTTTTCAGAGCTTAAGGAACCCCATGGAAGAGGAGGTGGAAAGAGTATAAGAGCCAGAGGAGATGAAGGACACCAAGAGAACAAGGCCCTCTAAATCAACATGAGCAAAACTCATACGAACTCACAGAGACTGAAGAAGCATGCACAGGGCCTGCACAGGTCTGCACCAGGTCCTCTGCACTTGTATTATGGCATCTAGTTTAATTTTTTTATAGGACTCCTAAGTCAGTGAATGAGTGCGTCTCTGATTCTTATGCCTTCTCTTGGGCTCTTTTCCTTCTGTTGGTTTGTCTTATCCAACTTCCATGTGAAGGTTTTTGTTTTATCTTGTTATAGTTTATTTTTTAATGAATGAATGAATGGAAACCTAACCACTATGTTAAAGGTTAACAACTAAACTGTCATACCTGCTGGGAAAGGGAAAATTAGTTTTCCTCAATAGAGTAGACATTGAATATATCAACTACTCCAGGACAAAACCTCATGTTCAGGAGTAGTTGAACACCATATAATGTACTCCATAGTTTTTTTTAAGTGTGCTTTTATTTGGTTACAGTTTGGTGTGGGTTTTTTTTTCCTTTTTTTTTTTTTTTTTTTTTTGAGGGGGGATGTGGTTTATTTTGTTTTCTTGGTTTTGGAGGGGTTTGTTGTTGTATTGGGGTTTTGTTTGTTTTTTGAGAAAGAACTTAAATTTAGGTGGGTGCAGGGAGAGGATCTGGATGGACTTGGGGAGGGGAAGAATATGATCAAAACATTTAAATTTAAAAATTGTTTCAAATATTAAAAATCCAGTAAAAAGGAAATAAAAGAAGGCAATTTCTATCAAAATGTCCCTAACATACATTCTTTGTCAGTAGGATCCTTAAATCAACATAGAAACCAAGGAGAAAATAAGACCTCAGAATACAGGTTAGTAGTAGCTCAACAATTCAGGGAAAGATACATGCAATAGAGAGCAGGGGAATGACTTGAAACAGAGCCTCCCATGAGCCTCTCCTTAAGGGCTTCACAGTCATAATTTTAAGTCAGCTAACTTGTATATATTTCTGTATGTTTAGCATTTTTATTTTACCTCTTTCAGCCTCTACCTGTCAGCAAGACTGGGGCAAATACAAATACACAGATATCAGACATATTTAGAAACTTGTATTCAGGAGACCATGACGATGACAGTTACGTTCTGAGGTTCAGCCCCCATCTGAGCTCTCCAAATATTCAGGACATTGTTCTGTTCCTTGATTTCCTCTCCTCTGAGAATCTCAAGATAGACACATACCTTTAAATGCATCTCTGCTGGCTCTGAGACACAGATCTACTCTGTACAAGATAAATTGAAGTTTCTTCCTACGGGTACACTGGAAGCTGCCAAGGGAGACGATTTATCAAAGGAAGGACATTGAGACGTCACTCACGCCCCCCCCCTCCACACCTGTGACTGAGAAGAATGTTTTCTTTAATACGATTTGATATTTGAAAAGAAAATGACAAAATGAGCTCCCTTCCATCTTTCACTCGAATTGTGCCATTGGAGTGCAAATTGAATCTCAGACATTTTGATTTATACCAACTGGGAGAGAGTGTCCATTGTGGGGACAGTCCCCTTTACTCCGAGGAAAGCCCAGCCATGCACATAGACAATTCCTTTAAGGGACAGCTAACTGAGTTAAAATTAAGGTTTGTACACATAGGTGTAGCTTTACACACTATGCTACAGTATTTTAGAATTCCTAAAACTGTCAGCGATGAGGGGACAGAGAAACAATTTCATTATTGACTTTGACAGTATACGTTCCCCTAGACTTTTAGGACCCTCAACACAGGACATTGGTGTTTGTGGTTTTGACAATGAAAAGAATTTGAAGACTACCCAGTATAATGAAACAGTTGGTAATTTTATAAAATGTATTTTAATATAGGCTCAGCACAATAGCTAAGAGAAAGAGAGATATAACAAAAACCAATTGTTTCGATAGTTCTGACTCTGTCATGAATGTTTCGTTCTGTTTGGTTGGTTTTATTTTATTTCTCCTCTTTAAGCCTCTACTTTGTTTTGTTTTGGTGGTGAATAAGTGCATACAAATTTGTTCCATAATGAAATCCAGTGCAAAGCACCTCAGCTTCAGAATGGCTAATTTCAGTGTGTGATGGTTTCTATAAGTTAATTTTTATAATGAAACTTAATTACATAAAAATTAAATAATAAATAATATTTTAATATAGGCTTAGCACAAAAATTAAGAGGCAACAAGCTCTGAAAGACCAAGGTAGGGCTATACTCTTCCCCATGAGAGTGGGAGAAAGTAAGATGCACCCAAGTGCGGTATGGCTCCTTGAAGGACAGTAAACAGTTCCTTGTCTTACCACTCTCCATGCACACCATTTTAGTGACTCTCAAAAGAAGTTGCCTCTCAAAGGTTCTTAGGAAACCTTATTTCCTCCTTTCTCTCTTTTGATGAGAGAGATACCTGAGGTAGCCCCACAGATGCCTTAGATGGGATCGTAATCTGGCTCGGGGAAACCAGTAGCCACTGGGGTTTAGGTACGTGGCTTTCCCATAAATGGAGTTTCTGGTGAGAGTCCATGGCTATGAAGGGAGAAAAAGCTGAAGCCGTGGCTAATTAGGCTGGGATTCTGGCCTACTGCTAACAACATCAGGATTCCTGGATGAGGGGTTCCTCTCTCCCTTTCCCTCTTCTCATACACCCCAAATTTTCCCTGCCTCAAAACCACCCTGGCCAAAGACAAAACTGCCAGCATGTTTCATTGGACCTATGGCAACGCTTCCTAGATGTTTCTAGGGTAACACTTTCTAGATGTTCCCTTGTCTCTAGTCTCCTTCAACCTGTTCCCCAAAAGATAACCTGGTGTGTATGTACGCATGGGCCTGCGCGCATATGTGTGTGTGTGTGTGTGTGTGTGTGTGTGTGTGTGTGTGTGTGTGTGTGTAGAAATACTTATACACATATATTTGGGTATATATGTGCTAGATCAGGCAACTCCTTTGCTCAAAATTGCCCAACTACTCCCATCATATTAATAACAACATCCGCAATCTTTACTCAGGTTTACACTACAGCCTGGCCCATCCTCCTAATTGCATCGTCTATATCTTTTCCCCTCACTTACACTGCCCACACTCTTACTTCCTTTGTTCTTTGCACACTCTAGGAATACACCTGGCTGGAAGGGTTGCTATTTGTGTGATTTGAAGTGTTCTCCCTCACCTTTTCTCCTAGATTGCCTGATTCAGCCCCAGACTTCATTCCCATCTCCCTTTCAGCGTCTTATTCTCAGATAACTTCACGAACATCCTATAAAAAAAAAAAAAAAAAAAAAAAAACCCTAACATACTCTTTTTCCACCCTGCCCCCCAGCACAGGCCCTCAGAAAACCATATTCCTTCCTGTCAAGTGCTTTGATCTCTTGATTTGCCCATAGATGATGAACACCTGTCCTTTCATTACGACTGTTAAGTACCATGAGAACAGAGACCGACCAGTTCTCCACACACATCTCTATTTCGTTTATAATTGTCTCCCAAGTCTTTGAAGTATATATAATTATTGGTGAAATTATTAAGGCCACTCCACATAGTTAAAAGGGAGGTTTATTTCGTGGCATAACTTACAAATGAAGGGATAGGTAGGTTGCAGGGTCTGGGGAAGTTGTGTCGCAGTCCGGCGGTGTTCTCTGGAGAACTCTGCTCGGTCTACCTCCACCATCCAGGGTCCAGGAACAGAGAGAGGCGGCGCATCTGGATCTCGGGTCTTCAGGGTCCTCTCTTGGCCTTGTAGGTGTGACAGTTACCGAAGCCTCATGGGGGTTGGAACTTCCAGATCAAAGCTAGAATGGCTACTCACTACATATAATTTACAGTTTTAAATAATAAAATGAATGTGTGCGCTGGTAAATGAGTGCATGGCAGTGATTAGTTCGAGGTCAACGCCAAAACCTCCTCCACCCACAACTTGACCAAGCACGAAAGCCTCCTCACAAAGCAATTCCCGATATTTAATGGTCATTGGTTTTTCATCCCGTATGTTCTTTTGGAATCCAGCTGAGGAGAAAAAGACTGGCATTTTGATAAATCTGAATGAAAGACCTGATACAATCAACCAATAATCTATATATTTAACTCTCAGAACTATCATATATAAAATAGAAATAGCAAGGCCTCATCTTAAAGCTAGGTAGCTAAAAGAAGTGCCTATATGTATAATCTGAACATGAATGATGGCTCTTGTGGTCCACTCTCTGTGGGGATCAGCTGTCCAATTAAACTTGGGAATGTTAAAGGAACCTATTTTCTGTGTGCTTTTCTTTAAAAAAAAAAAATACTAAGAGGGATCAAGTGCATAATTCATAATTGCCTCTCAAATTCCCCACCACTATTTTCCATTCCTGGGAATTTTGAAACTGCTCCTGACCCCCTCATGGGGCTTACTTCTCTCTCTCTCTCTCCCTCTCCCTCCCCCTCTCTTTTGTTCCTTTTTTGTTCCATGTATGCTGTGCTGGTTCATGTTTTTGTCAACTTGACCCACTAGTGTTGTCTGGGAAGAAGAGCCTCTCAATTGAGAAAATGCCTCTAATCCAGATTGCTTATATGTGAGTCTGTGGGGCACTTTCTTGATGAATGGTTGATGTGGGAGGACGTAGCCCATGTGGGTGGTACCACTCCTGGACAGATGGTCCTAGAAAACAAACCCAGAAAGCCAGAGAGAACAGGCCAGTAAGCAGCATTCCTCCCTGGCCTCCACCTCAGTTCTTGCCCTGCTTGTGTTCCTGTCTTGACTTCTCTCAGCAAAAGACTATTGCCTGGAAGTATAAGATGAAATAAATCCTTTCCTCCCCAAGTTGCTTTTGGTCATGCAATAGAAACCCTAGCTATGATACATGCTCTCTGTTTTCCCTCTCCAGGCTCTCCCCCTTCTCACCTTCTCTCAATCCCTCATTTACTAAGGTGATCCAACTATCAAAAACAAAATTAAACAAGCAAAGAAGAAAGTGTAGTTTGCCAAAATGGAAGGATAGTATCATTGAAAATGCAATAAATCTTATGCCTCAAAGGCCAGGTGAGGGAGGTACCTGCTTAAATTACTTTGCTAATACATAACAGTGGAGTTCAGATTTAAACTTCAGTTTGATGCTGAGAACACACTGTGCCTTACTAGGGGAGTCTGAAATCAAAATCTGCCTAAGAATCAGGCAATCTGAGTTCACATCCGAGTGAAGCAGGAAGGAGGATGCTTAAGCTGCTTATGTTCTTCATGCTCCTTTTTGGAGGGATCTAAGTAGGGAAACACTAGACATGTCACATGCATATTTATATTTATGCTTTTCGGCCAGCAGCCTCCCAAAGGGAGCTCAATGGGAGGGTATGATTTAGCTGCAATCAGCTTGTTGCCATGTTAACTCTGTTTTAAAAAGGGCAAGTAATGTCTCTCTGCTCCGGCCGGTTGCATGGAGTGCCAATTTGGCGAGGTTTATCATCTGTCTCTAATAGCAGTGAGCTCCAGAAATGGCACAGAACAATTTTCTGCTTTCATTTCCTCCGCACTTGAGAAAAATCTGGGGGCAATCTTTTAGTCTGAGGCAATATTTCTTAATGCTATTACATCTTGGAATTGCTACTTAATTCTCCTCTTCACTCACTTTCGAAGTGGAAGGCAGAGTTGGCCACTCTGCAGCTGGGTTCACATCAGGAGGAAGATGGGCAACTCAAGAGGATGAGCAAGGAGCTCAGCACAGGAGCTGGGAGAGGGAGTCTGCTCCACCACAGAACAACTTCTGCCTGGAGCTGAATCTACTTTCTCTGTCCCTTTATACAGACTTGTCTGCAGAATGATATCCTTAGCTAAAGTGAGGTCAGCATCTCTGATTCTGGCACATCTTTTATTTGGTCTTTACCATAAATGCAAACATCTCTTCCCCTCTTTTTTCAAGGCTGAAGTTTCACAGTGAAAATGCAG
Organism: Peromyscus leucopus; assembly: GCF_004664715.2. Classification (NCBI taxonomy): domain Eukaryota; kingdom Metazoa; phylum Chordata; class Mammalia; order Rodentia; family Cricetidae; genus Peromyscus; species Peromyscus leucopus. The sequence goes on along the minus strand of NC_051067.1, from coordinate 97,876,612 downwards.
CAAGCGATGTTTTTTAATTTCTCAACATTTAGAGATGGCCTTGCTAACTCTTCATCATCTACTCTCACGGATAGACACATTGATAATTGACATAAAAATAACAGTATGAAGGTAAAGAGACTAAGAAAAATGAAGGGCAGGGAAAGAGAACGAGGGATCAAAGAGCAACGTTCTTTGTTTTCTCTATCTCTTTCTTTCTCCCTCCTCAAAGTAAATCTGGAGTCCTTATTTAAAAAAAAAAAAAAAAACTCCTTTCAGTGTGGGTGACAGAAGTGTACTAAAGGGAAATGACATGGATTTTAAACCCTACTTTCCTAAATTTCATCAAAAAAAAAAAAAAAGCTGAACTGGGCTGGTGAGATGGCTCAGCAGACAAAAGCATTTGTCTGGAAAATGTGATGACCTTAGTTCCATCCCAGAACCCATGACAGAAAGAGAGAACTGACTCCAGAAATTGTTGTCTGGTTGCCACCTGTACACAGAGGTACACAGGCACCTGCTCTCTCTCTCTCTCTCTCTCTCTCTCTCTCTCTCTCTCTCTCTCTCTCACACACACACACACACACACACACATACACACACACACTGCACACTAACCATAACTAAAATATTTTTAATTTAAGAATACTTTTATGAGGAACTTCTTAACACTGAGCAGAAACACTGCACATCATATCTATTTAAAGTCACAATATTTTTGAAGTGGGCACTGATTCCACCTGAGGAAGGCTAGGTGCACGGCCGAGGCCATCCAGAACTGAGTCTGAACCCAATTGCTCTATCTTTTAAAGTCTTTACCATATGCTGTGACTTAAGCCTACCTCCTCACTAAATACACTAAAAACAAAATCACAGATGTTTCTGCCTCAATGTGACAAATAACACTGTCCATTTGTGGGAGATGTATTATTAAAACACTTCTCAAAGATGCATTACAGAAGGAGCAAAGTTTTCTAAAATAAAAGGCATTTTAGGCAAAATGGAAAGTCACCTGTGTGTGTGAGCAATTTGGCACAGAAAATTAAGGTTTGGGCAAGAAAAGTCTGGCTTACAATGTATCCTGAACTCAAGAGCTCTACCCAAAGACAGACAAGAGTGGAGGCAGGGCAAGAATTCACGGGAATTTATCAAGGAAACAACCCATCTATTACACTTTGACTGCAAGCGATCTATTTATAGCATGCAAATGTGCCGTTTCTTCTTAACTATTTTACATTAGCATTCAGGAATGGAGGGGGGGTCGGAGAGCAGAAGCTAGTGATTGCAAATAGTCTGATTATCTTGACAGCCACCGCACAGCCTCCTAAGTGGGACACTCCGCAAACCTCTCTAACAGCCCCATGAAATTCGGAACATCACTTGGTTCCACTACCTACAGGGAAACACAATTCTCGTCAGGAGTTACCTGCGGCTGATGCAGCTGACAAATGTTATCTAATCAAGTCTATAAGCATCTCAGACAGGTGCGCCTCTCCCCCAGCCTAGGAAATCACCCTGAATAATTCATTATCTAATATGTTTCTCTAAGCCAATCTACCTGTGGTTTGAAAAATAAAATCCTGTTGTGCCACTTTTCGTGTGGAAACAGAGAGGCTTTAGGCTGCTCATTAGAAATGGCACATAATTCCTTTCTCTTTTTTGCTATTGAAAAATTTATATTAGGACCATATAGGTTTTGCCACTAATATATAACTAATTTCATTGCTGACTTTTACATCATACCCATGACCTTCCCCACATTTAAAAATAATTCTCCCTGAAAGTTCCACCCCACTTCTAACTCAGCACCCCTTTCCGAACCCAGCCTAGCCACAGGCGTGAATGCACTTGCTCTGCCACCCCTGGACAAATGGCCCTCAGTCCTCAGGATGGGTGAGCTCCGGTCTCCTTCCCATTCAGCTTCTCTGTTTGTGCACACACTCTGATGGCTGGGATGTTGGCTTACTTAACCATCTGGGTCTCCGAAGATTACGGGCACAGCACATGCCCTTATCTTTCTAGGACCCACACCCAAGTCTGTTTTCTTTCATCTGTGATCTGCAAGTGTTAGTGCATTGGTGGGGGAGGGGCGGGTTTACTCAAATACAGATGCTGGACTCTGCCCTAGTCTTTCTGCTTTAGCAGTCCTGGATGAGGTCAGAACATATGTGTTTATAGCAAGTGTCAAGGTGATACTGAGGCTGATGGTCTGGGATCATACTTTTGAGAATTGTTACCCACCTGAAAATGCCTAGGGAAAAAAAAAAGCCTGAGGTTCCCTTCCCCATGGATTACACTCACTTGGGAATCTCTGTGTTCCCAAGCTGTGTGGGTGTTTATATAAGTAGGCATGTTGAAATTTGGAGGTCTTCAAGAACAAAGGGCCTGCATCAGTGGCTTTAGTGTAGTTAGGAACTAGAACAATATGGTTAATGCAGGTGAATAATATTTACTACAGTAGATTCTGGAATTCTCAGAATTGTTATTGATGGATTTGGCTATTCAAAAGAAATTGAACAGCTGGGCGGTGGTGGTGCATGCCTTTAATCCCAGCACTCGGGAGGCAGAGGCAGGCGGATCTCTGTGAGTTCAAGGCCAGCCTGGTCTACAAAGTCAGTTCCAGGAAAGGTGCAAAGCTACACAGAGAAACCCTGTCTTAAAAAACCAAAAAAAAAGAAAGAAAAGAAAAGAAATTGAACAAAATTGTGTGTGTGTGTGTACATGTGGAGTTATACATGTCAGAGATCAACCCTGGGTGTTATTACTCAAGACCCATTCACTTTGATTTTTGAGACAGGATCTCTCATTGAGACCCAGGACTCATTGATTAGGTAAGAATGGCTAGCCCTACACCCCAAAGGTCCCACAACCTCCCACAACAGTGCCACTAGCTAGAAGTCAAGTCCTCAAACACATGAACCTAGAGAGACATTTTACACTCAAGCCATAGCACTCTTTCTAATGTAATTTTACTTATGCTCCTTTGAGACCCCTTCTCAACTGGCCTGAATCTCACTGTGCCTTTCCACCCTTGATACTGGATGACTTCCCTCATCCTCTACCCTTGATGTCTAAGTCCTTAGCCTGTTATGCAAAAACACTGCCAGGTCCATCTGGCAAGAATCTGCTCCTCCTTGAAATCTGTACCTATTAAATTTCCGAACGTCTACTTCCGTGTTGTGCTCAACAGCTATAACGCCTCACTTGTCCTCGTGTTTAAAGTTGAGCTCATTTCTTCTTCCCTAATGCAATAGTCTTGAAGGAAGTCTCCCTTACTACTTAGTGTCAGAAGAGCAGAATAGTTTTTCTTTAACAGAGGGAAAGATAAAAGATAGGAGGGAGAAAAGGGAAAGAGAGAATATTACATAGTGCTTTGTGGAAACTCCCATTAAATCATTTTTATTTTGTTATATTTTTTCAGTGTACAAAATAATGGGTTTCACAGTGCCATTTTCACACACACACACACACACACACACACATATATATATATTTATATATATATATATATATATATATATATATATATATATATATATATATATATATCATGCTTGCTCCCAGAAACCCATATTCCACAAGACATGGCTTGTGGGACCAGAGGGCCAGATTGGCCTTCAGTGACTCTAGCTTTCCACTCAAGCTTATTCTATAGAGAGATAAATTACACTCCTCAAACAGTAGAGTTTAAGGCTAGAGGATTTGCAAAAGGAATTCTCTGTATTCCTACCATGATACAGTCATTGTGAACCTGACCCCCAGCTGATGCTAGAATCATAGAGAATTATTTTTAGTGCATAAGCCCAGGTCAAATGTTACAGTGATTCTGGTTGAATTGGGCTGGAGTGGTATCATGGCTAATACCATCAACTTGACAGGACATAAAATCACCAAGAAAACTGGGCATGTCTATGAGGGAGCTCTGGACTACAGTAACTGAGATGGAGGACCTACCCTAAAACTGGTTGGCAACATTCCTTGGGCTGAATACGATGAGGAAAAGAAGGTAAGCATGAGAGTTCATCTCACTGCTTCCTGACTCTAGCTACCTCACACTCCCGCCACTGTGGCTATTCCACCACAAAACCCTCCAACCCTGAGCCCAAATCATCCCTCCTTACTGACACTGCTTCTGCCAGGTATTTTGTTATGGCAGCAAAGTAACTAATACAGGTTGGATATAAACACTGGTAATCTTATAAAGAATTCTAAGTGAAATACACAGTTGAAGACCGCTGTGATATTAAGATTATCATCTCTATTTATGTCAATGTAAAAAAAAAAACAAAAAAACAAAAAAAAAAAAAACAGTGAATAAGTCTCAACCTCAGCCATACTGCATTATCTGCATAGGCTGAAATTATGTGATGTCCATCACTTGAAAATCCAAACTACAAAATTTAAAACTTCCTGAGTGCCAACATGAGGCCACAAGTAGAAAAATTCCATACCATGAAACTTCATTTCAAGAAAAAAGTGATTTCAAATGTAATCATAACGTATGTGGTACACTACAATATGGACTTTGAACATCATCCAAAGGCCCAAGAGTTTAAGATTTGTCCCTATTGGGAGATGGTAGAACCTTTAAAAGATGAGGCTTAGTGAGAAGTCTTTAGGGAATTGCAAGACCACAAACCCATCCTCTGCTTGCTCCCTGAACTCCCCAACTCACTCCAGCCTATGACATGATACCTCACCAAACTAACAGAGCCATATGAGCATGAACTGCAACCTCTAAAACTATGACTCAAAATTAAAGTTTCCTCTTTATAAGTTGATTGTTTGAGGTATCTTGTCACAATGGCAGAAGGCTGCTGAACGTGAAGGTACACATGAAATCAGTGAAGTTTGCTTAGACTTGGTTCCAATCCCAAAACATTTCACTATGCATATACGTATGTTCCAAACTATGAGAAAGAAACAGAATCTGAAATACCGATTGTCTCCAGTATTTTGGGCATAGGAAACAACTTTCATGGATGTATATGGAGAAAATCATTTAACCTCTCTAATTTGTTTCATCATCCATAAGTAAGAATAAAATACCTAGTACGTTTAGCAATTCATGAGTAAGTGAAGTCAGAGCATTCAGTGAGTCAGTCCTCACTCTTTCATTCATTATGTCATTAACTCACTTGACTGATATTTATTGCTCATCTGCCACATACTGAACACCATTATAGACAATGTGAAGAAAATCTTAATCAAAGCAATGACCAGGATAGTGCTGTCCATCCTTGCCCTCACAGCACTTGGACAAGTCTGGAAACATAGCTAGGTTCAATAAATGCTTACCACGACTGATATTCCAACAAGAGATAGTGATGGTTACTTGTGCAAAATGAAAAGTTAGGACAGAAGACAACGTGTTTTGTATACAAAAAAGGGTGCTAGGATTAGTACATGGTTCTATAGTTATGAATAATATATCAATATGATATAAATTATAAATTTAATGATTCAAATACATATTTTCCTTTTCTGATCATAAGGCAAAGGACAATACACCTATGGAAACAAGATGTCAGAAGTGATCGTGAAGGTCAGTGAATAAGCCCTCTCATTCATTGTTCAGGTGAGAGCATTGCAGCCTTCTGTCTGACTCCCTGATCCTTTCAGAACAGGAATGTCATGTTTTCCAATGGTGAGTCCTTCATAGTGCTTGATCAATGCCTAAAGTGTTTGCAGACTTGAGACAATGAATGAAACCTGCATAAATAAGAGTCAACAGTAATCTTTGCTCAAGGACTGAGCTTTGAATATCAGGTAACCAAATGAGCAGCTTCTCAATATGGTATTTGAAAGCATGACCAAAGTCTATAATTATCTCTCTCCTCTCCAATAACACCATACATAAGCATCGTAAAGGATTAAATAAATTTTATAACAAATAAGTCTCTTTTCACTGTAAATTAATAAATTTCCTTTTCACATTATTTTAGCTATCTGGGTCCTTAGCCTTTACTTAATGACGATGCACTTGATTAAATAAAATGAAAGAAAAATGAAAGTTCTTTCAGACATTAAAATGAATAATGAGTTTAGACTTAATCCAAAAGCAATTTGACTTTAAACATTCATATGAAATTAAATGAGCCATTGAATTTGCTATATAAGCAAGCATTAATCTTATCAAGCTATGAAAACTAGAAAGCTATACAGTCACCCATTAATTTCAGAGCCTAATACAAGGTCTGTTTAATGCCTACACTCCATTAAAAAGTCTTATTCCACAATATAAGTGCTTTTTCATAAAAATTTAAACCTCCATTCATTTTTTCACTGCTCCAATCATGTGATAATCTACCCTGACAAGATTATGGCTGCAAACTCAAGTACAGTATGTAATGTCCTGTGAAACAAATTTTGCTCCGGCAAGCTTCCATCAAAAAAATAAAAAAGGACATTTATATCATTGGCAGGATTATGTCCATAAATCACATGACCCAATCCTCCTCCACCCAAGGATGTTTCTATTGGAGTAGGCATTTACAATTCTCCCATTGAATAGATAGTAATCACACGAGCCAGAAACACTATTTCAGGACAACTGAACCATATGCCATAAGCAGATACACAGTTCAATGCTGAAATCAAATCGCATGACCATTTTATGCATTTAAAATATTCATATGAAAAACTGAATCATAAGTTTATTTGGAAATTTTTTATTATTTTATTTTCATGTATGTGTTCTTCTCTTATATAATACATCCCAACCACAGCCTCCCGTCTTCCCCTCCTCCCAATCCCCCACACACCTCCCCGCTCCTCCAGATCCACTGCTTCTCTGTTTCCCTTCAGAAAAGAGCAAGCCTCTGAGGGATGTCAACTGGGTATAACAACCACAACTCAGTAGAAGGAAATAGGTCCCTGGTGCAGGCAGAAGAGTTGGAGACACCCCCACTCTCGTTATTAGGAGTCCAAGAAAAACCCTAAGCTAAAGTACCACAGCAGGTACGCAGAGGGCCTGGTGCAGATCCATGCAGGCTCTGTGGTTGCCACTGCTCTCTCAGTTCCTGCGAGCTCTGGTTAGTTGATTCTGTGTGTTTTCTTGTGACATCCTTGACCCCTCTGGCTCCTAGAATCCTCCCTCCCTCTCTTCTGCAGGGTTCCCCGAGCTCTACCTAATGTTTGGGTGTGGGTCTCTCTATCTGCTCCCATCAGCTGCCAAAGGAAACCTCTCTGATGGCAATTTGGATAGGCACGAATCCTATGTCTCTGGGCCATCCAGATTCTAGTTCCTGGACACCCAGGGGGCGTCAGGCATGAGCTACCTCTCCAGGTGTGGATTTCAAGTTAGACTAGTCACTGGTTGGCCACTCCCATGAGCTCTGAGCCACCATTGCCCCAGCGCATCTTGCAGGCAGGACAGATTGTAAGTCAAAGGTTTTGTGGCTAGGTTAGTGTCCCAGTTCCACCACTGGCAGCCTTACCTGGTTACAGAAGATGGCCTGTTCAGGCTCCATAACTTACATTACTAGGAGTCCTTGCTAGGGTTACCCTCATAGATTCCAGGAAGTTTCCACAGCACTAGGTTTCCACATCATCACCTAAATGCCCCCCATTCCAATTGTCTCTCCCAGTACTCTCTCCCTCTGTCCTTCCTTCCCCCACCTGATCCCCCCTATCCCCATCCCCATCTGCCCCCAGTTCACATGCAGAATCTATTCTATTTCTCCTTCTCAGGGAGATCATTGCCCTCCTTGTTACTTAGCCACTCTGGGTCTGTGCATTGTAGCATGACTTTCCTTTACTTAACAGCTAATGTCTACTTATAAGTGAGTGCATACAGTGTTTAAAAAGACAAGATTTTTTTTAAAGAGTAGTATTGTTGTATTTACTGCCTCATAACATATTTAGCTAGGTGGCAAATTCAGGTTTAATTTCATGTTGAATGTCATTTTATCTCCAGGACATCAGTGTTCAAAGTGCAAAATTTGGCAAAACGTCAGGGCCACTTCCAATTTTATTATATACCATATGGCAAAATGGAGGGAGAAGCAAAGAAGTAAAGTTTATCAGGAATATGATCAAAGTAGAGTCAAGTATCACTGTGGTGCATGCCCAGAATCCAAGCACATGGGAAGCAAAAGCAGGCAGATCAGAAATTCAAGGTCATCCTTGGCTACATAGTAAAGTTCAAGGCCAGCCTAAGCTGTGTGAGACCACATTTCATAAAACACACACACAAAAAAAAGCATATTTTTAAAGTGGCATAGACTTATAGTATTTCTAATTTCATTGTATTTAGATTAGGCTAAGAAATTATAAACTTCACTTATCTTAAATCCCTGTCAATAAATATTTGTTCTTATTATTTAGAGACTAGCTAATAATTCATTAGCAGCTTAATATTTGATATTTGAAAATTATAGCAGTAAATTTAAATAATGAAGTCTAGTATTAATGAGAAAGATTTTGTGGTGTCAGAAGAAAACCACTGAACCATTGCAGACATTTTTTTTTTAATAAAGCACAGCTGATACAAACTTATTCATCCCAACCTGTCACTCAAGATTTCCAAAATCTGTCTCCAAGGCATGGGATGTGGGTTTGGCATTATTTTCTGTGCTGTTTGACTCTATCTCTTGGTTAACTTTCTATCCCAGCATAGTGCCAAAACTTGGCAGCCACTCAGGGCCTGCTGTCACTCCAGAGGGGCTTAGGCTGGCCCAAGCACCACCTTGCTCAGCACAGTACAAGTCCCCAGTGGGGCACGCTGGAGGCTTTCTTTTCTTTGCATTCCCCATAAAATGTAAAGCTACTTTGTCACAAGTTGACATTACTGATAGACACTCAAGCATGGGTACCTTAACATTTGGGGTCCTTCTCAAGAAAGAAAGGAAGGTATATGGCTCTCCATTTTGAAACTGAGTAAACGTGGGTTTAAGAATCAAAGTCTTCAACATAAGGAAGAGTTGAACATGAAATACACTTTCAGCTGTGACATCTGTATGTGTTGCCATGACAGTTAGTCACTTTCTAACATGAGACCTGAGCCCTGTGGTGTTTTGAAGAAGCCCTTCCTTGGTGAGTCTCAATGGAGTCCCCAGATACTCAGTATCCTGATGCTAGTAATCACTTCTCTGTAAATTAGCTGGAGTTGCCTCTCATCCCCTGCAGCCAGGAGCTGTGGGCAGATGTTGCCTCTCTCATCCCTCACTCCCCTGTCTCCAAAGCTGGGGCTGTTACGGCTGGTACTGCTTACCTTGTCATTTTACAGGGATCAAATGACACAGCAGAGATAAAATGACCTGCACTGTACAAACTGACATGAATTTAGTCCTCCGCGACAAATTGTTTCTCCTTAACATTCTCCGAAAACACTAAAAGGAGATTTATTTCTAGGAAACCCCCTACCGTTTGTAAAAATGGAAATTGTTTGTTCTTACATGGTTAGCACAGAGAGCAAAGCAAGATCATTTATATGAAAATGACTAACCATTGCCTAGCATATAAACACATGAAAGCATTGTTTCTCTTTACTCTTAAAACAAAAATAATGAGGCTGGGGAGATGATTCTATGGGTCAACTGCTTGCTCCACAAGTCTGACCTGAGTTTGAATCCCCAGGGCCTGCATGAAAGCTGGATGCAGTAAAACATGCATCCATAATCCCAGTGCCCTCATGGGGAGAATCCCTAGACGCTCACAGGACAGCAAGGCATGCAGGCTCTCAGCAGAGACCGAGAGACCCTGTCCCAAACAAGGTGGAAGGCAAGGACTGCCACCCTAGGTTATCCTCTGACCTCCAAGTGCATCATGACACATGTGCCTCCCCCACACAGACACACACACACACAATAATGATCTAATTTCAAACTTTATGATGATTATTGGCCATCCAGAGTCATAGAAGATTTATTTTAGTGTTTTTTATATCTAAATATATAAGCAAAAATGCATCAAAGAAGAGGTGATGTCAGCTCTAGGGAGGCTAGCTAGCAGGGAGGACCCTAGGAAGGACTCATGGATCACCCAGCAAAGGAGAAATAGATGAGATCTACATTAGCAAACTGGGGGTGAGGAGGGTAATGGAGGGCAAGGGATGGGGGAGAACATAGGGGAATGGGAGGTTTGAGCTGGAACAGGGACAGAGTGGGAGAACAAGGAAAGAGATACCATGATAAATGAAGACATCATAGGAATAGGGAGAAACAGAGTGCTAGGGAAGTTCCCAGGAATCCACAAAGATGACCCCACCATACACTACTGGAAATAGTCGAGAGGGCACCTGAACTGGCCTACTCTAGTGATCAGATGCTGAATATCCTAACTGTCATCATAGAGCCCTCATACAGTGAATGATGGAAGCAGATGCAGAGATCCACAGCCGGGTGCCAGACCGAGCTCCAAGAGTCCAATCAATGAGAGAGAGGAGGGATTCTATGAACAAGGGACATCAAGACCATGATGGGGAAAAAGTACAGAGACAACTAGCCAAACTTGTGGAAAAGCATGAACCAACAGCTATGGAGCCTCCATGGTACTGAACTAGGCCCTCTGGATAGGCAAGACAGTTGTTTAGCTTGAGCTGTTTAGGGGACCCTCAGACAGTCGGATTGGGATTCATCCCTGGTGCATGAGCTGGCTTTTTGGAGCCCAATACCTGTGGTGAGACACCTTGCACAGCCTTGGTGCAGGGGGGAGAGGCTTGGACCTGCCTCATCTGAATGTACCAGGCTCTGCTGACTCCCCATGGGAGACATTGCCTTGGAGTAGGTAGGAATGGGGAGGGTTGGGGGCTTGAAGGAGGGAGGAGAGGAGGATCTGTGATTGGTATGTAAAATGAATAGAAAATCTCTTAATAATAATAAGGAAAAAAAGAAGAGGTGATGTGTATTGATAAGCATGTGGGAGTGGTACCATAGCTCCCAACTTACATTCTCTTATGCACTGTACGATCTTTTACCTAGTTTAACCTCTGATCATCAATTCCCTTATTTATGGGCTAGAGATGATTTCATCTACTCCTCAGAATAACGTGTAGGATTAAATTATACAATGCATGTAGACACTGCTCATGAACTCCAGCATAATGTATAGACTATCATGGTTGTCATCAACTTAATATCTATTGAGATGTATCTACAGACAAAGCTACCACAGGTACAAACACACACTCACAAACATGTACAGACACATTAATGTTCATTCACTAATTTACAAGCTGAAGACAATACTAAGATAACTATACCGCTAATTTTTCTCCTGACAAAATTCTCAGCAAGACATGTTGCCAGAAATGAATGGCTCCCTTATTAAATAACCACAGAACTGTGTTGCTAAGACTCCAGCAGAATCAACAGAACCATGTTAATTTCAAGCTTCATTAGAAGCATGCCTAGCAGACCACCTGAGAAAGGGACACACCCAGCCAAGAACTCATTCACTGTTAACCAACTTTTGTGCAGGAAGTTACTACAGCAACACCCACTTCCATGATCACATGGGTCTGTGCTTGAAATAAGTCAGTGAAAGGGCAATAGATGTAGTTTAGTTGGTAGAGTGCTTGTCTGGCATGCACTAAGCCCTGGGTTTGATGCCCAGAGCCTGATAAACTGAGTATGGCAGTACACACTTGTAATGGAAACACTTGGGAAGTAGAATAAGATTTTCCTCAAACTACTCAGGTTTGTATATCATCCCAAATCAAGAAAACCCACTGAAGGTACTACCTTCACCAGATTGCAACAATCAAACCTGCTCTGGGTCCTCACAAAACTGACCCTATCAATCATCAGTCAAGGAAGGAGAATTGACTTATGGGGCCCTGCCCTTTACTGTGAAACTATTGACTATTGATAGAACCTGGCATAGAAAGAACCAATGACTTTAGCTGTGTACCCGTGGCTGAATCCACCGAGCTCCAATGAATAGCTCCAAACTCATTGTAACATAGAATGCTCTGGTTGATCTCAGTGGGTCACAGAACAAAATAAATAGACATGACTGTGAGACAGCGGGTTAGGTGGGGGTGGTAGAGAAGTGGGGGGTGTCAGTGGTCAGTATACATCGCATACACATGTAAAATTTAATTAATAAAAAGGAAATGTGTGTGTGTATGAGAGAGAGAGAGAGAGAGAGAGAGAGAGAGAGAGAGATGAGAGATTTGCTAACAGATAGATTGACCATGCCTGATAAAATTTTACCTACTGATTCTCAGCTATGATATCATGAAAAATTCTATTCTTCGATGTACACCAGATAAGTGACTTCTTGAAAAGCATGGCCTCTGGGAAAATGTATTTTCAATCAATAAAGCTTAAACAGGACAGTACTTGAAGGAAACTCATTAAACTTAACAGGTTTAGGGTAAAACAGCTTCCTTAAACATGGAAAATTAAAGCTAAATAATAGGGCAAAACCACAAGGAAAATTAGACATTTTTCATTAATCTTTCTTAAGGGCATCATAAATTATGTATTTTTTAAATAAAATTATTAAAATTACTTTTTTGCAAGTCCTTCTTAAATTCTCAGGTTAAAAGTATTCTACATGAAAACCATCATAAATTATAGCTAGATAGGAATAAAAGTTCTGATGTATTACTGCACAGTAGACTGATGACAGGTAATGATAATATATTTCAAAAGGTGGGAAATTATTTTCAATGTTTTCACCACACAGACTGGGTAAAATGTTGAGAAATCAGATGTGTTTAACCTGGTTTAAACATTATACAGTGTATAGGAGTATCGAAGCATCTCATGCTGATGCATAAATGCCTACCATCATTATGTTGTTAATCACCTGAAAAATGAATTTAATTTTAAAAATAAAGTGAAATATGTGTAATCAAGTGGCTTATATCCGTTTAAAATAAATTTAACTTACATGAAAAAGAATGGGTTGGGGGGCACCGGTGGGGCATCAGACAACAGAGAGGCCCCCACCACCACGAGGTGTAGGCAGGACAGGTGCCACCATGATGAGCAAGTATATGGTGGAGAGATGGGAGAAAAGAGAACTGGAATAGTTTGTGCACTATCAAGAGAGGCGGACCTGGAGATGAGAGGGTGGTGAGGAACAGCCTAATGTGAGTAGCCTATGCTGCCACCTGAGGCCACGGTGGTGTCTCAGTCCATGTTGCCACCAAGGGTCATGTCTGGGTCCATGGCCCTGCAGCAGCAGGAGTCTGCTTTGAAGTCCAAAGCTCATGTTAGCACCAAAGGCCATGTGGATGTCCCTGATCTGGGTTCCGCCTGGGACCATGTTGATGTCTGAGGGCCGCACAGAGCTGGCCCTGCCCCTCACCTGAGCCCCTCACCAGTAAAGCTAGACCTGGTGGCAGCAACATGGGTGAGCCTGCCCAAGGGCATGAGCTTGGGAGAGCTGGCCCTGCCCCTGGTCAGTGGTGTGGTGGCATGGGTGCTAGAGAGATGACCCTGCCCCTTGCCTGGGCAGTGTGGGAGAGCTGGCCCCAAGGGCATTAAAGAAGGAGACCTAGCCCCACCCCTGACCAGCTGTGGCACTCAGCGGGTACTGCAGCTCATCTGGGCAGCACAGTAGAGAGGTCCCTGGTATCATGGGTGCAAGAGTCAGTTCCTCTGCTTGCTGGGGTGGTGTGGAGGAGCCAGTCCCAAAAGCATGAAAGGAGAGCTGGCACTGCCCCTTGACAGCTGCCATAGGCAGGAAAGCTGATGCCACTCCTCACCAGGACAAAGCAGAAGAGCACCCCCTGGTGGCAGGAGTGCAGGAGAGTGGCGGGCTGACCAACTCAGCTACCACCCAGGTCCAGATCCTGAGCTTTGAGTTGGCCCACAACAACATCTACCACATCCATGAACTGCTGGAGCACGTAAAGGGGCCAGTCCTGCGGAACCAAAGCTGCAGGACCTCCATGACACAGAGCAACAACAGAATATCTGAGAGGGGTCCCGGTAAGGATCCAGTATTGAGGCCTTGAAGCAGACCAATGACTCATTGCAATGAACATTTGCAAGTAAAGCTGTTTGAGCAAAAGGGTAGACTTTGTGACACACTCTGACACACCGCAGCTTCCATGGTGAGACTTTTTTTTTCTTTTTTCTTTCTTTTTTGTGGGGGAGGTTGCAAGGACAGAGAGCAGATATGAAGGGATGGGGAGATGAGTGGGATTGGGGTGCATGACGTTAAATTCACAAAGAATCAATAAATTTTTTTAAAAAGAATGAATTAATCAAAGACCAGACATTAAAGGATGTTATTTGGAGGAGCACCTATATGAAAAGAAATGAAGGAGGAACCCTGAGAGCCTAAGAAAATGATCAGAGCACTGAGCAGTCTGGTCCCAAATGATGAGCAGAAGGGATGCTGGCTGGCTTCAGGCTACCTAGACTGCATGAAATCTTAGGAAGACTGGGCAAAGCTAAAAATGAGTCCACAAGGCAAAGTCACCTTGGAGAAGCCCTTCTCCCTGGAGTGGTTTTATCTCAGTATCCTTGCCACACTCACTCACTGGCTGCAAGAAGCTGGTGGGAAACATCAATTGGACACACAGCTGCTGTGGACCTGAGTGAGCAGCAGGTGCCCTTGGCCAGTTACATCAGGGGATCTGCAAATCTCCACACCATGGCTGCCACCAGGGATTAAAATAAAAGCTCCCAATTTTTAAAGAGAAGTTTCCTTGTTACTGACATAATAAATGTGAAAACTAATTCTGCCATAATTAATAAGTACTCCATGGAGGAAATATCCTCATTTGCTTATATTTTCAAGTGCTGTATTTGATAAGACCTGTTCTTTGAAACAATAGTGACTGAGTGAAACAGCTTCTCTCCCAGCTACTTTGCAAGAAGAAAGGCTATTAAAGCATTTTGTCAATGTCCAAGAAACAAATTGGTGTTCTGTGTTTATTAATAGGCAAGATGACTATTGCATTAAACAGTAGCTCACACAGCTGTGACTCACCCTCATCTCTCAATGTATTGGGAACTTAGCTAATTCAAGGTTCAGTCATTAAAATTTTTGTGTATGTTTATTTAATGCATATTAAATCTTTAAAGGGTGGATTTCATTATAACATTTTCATCCAAACTCAAGAGGTACTTTGATCATATTCACAAACGCCCCTACCACTCACACCCACCCCTCTTCCTCCACATCTTCATTATTGGTATCTATTTTTGAGTGAAAACATGGGCTATTTATCTTCCTGAGTCAAGCTTATTTCACTTAACATAATGATATCCAATCCATCCATTCCTGAAGATAAAATTGCTCTGTTTTGCTTAATTGCTGTTTACTTTATACATACATGCTACTCTTTCCTTATCCATTCCTCTGTTCATGGAATTAAGCTGCTTCTACAGCTTGGCTATTCTGAACAGTGCTGCACCAAACGTGGATGTGCAAGCACCTCTGTGATATCCTGACTTAGATTCCTTTGATATATCCTGGGAATGGTATAGCCAGATCAATGGTAGTTCGAAGTTAAGTTTTTTGGAGCAATATTCAGACAACAGTGGCTAATTTACATCCCCACCAATGCTACACAGCAGGTCTTTTTTCTCCCCTGCATCCTTACCAACATTGATTGGTTTTGTCTTCTTGGTGACAGCCATTCTGACTGGGAAGGAGCCTCATCATGTTTCATCCCCTATGCCACACAATGATGTCTTGATCTAGACTTGGAATTAGGGAAAGACGGTCTCACTTAAGCCTTACATGCAAGACAGATTCTACAGATCTGTGTTTCCATTTAATAGTATCCAGTGCATTTTCACTGCTTCCATAAGAACCTGGGGACGATTTCTGAGCACACAATTCCATTCTATAATACTAGCCAAACTAGAGCATAAAACCACCCAAAAGCTTCAGATAGAAATAATATATAAATACAACACAGAGAACACTAGTACTGTGGAAGTACCCCAATCTGTGTTAAATATTTAAATATTATAAAGAATTCAAGAAACTAGACATCAAAATACCAAACAATCCAATTTTTAAAAACGAGCTACAGAGCTAAACAGAATTTTCAACAGAAGAATCTCAAATGGCCCAAAGATATTTAAGGAATTGCTTAACATCCTTTGTCATCAGGTAAATGCAAATCAAAATGACTCTGAGATACCATCTTACACCTGTCAGAATGGCTAAGATCAAAAACACTGAAGACAGCTTATGTTGGAGAGGATGTGGAACAAGAGGAACACTCCTCCACTGTTGGTGGGAGTGTAAACTTGTACAGCCACTTTGGAAATCAGTATGGCAGTTTCTCAGAAAATTGGAAATCGATCTACCTCAAGACCCAGTGATACCACTCTTGGGCATATACCCAAGGAATGCTCAATCATACCACAAGGACGCATGCTCAACTATGTTCATAGCATCATTATTCATAATAGCCAGAACCTAGAAACAACCTAGATGCCCCTCAACTGAAGAATGGATAAAGAAAATGTGGTATATATGCACAATGGAGTACTACTCAGTATTAAAAAACAATGACATCATGAAATTTGCAGGCAAATGGATGAAACTAGAAAATATTATCCTGAGTGAGGTAACCCAGACTCAGAAAGACAAACATGGTATGTACTCACTCGTAAGTGGATAATATAAATAAAGCAAAAGATAACCAGACTACAACCCACAGCTCCAGAGAACCTAGCTAACAAGGAGAACCCTAAGAGGGACACATGGATCACCCTGGGAAGGGAAAATGGATGAGATCTCCTGAGTAAACTGGGCACAAGGGCAGGCAATAGAGGGTAGGGGGTGGGGGATGGGAGCATGGGGGAATGGGATGGTCTAGTGGGAGAGCAACGAGGAAGATATCTTGATAGGAAGCATCATGGGGACAGGGAGAAACCTAGTGCAAGGGAAGTTCTCAGGAATCCACAAGGATGACCACAGCTTAGACTACTAGCAGTGGTGGAGGCAGTGCCTGAGCTGGCCTACTCTGGTGATCAGATTGGTGACTACCCACACTGTCATCATAGAGCCTTCATCCAGTAATTGATGGAAACAGATGCAGACAGACATAGCCAAGCACCAGGCTGAGGTCCAGAAGTCCAGTTGAAGAGAGAGAAAAGGGATTCTATGAGCAAGAGGCATCAGATCATGATGGGGAAACTTACAGTTACAACCAAACCAAGCCAGTGTGAACTCAGAACTTTGGAGCCTGCATGGGACTGGACTGAGTCCTCTGCATGGGCAAGACAATTGTGTAGCTTGTTCTGTTTCAGGGGCCCCCCAGCAGTAGGATCAGGATCTATCCCTGGTGCATGAACTGGCTTTTTGGAGCCCATTGCCTATGGTGGGACACATTGCACAGCCTTGATGCAGGGGGAGGGTCTTGGACCTGTGTCAACTGAATGTGTTGAGCTCTATTGACTCCCCATTCGAGGCCATACTTTTTCAGAGGAGGGGATGGGGGATGGACTGGGGGATAAGGTTTGGGAGAAGCAGGAGGAGGGATGAGGGAGGGATCTGTGGTTGGTATGTGGAACAAATAAAAATTTCTTAATAAAAAAAAGACTTGAGATGCACATACGTGCTCTCACACCCCCTTGTAGTTTTGGATACAGAACTGACTCAGGCAATTGGAACAGTGTTCTAGAACCTGTGACTATTCTATTCTGTATAGTGAGTTTTCCCCTTAATAAATTCCTCTGCCCCTTAATAAATAAATAAATAAATAAATAAATAAATAAATATTCCTATAGCCAGAAGTTTTTCTGTGTCCTGCCTGTCCCACAGTTAGGACAAATCTCTCACCCACAGTCCCACAGCCTTTTATAAAACAATCACTCAGAAGCTTATATTAATCAAAACTGCTCGGTCAATAGCTCAGGCCTACCACTGACTAGCTCTTATATATAAATTCAGCCCATTTCTGTTATTCTATATGTTGCCACATGTTCCATGGCTTTAACTGTGTGTCATTACATGCTGCTCCATGGATGGCAGGCTGGCATCTCCTGACTCAGCCTTCCTCTTCCCAGAATTCTCTTCTCTGCTTATACTGCCTATACTTCCTGCCTGGCTACTGGCCAATCAGCATTTTATTTATCAACCAACCAGAGCAATACATATTCACAGCATACAGAACATCCCACAGCATATTCCATTTGATGTCATTATTGGTAAAAAAAAAAAAAAAAATTTAAATATTATATGCATGTGGCCATCAGAGACCCAGGTCAACTTGCACACATGTGTTGCTAGAATTTGAGAACTCTGATCATCCTGAGGAATGAGATATTTGAGAATTAATTATATAACTGATTGTGATCGCATCTTCTTTAGAAATTATGATTTAAAATATCTGTATCTAATCAGTCCAACTTTCAAAACCAATCAAAGTAAAAGGTTGATATTTAAATATGTTTATCCTCCAAGGCAGGTGTTCTCATTGACATACTATACCCTGACTCACAAATGTAAGATCAATATAAAATTACAGGTCTTAAAAAAAGGGAAATTTTTCAGCAATGTACATGATTAAATAGAAATACCAAAGGAACTATTAAGCTATGGCCCTGTCTTCATAATGTACCTGACTGTAGTATTGTACCAGAGTCCTGGGAATTTCACAAATGGCAACACACACACACACACACACACACACACACACACACACACACAGAGAGAGAGAGAGAGGATTTATTCACAGTGTCATCCTTGAAAGAAATCATTTCAATGACTGAGCATTGAATGACTCTCTTTTCTGACAGGGCATTTGCAAATGCTCTGGTCTTATGATACTGCTAAATTTGTGCCTCCAGGTGATGTCATCTGACTGAATCTCGGCCAGTCGAAGATGTATGTGCCACTTCTGGGTCTAGACACCCAAGCTAAAATTAGTTCTTGGAAGAAGGCACAAGCAAAAGGATTCTTCATATGATGCATTTGTCAATTCTTGTAGTGTAAATGGGCCTGCTTGTCTTCTGATCTTGAGGTACTAACATAAGGTCACTGAATGTGGAGTTGAGATGCAATAGGCAATATTTCTAATGAGTTTAGAAATAAACAGCTTCAAAAGTAAAGACAGCAGTAAAATGAAATAATATAAGAAATGGTGTTTTGTGTTTATATTAATTATTTATAAATTAATAAAATCTAACTTTTATAATCTACTTTTCATTTCAAAACCAAATCACAGAATTCCTAAAAATTTAGCAATAGGCCCTCATAAGCCATGATGAGCTAGCTCTTGCCTGCCAAGCTCAATCCACGCTCTTATTCAATGTTCTGTAGAAATTTAGTAGGACACAGTACCGCTGGAGAAGCCTGGGTCCCTGATAAATCTCATGGAACAGAGATTCCTCTCTCCTGATTCTTCTAAGCCATACTAGATAGGAAGTGAGAAATAAGACTTTGACTGTAAAGCTACTTGATTGCAAGGCTATCTGTTGTCACAGCTGTTGCTGAAAAGCAAACAAACTGTCTCATTCATGGATTTCTACATCCGGGGAATCACCAAACTCAGCTGAAACATCCATGAAATGCAGATTCCTGGATGCCTGCTGATGAAGACTCTCCAGGATTTGAGGTTTCAAAGCTTCCACAATCGCTAGCCAAGTTTGGGGAGTGACAATCAAACTAATTCCAATTACACTTGTAGTTGAAACAGGAATTTGGCAGATTAAGGAGGAAAGTGGGTACCAGAGGAGATTATCTGAGCAGAGCCTATTAATGGGTTTGATATGTTCAAGAATCATGAGACCCTGAGTGCAGACACAGAGGATGATGGAGAAAGGTGAAACAATTCAATGGTCTGTTTCTCTGCAGCACCTGCAGATGGGAGAACAGGGGAGAGGAGGGAACATGGGGAAGGAAAAGCGACACTAAAGACCTTTGAAAACACCACATAGAAATCTACTACTGTAGGAGCTTTCTAAAATATATGCATACATTTATATAGGGGGCTTAAATGGAGTTACCATGTAACAGTGAAGCAATGTTTCTCCCAGACACCACAGGCTACAAAAAAAAAAAAAAGCTCAGTGCCAGGCATGGGTTACCTGCTTCATTGGTCAATAAGGTCCCATAGACCCCACTAACTTACAGGCTACTGCCATTGCTCTTTGTTATCCTCTAAAACTTGATGGTAAAATCCTAGTGTTGAAGATACCACATACTTGAGCATAGACTTGAAGAAATCAAGCTCATACCTACCTGGAAGCTTCATCCCTACTGCCTAGCTTTCATAGTGCTGGGAAGTTCTATGAATGAGATGGGGGGGGAGGATGGAGGAGGGGGCGGGGATGGAGTCTTACCCAGTAGTCAACCTTGTAAGCAACATAAAACAACATGACAAGGTATGCCTACTGGTGTAATAGTGGTATAAATATTATGGAAACAACCAACCAATTTCCGCTTGAATTTTTAAAGCCCATTCCACAAGATGGAACCCATGCCTGGTACTTTAAATTAGGCCAAAAAAATCCTTGGCTGGCTAGGTTACAAGCCCTGAGACCTAGTACTATTATTCTGCTAAGTGAACAAAGTATTAAACTGCCCCCTTAGTTCTTATCTTTTTTGTGGAAAGAATATTCTTTTTTATTAAAATAAATGTTTCCATACAGTATATTCTGATCACAGTTTCCCCTCCCTCACTGCCTCCCAGATCCTCCCTAAAGCGGAACTCCATGTCTTCTTCCTCTCATTAGAAAGCAAAGAGGTGACCCAGGAGCTCGCCTGCCGCTTCTAGGCCTGGCTCCGGCAGACCCTGGGACAACCAACACAATTCTGCCCCAGGTCACTAGACTTGTGGGGGGAAGAAGTTCACTCACAAGCCTGCCCACTGGGCAGTCTGGCACCATTGTAATTCTTGGATACAGTGTCCCGCCCAGCACCATGATGAACTGAGGGGACAATGAGGTAAACAGGCAGTGTCGGGCACTATTACAGTGAGCAAATGTATGGTGCACTATGTGAAAGAGAGAGGTGGGGGGAGGAAGCCAGAATAGTTCATGTCCTTTGGAGAAGGCTAACACACGCCATCTAGAGTCATGGTCTTGTCTGGGCCTGGGCTGCAGCAATGTCTGGGTTCATGGCCCTGTTGCAACCTCAGTCTGTTTTGGTGTCCTGGGCTCCTGATACCACCAAAGGCAGAGACAGGAAGAGCTGTACAGAGTTGGCCCCGCCCCCTCACCCCTACAATACTAGGGAGAGCTGGTCCAGCCCCTCACCAGCCGAAGCACTCAGGAGAGAGGGTCCTACACCACACCTGAAGAGCACAATAGAGCTGACCTTGTTTGCAGGGGCAAGGGTGAGCTGGCCCTGCAGGTATGAAAAGGGGAGAGCAGGTCACGCTGGCCATGAGGTGAGGGAAAGGTGTCTCCTCTCACCCCTCACCATCTGCAGTAGGTGGGAGACCTGACCCAACCCCTCATCAGCTGCAGCACTTGGAAGAATGGGCCCTCTGCCTCTTTGGGGCACCATAGCAGAGTGGACCCTGAAGACAGGGGTGAGGGTGAGCCAGCTCTGAATGCATGAGAAGGGTAACAGCTGGTACCGCCTCCCTCGGCCAAGGTGTGGTGGTGGGGATGAGGGACAGATGCCCTGCCTCCTTGCCCCTACTGCCTCCAGCTGGCGGCCCCTTTACCAGCTGTAACACTCAGGATAATGGGACCTGCCCCTCATCAGGACACCACAGCAAAACTAACTCTGTTGACAAGCTCACAGGTGAGCAGGCAGGGAATGTGGACATGAGCGAGCTGGCCCCGCCCCTCATCTGCCATATGGCATCATGAGTGGGGAAGAGATGCCTTCCCCCTACACGCCATCAATGTCTGGAGCAGGTGAGAGTGCAGGCCCCGAGGTCAGAGGAACGGGAGAGCTACCCCTGCCTTCCATCAGCTGCAACCTGACAAGGTATGCCTACTGGTGTAATAGTGGTATAAATATTATGGAAACAACCAACCAATTTCCGCTTGAATTTTTAAAGCCCTTTCCACAAGATGGAATCCATGCCTGGTACTTTAAATTAGGCCAAAAAAAATCCTTGGCTGGCTAGGTCACAAGCCCTGAGACCTAGTACTATTATTCTGCTAAGTGAACAAAGTATTAAACTGCCCCCTTCGTTTTTATCTTTTTTGTGGGAACAATAGTCTTTTTTATTAAAATAGGCCCTGTACCTCGCCTGGGTGGCACAGCGGAGCCAATCCTGTGAGCAGAGGTGTGGGTGAGCCAGCCCTGATATTGTAAGCATGGAAGGGCTGTTGCCTTTGTTCACCTGTCATGTGGTGGTATGGGCAGGAGGGAGATGTCATCCCCCACCCACCCACCAACACCTGAGGCGGGTAGGAGAGCTGGCCCTGCCCCTCATCTGCAGCAGCACTCTGGAGAGTGGCCCCTACATCTCACCTGGACAACTCAGTAGAGCTGGCCTTGGGGGTGTGGGTGTGGGAGATGTGACACTGAGTAGTGAAAGCAGGAGAACTGGCCCCGCCCCTTGCCTGTCGCTGTAGGGGGTGAGCTCACCAAAGCAATGCAGAAGGGCTCACCCTGGTGGGGGGACAGGGGAGAACTGACAGGCTGACCAGCCCTGAAAATACCCAGGCCCAGAACGAGCTTTACAGGCTGACCCACCCCAACATCCACCCCTTCTGGGATCTACTGGAGCACGTGAAGGAACCAGTCCTATACACCCAAAGCTACAGGATTTCTACAATGCAGAGCAACAGCAAGATAACCAAGAGGGGCTCCAATGAGGCCCACCATGTACAGTGTAGCAGAAACCAGAGGCCTCGAACCAGGCCAATGACTCTGCAGTGAACACTTGCAAGTAAAGATATATGGATAAAAGGGTAAGCTGCGTGACTCACTGTGTCACACTGCAGCTTCCATAACAAGATTTTTTTTTCTTTTTATCTTTTCTTTTTTCCTTTTTTCTCTTAAATTTTATTGGGCAGGGGGCGGGGGGACTGCAAGGGCAGAGGGCAAATACACAGGGACAGGAAATGAATGGGACTGAGATTCATGATGTGAAAGACACAAAGAATAAATAAAAAGAAAGTTTAAAAAGAAAAGAAAGAAAGCAAAGACGCTAATAAGAAAACAATCAAACCAGAATGAAACAAAGGGGGAAAAAAGCAAAGCATGAGATACACATATAGAGACATAAAAGCAAAACTCATTAAAATATATATATAATCAGAAACCACAGTATATAAGCAAAAGACCAGTAAGGTTTTTAAAAATGCCGGAACAAAGCATTATGAGATAAAGCATCTCCAAAAGTACCACGAAGTTCATTTTGTGAATTGCCAGGCATCTACTACTGGGCAAGTGGCCTGTCGTTAGTTGGTTCTGGTTGGAAGCACTGGCAACTCAGATTAGGATGGTTCTGGTGGCAGCGTGGCCCCCGGACATCATCAAGGTCTCAGGTTGCAGCCGGAAGCCCTGGGTTCTGTGCAACCTTCGGTGGCAGTATAGGACTTGGAGTTTGGCACAGACCATGGTAGGACCACAGACCTAGACCTGGTCCTTGGCAGCAGCTGGGTCTGGATGTCACCATTGCCCCAGGTGGCAGTGCATGCCACCCAGATCGCCATGGCCCCAGCGGCAGTGTGGCCCTCCAACACCAAGTTCTTATAGACTAGTGCAGCCTTTATCCCTCATCAGAGAAGTTTCCATTTGCGGTAAATTACAATTAGTTCAGAGATCCATGTCAATGTGCAGAGAATAAAAATCTGTCATGTGCAGCTCTAAATGTGACATCTATGTCACACCCCACCTCCCAAGGCTTGGAGATAATCACAAAAGAGGGAACAAAAAGACTGTAAAAGCCGGAGGTGATGGAAATCCTCAGTGAAAAATTTTTTGCCGGACACAAGGAGGCATTGCACTCATGAACTCCCAATGGCTGGGGCTGCACGCATAAGATCTATACAAGATAAAGTCAGCCAAAGTCGCAGCATGAATGGGGGAGTTCATGAAGTCCCACCCCTATCTGAGGAGCTGTATGCAACTGACGGCTGCAAGCCCTGAGAGGCCACCCATGCTCCAATAGATGGTCCCATACCCGTGCTCATACAAGCTGCACTAAATTAACTCTGTGGGTGTTAAAAAAGAAAGGCAAGGCACAGGAAGTTTGGAGGGGAGAATGGGCAGGGCCATAGAAAAGGAACTAGAAGGCAGGGAGTGGGGGTAGATTTGATCAAAACACATTATATGCATGCATTAGTAAATAAGATGATTTTTTAGAAATGTCTAGGTTCCACCCCAGACGTCCTAAGTCAGAATTGGCATTTTTAACAAGAGACCTGTATGATTAACATGTGCATTAAAGTTTCAAAGCAGATACATCACAAGCAATTTATACAGACTCGGCAATAAAAATCTAACATAAACACATGTAGAATCCGTCCATAGTCTTCACGGAGAAACTCAAGACTTTTTCAGTTTAGCATTGCTTTCACCTGTATGGCATAGATCTGGGCACCATACCACTTTCAGCATTTTCAGTCTCTACAGTTTTGACCTTTGAGCTGGTAAAGGATGAGAAATTATGAAGTCTGAGAAAAAGGAGTTAAATCTGAATTATAGGTCTACCCTAGGGTGCATGTGTAGACTATCAATGAGAGAGAGATGGTCCTTCTAAAATACTGTTCATATTTTTTATTTTCTTATATTAATAATTGATTGCAAATATTGGATGCTTTTAAATGTCTCTTCATTTTTATATTTCTCCTTTAACAAACCTAAGCTATTTCTGTTTGGTTGTTGGGGTTTTTTTTTGTTTTTTTGTTTGTTTGTTTGTTTGTTTGTTTTTTGGTTTTGGTTTTGGTTTGGGGGGGGTATTTTTTGTTTTTGTTTTTTACAGTTCCCTGCCAAGCCATCTCTTCTTGTATCATTAATAGAGCCCCCCAAAGATTTTCCCCTCTGAATGCATCCAGGGTTATAGCTCTATTTCTCATTATAAATTCAAATAGGCCATTTTTAATAGCATAAAGATATCATTAAATGCATCTGTCTCTGGCCCAGAGGGAGACACTGACTGGGGTTACACAAGAATTCTGTGTCTGATGAGCATGCTTTTCCCTCTGTGGCTTCCTAGTCCCTCAAGTATTAAACATGGTGTAGCTCTCCTTACTTAAAATAGCTGCAGATCCATCCTTGCTAATGCAGATTAAGGCAAAGAGACAAGACATGGCAAGGTCAGACACTTGATGCTCATACTCTGTGTCTTTGGGGACCATTCTTTCCTCATCCTCAGCCTCTATGGTTTGAGGGACACCTGCCATTCCCGTAGAAGGCAAACAAGGCCAGCCCTGCCAAGCTGAACACACCATCAGACCCACACAATGATCAGTTCAATGTGCACATGCACCAAGCCAAACCTCTAAGGCCCGTACCACAGACTCTGCTAGGAGCTGAGAGAGAGAGAGACGCCCTCCTTGCCACCGGAGTTGCTGCCCTCCAAAGGTCTAGCTCCAGAACTGTTTGAAACCATCTTTGCATCCAAAGCCCACCTAAAAACGAATTGCCCAAGAAGAAAACGGAACTTGAAGATGGAAAGAAGACCGACTGCTGCTGGCATTTTGAAGTCCCAGTCACTACAGAACCTTACTACAATATTTATAATCCCACGAATTCCCTTTTAGTTTAATGAAGTAGGAGTATGATATATACGTTTTCTGCCAAAATACATTTACTAAAAGAGAATGAAAAAAATTTTTAAATGTTCTGAATAATGACCTGGACTGAAGTCATTCTTCCATGTTGAACAGCAATACATACCTGTAGAAGCAGAGGAAAGCAAAGCCTATAGAGACAAGAGTTGATTTCCTGGGTCTGCTACAGCCTGTCCCATTCATGAACTGAGTGAAGCTGGGCTAAGCCTGTGGCCCTGCAGCACCTGCTTGCTCACCATAGCCTAGCGGGGGGGGGGGGGGGGGAGTAGTGTTGAACCTATAGATAGAGTTGGTAAATGAAAGCACAGCTATCATGTAAAACACTGTGAATGAGTAGCACAGAGTGATGTGTCTATGGTCTCGAAGTCTTCCTTTCTTTCCTTCCTCCTTCCCTAAATCCAGCATTTCCTCTTCTCAGAAGAACTCACGGTGCTTAGCAACCAGAGACAAGAGCTCTTGGGCCTGGCCTCCAGGTACCTCAGAGTCTGATTGAAGGGGCTACATACTGCATTGTAAATTGGGGTTGACTTGCCACATGCCTGGTTATTAAAGAACCAAGACCTCAAAGACAAGAGATTTCATCTCCACTTCCAACATGGGCAAGGAAGACTCACAGGAAGGGGTGACCCTGAGCATCTATAGTTGATCGCTGTGGAGTATGATGATGGTATGGCAAGCAGCCTTCTTGAAGAGATTAATGAGAATGTTTCACATGGATCCCCTCCCTGCAGAGGCATGCAGCATTTCATTGTGGGCCAAATAAAAAGCTGTGGGCAGAGCAGACCCTCAAATTAACATGACACATTATTCATGAGAAAACACATTTAAGCTGGCTACAGCATTTTAAAAGGATCCCTAATTGCTGCCAAGTCTCTAATTCTCCTTGAAAATGATGAAAGTTGGGGCTTGTGAGTCAATAAAAGGCTAAAATGGGAATCTAGTGATTCTGCTATTAGAGGGCAAAAAACAAAGTCAGAAGGCAGAAGAGAGGGTGTGATTAACATGAAACAATAAAATCGTAGGAGCACGTTGATCTCCAAAGGGTGAGTCTCATCATGCCTCCAGATGGTTGTGGGAGATCTCCCCCACAGCCTCACCTCCAGCAAGACACCCTGACAAAAAATGTAAAATGATTCCATATAGCTGAACCCAGAATCCAAATGTTTTTGTTTATAAGAACCATTCTGAGCTATTAGAATACTTAAGCTCTGCAGTTGAGATATGCAAATCTAATAGGTAAATGGGAGGGTGAAGACACCACACATATAGCCAAACTCACAGCTCCACATGTCTATAACAAGTAAACACACACAAAAACACCTGATACAGGAATTCTATCACACACACACACACACACACACACACACACACACACACACACATCAAGCACACATACCCTGGGAACTGTAAGACACACCATCTGCACCTACGTATTCATGCCTCCCACCCCTCTTCATTCTCACCCTCCAGTGTCACACCCAATATGATACTAGACCAGATGTATCACACCAAATGCCACCCACATTCAGAGAAGGTCTTCTTTCCTTGCTTAGTGTGGTGGTTTGAAAGAAAATGACCCCCAAAGGGAGTGGCACTTTTAGAAGGTGTGGCTTTGTTGGAGTGGGTGTGGCATTGTTGGAGGAAATGTATCACTATGGAGGCAGGTTTTGAGGTCTCACATATGCTCAAGCTAAACTCAGTGTCTCAGTTCACTTCCTGTTGTCTTTGGATCAAGATGTAGAATTCTCCAGCACCATGTCACACCATGATGATAATGGACTAAATCTCTGAAAATCTAAGCCATCCCAATTAAACGTTTCTCTTTTATAAGTTGCCATGGTCATGGTGTCTCTTCACACAATAGAAGCACTAACTAAGACATTTAGTCATCTCTGGAAATATACCACAGACACACCCAGATATATACTTTACTAATCTACTAGACACACCTCAATCTAATGGAGCTGACAATCAAGATTAACCATCACAAGTCAACATGACACCCAAGTACATCTCTGTCAACCATTGATTCTCAACCTTCCTAATGCTGCAACTCTTGAATACAGTTCCTCTTGGTATGGTAACCCCCTAACCATAAAATTATTTTTGTTGCTACTTCATAACTGTAATTTTGCTGCTGTTATGAATCATAATGTAAATATCTAAAATGCAGATGGTCTTAGGTGATCCCTGTGAAAGGGTCATTCAACACCCAAAGTGGTCAAGACCCACACATTGAGAACCCTTGCTGTAAACCATAACATCTCACTCCACTCTGCACTGAAAAGGATCGTGTCTATCTCATAAAGCAAAACATTCAATCCATTTGCAAAGGTCTCTATAGTCTTAACAACTCCAACACTGTTCAAGAATCCAAGTTCAAAGTCTCTTCTGAAATTCAAGACCAAACCCATAAGTATGAACCTCTCTGTACAGTCAAAAACAAGTTATATATTTTCAATATACAGTGGCATCAAGTACACAATCCCATTTCAAAGGAGAAAGATTAGTCCAATGTCAAACTGAATCAGCAGTGACAGTTAAATCCTGTAGCTCTACAACCAGTCTCCAAGGACACATAATGTTCTGATGTGAACTTCAACAAGCTAGGGTAGTCCCATTCCTATGACCTTGTCATTTGTAGTCCATATCACCTCTCCTCGGGATGATTCCACCTGTTTGTTGGGTGTTCTGTGTTGTGTGGGACATTCAAAGAAGGAGAGACATCCCAGAATGTAATTTTAGGCTCTCTGGTGGCAAGGGGGAACAGTTTCTGTAAACTGAATCTCAAACCTCTATTCAGAAGCATATTTATTGATTGTACACAAAGGTTGTGTTTGGGGTACAACAAGTTCCTCATACCAAAGCCCCTTTGATCTATTCTGTACGTTCTCCAAAGGGAATCATCACACCCCTGCAGTCCCAAGACTTTAGTCCTTATTGTGTACTGTTTGCAGTACCCAGTAATCCAAGACCTCCAAGTGTGCTAGATGGTCTTGTCAGAAACGTCATGCAACAGATGGAAAACTTCCTCAGAAAATCAACTCTGTAAATGTTAAAAAACAAGCACTGTTCTTCTACTATGATTTCTTCAAGATCTAGGTGCCTTCAACAAACACAAATACATTCTGCTATTATCCTAGATACAATGAGAAACAACTGTCACATTCTAATGATTAACCTTGATACAGTGACTTTACTAGATTCCCACTACCCTTGCTGCCTGCAGATTTCCTTAGCAGATGACTCCTACCATCTCCAACGTCCTGAGACCTCTAATGCCTCTTAGGCCTCGCCCTCACAGCTTACTTGATCACCCTTCTGAGGGATACTTACAGTGATTCTAACCTTGTCACATATTTCTGGCCTCCCAGGACTTCCTTTGAAATATGGGTGGAAGGTTTCATGACTCCATAATTTCTGTTTTGCATAACTCCAATATTAAAATCACATGAACAATGCTAAGGTTTGCCACGACCCCTTGGACTACTGCCACATTGGCATCCAAGCACTTTCGTAGTTGAGAATAGTGAAATAATACTGAGAAAAGAATGACGATGTCCTGTATGGGGAGGATGCCTCAGAGACACTCTCTTCTCATGGGAAAATCTCAAATGAGTTTACATTTTCATACCACTGAGCCTGCAATACATGGGGTCTGGCCAATTCCTCAAAAGCCCTCAAGACATCTTTCCTACTACTCCAAGGCGAAGTGCCTGGCTTCTGCTTAGTGGTGCTAATCTCTTCAGAAACCATACCTCCCTTAGTCCCCATTTTACACAGGCTTTGCAAACGAAACTGCAAGCCTCTCAAGTCTTTATACTCTTCTTTTCACTTTGTAAAGCTGCCCAAGCATAGCCAGTAAAACCTACCACAGCCTGAAAACTGGAATGCCTTGGAATTCCCTACACCAGACTAATTAACCTGTCTCCTTTAAGCTCAGCCTCCCACAAAGTTTCAAATGCTTTACCAGAATGTAGTGAATGGTCTCTATTCCAGTTCCCAATAGATCTCCTGCTCCCATTGGAAACCTCATGAGCAGAGTCTTTACTGCCCCACATTTCTATAGGCATTCTGGTAACTCGGCTCCTACCAGAATCACCCATTGTGCTCAGCTTACAGCATTTTCAGAGCTTCTCCAAATGCTTCCAAATTCCTTCTAAAAACTAGTTCCAAAGGTTTCTGGCCCACATATCAGGAAGTCACAACAACAACCCCACTTCTCTGGTAGCAATTTCTGCATTAAAATTTCTCATTACTCTGACCTAGTAGTGACTGAAACATTTTAAAGAAGAAAGATGAATTTTTATTTTTGTTTTTAGTGGTTTCAGTCCATCAAGGCAGGTTGGATATGGCAGAGCAATCCAACTCACACCATGGTGGGGAGGGAGGGGAGAGAGAGAGAGAGAGAGAGAGAGAGAGAGAGAGAGAGAGAGAGAGAGAGAGAGAGAGAATGCTCTCATTTGACACTGGAATATTGAACCCAATATCATACTGTCCACCCACAGGACTTGAATTTTCTCTTTGCAAGAGATGTAAATTTAAAGTTATACCTGTTCAATTTTTATTTTGTTTTTCTTTTGGGTTTCTTTTACATTTTTCAATTACGTATTCACACAGGTGGAGGTCAAAGACAAACTTCAGCTCAACTCTCTCCTGCCACCACGGGGGTCCCAGGGATTGAACTTGAGTTGAACCTGGGTTGCCAGGCTTGGCAGCAGACATGCCAAACTATTTTACTGGCTCTTAGTTTTGTTTAAAGCGGGAAATGAAGTAGGGTTTGAGGAATATTCATTTCCCTGCACCGAGAGATTGAGAGTTAAATAAACCTTAACTGTAGGGACCTGGGCAAGGGATGTAGAAGTCCTACATATTGAGAGTTTTCACAGGAAACAAGCTGAAGAAATACCAGATCTGCAGTAAAATCAGTGTAGAAAAGAAAGAGTGAAAATAGGAGAGGTCAAAGAAAAGTTTTAGATTCCAGAAAATTCCTGCTATAGGGAAAAATCCTTAACTTGCCGCCTAGATTATAAACAAAAAGTACAAAGGGGGAAAAAATCCACTGTTCTGTATCACAGAGCCCAGATGACAAACCCAAACAATAATTTCAGTGCATAGATGTTTTCAACATGTGAGGCAATAGTAATAAATGTAAGGTGTTATTTAAAAAAAAAAAAAAAAAAGTGATCACAGGGCTTTCACCGCAGAAAGCAGAATCCAAGAAGACGTTTGAAAAGACATTTTCCTGTGTTTTTGGCAGTGACACCAGAGAAGAAGAATGAAACCAGATTGAGAAGCCAATGGCCGTTCAAAGAAATGGGCTTAATCTCTATAGTGTGACTCCACTCCACACTTTGGTATCTTCTTTGCAGTCAGGACCAGGTACCAACACAGTCTACCCAGAAGCCTCTGCCCAGTAGAAGGCAATTGCTCTCTTCCCACAGAGAGCTTATTAAAGCCATTGGGGGCTCCGGCCTGTTATGGTAACTGCCTCCCTGTGGCCTCCGGGTATGTTAATTCCCCTTTGAAATGAAAGGAAAAAAAAATATCCTAGGAGAATGATTTAAACAAAGGTTAGAACCAGGAATGCCCACTTTGCCACTTGAGCCAAAGCTCCATGTGTCATTTTTATTAATGCTATCAGACAGAAAAGGACTTTACCGGTCACGAGCAGGGAGCTTGCGGGCCTTTTCTGGGGCTGCTGCCTGAGCTCTGGGAAACTGTGTTTGCTCTCTGGGGCTCCTACATTGATGGAATGTATTCATTTCCTCCTGGTACAAAAGTAAATAATTCTGGAAGGAAATGGAAAGTTCAGGCTTCCAGGACCACCCTTGTTTATTCTCTGGATGTCTAGAGACTCCATCGGGTTAGAAAATGGCCAGTTGTGTACCGTGTAACTATTTTTTTTCCGATACTAATGTCTATTTGGCTCTGACCTGTGACACTGTCACATAACAGATACAACAGACCATCGGGACAACCACATGATAGAACAGAGGAGAATGTCACAACCTGGGTAAGGTCCAGGAAAATTCCACTGTCTCTCCTTAATCTTCTAAGAGAATCAATCTTTTGCTCTAAATAAGAAAAAAAGCAACAAATATATTTGTGTGTTGTGTGTTTGGGTCTAAGTGACTTGGTAACTAAAGATAGCTTTTATCCGGTGACTGTAGGCCACATATCTTGCCTCCCCTGCTCTTCAAGAATCCTATCTTATAAGATACAAATACTTCATGCGTCATTTGTGTGGAAAATCTGACCTACAGGCCATTCGTGCCAGCTCATTAATTTTCCTCTGCTCACCAGGCAGCTGTCATAGAAATGGAAGATGCTCTCATTGTATGCCTAAATTGGGTAAGGAAGTGTTCTTCAAATTAGAATTCAAAAGACCATTCTGAGCCAGCCCTAAAGGGGGAGACAAAAAAAAAAAAAAAAAAAAAAAAAAAACCATATAAGGCTAGAAAATGTTCTCAGCCACCTCCTCTGGCCTCCTCGTTCTGTGAGACTTACTCCTACACAGCCCTTGGGTTGTAAAATGTGTGTGATAACTGATCACTTTTGCCTGTCATTATGTCTGCCTTCCCATTCATTCATTCCTGCTTCCCGTAAACCCGTCAGTCATCCATCCACCTGCCCATTCTAAAGTTTACTTAGCAACTCAGTCCTTAAACCTGTGCTTTTCTGCTACATGCAAGCAATCGTTCTGAGCTCTCTCTGTGTGTCCACAGAGTGCCTGTGACTCTCCTGGGTACTTTACTTCCAAAGTGAGATCGTGTATGTTTGATGCCATGTCTGTCTCTCCCTGTAACCCTTGACCTCTCTGAGGACAGGACCTGAGCTGTGACCTCCCACCCTTGCTTTTGTTAGTCCCCCTCCCCGCTGTTTCCCTCTTCCCGGGGTGTCTACAACAGCCCCTCCTTCCACCCCTGCTCTGCAGAAGTGCCTCCACCCCACCGCACATCTCACTGTTTTGTGTGTCTCTTTGTTCTCCTGTCTTTGTCTCTGCCCACATTGGCTGCTAGTCCCACCAGGCATGCACTGCTTGTAAATTCCTAGCACCTCGGTTGCTTGCACAAAATTGTTACTCAGTAAATATTGTTAATGATCAAACAGATGAGAATAAATCTTATCTTTGTGTCTCCAGCTAACAGTTAAGGATTCTGGACTCAGCAGGCTGTAGTCACTTGGCAAAGGCTGGTTGTTCAGGAGAAAATGGAATCAATCAAACGCATGCTCTGAGACTCAAAATGTCTGGAGATGAACAAATTTCTAGTTCTTTCACTTTTCAGTCTCTCCCCCCACCCCAAAACACACACACACACACACACACACACACACACACACACACACACACACTACTTCCCTGCCTCCGTTTCTCTTTTTCTCTTCACTACTCTCAATCCCTCCCTTCCTCCCGAGTTTTGTTGCCTGAGAGCTGCAGAAACCATCTGGGGTTCTAAATACAACTCTTACCCAATCTGTGCCAAGTGGACAGTCTCATCCAAGTGGAGACCATGAAGGTGCAGCCTTCTCAGTTTGTACTTTTTGTGATAATGTTACACTTACATTCAAAATGTAGGCAAGAACAACGGAGTGAGCACATCACCGAGGTGTCTTTCACCCACTCACTTCGGATATATCGCCTCAACTGAGCTGAGGAGAAAACGTTGACGAAAGAGGTTTTTAAAGAGTATGCATGAGGGAGCAGAGCTGGGAGTTTAATTCTCTAACCCACACTGTAGAATATTTACCAGGCTCCCTCCCTACTTCCTGTTAAAATAATGTCCTCTGTTAGTTATGAACCTGAACTAGGCAGAAAATTTGTTCATCCTCGGAAGTGGAGTGTTAGAGGAGATCAAAGGCATCTGAGGAGCACAGATACTTCAAACAGAACTGTTAGTGAAGAGGAGAACAGATGAGAGGGGACTGATTATGATCAATGTCGTGCCTATGTATGAAAATGTCACAATGGTGCAATACATTAGTGAGAAAGGTTTCTAAAATAGGCATTTCAGAATGCTCTCAACAGTGTTTTCTTCCACTCCATTCTACAATTCCCCATGTTTGGGGCTCAGAAGGAACCAATAGAGGACGTGACTGCGACACATTTGGTCTTGTAAAAACAAGGTTTTATCAGAACAAAGAAAAACAGGAGGCACCTAAATGCCATCATCTGTAGGGATATATGTGTGTAGAAAGACCTAAATGTGGTCTGCCAATATGAAGAAACATCATGCAGCGACCACAAGAAGCTATCTAGAGCATGAACACAACGAGTGATCTTGAGAAACCCTTACCTTAACTTGGGGAAGCCGTACACAAGAGGCCATGGACCATATGAGCCCATTTATACAAAATGTCCAGACAAGAAATATCTACAGAGAAAGTGGCTGCTAGTGTCTGCTGTAAGAATGGGGATTAATTGCAACTGAACATGAGGGAATTTTCTAGAAGAATGAAAATAACATAAAACTGATTTAAGGTGATGGTTGTCCAAACCAGTGAAGTTACTAAAATCATTGAATTGTACTCTTGAAATAGGAGACTGTTATGATACATAAAACATACCTCAATAAAGTTGTTTTTCAAATTTAAGGTTATATTCTCTTATGCAATGGCAGTGCAGGCCCAGCTTAGTGCCCCTTTGACGACAATAAAGCACTGTGACTTTTTTGCCTACCATTCTCCTTTATATTTACTTCTATTTTTAAATGACTCTCATCTCTGAAAACAGAATTGGACCAGCTATTTTTCACAGTATTAATTCTGAAAAATTAATTACCTCACATAAATGAATGTGCAGAAATCATTGCCTCTGAACCAAACTTTTGCAGGGAGATTTTTGCATAATAAAGCTGAGAGCATTTTTCCTTAGGAGTGAAATCTTTTCTCCTTTCATTTGGTTCATTTCACTTGATTTCAGAGATTCTAATTTCTTCTGGACTGATGGGAGTGGTCAGGGTTTTGTACATCTTCTCGAAGGGAATTAAATTTGCAATTATTTCTAGCGTACTGTAGACTTGCAAACCCGTGTTTGGGGCAGCCTTCAGATCCCTGCCGCAATTAGCATATTTTCAAGGTGAAGTGCAGATGTCAAATTAATGTGGAAGGCACCGGGATTGCTAAAGGGCCTAGGTCAATTGGTACTGGTCTAATTGGAGGACATGAGCCTTCCCTGGGGAGGGGTCCAGGGACTCACGTCAGAAACAGGAAAGGTTGTTCCTGTAGAAGGGGCAGCAGAGAGTTAGAAGAAATTGGAAACACAGCAGAGGACTGGTTTTTGTGGAGAAAGGCAGGTTTCTGATGGAGAAAGTGCAGTCTCCCCACACATCATTATCACCACCATCACCGGTGTCCTCATCACTGACATTGTCGTTATTATTGTGGCTTCTATCTAGTTAATGTAATGTGCAGGCATTTTCTGTGTATTTAAGTATGACAAAAACTCTCAGCATTTTATTATTCTTATTTCATAGAAGAGAAAAAAGCAAGGACCAGAAAGATGAATTATTTACAGTGAATGATTACTGAGCATTTATGATGCACCAAGCTTGTTACCGGATTTACATCTCACAGCAAAGCGTAGGTAAATGATGTGATTATCTGCATGTGGTGGACTGGGGAAATGAGCCAGGTAGACGTCCAAGAAAAAATGCCACAGTTAGCAAACCTCGGGAGCACTCTTACTCCACAAGACCCAGGCCTCCACGCTCACACTCCATCCCTCTGCCTCACACAAGTTGGTCAGGCCAAGGGTGAAATGAGAGACTAACCAATCAGAAGCTCACAAAAAGGCCATGACGTTATGCCAAGCCCTCGCTTACACTGTTCCCTGTGACTCCAAAACTGGTATCTTCCCTTTAAGCTTGTGTACTTTTCATTAAGTTGTGTTCCATGGAGACCTGAGAGGGAGAAAAGGCCGAAGCCTTCAGCCTTAAACAGAGCAGCTTGTCTGCTGCTGCATTGGTCAAGTTTCCTCTGAGACTGCAATTGAGTAACAGAGTCCCTGAAAATGCAGAATCTCAGTTTGAAGTCCTGACTCTGACCCATGCCAGTTGCTTGTAATCTGAGAAATTCGTGTCTTCAGCCCTCCGTTTCCTCGGCCAAGTCAAATGGTATCTGTGTGCCCTGCCAATGTTCTGAGGACAATATACACAGATCAAACAAAGTATCCATGAAACAGTCTTGAGCCAGGCGTGGTGGCACATACCTGTCATCTCACCATCGAAAGGTTGGGACAAGCAGATCACAAGCTCAAGGCCAGCCTAGGCTACATCGTGAGACTCTGTCTCCAAAATAACAACAATAACACAACAAAATAAGTCTTTCAATAATAATGACAAATAGTGGTGATTTATTGAACCAGCTGTCTGGAATTGTACCGGATAAGCCCCTTTACATGGATTATCTTCCATAAACCCCACTGTAGCTCTAAGCAATAGGAGCTATATTATCCCTGTTTAATAGATAAGAAAGCTAAGGCTTATGGAGGTTAAGTGATTCACCCAGATGTCATAGCCAGTAAAGTGGTGGCATTTCCAGAATCAGAAACAGGTTTGCCTCATTTTTAATAACTATTTTTAAACATGCAGTGCAGTAGCGCCTCTTTTTAGAATCTCTAAGTGAAATTGATCGTTGCTGCTTCTACTCCCTTGTGACATTTTTTTAAATCTCTTTTACAAAGCCTTATTGCAATCTTTCTTGCATTCAGAATGATGCAGGTTTGGTCCCACCTTTCACTATGCCACATGCCTGGAAGTAAGGCTACACCTATGCCTGCTGGGGCCATTAGCATCTGCATCAGCGGGAGAGTTTCAGATGAGGGGTCTGCACCTCAGAAACCCCTCTGGAATTTGACATCATCGCACTCAGAACCACACTGAGCTCCTTGTCACTTCCTGACAAAGCTTACCTGGCCTTTCTAGAACAATGTCATTGCCCAAAAATTTACACATGCTAGTTTGGAGCTGGAAAGATGGTTGAGATTAGAGCACTTGTTACTCTTTCAGAGGACCTGAGTTCTTCAGTGCCTAGCATCCACAGGGCAGCTCACAGGAAGGGGTCCACAAGTAGCTCCCATTCTAGGGAATCCTGTGTGCTCTGGACTCCATAGGCACCAAGCATATATTCAGAGCATGTATTATATACACACACATAAAGTAAAAATAAATTCACATGTGGTTAGAATAAAAAATTATAGAGACACAGTGGCTGAGCGCCTACTAGGTCTGAAGACTGTGCAATTCACCCATATATGACTCCACATAACCTTTACAAACCCCTGTTCTCACAGACTCCTCCATGGTACAAGCAAGAAAATGGAGACTTAGTGAGCAGGCAGCCAAGGCAGAGTCTGGTTAGAATAAAATTTGCTGCTGACTTCACAGCTTCAACTCTTAAACTATGCACTACACATCTTGCTAGAACTCTCATTCCTTTAGAGACTCTTAGTATGCCAGGTCCTCATTCGGAGCTCCCCTGGTTCCCTCAGCCTTTCCAATCCATCGCCAGCCTCTCTGTCACTCATTCCTTCTCCATACATACTTATTTCAGTTTCTGTAATTGTCTCTTCCATCCACTAGATTATAACATCCTGTTTCACTGCCCTGTCTCTTGCAGCACTAACAAGATGCCTCTTATGGCCTTGGCACTCTGTATTAAGTTCTGAATTTTCCCTTTGCCATGTGTCTATTCATTTAAAATTCAATAGATTTGCTATAGAAGAGGCTAGCTATACTCTTTTCCCCGGCTCCCAGAGCAGCGGTTCTTGATTATGTCAAATCAAACTGTCTTAATTATTTGGCTCATCTTTTAACTGCCTGTTATTGAAGAACCTTTAGAAGGGAAGTCTCCCTAGGATTTTTGACACATTATGACAGAAGGAAGGACAGGGCCCAAGGCCGTGTCAAGACCTTAGAAGAAGGTGGCTGAATACAGTTTCATCCTATTCCATTCCCAATAGATCGTGAAAATGGTTGGCATTACAGAAGACTGACAGATTTCACAAGTTTATCTGCTTTGCATTTACTCTTTGTATCAAAGATTCACTCCAAAAGTGGGGTCTTCAGAGAGAACACGTGGTAAGTAAAAGAATTGTACCTATTAGGGGTCACCCCTGAGTGCCCTGCATCCACTAACTCTACTCGGGTGTTCAGTTTATTGGTTACAATAAATGCATCTTACAAAAAATCAAGGAAATAGCTGCTACAGTTCTCAGCTACAGGATTCTATGACTCACCACTTTCAATCAGAAAAGTGTTTAGATTTTTTTCAAAAAAAATGTATCAATATAATGATTCCTAATAATATTCTGCTATACTCATAGATCAGGGCATTATTCATTCATCATCAGGGAAACTTCCTACTGCAGCAGATGGAAACAAATGCAGAGACCACAGCCAGATATTACTCAGAGAGAGTCGCTAGAACATACATCTCTAAATGGGTTGTCTCCATCAAATTCTTCCCCTCCAAGCTTAGGGAATCCCACGGAAGAAGAGGCAGAAAGAGTGTAAGAGCCAGAGGGAATGAAGGACACCAAGAGAACAAGGTCCTCTAAATAAACTGAACAAGGCTCATATGAACTCACAGAGACTGAATCAGCAAGCAAAAGGTCTACATTGCTCTGTACCAGGCCCCCTGTGTATATACTTTAGCTTTTAGTTTAGTATTTTTATGGGGCTTCTGAGTGTGTGAATGAGTAGGTCCCTGATTCTTGTGCCTGCTCTTGGAGCCCTTTTCCTGCTGTTGGATTGCCTTGTCTGTGGCTATCATCTCTTAGAATCCTGCTGTTTTCTAGTGAGGGACAGAAAGAGGGTGGATCCGGAGAGGAGGAGAGGTGGGGGACAAGTGGGAAAAGTAGAGGGAGGGGATGCTGTAATCAAGATATGTTGTATGAGAAAAGAATCTATTTTCAATAAAAGGAAAAAATAAGTATTTTTTCAATATTTGAAAGTTGTTATGGCTTGACTAGATAATGTCATTCACACATTCATATATTGAATGCTTGGCCTTCATCTGGTGGCACTATTATGGAAGCTTCTAGAAATTCAGGAGATGGGGCCAGCTAAAGGAAGTAGGTCTCTGAGGGCATGTCTTCTCTCTGTTTCCTGCATGCCCTGAGGTGAAAGACTTCCTCAAGCACATGTTTCTGCATCCATGATGTTCTGCCCAACATGAAGCCAAAAACTCTTTGAGCTGTGAGCCAAATAAATCCCTGCTTTATGTTCTCTTAAGCATATTGGTCAGAGCAACGCAAAGGTGTTAGTTAACACCAAAGACAGCAGATGGGTTATGAGAAAAGAACATACTGATGCGAATATTCGAGGAGGTCTGCACTTTACGCTGTTCAGTCATTCAATGTATCATTTTTATCTTTTTGAGTACTGAATACTGTTCTAGACAGAGTATGAAACAATGCCCAGTACAGCAACAGCCCCACTGTCATGAAGCTTCTGTTGCAGAAAGAAGGAAGAATGTTCTGGTTGGTGACAGCATGAGGCCTGAGGACACAGACTGAATACAGGCTAAATTTTTAACACGGGTGGACATGTTTTTCTTGAATAAGAATTTTATACAGACTATAATTTCCTGGCCACATTAGCACCCCCATCCTTGGTGGCCCACAGCTGGTTCTCTCCCCTCCTGTTGGCCTCTACTCAAGCTTTCCCTTCAGTTAACTGAGCCCTTCCTCAAATTTGTCAGTAGAAAAGAGCAAGCCCCACTTCCCATACTCCCCTCATCACCTCGGATATTGTCTCCTCTGGATGTCTTGTTAAATATTACATTTTTGCTTTACTTTCTCAGCCCTTTACAGAGCGTCTCTTTTCATCAGCATGAACTTCATAAGGGCACGGCTTTGGCATTCGGTTCTCTGCTGTATCTGCAGCAATTAACACAGCTCTGCTTCTTAGGAATGCTCAAGGGCCTGTTAAATGACTCTGTGAGCATTGCAAATCACAGGAACATCTACATACACTCTGGGAAGAAGAAACAGACATACAGAATGCTTAGTCTATGGACACTAACTCATGCTGTTGTGACTCAGCCTCCTGTGCCAGCACCAAAGCTAAGGAAAATGAGACTTGCACCATAAGAAAGCTCGCACTAAGATCCAAGAGCTCTCACTTCTAGTCTTGGCTCAGGACTTGAACGACATATTTAACCTTGATTCGACTGTAACTAGAGACAGAAAATTGGGGCCTTTCAGGACCTTATGCTCAGATTGTGACTCAGTAGGCCACCTCCTGCTTTGGGGATCCTCATAAAAAGCACATGGAACTTGTTGACATAAAGGATTTGAAGGTCTCAAAGTTCCTGTACAAGCATTCAGAAACTCACTTTGGATTCTCAAAAGGTGGCAGTTGAAAAACTGCTGTTTTAGTAATTATGGTTATTCAAATTTTTCATTATTATTATGCAGAATAATAATTGTCATCACTTACTAAGCGCCCACACTTTAGGAACTCCGTTGAAAGGGGAAAAAAATCTAATTACAGGGTGCAGACATTTGCATAAATTGATGGATTTCTGTAGCAGCACAGTGCAAAGCCGGGAAGGTGAGGTTCCTCCTGGTTTTTTTTTTTTTTTTTTTTAATTTTCCTTTGATCTTGTTAATTGTTTTAAATGGGCTAATGGAGAAGCCTGATCTTTCCTCTTTGGCTCAGCCACCTGGCTGCCTGCCTCTGCCACCAGGAGACTGTCATATAGAGATAATGTATCGTTATGACGTGATTCTAAAAGTTCTGGAAAATAAGGCAAATGTATCTAAACTCTGATCCTGCCACTCATTTACTTGATGACCTAAAACCAGTCCCCTACTTCATCTTAACCTAAAGCATTTGGGGATTTTATAGAAATAAAGCCCATCTATACAGAAACATGTATAAGATGATAAGCTAATATTTCTAAGGCATTGGTCAAGTGGTTGTCACCAAATTTTCTGATTTTTTTCCCTTTTTCATTGTTATGGTCTCAGGAATGGGTCTAGGGAGAAATAGATGAATAGTACTGAAAGTCATCCACTCTTACAAAGGACACATGGTTTTAGAATCCCTCTTTAATTTTTGCTTGACTGTTCTAGTAAAAGCCCGAATTCTGTTCTCCATGCTGATGCTTTCCCACAAAAGTGAGTCTCATTGAAAACCCCATAGAGAACATTTCCTGCAAGAACACATACACCCATTCATTTTTGTCCTTGGCAAAGCCAAAGTAACAAGCTAATGTATTTACTGGGCTAAAAAATTAGCTCACATGTTGATTTTCTTTGTTCTACAGTGATTTACTTTTTATTGTTTTATTTGCATTGTTACACTTGAAAATATCATTACAGGTGAAGTTCTAAATTTCTGGTTTAATTTGAAGCATCAGAATATTCAGCAAAGCTAGAAATAAAACCTCACATATATGGTCAAGTGATTTTTTTCAACAATGTTCCAAGATGATTCAAAAGAGAAATGGGAGCCTTTCAATAAATATCATTGATAAAACCAGAGAACCACATGCAAAAGAATGAGACAAAAGCCATACTAATTCATGTCTCTCTAATCCTGGATGAATGAAATTCTAAATGTGATAAGTATAAACAGTGGGATATTAGTTTAAAAGTTGGGAAATTCTAACATACATTGTAACATGAATGAACCTTGAAGGCATTATGATAAGTGAAATAGAACAACTTACAAAGTCAAACACTATATTAATTCATTTCTATGACTTACTAAGGCAGTCAAATTCCTATAGAGGGGCTGGAGGGATCGCTTAGACATTAAGAGCACTTGCTGCTCTTGCAGAGGACCCAGGTTCAGTTCCCAACATCCACAGGGTGGCTGCTTACAAGCATCTGTAACTCTAGTTCCAGAGGATTCTATGCCCTCTTTCAATCTCCTTAAATACCAGGAATGCATACTTATAGGCAAAATACTCATACATATAAAATTAAAAAATAATTCTTAAAAAATGTTTTTAAAGAGATGCAGAAAAGCATTTTCAAACTCCAGAAAGAGGATATAAGGGTGGTCAGAGTTGGGGGCAGAGGGACTATAACAACTCATAGGTTAATGGACATTGAACGTTTTTTCTTTCAAGACACAAAAACTTCCAGAGATTGGCTTCACAGCAATATGAATACAGCACTACAATACTGAGCTACAGACTTAAGAATGGTTTTAAATGGTATGCTTTATGTCATGAGTATTTTATCACACTATTATATCTTGTTGTGCCATATTCAGTTGATGTTCTTAGAAGACCTGCTCTTTTCTGAGGTGGGGACAGGGTAGAGAGTGGATCTGGGGGAGAGGGGAGTTGAGAGGGCAACTGGGAGGAGAGGCGGGAGGAAAGGCTGTGGTCAGGATGTAATGTATGAGAGAAGAATAAATGTTTAAAAAAGAAAAGAAAAAATGTTAAATGTGTGTGTGTGTGTGTCTGGGGGAGGGGCCAAGGTGACACACACCTTTAATCCCAGCACAAGGGAGGCAGAGGCAATCTGATTACTGTGAGTTCAAGGCCAGCCTGGTCTACACAGCAAATTCCAGGCCAGTCAGGGCCATGTAATGAGATGTGTGTGCGTGCATGCGTGCGTGTGTGTGTGTGTGTGTGTGTGTGTGTACATGTGTGTGTGTGCATGTGTGTGTGCGCGTGTGTGTGTGTGTGCACATGTGTGTGTTCGTGTGTGTATGTGTGCGTGTGTGTGCATGTGTGTGTGTGCGTGTGTGTGTGTGTATGTGTGTGTGTGTGTGTGTGTGTGTGTGTGTGTGTGTGTGTTTTAAAGATCTGGCAGTCACCTGTCTTTATGGGCAGTTCTCCACAGTTGAACAGTCATATCTAGTCCAACCCCCACCTGTATTCTCTTGCTCTCCTGTCTCAAATCTTAAGCATTTATTTTGTGCCCCAGGCTGAAAACAAGATCCTCAAATTAAATGTGTGGGCTGACCGTGCTGTCTTTCCAGATGTGGGGCTGCTGTGTGCAGCTGTGTGCATTCATCCTGTCTTCACTCAATTCACTATCTCAAGAGGCCTTCTTCGACATTCTATTTAAAACTGCAAACTTTTTCCTTTTTCTACAATTTTTCTTCATAATAAGCATCCCACTTTGCTCTATTATTTATCTTAGTTATTTTAGGATTTTTTTTTCTTATTCCCTGTCTGTCTCTGTCCACCTCTTGCATAAAATTCATGAAGGGCAATGTGTTCAGTTCTTCGCTGCTGGACTCCCAGCAGGTAGATCAGAATCTGGGACATTGCATGTGCCTGATATTTTTTGTTCTTGCTTGTTTTTGTGTTGGTCTGGGGTTTTGTGTTGTTTGTTTGTTGTTTGTTTGTTTGTTTGTTTGTTTAGAAAGTCTGCTTTGTGGTCCTGACTATCATGGAACACATGATGTAGCCCAGGAAAGTCTCAAACTTATAGCAATACTCATGAGTCTGTCTCCAACACATTGGGATTATAGGTATATGCCACTATGCCTGGCTTCCTTCTGTTTGGGGTTTTGGTAGAGATAGTGTTGTTTATTATTATTGTGTTTGTATGTGTATGATACATGTGTTATACAGGTATGCATATCATGACCCACATACGGAGATCTGAGGACAATTTTGCATAGGTTTTTCCTTCCATCTTTACATGGGTCACATCATAGTTAGGT
Source organism: Peromyscus leucopus (assembly GCF_004664715.2). Taxonomy (NCBI): domain Eukaryota; kingdom Metazoa; phylum Chordata; class Mammalia; order Rodentia; family Cricetidae; genus Peromyscus; species Peromyscus leucopus. Next base: position 97,833,411 of record NC_051067.1, on the reverse strand, counting down.
TTTCTATTGCTGTGATAAAACATTATGACCATAACAATAACTTAGGGAATAAAGGGTTTATTTTCAGTTTAGAACTCTCATGTCATACTCCATTGCTGAAGTAAGCCAAGGCAGGAATTCAAACAGTGCGGGAAGCTGGAGGCAGGAGCTGAGGCTGCTTATTGGCTTTATCTTCATGGCTTGTTCATCCAGCTTTCTTATAAGATCCAGGACCGCCAGCCCAGGGCTAGAACCACCCACAGTGATCTGAACCCTCCCACATCAATCATCAATACAGAAAATGCACCACAAAATTGTCCATCAGCCAATCTAGTGGGGTCATTTTCTCCAAATCGAATTCCTCTTCCAAAATGACACCAACTTGTGTCAATTTGACATAAAACTAGCCAACCTGTGTCCCAAGGATCAAACTTCAGTCACCAGGCTTTCAAAACAAGTGCCTTACCTACTGAGCCATCCCCAAAACCCAGGTATTCTTTGTTGTCATTGTTACTGTTGTTTAACAAATTATTATTGAAGAACATATTCATCAACCTATTGATCAGCATTTGGTAGACAACAGCATTCTATGTGGCATATATTGATGTGAGTGTGTGTGTGTGTGTGTGTGTGTGTGTGTGTGTGTGTGTGCGTGTGTTTGGAATCACAGGTCATAAGATATCAACAAAATGCAAGCACTAGCCATTAAATCAGTCATTATATGTAGGGAATTCTCTGTCTGTGTCTGAGCACCTGTGTTTTGTGTGTGGGCTCTGCAGTTCTCCACGGGAACACTTTTGCCAGGGCCTCAGGGAAGCCTTGAGCTTCATGCTGCAGAGCCATGTTTGTATTCAGGCTAAGCAAGCTCCTGCTGCAGAGAAGAGCCAGAGTTGACTGCTAAAGTGAGACCCTTGAGATTGGACACTGGCAGTGTAAAGACAGTCTGAATCGCCGGCCATAGCAGGCCTGAAATTAGACACGAGCCAAGACTAGCACTCGATAGGAGAGTCATTTGGCTCACCAGTACTGTGGATCTCTCCCAAGCAGCAATGAAAACTGACTCTACAAGACTCATTCTTGGTGCCCTTAGCTGTTACAGTAACCATTAAAAACAGGAAGTGTCTTCGGGTTAATGCTATTCGCCAACCACCACGCAGATCTTGGAAAACAGAAGGGAGAGGAGTGAGGTGACTGACCCAAACCACATCCTAGCCAGAGACAGCACTTTCTCTGTGTTACATGGGAAAACCCTCCTTCTTGGTACTGACCGTAGCTGTCAATAAGGAGATAGGTTTTCTTCTCACTGACCCAGTTTATTTGCAAAAGGCTGGTTGTTCAAACTAAACTAGTAATTCTTTGAAATTACAGACCACCTATCGGTCATTATGAATTTTTAAAGAAATCTACCAATCCCAGCAAAGTAGCTTAGCTTGGGAGGGTCCCTTGACTGGTGTGCATACAGACGTTTGGGAGACGGTCCACCATGTTCACAGTTGGAAGACACGGAGCAGTTGTTATCATAGTCTTTGATGTTGACAAAGGCTTCTGGAGAACTGTGTATATTATGTCCCTGTGTGTGCTCTGTGTGCATCTCAGAAATCAGCATTCTCTTTTGTAAGAGGGACACAGTCAACTTCCAAAGTAATTTATGTGCAGATTCTATACTCTAAGGCTACAGAAACAGCTACAAAGTTTTCATTTGACTAACTTAGCTTCGTATGGAGAATTATTTGGTGGATGGGAAATAGGGTGAGTCACTTTCTTTGTTCCTAACAATGTGTCAAGAATATACACACAGGCAACAGCCAAAGCCCCCATATGCTTAGACACTCACAGGAAAATCACCTGCATCTAAAAAAAAGATGGTTTTCCCACTCTATCTCCTCACCTAGAATGTCACCATGCTAACATGGCCTCACCATGGAGGCCACCTCCTTATTCTCTCCAGCAAAGGAATTCCCTCAAAACCAATAATCCAAAGTAGCACTGAGGAAAACTAGTCCATGACAGACTGGGTGTGAAATGATGCAGCTTTCCACTTCACAGTTAAGCAAAAGCTGTTTGTGGTCCATGCTTTCTCTAAAGGAAAACTAAGAAAAAATATGCTTCGTATATTTAATGAAAAATTATATTTTGGATCCAAATAGTAACTATCTGTCTATCTATGTCTATCTCTCCCCTTCTCCTTTTAAATTTCATCTTAAAATGAATCTTCAATGGAAAGGAAAGTAGCTGTGCTCACATAGAACATAATTCCAGGTGCTGCGCTCTACCACGAGAGCAAACAGCACCTTCCCTTCTCCAAGATGGCCGTTCAATGAAAACACTGTTTTTGTTTCGCTTTTTGACCATGCACATGCCTCACTGACAGTACCTTTACATGGAATAGAGGTTAGGAGTACAAATAACAAGAGCCTATCTAAAAGTAAGTACTTTTTACATTTTTGTGACAGTTGTTTACTTGTCAGGGGATGACACCATAGCACACAAGTGCAGTTCAGAGGACAACTTGTGGAGCTGGTTCTTCTCTCCTCCTGCAGGGGGCGCACGTCTGGTGACAGCCTGAATCCTGGTCGTTGGCGGCAAGTACTTTCACCTTCTGAGCCTTCTCGTGGGCTTCACTTCACTTTTTTAACCAAATCCCTGCATTTCCTAGATGCACCTTTTATGGATTACATGTATGTGTTTGCGGGTTACACGCAAAGGATGCTCCATCCTACCACAAGGACAGTCCCTCAGCTGTGCTCATTGCAGCTGTATTCATAACAGCCAAAACTGGAAACAGCCTAGGTGACCCTCACCTGAAGAATGAACAAGGAAAATGTGGTCCATTTACACAATGTGGTAATACTCAGCTGTTTAAAAAAAAAAATGACATCATGAAATTTGCAGACAAATGGATGCAACTAGAAAAAAAAAATCATCCTGAGTGAGATAATTCAGATCCAGAAAGACAAACATGGTATGTACACACTTATAACTGGGTATTAGTTGTTAAGTAAATGATAATCAAGCTACAAACCACAGACCTGGAGAGGTTAGGTAAAGAGGGACGCTATAGGGGAATTAGAATAGTTTCTGCAGGTGGACTGGGGGTGGGTGGGGACAGAAGCAGAAGGGAAGGAGGGGAACGGAAGAAAAGAGTGTGGGGAAAGACAGCTGGAATTGGGGGCATTTAGGAGTGGGATGTGGAAATCTAGTGCAGTGGAAACTCCTGGAATCTATGAGGCTTACCTTAATGAGGACTCCTAGTAATGGAGGACATGGAGTCTGAACTGGCCATTTGTAGCCAGGCGAGGCTTCCAGCAGTGGGACTAGGTGACATTCAGTTGAGTTCTTGGCCGAGAAGTTCTCATGAAGATCCCTGAACAACCCACACTGATGCTAGGACAGAAGGTTGCTCTGTGAAAAATGACAGTGGGGCCCCATTGTGGAGAACCATTTCCAGTCGGCTCACTGAACCATAGAGAACTGGAGCTGATTCAGACTTGGAGCCTTCACCCCATGTTCTAGTCTCTTTGATGTGAGAAGATACTCTGCAGGCTACAGAAAGAGAAACTTGGACACCAACCCAGCCACAAAACCTTCTTCCACCTGCAAGATGTGCTAGGGCAGTGGTGGTACAGAACTTGTGGGAGTGGCCAACCAATATCTGATTTAATTTGAGGCCCAGGCCATGAAAGGGAGCCTATTCCCATCACTGCGTGGATGGCCAGAAACCAGAAGCTGGGTAGCCCAAAGACCTAGAGTAGAACCAAACACAACTGGTCTTTAAAAAAAAAAGTCAATGAAATTATTCCTAATGACATTCTGCTATACTCATAGATTGGTGCCTTGTCCAGTCATCAGCAGAGAAGCTTCCTCTGGCAGCAGATGAGAGCAAGTGCAAAGACCCACAGCCAAACATTGCATGGGAGGTCTCCACCAGGTCCCTCTCCTCGAAGATGAAGGAACCCTACGGAAGAGGGAGAGGACAGATTATAGGAGTCAGAGTGGATGGGGGACACCAGGAGAACATGGCCTACCGAACCATCTGAGCACACTCACATGGGCCCACAGAGACTGAAACAGCAAGCCTGGGGCCTTCAGGGGTCTGCACCAGGTCCTCTGAGTACATGTTACAGCTGCTAGCTTGGTGTTTTGTGAGAGTGGGTGTGTCTCTGACTCTTTTGCCTGCTTTTGAGACTCTTTTCTTCCTGTTGGGTTGCCTTGTCCAGCTTCGATATGCAGCCTTTCAACTTGTCTTATTGTGTCTTGTTTTGTCCTGTTTGGCTGCCATCTCTGAAAGGCCTTCCCTTTTCTGAAGAATGTGATAGATCTAGGGAAGGGGAGGTGGGGAGGAACCTGGGAGAAGAGGGAGGGGAAAGTGTGGTCAGGATGAGAGAAGAATCTATTTTCAATTTAAAAATTAAATTAAAGAAAAGATTTTACTGTACCTAGATGTCCAGCAAATGAGCTGAGTTTCTTATTGAAAGGTAGTAAAAGTCATCCCTTTGATTAAATTACCAAATGAATTTGTTTTAATGTTAAGCTATAACAACATCACACAGTATGAAGAAACCCTCCCTCTCTTCCTCTTGCGTCTCCTCAGAGCTTATACGAGAACTGAAAGCATCCTGTGCTGGAACAAAGTTTCACAACACATCTGTCTCTGCCTGTCTACTAGGTGTTTCTTGAAAGTTCAGTGATGTCTGTATTGGTAGTTAGGTGCCCAGTGCCTCAGGCAGGGCCTGACAAGTGTTCCAGCTCAATTTACAGTGGTGGCCCTGTCTGCCACAGAAAGTAGGCACACTTAGCTCCTGCTAAGCAGCACAATGTGAGTATGTCATACACTTGAAACTGCATTTCTCAGAGGCTTGGGGTTCAGGCAAAACAAGAAATGTGTGAGGGCTGCTTTATCTACTGTCAACATATAAAGACTTCCTGCCCCAACCTTACCCTAGCTTCAAGCATGCCATCTTCACTCTCATCTGGCCTACTCTGTGGGATCTATCTGAATTAAGAACTCTAAAGCTCAAAGAGGAGAAGGGGAACAGGAGGAGGAAGAGAAGCTGGTGGAGGAAGATGAGCAAGAGGAGGGAGAGAAGCAGGAGAAGGAAGAGCCAGAAGATGAGGAAGCTAAGCAGGAAGAGAAAGAGGAAGGTAAGGTGGAGGAGAGAGAAGAGGATGGAGAAGAGCAGGAGCAGGAGGAATCAGAAGCGCCATGCTTCAGATTCCATGACCTTATCTGGATGAGGTCAAATGCAATATTCTCTAATGCTTATCCTTTCTACGGCCTCACAATGTGAAAACTGAATGAATGGAACTATTTTCTGTCCAGTTCATACCAATGCAAGAAATGCCTCCCATGTTCAAAGTAGTTAGGAAGTTTAAAGTAAAGTAAATGAGCAACATGTTCTTTCAAAAGAATACATTTATATCATATTGTCAGACATATTAGAATACAATTCTTTACTCTTTCCTATACAAGTATGATTGTATAGCATTACCTAACATTACCTTAGTGAGTTATTCAGATGGGTAGAACATGTATAATATGGACAAATACAAAACGCAGAATCTTCTACTAGTAGAGGTCACAGAGTTATCAATTGGCTTATTGTGAGTCAACATTTGTGTAACAGGTATACAGTAGCATTTTGGCATTGGCATGGTATGTTTTATCCCTAATTAATTTTTCAGCTATAGAAAAATTAATTAATTAATTACTAAGATTACAAGTATACTAATGGTATTCTGGATTAGCAGGAAATAGTAGAATTTATTACTTTCTGAAATATTTTTCCAACTAGTTTCCGTAAGGTTTTCCACTGATAACTTTTACTTTTTCCTTGTGAAATGGTGGACAGCACTTGTGGAATTGTGAATGGTGCTGGCAGGTGATATTAGTTCTGTGGGTGTGGTTGTGGCTGTGGACTGTGGTGGTATTTGGAGGAGTGACAAGGATGACAGTTGTGAGAGGTAGTGATGATAGTGGTGGTAACTATAGGTGGTCACGGTAGTGGAGGTGGAGGTCATGGTAGTGGAGGTGGTGATCGTGGGTAGTGGAGGTGGTGGTCATGGGTAGTGGTGGTAATCAACATGATAGCTTTAAAAGGTAATAATACCTACTGGCAGTAGTAGTGTGAGCGGTGGTGGTACTGATAGTAGTTGGGTGGTGGTAGATAAGGTGTGGTGAGAGTAGTAGTTATGAGTGGTAGCTGGGGCATAGTTGAGGATATGGTGAAGACCGTGCTGGTGATAAGGGACAGTTCCAGTCACTGTACATATAACAGTGGCAGCACTGATAATATTTCAACACTGATTGGCAGTGGTTAGGGTCACGATGTTGATGGTGATAATTAGGAGTGGTAATTGAGTGTGGTAGGGAATATGATCATAGTAGTGAGATAGGAGTAGTTGGGGATGTAGTGGTGGTGTCAACTGTGATGATGAGAATTAGGAGTGGCAGCTGCGGGTAGATGGCAATATGATAGTAGTACAGCAGTAGATAGTTCTGTATGGTAGTGATGATGGAGTTAAAAGTTGGGGCAAATAGTCATGACTATGAATGGCAGCAGCTGTGCGCAGAAAAGGGGATGGTGCTGGATGACAAGATAAAGTGATGGTGGGTGGGCATGGCAGCAGTTATGGGTGGTAGTGTCTTGCATATATTTGGTCAGGGTGTGGGGGAAATAGAAACAAAGGTAATTAGTCTTAGTGGGAATTTCAGAGATCACTGTTCATGATTCAGTGTGCTGTTTATAATGACAAGATGAAGTTTAAAATAACTAATCATAAAGCAGTCACTGGCCAAAATTATCTTGGTTTCCAATTTAGTCTGTCTGTTACTGTTTATTGCTGAGGGAAATCCAGGAGTGTGAGAGAGGAAGCTGTCCCACTGCCATCATTGACAGCCATTTAGCTATTATTAATTCTGTGCCTACTGTGTAGTGGATGCTGTGTGCATGTGCCCGTGTGTACGCACAGATAGCTTTAACTTAATCCTCATAAAAGCCCACATTATCCCCCTTAGACACACAGACACAGTTTGGTTGAGTGATTTTGAGCCTTTTGCAGAAATTCATTCAGGAAAAGGGTAGAATTGGACTTATTAATTCCATACCACTCCTATCCCTTCAGATGTATTATTGGGGAACAGCAGTGATGGGAAGTATCCACTCATTTAGTTAGGAGTGGAGTACCATGATACAGGAGCCAGCTTCAAAGACTATGGGTCAAGAACTCAAACAGGGTCTTATAACTAAATGTGAAGGTCATGAAAAAATTGGTGACAGGGACTGGAGAGATGGATTAGTGGTTAGCAACATGGACTGCTCTTCCAGAGGACCCAGGTTCAATTTCCAACACCCATGTTGTCGCTGATAGCCATCTATAACTCTAGTGCCAGGGGAGTCTAACACTCTCTTCTGGCCGCCACGGTATAATGCACACACATAGTCCACAAACATACATGAAGGCAAAACATCCATACACATAAAATAAACAACAATTTTTTTTTTTTTTTGAAATCTGGCAACAGCAAAAGGTCTCTGAGCAATCAAAGACCAAGACATAATTCAAAATCAGACACAATGACTCCAGTGTGTTTCTGGAGGTGCCCATCCATGTAGCATCCTCAGCTTCACAGCAACTTTGGTTAAAACACACAATCTGCACACTTCTCAGGTCAATGACATCACACCAAACCTTGCCAACAAACACAGTTTGAAACACCATGGCTGAGAATTGAAAATACCATGCATTTTTGTTATGAAATGCAGTACTTTTACTTGCATAAAAAATTTCTGCTCTTATAAAAACAGAAAATGGTTTGGGTCAGCAAGATGGCTCAGTGGTAAAGGTACTTGCTGTTAAGCAGATGACCCAAGTTCAATCCCAGAACCCACAGCGTGGAGGGGGAAAACCAACTCCCTCAAGTTGCTCTCTGACCTTCTATCAGGGCACTCATGTAACCACCACACACACACACACACACACACACACACAATCAATCAATCAATAAATAAATAAATAGGTAGATAGATAGATAGATAGACAGACAGATACATAAATAAAATGTAATTCTTTTTTATTTATTTAAGAAATAAATTCATTTTACATACCAACTGCAGATCCCCCTTTCATCCCTCCTTCTGTTCCCCTCAGCCTTCCCCCCAAATCCACCCCCCATCCCCTCCTCCAGAAGGGTAAGGGCTCCCATGAGGAGTCAGCAAAGCCTGGTACATTCAGTTGAGGCAGGACCAAGCCCCTTTCCCCCTGTATCAAGGCTAAGCAAGACGTCCTACCATAGGTAATGGGATCCAGAAAGCCAGCTCATGCACCAGGGATAGATCCTGATCCTACTGCCAGAGGCCCCTCAAACAGACCAAGCTACACAACTGTCTCACTTATGCAGAGGGTCTAGTCCGGTCCCATGTAGGTTCCACAGCTGTCAATCTAAAGTTTGCGAGTTCCTACTAGCTTGGTTCAGTTGTCTCTGTAGATTTTCCCATCATGATCTTGACTCCTCCTTGCTCATATAATCCCTCCTCCCTCTCTTCAACTGGACTTTTTTTTTTAATTAAACGTAATAGTTTAGTTATAAAAAAAATGAAGACTTGTGATGATATTGTCCTACTCTCGTTCACAGCATGTGAGTCTAAATTAGTTTACCTATGGGCTGTATTGGATTAGAATGGTGGTTTTAAATATTTCTGTTGGACCACTCTTGGGCATATTCCCAAGGAATGCTCAATCATACCACAAGGGCACATGCCCAGCTATGTTCATAGCAACATTGTTTGTAATAGCCATAACCTGGAAACAACCTAGATGCCCCTCAACTGAAGAATGGATTAAGAAAATGTGGTACATATTCACAATGGAGTACTACTCAGCAGAGAAAAACAATGACAGCATGAGGTATGCTAATGGGGTTTGATTTTGCTTAAGCGTTACTTGAATTTAACTTGGGAATTATGACAGAATTTCCAACAATTACCAAAACAGTCCTACAAACTTACTTCAGCCATTTTCTACTGTGTATTTATGTGAAGTGCCATTCTCAGCACTGACAAATATAAAATCAAAATATTGATCAACTCTAAAAAACATTAAGGATGCACTGTATCCCACAGCATCAGATATTTTGCCAAGATTTAATTCTCTGTAAAAGTGAAACAAGTACAACCACCTCATTAAGATGCTAATTTCCTTTCATCATTGATGAATTATAAAATTCTACATGTCAAATAATTATTTTAAAATAAATGTCTTTAATGATTCATTAACAGCAAATGTTTGATTGTGTACCTGTATATATAGGGTTTGTTGTACAGATTTATCTTGAGTGAACAGTGGTCATGAACAAAAAACATTTAAGAAGTCCTGATGTAAAACATGCTTTCAGAAGCCAGGCAAAATAATAATAATATTAATAAGGAAAGCATGCTTTCAAAATAGATATTTCTAATAAAAAGAAGGCATAAATTATCACTATCTTGTATGTAAGACACACTAAAGATTCCATCAGGACTTAGAACTGATACACTACTTTCAGCAAAGTTCATAAAAGCAACATTTAAAAATCAGTAGGTTTTCTGCACACCAGGGATAGATCCTGATCCCACTGCCAGGGGCCCCTCAAACAGACTAAGCTACACAACTGCCTCACTTATGCAGAGGGTCTAGTCCGGTCCCATGTAGGTTCCACAGCTGTCAATCTAAAGTTTGCGAGTTCCTACTAGCTTGGTTCAGTTGTCTCTGTAGATTTTCCCATCATGATCTTGACTCCTCCTTGCTCATATAATCCCTCCTCCCTCTCTTCAACTGGACTTTTTTTTTTTAATTAAACGTAATAGTTTAGTTATAAAAAATGAAGACTTGTGATGATATTGTCCTACTCTCGTTCACAGCATGTGAGTCTAAATTAGTTTACCTATGGGCTGTATTGGATTAGAATGGTGGTTTTAAACATTACTGTTGGACCGCTCTTGGGCATATTCCCAAGTAATGCTCAATCATACCACAAGGGCACATGCTCAGTTATGTGAGCTGAGAAAGAAGTCAAGAAAACAATTCTATTCACACGAACATCTAAAAAAGATCCCAAAGAATGGACTGAACCAAGAAAGTAAAGGAACTCTAAAGCAAATATTTTAAAACCAAATTAAGTGGGATGCTAATTGCCACTAATAAAACTCCCTCACAGGCTATGTCCTAAGCTTTCGTGGGTGTCATCAGGATGCAGGCACTCGGCAAATGATGTCTTGAGCACCTACTAAGCATCAAGCACTGAGACACAGATGTGAAGGGGGTGGGGGCAGGCTATGCCCTTGTGTGACCGACATCCCGGTGACATAAGATGGCATGGAAGAGTAAAGATTGTCCAAGTAAACAGAGGAGTTTCCATGCAAACTGGGAAGGGCTCGCTCAGAAGCTGACAAGTGAAGAAAGGACAATGCGGGGAAATGTGTGGCAGAAGAGCGGTTCAGGAAAACCAAAGATTATCTACCAACACACCCAAGAAAAACTGTCCCATGTTCGGGATCAGTGGGAAAGCCACTGTCGCAGTGATGTAAGCAGAGTGGAACTGTAGTTGTAGAAAATGCAGTCTTTAGGCTGTGGAGTGCACTGAGTTCCTTGGGGGCTGGCAGGCCATCGTAGACTTCGTGATCACTCTAATTTGACTTGTGGCTGTTGAGTGAAGAACAGTCTGAGACTCAAGGTATAGCATAGTGGTGGTGTACTTGCCCAGCCTGAAGGCCCCAGCAGAAGAAGAGAAAAGGGGGGAGGAGGCAAAAAAAGGAGGAGTGGAGAAAGGGGAAAAAGAAGAAAAGAAGTTAAAGGCTGGGGTAGGGGAGGAGGAAGGAACTGTCTATAAGATAGTACCTGTGCGATGGTTCAAGTGTAAGACGGTGACTTGGACAAGGTAATGAGGTTAGAGGCTGCAGATCATGGCTGTACTGTACCAATTTGAATGCAAAACCGCAATCTTTATTGGGGCTTGAGAAACATATGAGACAGGAGCTGAACGTGCTAGCACATTCCTTTAATCCCAGAACTCTGGAGGCAGAGGCTGGTGGAACTTGGTGAGTTCAAGCTCACCCTTGTCCACACAGAGAGTCCCAGGCCAGCCAGGGTTCACAATGAGACTTTGTCTCAAAAAAATTGAATAAAATGCATGATAAAGAAGTCTAGGCTTTGGAACAAGCCATCAGGTGACACTAAGGGAGGGCCACCCTTTGAAAAGCAGCGATTCATCTCTTTGAAGATGGCATCTGTTCATGTCACTTTTGTTCCCCTTTAGAAACACAAATCACTTGCTAGATGGACGGTTTTCATAAATATTTTTAATGAAAACATATAAAACGAAAATATTTTCAGGAAAAACTTTTGAAATCATGCCAAGTCTTAATATTAATCAATGTGTTTCAATTCTTATTAATATAAAGTTGCAAATATAATATACTTTTTTAAAATATAGTTTCACTACATAGCCAAAGTTGGCCTCGAATTTCTGGTCCTGCTGCCTCTGCTTCTCACGCTTGGATTATAGATGTGTGCCAATACGCCCAGCCAAGTTGTCTACTTTTTAACCTTTATTAAATAAGCAAATCTTTGTGTTCCACTTTCAAAATTTCCCTAGTACTGATAAATGCACAGCCACACAGTACAGGGTGTTTCTGGAAAGTTCCTGGTCCATAGACCTGCATTGACAATCTCAGACTGGTTTAATGAGTCTTGGGATAGCAGAATGCCTGGTTTTCTTCAAATACCAAACTTTTCTTCCATAAAATGATTTAGAGAAGAGTGAAGGCAATTGTAGCCATCCTTCATTGAGCATTATCAGGTGGTATGTATCTGAATTAGTACTCTCCACCATTTCTTTTGTGTCCTTGGTGTACAAGTGTGGTGTATATGATGTGAGTGAACCTGTTGTAAATGATGGAAAATGGCTTTGAGTAACCTACAGCGCAACTATTTCCTGTAGAGCTCTGGAGACACATATTTGATAGAAATGGAACAGAAAGCACTGTGGTGGTAGCTTAGGTCTTGTGTTTTGCTTTTTGTGGTAATGGGAAATGAGTCCAGAGCCTCATGCATGCTGGGCAGATGATCTACCACTGAGCTATATCTCCAGCACTCTTTGTACTTGTTATTTTAATACAGGACCTCACTAAGTTGCCCAGGCTAGCCTTGTGTTCCTTCTGTAGCCTAGTGAGGCCTTAAACTTGTGGCCCTCTTGTTCATCCTCTCTAGTAGCTGATACTACAAGCATGCACCACCACACCTGACTTCAGGCTTAAAAATATTAAAGTGATTTCAAACTTTGTTTTACCTCACATTTAGGGTAAAACCCATAGTGTCTCTAATAGCCAAGTCAAGTAATGATCTGTCAAGCCAGTCTCACCTGCACCGGCTGGAAGTACCAAGAGGTTCTGCCACATTTACATCTCTTACATAGAAAACTAATAAGTCCTGGCCAACATACTGATCCTTTAGAAATCAGAAAGGCTGAAAATGAATACTCAGTTCCAAGCCATTTCATTCATCCTCTGAATCCAGAGCCTTTAAGGCATCAAAGTCAGCATGGCTTCATTCATTGCTTTTACAGAGACAGGTGTCCAAGATATAATAATGAAGTTATTTAGTTAGGAGATTCACTCAAAATAAAATGCCTGTTTAGGGTTTGGACTGATCCATATGCATGCACAGTGTATACACTTTATTCACTACAGCAGTAGGAGACTAGTAAGTTGGGGAAAGAAACAAGTCAAGTTTCTGCCCTTACAAAGTCTCATTTCTTGTTGATGTTGTGTGGTAGGAACTTCAGATAAACAGTTTGAAAACTCAAAGTGAAATGTCTTGAGTTTCCTTTCAAATAGTTACAGTCTCTCCACCTTGACTATGTGTGTCTATTTCTGGAAGTAAGAAACAAAAGCTGTGCTTTCTGTCACTTGGCTAGCACAAATAATTTATGATTATAGAAAGGGTTGTCATTAATGTTTATGGGAAACTTTAAAAGCAAACACATCACTATAGATAAGAGGACAAATTAAGTGCCGATAAAATGTAACACACATTCACACAAGGAGAATGCTGTCTAGTAGAGCAATTAAAAGGAGGGATGTGAAGTTCAGAAGTAGGTGCTCCAAGCTGCAATATGTCACTTCACTAGCTGTTTTACATGGGATACTTCTTCCGAGCTTCCTGTCTCGGTGTCCTCACTTGTCAAGATGGAACCATAATAATATGTATTTGATAGAATCATTGCAATGACTGAATGTGAGAATGCATACAAAACACTTAATTCCAGTGGCTAGCACCACGGTTATACCTAGCAGTCATTAACATTATAATAGCTTTATTAATTCTACATGCCATAGGTGAAAATTAAGAAGCCCAGCAGCAAAATCCCAACCATGTTTTCTCATTGTCCAAAGGCATTATTCTCAGTCAGTGGGGGCATTTCCATTCTGAGTTCTCAAACACATCCTGTCTCTAAAATTTAATAAGAAATAGCGACAAGGACTCAGAAGGCCCTGAAACACATCCACATGTTTAAATCCACTTCACTTGACTTCCCATAGTAGGTCACTGACATATGACCTGTTTACTCGTGTAGAGAAAAAAAATACTGGTTTTTTTTGCACAGCTTTTTTTTTTCTTCTCTGTTTAGTGTGTTTTATTCTTCCTTTGAATATAGGCCTTAAGCTATCTAGAAAGGTTTTTTTAACCTTAATAAAGAAAGTGAAAACATCTTTACCAGCTGCTATTAAACATAATTATACTGTTTAAATTATTCTTGACCATCCTTATGCAAGCCAATTTTTGTTTTGATATTGTAGAATTATTTTCTTAAGAACTTTAGGCATTTTATTTGAGACAAATAACGTAGCTCCAAATGTCTAATTCTGTGTTTCTATTGTGTGTGATGCTTCAAAAATGTGTCACATCTTATTTCTCCAATTTCTAGATCTCATCTCCCTTCTCATCTCTTACCTCTCATCAGCATACACTTGTCTATACTACATTATACTTTCGGTTAAAAGAGACTTTCTAAGAGAAGACAGATAAATACTCCTGATAAATACAAAAGTTGGAGTGGAAACAAAAATAATAGTGACTGCGTTTCTCTCATAGTTTGGTTGGTTGGTTGGTTGATTGGTTGGCTAATGGTTGGTTGGTTGGTTGGTTGGTTGGTTGGTTGGTTGGTTTAGGGGTTTTGTTGTTTTGCTTTGGGATTTTTATTTAAAGTTCTGTGTATTGAGCCCAGAGTGCTATGCTTGCTAGGTAAGTGTTCTACCACTGAGCTACATCCCCATCTCCCACTTTAAAATGAAAGGAATTTAAGTGTATGTGAAGGCATACATTCACAATTCCAGTCCTAGGAAGGTTGAGGTAGGAAAGTTGACAATTCCAAGGCAGCTGAGATACATATTGAGACCCTGTCTCACAAGCAGTATGGACTACTTGTGATAGAAAATTCCCTGAAACATATAGATAAATCCCTTAATCATATAGTCTCCTTATTTTCCAAGTTCCCAACACATGGAATAATAAATACTTTTAGAGACAGAAATCCTAATTACTCTATCTTACTTATTATACATTATTGTATGTGAAATATATAATGTATGTTTTATATTACATGTACTGAACTATCACATCATAGCAATAAATGTGTATGATTATTCTAAGACATATGAATTTTTTCAAAGCATAGAGCCAGCTTTTGTTAGCCCTGGTTCTTAAAACTCTTTAGTAAATTTGCTTACAAGAAAAAAATACAATAATGTTTTACAATCTAATAAAAGGGCAGAATTTATACGATGTTAACTGGATCAAGAATAAAAATATAAGGGCCAGACATGGTGGCACATGTCTTTAATCCCAGCACTTAGGAGACAGACAGGTGGACCTCTGTGAGTTCAAGGCCAGCCTTGACAAAATATCAAGTTCCAGGCAAGCCAGGGCTATGTAGAAAAGCCCTGTATTAAATAAATAAATAAATAAATAAATAAATAAATAAATAAATAAATAAATAAATAAAAATTAAAAATAAAAAACTCCTATTTTGCACATGGCTAAAACTCTCTCAAATTGAGTCTTTTAACTATGAAGTGAAGTTCAGATTGTGGACTAGACAAGCAAATGTGCACAAAAATTGATGAGTTAGTGGCCAAGGCTGTTGACACATGCCTACCATCCCAGCTACTCAGGAGCCTCAGTCAGATGCTCAAAGCTTGACTAGACTACAGAATACTCAAGGATAGCCGGGGCACCCTAGTGAGACTTCCTCTCATAGCAAAAAATAAAACTTAGCTCAGCTGCAGAATGACACTCAAGAGTTGGGTTGTTTCTTCTTCATAGTTGAGATTCCTAGTTCCCACTCATACACACTCTAATATTAGACATCTAGGCCAAGCCAGATATCTTAAATTTGAGAAGATTTCTTAAAGTGTTTAGTGAAAAGCTCACTTTTAATAAACTAAATGACATATGTTCAAGTCCAACCTTACCTAATTCTCTATATTTCACCTGCAATTTCATTTCTAAATATATTTCCCTTTTATCTAAAATAAGGTGGACAGAATTGGGTTAGATGTCTGAAAGAAAGCTAATTATTACCCCACAAAGTAAAGCAGCTCATCACAGATGTGTTTGTACACAGACAAAATCTAGGAAAACACACAGGTGCTCAGCTCTTTAAAGATGGTTTTGTGAGAAATGCAGACTTAGAAGATTCTTGATTTTTCACTTTCAAGATTAAATATAGAAGAAATTCCTCCAGGACACTGTCTTATTGATGTAATTACCCAGATTCAAGCATGGAAGGAAGTGCCCGTTTGCTTAGAAATGACAGTGGGAGGTAGGCAAACACAAGTAGAGATTTCGGACAAAATCTGAACTAAATGGCATGCATTTCAGTTATTTAAAGAACTCATTAAGTTATGCAATCTTCTTTCATTTTTTAATTGAAATAGAATTCCATCACTTTCCCCTTCCCTTCCTCCCTCCAGCCGCTCCCAGATACCCTCCCTCTAACCTCCATATACCCCCCAATCCCAAGGTCATAGCCTCTCTCTCTGATTATTATTGCTACATACTTATATATGTTTATGTGTATGTATGTATGTATGTATGTATGTGTATACACGAGTATAAAGAAATACAGTCTGCTAGTCTGTAGTTGTTACTGATGTGTATATGGTTTCAGAGCCAACCACTCTGCACTGGACACCCAGAAAGGGGCTTGTCCCTGGGAGAGGCTAATTCTCCCTCTCCCAGCAGTCATTAGTTGCCGGCAGTTCTTTGTCTAGGGGTGGACCCTTTGAGATTTTCCCTCTTCCACATTAAGATGTCCACTGATAATCCATTGCTCTGGTATTCTTTTTTGTTTTGTTTTGTTTTGTTTTGTTTTTAAGCACAAACATGCTAAGTTTAATAATAAAATAAGTCACATATGTATCTACCAAGAATTCCTAGACTGCAAACACAAGGATTATGATACAAGATCCCCTCCAAACTTCATATCATAGACATGATTAAAGACTTAAGTGTTTAAACATATTTTCTTGGTCAATTTGAGCTTTAATAAAGCTAAAATTACAACTTAAAGTTTTGTTGATTTTGTACTTGACAGATGGTAGACTGTGTGATTTTTTTTTAATTTTTTTTATTAAGAGATTTTTTTATTCGTTTTCCATATCAACCATGGATTCCCCTGTCCTCCCATCCCACAGCCTTCCCCCCAGCCCACCTCCCTTTCCCACCTCCTCCAAGTCAAGGTCTCCCCTGGGGAGTCAGGAGAGCCTGGTACATTCAGCTGAGGCAGGTCCAAGCCCCTCCTCCCTACACCAAGGCTGAGCAAAGTGTCTCAGCATAGGCACTACGTTCCAAAAAGAGATAGAGACCATGATTGGAAAAAGCACAGTGACAAATAGCTAAACTAGTGGAAACACATGAACTGTGAATCAATAGCTGAGGAAACCCCATTGAACTGGACTAGGCCCTCTGGATAAATGAGACAGTTGTTTAGCTTAAACTGTTTGGGGGGCCCCAGGCAGTGAGACCCAGACCTGTCCTTAGTGCATGAGCCAGCTTTCTGGTATTCTTTTTGCAGCTGTTTCTAGAAGAGTATGCTTAACAGCAGACTTTCTGGTATTCTGGATCTTACAATCCTTCTGCTCCCTCTTCCTAATGTTCTTTGAGCAGTAGATACAGGAGCTGATGTAGATGTAGCAATTGGTGCTTTGCTCCCCAAGATGCTTTAATGTCTGCGTTGTATACAATGTACTTTTCTATGATGGCCTCCAACTGCTTTTAAAAGAGGTTTCTTTGATCTTATCTGTGGGTATACGGATAAAGTTAGAATGTAGTCAGGAATTATGCTGGTCTAGCAAAGTGGTGATAGTAGATTCTTTTCTAAAGTCCATGACATCACTAGCCCCAGGATACTACCTATTTTCCAATAACAGGCTTGATTTCCTTCCTGTTGAGTGGACCTTAAGTCTAATCAGAGAGCTGTGGGTTACCACCACCATGTGAGTGCTGCTTATTGGACCTCCCTACAACTTTCCTTAAGGAGAATCCTACAAGTAAATGGAAGTGGATTTGCCAGTGTAAAATATCATCTGGTGTAGTGGGTAGCCATTCCAGCTTTGATCTGGAAGTTCCAACCCCCATTGAGGCTTCGGTAACTGTCACACCTACAAGGCGGGGCCAAGGGAGGACCCTGGAGACCCAAGATCCGGATCGGCCAGCCCTCTCTCTGTTCAATAATCTGGTTAGCAGGCCACCTTTTTACATCTCCAAATCACCATTGCATTGCCTTCAAAGACGTGAGAACTCAAAGAAAACTTGGAAACAGACAGATAGCCAAGCCAGCATCAGAATCTATAGCGAACCGCAAAGAAGCAGCCAAGCTGACAGGAGCCTTGAGACTTGAAGAGCAAACCTGGTTCTTCCCTTGATGTCCGGTCTGCCAGACCCACACCCACCCCCGTGGAGATGTAGACTTCAGACCTCCGTAACCCCATGCATTATGTAGAGAAATTTGGAAAGACAATTTTGCAAACAAAATCTATAGCCTACATCTAATTTTAAAAAAAAAAAAAGTCCAAGGCTGGGCTCAGTATGTAAGGGCACTTGGTGCCAAGCCTAACAATCTGAGTTCTGCCCAGTCACGAGGACCTGAGTTTGATCCCCAAAATACACATAGTAGAAAGAAAAAAACCCATTCCCACCAACCTACACTAACCCCACAAGCCATTCCAGTTCTTGGAGAACCCCCATTAATCCAATGAGAATTTGTCTTTATTTACATTTTATTTCAACAAAGAACTGTTAGAAGTAATATACCTGTAGCGACATTTAATAGAAGGTAATATTTCTTCAGCCTGTTCCCTGAAGTAAGGTGTGACTTGCCTGCAATTGTAGGAATTAACAGTCATTGTAATTGGCCAAAACTCTCTAATAAAAAGAGAAACTACATTTTCCATTGTAGCAATTCAGGAGCCATGGGATTCTTATTACATTAAATTCAGTATTTATCTCAGGAATATCACTGTGTGTTATGAATTGTCCCCACAAAATAGATGAAATCCTCAGTTACTACATTCTAATATTTAGTGAATAGTCATTTGGGGATTATTACACTATGTACAAAATTTTTAAATGTTTTAAATTTTCCTTTTACTATGTAAATCCAATGTTTTGTATCCATGCCATACTGGTGGGTTTAATGGTTGCAGAATTCACTTTAATTATTTAAAAAGATATATTGATACAATTCCACACCTAAATCTCAAGAGTCATTCAAAAGAGGGTACAGAAAGATTGTAAGAGCCAGAGGGTTGGGAGTTGACTGTGAGATTGTGTCTCCTAGGAACGTCAGCAGCCATCAACATGACTGTTTAAACATTGGCTGAACAAGGACAGCAACAGACGTGCTAACATGGATGGAAGCCTCAACCCTGCACTAAGAACTACAGGCAACCAAGGAAAACTGAGAGCAGGAGAAACAGTCTTCCCGGGGAAGATCACACCAATTGGTTATCCAATACCAAATGGTCAGCCATAAAAACAAACATCAAAGAAACATTATGCAGACTGAGCAGGCTGTATTTATATATTTAGGAATATGTATGTAACAACAATTAATGAAAAAGAGGCCATGAATCTGAAAGACAACAAGGAGGAGTGTGCAAGAAGATTTGGAGAGAGGAAAGGGGAAGGGGAGTGATATTATAATGCATGCATATAAATATATAGATATGCTGAGTGTGGTGGTACTTGCCTTTAATCTCAGCACTCAGGAGGCAATACATGACCATCTCTGAAAGTTAGAGGCCACCCAGAGCTACACTGTGGGACTCTGTTTCATATAAATAAATAAATTTGTATGCAAATGTATATGTATATTGAAAAATCCCCAAAATGGGCTTTTTAATGAGGAGCCAATTGGCAGATCTTTGGTGGCTCCAAACTCAGGATGAGAAACTTACACAGACCTTTTCACTGACCTCTAAGTGAATTTTAACGTTTTTCTTTTCATTTGTCAGTTTGTCCCTGCTGGAAACCACAGATGTCATTTATCATTACAGTCGTTATCTTGGCATACTTCCCAAGTTCATTACCTTGTCATTCCACTAAAGTCATGACAGCTAATAGACCCACCAGAAAAGCATGTGAGTTAATGCATTAGTAAAGTTCACAGTTCACTACATCATAGGTTTCTGATTTATCAGAACTTTGCATCATAACCTTTTCCTCCATAACTCCATGCATTATGTATGAGAAATTTGGAAAGACAATTTTGCAAACAAAATCTATAGCCTACATCTGATTTAAAAAAAAAAAAAAAAAGTCCAAGGCTGGTCTCAGTATGTAAGGGCACTTGCTGCCAAGCCTGACAACCTGAGTTCTGCCCAGTATGAGGACCTGAGTTTGATCCCCAAAATACACATGGTGGAAGGAAAAAACCCACTCCCACCAATCCCACAAGTTGTCTTCCAACATCCAAACAACTCGAACAACTCAAGCAGTGGCTTGAGTGCTTGTGTGTGTGAGTGCTCGTGTGTGTGTGTATGTGAGAGACAGAAAGTGATTGCTTGTGTGTGTGTGTGAGTGATTGTGTGTGTGAGTGCTCATGTGTGTGTGAATGAGTGCTCATGTAAGTGTTCATGTGTGAGAGAGAAAGAGAAAGTGACTGCTCTTGTGTGTGTGTGTGTGCTTGTGTGTGTGTGAGTGCTCATGTGTGTGTAAGTGCTCATGTGTGTGTAAGTGCTCGTGTGTGTACTCATGTGTGTGTGACAGTGTTCATGTGTGATATATATATACATATATATATGTATATATAAATTTTTTAGTTAAATGGTTCCAAGTCATACATAAACGTATAAGTTTATGTACACACATATATGTCAAATTCCCACACAGGGGCTGGTGATGTAGCTCGGTGGTAGAGTGCTCACCAAACACACACAAGACTATGGGTTCTTGTATATAAAGGTGGGGACAAAAAGAAAGGCAAGACCATGTGTAATACAGTGTCGGCGTACTCTAGTCCCCTTCTCTGTTGCCTTGGGGATGGAAGGGATTGTTAGAAACACAGATTACAGTCCATCGTGGAGGCAAGCCAGAGCAGGAGCTTGAGGCAGGAACTTGGAGGTGAGAACTGAAGCAAAGACCACAAAAGAGCCCCGGCTTACTGGCTTGATTCCAGGCTCATGGTCAGTTACCTTCTTGTACAGCCCAGGCTCATCTGTCTGGTTATGATATCCCCCACAAAGAGCTGTGCCCACATTTCTTGGTGTTAAATGAACCCCAATGTCTTCCCCCACCCTTCTCACCCTGTTTTCTTTCCCAAAAAAGCAGCCTACGTGAGTGGTCAAGACTATGGCTTGCAGGTGACCTCAACTACTCCAGCACTTTGGCAGGGACAATCTGAGGAGGATCTGACCATTTCTCCCCTGTTCACTGTGAGCCCGGGACTGGCACTGGAGCTGTGTGCCTCCCTTGATGCTTCTTCATTCTATGGCCATAATTTGCTAATAGCCCTCTATTCAACTAGTCTCAAATGATCCTGTTTGGAGGGGCCATTCCATTCATTTCCTCCTGGGACCTGTACTGATTCATTCACCAAACTGTCTTTCAACCTTCCCATTCCAAATGCCTTCCTCTGACCCTTTTTTTTTTTTAACTTTTCTTGTATTTTCCTTTGCATACCTGAATCTCAAATGGTTTTAAATGCCAGAGCAATAACTGTACATCTGAGTCCCTGGTACCTGGCAACATCTCATAATATAATAAGTATTTAATAAAAGGTGACTGGATATATGTGTGAACAAATGGTTGCAATTATAAGGGTCATTCTCAGCATAAATAACTATTTTATTCGGTTACCTTGGCCCTTATCCTTGTATTACTGCCACCAGTAAATAGTTTGAGCCTTGAGCTTGACTAAGAAACTAAGAAAGAATTGTATGGACTTTATCACCTCAGGCAACAATGTATTTTCATAATAACAGTTTTGTGACACAACACATATTACTAAAAAAATATGCAATTGTCTCCTTGTATCAAATGGCATTTACTTTTCATCTTTGTAATTTCCTCCACAGGAATCTGAGAGTTCAGGGGGCATCAGAGAACACAAGGAACTAACAATTTCATTTCTGTTCAAAATTAAATATTTTAATAGTTTGCCAAAAGCAAATCCCTATTTATATTTTTCTTATTATTTTGCTCGTTCAAATATTTGCTGTGGATTTTAAATGACAGATCTCATTCTCGGAAAATGATTACATCGATTTAATTAGATTGTAGCCTCAGGGGTCACTCTTCTACATCTAAGAAGTTTGGAGCAAAAAAAAAAAAAGATTCTAAAATCAGAAGAGGCAGTGCTTGTGGACACCTGGTGTGCGTTCACGTGTGGCTTCTCTATGGGATGTGCTAATGTCGTCTCTTGTAATTAAGCTTGGGGTTTTTTTTGCTTGACGATGGATTCAAGAAATAGTTGAAACTTCCTTTATATCCTGCTCTGAATTTTGTCCCTCTTGTTCTCCCAAGCCATATAGCTTTCACAGATACATTTTCTGCTTTTTTAATAGAGACACAGATATCCACAGCTAACAGATTTTAGTTTGTGTGTGGCTTTTTAAAAACTGTATAAAGAGCTGGGCAGTTGTGGCACACACCTTTAATCCCAGCACTTGGGAGGCAGAGGCAGGGCGGATCTCTGTAAGTTCGAGGCCAGTCTGGGCTACAGAGTGAGTTCCAGGAAAGGCTTCAAAACTATACAGAGAAACCCTGTCTCAAAAAAAAAAAAATTATATGAAGAGCATCACACCACAGATATCATTTTGTTACTTGGATTTTAACCCAATAATGCTTTCAGAGTTTATGTACATTAGTGACTAACTGTATGTGAAGTTCATTCTTTCCCACATCTGTAGAGCAGATGGACAGTACCCGTTGCCTTCCCAATACCATGTCTCCTTTTTCCTTTCTAAGAGAAGCATGGCATGCTTTCCATTCAATTGTGTGCACCACAAAATGAGCCAATATTTCCCAAGCCTCTGGCAGCTACATTTAGCTCTATGGTACAGTTCTAGCTGATGAGCTACCAGCACAATTGTGTTGAGAACTGCTCTGGCCTCGTCTATTCCTCCTCATTTCTTTCCTTTTCTTCTTTTCCTGCTCAGAATGAAGATATAATTCATGTTGGCAGTGCAGCCATTTTGTGATAGTAAGGAAAGGACCTATGAATACCTATGTCAATGTATTATATAAAGAAGCTTGGAGTCTTTTTTAGTATTTTGGTTGGCATGCAAAGACATGCATTTTATTGTGATATTTTATTTATATTCATCACCTCCACTGCCTTCCCTGTTCCTCCTGCCTCTCTGATACTCATCCTTTCCACAAATAGTTCACCATTCTGCTTTACACACACACACACACACACACACACACACACACATTGTTCTCTTGTTCCTCCTTCTATTCATATCTCTTCTTCCTCTCCTTATAGTCCCCTTTTTACTTCATGCCCTACATACACACATACATATGTGTGCACTTAAATCTAGATTCTGCATATGAGACATTTGTCTTTCTGAGTCTGCCTTACTTTATTTATCAAAATAATTTCCAGCCCTATACATTTTCCTGCAGTGACATAATTTTGTTCTTTACAGTTGAATAAATCCCATTGCATAGATGTACATTTTCTCTACCCATTCATCTGTTGAGAGATTGTGTAGATTTGTCCTGTATGTCAGCTATTATGACTAATGTAATAATAATAATAATAATAATAGTAAAAGTGTGCAAGTAGTTCTGTATCAAGAAGCTTGGATTCTTGATGGCCTTTTGAAGCTATCATAACAAGCAACTCTACCTCTGGACTTCACAATAAATAAGAAAAACAAAGTTCACATTTTGACTAAGGTAGATAGACTCTAGATGTATTATTAATCTGTAGGAATAGGACACAGTCGAGGAATATGCCATTTGTGTGTCTGTTAATCCATTCCAGTAAGTCATAACTCATTCCAGGAGTCATGCCTCACTCCTTTGCAGTTGCGGCCAACACCGCAGTGAGCACCTTTCTACAGAAAGCTTCTCTGAGAGTCACCAATGCTGTTTTTTTGGAAGATCTAACACCGGTAGCTATTCAACTACAGAAAACAGCCTAAAACTTGTGAGAAAAATGTGGGGTTTTTGCATCCCCCCAGTGTGTCAGTTTTCATTTCCATACATCTTTGCTAACTTTGAGTGTATTAAGTCCTGAACAACAAAATATTTGTCTGCTGGGTACAAAATGGGCTCTGTGAGCTTTGGTTTGGAGATTGGGAAGAGCATGTCTGCATTTTAATTGCTTTCTCTTTCTTTGAGATGGAATGTAATTATGATGGCTGCTCAAACTCCTGCACTCAAGTAATCCTCCTGCCTCAGGTTCCCAAATAGCTTATACTACAATCCCAATGAAGTCAATCATTTTTCCTGGTTTTTTTAACTAGCCCTTTTGACTACTTCTAAATTAATTCATGAAGCAATTATGTGAATGTGTGAGTCATTCTCAATGTCTTCACAAACAAAGAAGAAAACTTTAATGCAGTAACAGTGACCTTCGTGTTGGGAATTGACTATACATATCCTCTTGGTGTTAATGCTTATTGAAATTTTGATGAACCATAAAATAGGAATCACTAGTTATTTTTCACCTTGATATTTTCATAATTTTTATTATACAGTAAATATCATTGTGATGTTTATATAAAATGGAGACCCTGGAGGCCACCTGCCTCATGGGCGGTGGAAGACAGTCAGGGTGCCCATCTCAAGGTGCAGGCAGCAGATGCCATTCTGATGAGCAAGTATATGGTGGAGAGAAGGGAGAGGTAGAGAAGCAGAGTGGTCCATGCATTGGTAGAGAGAGAAAACTGGAAGATGGCAGTGAGGGACAGGCTGGTGTGAGTTGCCCATTAGTGAGTATTGATGTCCATGGCCCCTGTTACCAACAAAAGCCATGAGGGTGTCTGTGGCCTGTGCTGCCACCTGAAGCCATGGTGACATCTGGGTCCCTGCTGCT
Source organism: Peromyscus leucopus (assembly GCF_004664715.2). Taxonomy (NCBI): domain Eukaryota; kingdom Metazoa; phylum Chordata; class Mammalia; order Rodentia; family Cricetidae; genus Peromyscus; species Peromyscus leucopus. Next base: position 97,808,846 of record NC_051067.1, on the reverse strand, counting down.
GCAGAGGACCATGTCCACATCTGAGGTTCTACTGCAGCCAGGGTCTACATTGATGTCTGCGGTCTGGTCCGTGTTGCCACTGAAGGTCATGTGGATGTCCTGGTCTGTGCTGATGCCTGAATCCATGTTGATGTCCACAGGTCGTGCCACCACTGGGGCCCTTATTGATGTGAGTGGTCTGTGCTGCCACCTGAGGCCAAGTTGATGTCCATGGTCCAGACTGCCTCTGAGGGCCCTGTGTGGATCTGTGGTCCTACTGCAGCCAGGGACCATGTTCAGAGTCTGTTGTCATCAGAAAACATGTGGAAGCCCATGATTTGTGTTTCTGCTGACTGTAAAGAGCAAGAAAGCCACTTCTGCAGTGATTTTGATGACTGCAGATGCACATTTGAGAAAGAGAGACATGGAAGATTTCTGTGACAACCCCTACCCCCAACCCCCAAAAAAGTAACAGCCTAAACACAAAGCCATCTAAGAGAACTCTTTTTTTTTCCATTTTTTATTAACAGTTTTTCTATTCACTTTACATACCAACCACAGATCCTCCCTCTTCCTTCTTCCCACTCCCCAGCCTTCCCCCCAATCCACCCCTCATCCCCACATTTTCCAAATCAAGGTCTCCCATGGGGAGTCAGCAGAGCCTAGCACACCCAGCTGAGACAGGTCCAAGCCTCTTCCTGCTACACCAAGGCAGTGCAAGGTGTCACACCCTAGGCACTGGGCTCCTAAAGGCCTGCCCATGCACCAGGGATGGAACCTGATGCCCCTGCCTGGAGGCCCCCTCCCAAACAGTTCAAGCTAAACAACTGTCTTCCGTATCCAGAGGACCTAGTCTAGTCCTATGGAGGCTCTATAGCTATTAGTCCACACTTCATGTGTTTCCACTAGTGTGGCTGGTCATCTCTGCACATTTTCCCATCATGATCTCGACATCCCCTGCCCACAGAATCCCTCCTCTCTCTCATTGATTGGATTCCCAGAGCTCAGCCTGGTGCCCAGCTGAGGATCTCTGCATCTGCTTCCATTAGTCGCTGGATGAAGGCTCTATGTATGATGACTGTTAGGATATTCACTAGACCAGTCACCAGAGTAGACCAGTCCAGGCACCCTCTCAACCACTGCCAGTAGTCCAAGGTGGGATCATCCTTGTGGATTCCTGAGAGCTTCCCTGACACCCTGATGTAGTAGGTAGCCGTTCCAGCTTTGACCTGGAAATACCATCCCCTTTGAGGCTTCGGTAACTGTCATGCCTACAAGGTGGAGCCGAGAGAGGACCCCTGAAGACCCAGGATACGGATGGGGGAGCTCTCTTGGTTCTTGGACCCTGAACGATGGAGGTAGACCAAGCAGAGTTTTCTCCAGAGAACACTGCCGGATTGTGCTACACCTTTCCCAGACCCTGTAACCTATCCCTTCACTTGTAAGTTACCCCACAAAATAAACCTCCCTTTTAACTATGTGGAGTTGCCTTAATATTTTAACCAATACCCTGTCTCTCCCTATTCCCATGATGTCTTCATCTATCATGGTATCTCTTTCCTTGCTCTCCCACTCTGTCCCTATTCCAGCTCGACCCTCCCATTTCCTTATGTTCTCATCCCCCATCCCTTGCCCTCCATTACTCAACCCACTCCCAGTTTGCTCATGTAGATCTCATCTATTTCTCCTTCACTGGGCTATCTATGTGTCTCCTAAGAGAACTCTTAAAAAGTGTGATAAGGATGCTGAAGTTGGCTCTGATGGTTTCTGGCAGAGGTTCGGGCGGGGAAGAACTCAGTTCTATTTAACGGGCAGGCCACTGAGAGCTTGATGATGCTCCAATGAGTATACAGATAACACAAACTGAACTTGGTTTTTTTTTTTAACTTTCTTTTTTTATGGAGGCAGTCTCAAGGGTAGGGGGTGAACATCAAGGGACTGGGAAATGAGTGTGATTAGGGTACCTGATAGAAAATTCCCAAAGAATCAATAAAAAAAATTAATAAAAATAAATGTTTAAATTTTTTTTAAATGTTAGTTTCCCAAAGTCAGCCGACCAAAAGCAGAGGTTTCAGTCTTTAAGAGAAGGCTGGGAGACAGTCCAGTGAAGGAAGTGTGTGCCTGCCGGTTCCCAGAGGCCACATTAAAAAAAAAAAAACAAAAGAAGAAGAAGAAGCCTGGCCTGGAGGCATGCCTATGAATCACAGCACTGGGGAAGGATGGCAAGGGATTTCTGGACAGCAAGAGGATTCCTGGTGCTTACTCAAGCAGTGAGCCCCAGCCAGTGAGAGATGCTGTTGTACACACTGAGGAACGGCATTTGAGGTTGTTCTCTGACCTCCACAAGCACACCACACATGTGCACTCACACATGAGTGCACAGGCATAGACACACACACATGCACACACACACACACACACACACACACACACACACACACACGTGCACCCACACATGAATGCACAGGCATAGACACACACACATGTGTGCACCCACACATGAATGCACAGGCATAGACACACACACATGTGTGCACCCACACATGAATGCACAGGCATAGACACACACACACATGTGTGCACCCACACATGAATGCACAGGCATAGACACACACACATGTGTGCACCCACACATGAATGCACAGGTATAGACACACACACATGCATCCTTACACATGGAAAGAGAGACTTTGACTCTAAAGTCTGAATGTTTTTTGTTATATGATGGCAATTCTGCTTTCTCTTTCCACATCCACTGTGTCCAAAAAAAAAAAAAAAAACTAGCTGCTGTAGAGAAGGAAGCAAATAAACTTAAAACAACTGTCTTCTAAATTATGAAAATTAAGAATATAGATATTCATACTGATTTTTCAAGTGTGGAACTGAATATTAGACATACTTAAGGAGCAACTCTCGATCACGGAAAATATGAGGTAAAATGAAAATTCAAAAAAGATTGGATTTCACCAGAGAAATGTCCTATAATTGCTACTTGGACACAATTTTAATTTTTGTAGGTTAAGTGAATACAAGTGATCCATTTACTGTTAAAGAAGTTGCTACTACTTTTGCTCATGAAGTTCTCCTTGCAGAATTAATTGAAATTGGCTTGGCTGTGAGTACTCTCAGATGATCTGGAGACTGGCTCAAGAGTCACGGACAAGGAATAATCATGAACTTCTGAGTACCTAGCTTTCCAGCAGGGCGGCACAGGGATTGGTGTGTTGAGTTTTATTTAGCATCTTCATTAATAATATGAAAGAGAGAGCAAATAGCATGTTAATGAGATTCACAAATGCTAATGTGTGCGGCACTGAAAATGCTGTTAAGTACTGCAAAGTTATCCAAGGAACCTACAGAGGTAAGGATAGCCGGATTCAAACAAATAACTTCAAATGCAACATAGAAAAATGAGGTTTGAAAGCAGGATGTGTGTGAGTGATTTTGGAAATGAAGCTTATGGGAAGAAAAATAGTTTTATGGTGGTACCTACTAAGAGGCTGCCAAAGCGTCGTCCCTTAAAGAGATGGGAATAGAGTGAAAAATCAGGCAGGCAAGAATTTCTATAGTTTACTGATGTAAGGGAAAGCAGAATTTGGAATGAATAAAACATATCTGAGATTCAAAGCTCCCATCTGACTCAGACCTCCCATCCAACCCAATTCTTACACCACTAAGATGAGACTAAGAATACCCACCTCACCTGGTTGCTATGGGAATGAGATGAGGCAGTGTATGGGGGGGGGGGTGGAGAGCAACAAGAGTGATGTAGTCTTCTCTGTATCTCCACAGAGGTGGTTCACAGAGTTCAACTGGAGAAAGCCTGGAGAAAAGGACCAGGATAAATGTAACCCAGTTCACTGACTCCGGAAACACAGCTGACATGGGTGAGGCTGAATGTGGAGAGTGTATATTTAACATGACCAAGATCTAAGTGAGAGTAATGGCATGGAATTAAGAAAAAGAAAAGTGCAAGCTTTAGATCAGGAAAAAAGTTTCCTTGACACTTCAATTAGGCATTAGCAGAATATTCATACAAGGGGAATAGTAAGTGAATCACTTCTTAAAATATTTCAAATTAACAGGATAATGGTTCAAAAAGTTTATCATTAGGGGGAAAATGTCCTGCTGACTTCCTTGGGGCTCTAATGCCTTTGATGATAATTCTCACACTGCCATGTTTCAAAACTGTCTAAGAGGTTCTAAAACTGTAATAGAATAATTGACCTTTTTCTTTAAATTCTCACTAAAAATCCCTAATAAGTCATTGAGCAGAAGTTTTGCAGATTTGAATGTCTTTTCCTCCCATAAATTATTTCTGAACACTTTTGAATCTATTACTCCTGTATGGGATTGTCTCTGACGTTTCGCACCATCACTTACTACTGCTGAAGGACTTTTCCTGAAGAGACATGAACATTGATTCACCCAGAGTAGGCACCACAACACGCCAAAGAAACAATTCTACTCAGGTCTAGCTTGGAAAACCCAATGAGTTTGTTGAGTTGCTCATAGGAATGTTGATGAGGAGTTATTGACAGAAACATGGGCAGCTCAAAGGCAGTTACATCGCCAAAAGGCCCATCTCACATTGAATGAAAACCCAAAAGAAAAGCTACATCTCTGGAAATTCCTGCCCAACCTGGGAGTGAGGAGATACCTCCACCAAATGATCTCCCTTCCTCAACAACTGCTTATTGCTTACACAATCTTGTGGAGCAGACTTTTGAATCCTGTCACTTCTATGAAGTCCTAGAGCCTTGTAAGTTTCATTAGCTTCCTGAGTCTTTTAGGTCTCCCTCCAGCAAGGGATGTTTCAACTTGGTGGAAATAACTGCACAGCAATTACAATATCATTGTTATCTGTTACTTTTCTGTTACTATGATAAAAACACCAGGGCAAAATCAGCTTATGGAGGGAAGAGGACCGCAGCAGCAAATGCAAAGAGAGAGCTCACATCCTCAACTGTAGGCAGGAAGCAGAGAGAGCGAACTGCAAGTGGAACAAGGCTTTTCATCTCAAAACCTGCCCTCGAGATGCACTTCTTCCAGTAAGATGGCACCACATGAGCGGAGCCACCAACTGGGGACCAAGTATGCAAATACCCAAGACTATGGGGGACATTTCTCAATCAAACAACCACCATCAAATAATTCATCCAGGTTTCATAACATTTTTTAAATAAATTATTCTTTTCAGCTGCTCCAACTCCTACAAATTCATAAAGTTCTCCACACTAGAAAAATTATGCCTGAACCTGAGGTGAGTCGATCTTGTGGGTTAGATCACTAGTATGTTACAAGCAAGAACCATGAGAAGCTTCCAAGGAGAAAAGCTGGCATCTGATTCATGCACCAAAAGAAAAAAATCTTCAAAGACACCTATATTGTCCACTATGTCTTCAAAAATATGTACGTTGTCCACTATGTGCCCCACACTAAGAAGCCTGGTGACTAATGATGTCAATATAAACTCAAGTTCCTAACCCCCACACCTTACATTCTGGTGATAAAGACACTCATTAAAAGGATAAATAAATGCAAACAATACAGTCTCCAGAATAAGAAAAAGAAAGTTAAAGGATGGTTTGGGATGGAAATAGGAGGTGGAGCAATTATCTCTTAGTAAATTACATTTGGTGGAAGATTTGGGAAAAGTAAAATAAGCAGCAACCAGATAGGAAGATCACAGCCCATGCAGAGAAAAACAAGCCCAAACTCTCTGCTCCATGCATTTCAGGAGCAGCAACCAAGCATGTAGAATGGTGTATCCAGGAACATAAGGATGCTCGTGAGAAGAAATGGTAAAAGCATCAGTAATAATAAACAGGAGGCCAAATCCTTCAGAGCTTGGAAGGCCGGAGTGAGAGTTAGAAAGACAAAGGTTTTGAGGAGAACAGAACTGGAATCTCATATTTAAGCCTGTCTGCTCTTCAGAAAATAGATTTTATTGGAGGCAGGTAAATGGAAATTGAGTAGAAATCTGAAAGAAGTTGTATCATGCCAGAAAATGACAGAAATGAGGGCAAAGGGGACATAAACCGGACTGTAGGCTCAGAAGCCAGTTAAAGATGAATCAGTAGACTTTGCAGAAGTAACATATGAGATTTGGAAGAGGGAGTGTGCTGATGAAACATCCTGGAGGTGGAGTCTAAGTGAGCTGCAATATTAGGGACCACAAGGACGTGTGTGTGTGTGTGTGTGTGTGTGTGTGTGTGTGTGTGTGTGTGTGTGTGTTGGGTGGATGTGTGTGTTGGGTGTGTGTGTGTGTGTGTGTGTGTGTGTGTGTGTGTGTGTGTGTGTGTTGGGTGGATGTGTGTGTGTTGGGTGTGTGTGTGTGTGTGTGTGTGTGTGTGTGTGTGTGTGTGTGTGTGTTGGGAGAATGGATGATGGTAACATGAGACACTGTTGTTGTTCCTTTAGTAAGTACCTTCAAATATCTCTATGCTTTAGCTTCCTCAATTTTTTCAGCTGATACATGATACATGATGTGTTTCAATTTTTCTCGAAACCTGTGAATCAATCAGAAGTGAGCTCTTTTAGCATTCTTTCTAAATTGATCTTTTTTTGTTTTAAAATCTGGCTGCCATTCCCTCAGACCAAACCCAAGTCTACATTGTTATCAATCTGCTCAACAAGCTCTCTTTCCAAACCACCAGGACATTAGAGAACTCCATCTTGAGTATTTACCTAGGGATTTATGTTTTGCTGATGAGACAAGAGGACTGAGTTTTTATCCCAGATGTTCACTTATCAGGCTTTCTCTTCCCACCAGAGCTTCCTGATGAAACAATCCTTAGGAAGTGAAGAAGTGGCTATGTTTGGTTTGGTTTGTTTTGTTTTGTTTTGTTTTTTGTTTTGTTTTGTTTTGTTTTGTTTTGTTTTTTAAATGGGGCTTGAGAAATGATGCAGCCATTAAGACTGCTTACTACTCTTCCAGAGGGTCTAGATTCTGTTCCCACCTCCCACATCAGGCAGCTCACAACTGCCTGTAATTCCAGTTCCTACACATGCTACACAAAAACATGCATGCATACACATAAAAATAAACAAATCTTTTTTAAAAGAAAGTAATGAGGAAGAGTTGTCTTCACCATTAAAATCTGCAGTAGCGTGAATCCTAATTGGTCTTAATTAAAAAAAAAAAAAAACAGAGTCAGATAACAGGGTAAATGCTGAAACATCAAAGAGACAAAAGAGCAAGCCACAGCCACCACCTCTTACTTTGCCAACTCCTCAGCCTGAAAGGGGCTGAGCTCCTCTCTCTGCCCAGCCATATCATTTTCTGTCTCCACCTCCCTAGTGCTGGGATCAAAGGTGTGCGCCACCACTGCCTCACCTCTATGGCTAACTAGTGGCTTAGCTCCACACTCTGATCTTCAGGCAAGCTTAATTTGTTAGATCACAAACAAATTATCACATTTCTGCCTTTTTTGGCTAAGATTAAAAAAAAGAAGGTTGTAACTAATATAAGAAAAACTATATGCAATAAGTATAATGACTGTATACAACATATACAGGCAATAAATACATCAACAATGTCTAGTCCATTTGCATTTGACAAATTCAGAGAAAATACTCCATTATCTATCCTATCTTGGTGAGTCCAATGTCTTGTACCTAATTCACTTTCTATCCTAGCTTGCATTACCATATAAAACTATCTTTTGATGTCTTTCAACCTTATACATTTTACCCCTCTTTAGTGAGTTTCTTTCTGAGTCTGGTAAACAAGGAAAATTATAAGTATATAACTTTCTAGTCTTCATCTCCCTCAGAGACCCAAGAAGAAAATAATATTACCTGAGTAAGCAGGAAGTGCAAGCAAGTGACTTCTAAAACATGTGAGAAATGACAGAAACAGCTGGCTGCCTGGACAGTCACTCAAGGTTTTTGTTTGTTTGTTTGTTTGTTTTTTGCATGTTGAGGCATCCATCTTCAGTCTACCAGCCTAGAATATCTCACAGACTTACCTGTGAAGTAAGATTTTCTAAAGTGCTGCCCTACCTTGTCTTGGCAAAGTTCCGCAGTCCTTTCTTTTGTGTCCTGCTTGTCCCATTTGGACATTATACTGTCAGTAGTCAAGGCAGGGCATTTTCTTGCCCAATGGCTTCCTTTTGCCACAAAGAAAGTAAACTCTATGTGGAGTTTCTTCAATGCTCATCACCTTCTCTGAAGTAGATTAGTGCTGCCAGGAGCAGACATGCCTCATTGTCATAAGAAAAAGAATCTATGTTATTAAAACATCTTAAATGCCATAGTCTGCAGATCTCTGAAGTATTTGAAGATGACCTGTCTATCTAGAATATATCTCTGTTTGACCTTGAAAACATATCTAACATGACTATAAGTTTAATTGTAATAGGAGACTAATTACTAACCTGCATTTCCTTATTATCCTAAATAGTTGGTAATAATAACTTTCAAGGACTAGAAGTTTGCATTACAATGTTAAATGATTTGCACAAGTACAACACCTTGAACAAGATTAGAAATGTATATACAGTATGTTCTAACAAAAATGATCTCAACTTTGTATCAATACACAAAGATCCATATCAATGTAAAATATTTAAAACTAGTAGTTGCTATTTTGGTTTAAAAGTAGATTAAATAATCTACCTTTTTATCCTATTTCTATATCCCCCCTTTTCTTTTCAGAGTAGATTCAACAATCTACTCTTATAGTCTATCATATCTATAATCCCTTTTTTTCTTTCAAAACAAGAACGCTGAATCTAAACTCCATTGTTCAGCTTTTTTCCTAACCATTACCAATAGCAACTTGTAAACAACCCCAAACAATGACAAATATCCATAACCCACTGAACAACCAAAAACCACCCAGTCCACCTCTTGAGAATGTGGTTGTCCTGTCCTTAAATTTACTTCCTGCTGTCTGAGGGCAACAGCATCTTTAGGGGATCCTGAAAAGAAAAATTTGAGTTAATTATCAAGTCTTGGAAGAGGTAGCTGTATCATTTGTTGTCCAGTCTCTGCATAACGGAAAAGTGCAGGGCTTGTCTCAAGTCCTGGCTAGAGTAGTCTGTAAGACTGGATCATTTCAGTTAGCCACCTCAAAATTGTCCTGAGCAGTTTGTAGTCCAAAGACAAACTTTAGGTGGTGTTTGCCAGCTTAGTGGTATTATCATAGTCCATGTGGAATCATTGTTGTGGGGCTCCTTCCTCCTTTTGGAGACTTCAATCTGCCTTTGCTGGCTTTGAATTTTTCCTGAGAACTAAGACCAGAAGCCTCTTTGAGAAAGGATTCATCCCATGTTGGTGTGGAGAAACACAAGACTTGTATTGAACTGGGAGAAATCTAGAGTGGGCAAACGGTAGTGAGAGGGGCAAGTCCTCTGAGAGAAATAACAAAAACAAAGAGTAAGTAGGGAATGTTCTAGTTTAGTCCTTGGGTGGAAAGAAAAGAGTGCTGACAAGTGGCATGCCTGGTCTTCAGTCACTCTCATTTGGTGCACCTCAAAGAGCTGAATGGGTGCGCACTGTGAGAAACAGGAGCCTCGTTAGTAGAAAGGACTATGTTCAGAAGGCTCCTGTTTTTCCCCCTTAAGAAATATTTGCACACAAAAAGTAGGATAGGACTTTTTTTCCAGCCTACCAAACAGAAAAAAATGAGCATTAGAAATTAGATGGATTTTTCAGGGTGATAGATAAAAAGTATAAATAGCCAAGTCAGAGTCTGAGCAGGGTTGGGTGAGGGGATGGGTGCTGTCACCTTGGAGTTGGCCAAAGCAGGATAAGCAAAATGGATCATGAAGTCCATAAATGTAACTCATAGGGCTAAGAAAAAGTCAAAGGCAAGCCTAGAGATGACTCATCTGAAAGGTAGCAAAGGTCCAGGAGGTAGGCAGTCTCTGGGAATAGGTGAATATTATCTGCTGTGTTGTTCTCTGGGTCCTCAGCATGAATTTTGCTGGGACAGATTTTTATCCCCATGGAATTGAAAGTAGGCTAAAAGACGGTGTTGGTAGATGGTGACAGATGGTGGTGGTGGTGGTGGTGGTGGTGGTGGTGGTGGTGACAGAGGTACTAAAGGAGGAAGAGAGGGAGATAGGAAGAAAGAAGATGTAGAAAACAGAATAACACAACTGTAGTGGGTGCCTGTTCTACCTGTGACCCTGAGGTTTCAACCCCTAGGGTGTGGCCTCGGAGCTAGCCAGCTGAAGCCCTGAGGGGCACGTATGCGCGCTGAATTCCCCACAGATCTAAACCCTCTTCAGTGAGAGTTCCAGCCTTGTCAAAGCAAACAAGATTCAGCTGTCCACAGATATTTATCCTCTGGGGACTAACACAGAAAATCCCAACATTTTTTCAGTCTTCTCTGAGCGTATACAATTCCAGCAGTCACTGCAGCAGGAAGTACAGGTGGCACGAGATTGTAATGATATCAAATACTAATAATTATTTCCTGAACTTCTTTCTTATTTAAAATGCTATTGATAATTATGGAGATGAACCCAATGCCAGCCACCATCACAAGACACAGTAGAAACAAGTAGGCATCTCTGGAGAGTTTAAAATCAGTTCGCTTGGGATACAGTATAGAACAAACAAGCTGTCCTTTGGAAGTACTAAATCCTGTTCTAACTACTATGGCTTTCACAAGTTCTCCAGTGTAGAAAAAGGTCTGAACAACAGTTGTCCCACAACACAGAGTGTATCGCATATGTGTCTCTAGACTGTATAGCTCCTCCCAGGTTCCTTTTACATTCACTAAAGGATTTGGCAAGTTAGTCTTTATCACTGGAATGAAGTCTTTATCACTTTCCCCTGTTAACATGCTTTCATTTACAATGCAAGTACCATTAATAAGTACAGCATCACAAGGCATGACTGTCCCATTTAATGGAATAATCATGACATCTCCCTATTGATACAAATGCAAAATTATATTTGTCATCTGTATGTAGTTCTACCTCTGTTTATGATATTTTGTATATTGATACATGTTAAATATTGTTGCCATATTACATATTGCACTATACATTTCTACCTCTGATTAAGATATTTTGTATATTGTCACAATTTTGAGGTTATTGTTCTTATACTGTACATCTGTTTACAGATTGTTTACCTTTATATATGAAGCCTTAGTCCTTAAGTTATTTAGGTTGTTAAGAACTACAGGTTTATAGTCACTCATGCTTTTTATAATCATAGTCAGGTTTTCCAGATATACAAAAATGTATGTCAGATGGATAGGTAATCTTCAAACTCTTCATAGACCTAGAGAATATGGCATTTAAATGTTTTAATAACTTAGAATTCTGTTGACATCAGACACAATTGCTCCTGGCAGCACAGATCTCCTGAGAGAATGTTGGGCTTCTAAAACACTCTGTGTGGAAGTTTGTCTTCTTCTTGGCACAAAAAAAAAATGGTCTGCTGGGCAAAGAACTACCCTTGCCTCAGCTGCAGACAGAATGCATGCTGTCCTTTCTGGATGAGCAGGACACATCAGTGACTGCTGAACCTTGCCAAGACAGGGTAAGACGGTCTTTCAAATATCCTGCTTCTGAAAATCGTCTGTCAGATATTCTACACCTGTAACCAAAATGGATGCCCCAACTGTGCTGAGAAACATTAGGTAACTGTCCAGGCTGCCAGCTGTCTCTGTCAAGTCTTGCAATTTTGGGGAAGTTGCTTGCTTGTACTTCCTGTTTACTCGGGTAATATTATTTTCCTTCTCAGGTCTTTGATGGGGTTGAAGAATAGATAATTACAGTTATAGCCCTCTTGTATCTTAGCTAAGAACATTTCAGGTACTAAAGTTAGATTCTTAAGGATAGGACAGCTATTGGAGTAATCTCTGTAACTTGCCATTTACTTATGGTCTGGATATTTCTCGACATTTAGTATGTGTTTCTTGTTTGATGTTGCTCTCGTTGGTTGTATTTCTATTTTTGTTTATGTTGTTACCTTTCCCCTCTCCTGGACAATACTTGATAATTATTCCTATTGTATATAGTTTTGTATTAGGTTAGAGCTTTCTTATTTATTCAAAAAGGGGAGATGTAGTAGGTACCTGTTCCATCTATGACTTGAGGTACCAGTCCCTAGGGCGTGGCCTCAGGGCTAGCTTAAGATCTGAGGGGCACATATGCTCATTCTCTTCTCTCCCTCGTGGGCTTGGATGGTGCAGACTGACTCAGGCAGCAGGAGCAGCGTGGGACAGGACATCAACCTTCCAGGACTCTGCGATGATTTTGCCTATCCTGTTTAGTGAGTTGTTCTCCCCAATATAATTTCTAAATAACTAGTTCCTTTATCAGTGTCTGTGAATTATCTGCAATACACAACAAATACTATTAATGTTTAAAACCTGTGCATTTGGGATCTGTTTGTTGGATTCCTACTAAGTTTTAAGCAAACAACTGATAACAGGAAGACATGGCCTCTATTGCTAGGAGTTTTCTGTTCTTTGGAGATATCATATCTGTGAGTCATCACAGCATTAGCTACCCATGGAAAATAAATGTTTCCCCTAGCTCCCAAGCTATTTTACTAACAGTAATAATAATTACTATTATATAATTAATAATAATTAATAACTATCATATTAGTTACTTCTGTCCCCCTGTGAGCACAGTTCCTGACAGAAACAACATAAAGGAGGAAAGACTAATTTGGCTCACAGTTTTGGACGGTTTCTGTCAATCATGGTGGAGAAAGGGTGGCAAGGCCCAATTCACGGTGGTAGGAGTATGCAATAGAAGCTGTTTACATCACCAGGAAGTGGAGAGCCTAACGGGAGCCAGATGTCATGTGTTAACATGTAACTTGAAGCCTGCTGGACAGGAAGAAATAGGGCTACGGTTCAACTCTAGGTCTAAAGGCAAACACCCCTAATCACTACATGATGCTATTGAGATCATCATGGCTCTTCTTAAAAACTGGTGCAAACTGTATCTGTTCAAAATCCAAGGGAGTTTTCTTGATCTGTCAATCTACCATGCCCCCTGTTATCCCTCTCAATATCTATGACTCAATTTACTAATTGCATCAAATATTACACTGGCTCAGTATTACACTAATTAGCACCATTTTGTTTACTAGATGATGACAGGGTTGAGTGGGATTTCCTTTCCTTGAGGCCCATTATTAAAATAATTACTCCCCAGGGGACGATGTGGAAAACAGGGCTCAGCTGAAGGACAGCATGTGTGGATACCTGTGGCCTTTATCAAGGAGGATGGCCCTACCCCAATTACTCCATCTGGCAGAGCCTTTACCTGCTGTAGTTCACACATGAATGGCAGCAATTTGCATGCAAATAGAAGCCTACATGCTTTCTTGGAGCTAAGAGCTGTATTTCAACATTTCACAGTGGAATTAGTCACTGGACAGGATGCCACAGCTTTGTGGATGTGCCAGCTAAAACCCTTCTAAATATCAAACTCCGTGTTTCACAGCAAGATTGTTTATTGAACCAGTCCATGGAAGCTCCAAAGACTCCTCTACTGAAATACTGCCAGCTCCGAGCTCTGATTTTGACATTGATGTTGTCAGTTGAGATTAAGCCTGGGTCTTAATGAATGCTGGCAGACTGCTTCTGAGGTATGATCACCGTGTTCCGTGGCTAAGTAGCAAAGCTCTGGACAGCAGTGAAGTTGAGGTCTGAGGAGTGACTGGTAGCAGTTGCTTTTTATTTTTCTTGCTCTCCTTCCTCAGTCCCCATTTGCTAAGAGAGGAAAGTACCTTCACCATTCTTCATGGACCCCCCTTCATGACCCAAGCCACATTTATCTCAGTATAGCCTTATCGACTCCAGCAATCCCCAAGAGTACTTCCATTTGTCCTTTCATGTGATGCAGCCCTGAGCATCCTTGCCATGTGCATACTGTCTCTGTTGCCAGGAATAATCACCTTCACTAATTCTGAAAGACAAATTTGTGCTCATCTTCAAAACCTGGTCAGGCTATTCCAACAGATCTTAACCGCTTGTTCCAAATATGGATAACTTCTCCACCTCCAGAACCTCATCTATTAATACACCCTTTACTGCTGCTGTGGAAAATAACAAGACTCGGGTACACAAGAGCCTTAGCTACAGATCTCAGCACAATGTTTGGCATATTATATATGTTCTATCCTTAACTGTTGAAGTTAATGGAATTCATCCCAACATGTACAAGGTACTGGAGGGAGCGGAAAATTGAAAACAAATCCCAACATTATGTTTATAATTCAGGAATCAGTACCAAATGTTGTATGCTGTTTGTTTATTTTAGAGAATTAAATAAACAAAAGAAAAGAAGCCATTGTGAAGGATATTAAAAAAATTCTTGCACTGTACATGGTGGTACACACCTGGAAGAGGATTATAAATTCAAAACCAGCCTGAGTTACATATGCAGACCCTGAGAAACAAGAGAAGAAATAAGGAAGCAAGGAGAGAGGTGGAAAAGGAAAAAGGAAAGGAAAAGGGAAGGAAAGAAAGAAGGGGGAGGGGGAAGAAGGGAGGGAGGGAGGGGGGAGGGAGGGAGGGAGGGAGGAAAAGGATATTCCTTAATCACCTGTCTAGAAATACAGCTTTCAACATCATATGCTAGGCTTAGATGTAGCCCAGTTGGTAGAGGACTTGCCCAGCATGCACAAAGCCACGGGTTCAACCCCCTCTACTACATAAACCTGGTGGTGGAACAGGCCTGTAATCTTAACACTTGGGAGGCAGAGGCAGGAGGATCAGAAAGTCAAGGGCACCTTCAGTTACACAGTAAGCTGGAGACCAAGCTTAGGCTACAGGAGACTTTGTCTCAAAGGAAGGAAGGAAGGGTCAATCCACATTATGGGTCCACACATATCTGCATGCATCCCTATAGCTATAGATAAATATATGGATATTCCTATGTAACTCACAAATAAAGCCTGTCAGAGTTCTTTCATTTTTTGAAAGAAATTTACTGTTTGGTGGTAGGAATGAGTTGTCCCTGGAAGCTGAAGACGACACAATGAAGAAATGAGTGTCCCTCCTGATGAAGCACGACAGCAAGGCTCACTGAAATCCATTTAGCACAATCAGTCGGTCTATTATCTCCCGATTATGGAAGTGGAGAAATGAGATATTTAATCAGGACATATTTTAGAAAGTTGTAACATATTTGCGTATTTCCCTAAGGCCTATAATGAAGAGCTCTTAATATTTCATTTTCATTATTACCAGAAGAGTTACAATAAAAACTCTCCTTGTGGTCTGAGCCTCAGAACAAAGGAGAATTTCATCTCTGTGTCATTCCAGCAATGACCTCACAGTCAAAGAACTAACTACTTTTGGTCACAGCTGGGTATCCACTTCCAAGTCCATTTCTGTGCTCTGCCTTTGCCAACAGTCTCTGCTCCCTGGATGGCAGGCCATCCTGTGTTTAGAACTTCTCACGTGGTTGGAAGTTTGTGGAAAACAATCATTCCTCCATCTGAAATAAAGCAGACACTTTCCACCAAAAATCAAACTCCTCAGGTTCAGGCCAAGGGCTCTCTACCATGTGAAACTCTGAGGGACAGACATCACCAATGAGTCACTGAAGAACATTTGTGAGAAGACTAAGGAAGAATTGGACTAGGCCTTCTTTAGGATCTCTCTGTGTGTATGTGTGTGCATGCACATGCGTATTCGTGTGGGTGTGTGCACGTGTGCATGCAAGTGTATAGACATGAATATGTACGTGTGCGGGTCAGGTCTTCCTCATTCACTCTTTACTTGGCTTTTGAGACAGGTTCTCTCACTGCACCTGGCACTCATCATTTCATCTAGGCTGGCCAGGCAATAAGCTCCAGGGAGATAGCTCCCTATCTCCGACCCACAGCCAGTGCTGGGGTTACAGGCATACACCATCGCACCCGAAGTTCGCATGGATGCTGGAGATCCGAGCTGAGGTCCCCATGCTCTCACTGCAGATGCTCTACCAACCGAACAGCTTCTCCAGCTCTGAGATTTTTTTTTAAGCTACAATTGTATTAAGTCAGTGCCAAACAATATTATCTATTGGCCCAAAATCTGGATCTTTGAGCCAGAGACTAGTATCAAACACCAAAATACTGGCTCAGATTCTATTACTGCATTTAGATTACAATTCTAGTGTTTTTGAGAGGCTAGAGATATTTAAATATAGATCATAGCTGTATGCATTCTGCTCCTTAAACAGATCGTGATGACCTAGCTCGGCTAAGAATTGTGAATGAGAGCAGGATGCACAGGTAAATGGTTGCTCTCTAGACAAAGACACAGATTTGGCCCTTTCTCTGAGCTCTTCTTATATTCGAGGTCTAAAACCGACGGTGGCAAGGAATGGGCGGATGCAGCCCCCAGGGATGTCTGAGTCAAACCAGGCATGCTGCCTCTTGTCACGCCCGTGTGGGCGGTGTGTCTGATAAAAGCAAGTGACAAAGAGCAGGCAGCATGACCGCTGTGATGGACAGCAAGAACTGAAGAGCAGCCAGGACCCAGCAGCCTCTCACACTGCGTCCTGGCTCGCTACATTTCAGTCATTCCTAAACATTAATGAGAAGGAGCAGGCTTCATCTATCTCCAGCTCACTTTCAATTTTATATGTGTGTGTTCT
This sequence comes from Peromyscus leucopus, assembly GCF_004664715.2. Classification (NCBI taxonomy): domain Eukaryota; kingdom Metazoa; phylum Chordata; class Mammalia; order Rodentia; family Cricetidae; genus Peromyscus; species Peromyscus leucopus. The sequence continues at coordinate 97,792,287 of NC_051067.1, read as the reverse complement.
GTGAAAGGAGTGTTAGTATGTAGTTAGGAAGACCCACAGTTTTACTCACGTCTGGTTGTCATGCAGGAGGTAGAGTACAATAGAATTATGGAAAGAGATGCTTGGGAAAGCAAATTGGGGTCGCAGGAGAAAGCACAGCCTTGCTTAGTTTCTAAAAGAATGTCGTTTAAATGCCAGTTAGTGTGCATGCATGGTGTGTGTGTGTGTGTGTGTGTGTGTGTGTGTGTGTGTGTATGTGTGTGTGTCCCCTAAGCCTTGGTGGTTAGAAAAGCACACTTGTTCGTTCACCAGAAAGAGCCAAATTTTTCATATATCAGATTCTTTTTTAAAGATTTGTTTATTTATTGTGTATACAGTGCTCAGTCTGCATGTGTCCCTGCAGGCCAGAAGAGGGCACCAGATCTCATTACAGATGGTTGTGAGCCACCACGTAGTTGCTGGGAATTGAATTCAGTACCTCTGGAAGAGCAGCCAGTGCTCTTAACTTCTGAGGCCTCTCTTCAGCCCACATATATCAGATTTTTCTCAGAGCTCAGGAAATGGGAACCAGGGACTTTGGAAGCTGAACGATGGAGAACAGGGGTCTGGTCTCTCCTGCGTCACATGGTATTATCATTGTCACTGTCACCATCTCCCTCCTCTCTCTCTCTCTCTCTCTCTCTCTCTCTCTCTCTCTCTCTCTCTCCCTCCCCTTCATTTTTATCTCCTCTCTCACCCCCTCCCTCCTTTTCTTCCTTCCTCCTTCCTAGTTTCTCCCTCTCCTACTCTCCTAACCTCCTTTGTTTCTCTATTTCTTTTTCTATCTCTTTCCAGAAAGAGTCCTTGACATTTCATCTCATACTGGCAGATTTCAGGTTCAAAGATGTCCCAATTAGACAAGAATAAAGACACAAGGCCAACCAAATGTTTTTAAAGAACTGAATGCTTCCTTTAAAAATAGCTTTGATTCCAATGAGATCTGCAATTTGGTGGTAATATTGTACCCATTTGTGGTGATACTGTGTTTCCCCAAAATATTGTGCATCCTAATAAACTTATCTGGGGTCAGAGAACAGAACAGTCACTAAATACAGAGGCCAGAAAATGGTGACACACACACCTTTAGTCCTAGCATTCCAGAGGCAGAGATTCATCTGGATCTCTGTGTGTTCAAAGCCACACTAGAAACAGCCAGGTATGGTGACTCATGCCTTTAATCCCAGGAAGTGATGGCAGGAAGCAGAAAGTTATATAAGGCATGAGGACCAGGAACTAGAGCTGGTTAAGCTTTTAGGCTTTTGAGCAGCAGTTCAGCTGGGATCCATTTGGATGAGGACTCAGAGGCTTCCAGTCTGAGGAAACAGGATCAGCTGAGGAACTGGCAAGGTGAAGTGGCTGTGGCTGGTTCTGCTTCTCTGATCTTCCAGCATTCACCCCAATACCTGGCTTTGGGTTTGTTTTATTAATAAGACCCTTTAAGTTTCATGTTACACCCATTTCTTGGTTCTAACATTGTACTGTATTTATGAAAGAGGATGTCTTTTTTTTAAAATGCACTAAAGTATTTGAGTTACACAAACATCATAAGGTCTAAATATTTCCAAATTTTTCAAAGTAAAAAAAAAACAAACATAGAAGCCAAAGCAAATATGAGACATGTTAACATTTTGAGTTATTTGAATGAATAATATCAAAATTCTTTGCACTATTCTTACACCATTTCCGTCATTTTTAATTATTTCAAAATAAATTAAAATGGGTTTACTCTATGATACAAAATGGCTTAAAAGAACTGCATGACTTTATCTGATGTCACAGTGAATGTCTTCTCTCTCAATTGTTCCATTGGAAAGAATGACTGAAAAGCGAAGGACTATATACCCTGACTTAACTCAAACCAAACACAGCCTTGTGAAAACCACACAATCAAGTTGAGAAAGCAGAGATTTTTCCCATGACTTTTTGGATAAACTTCTTCCACCTCATCTCTCTTCTTTTGCTACTTTTAAGTTGTTGTTTTTTGTTTTTGTTTTTTTTTTTTTGAGACTACAATATAATGATATCATTTCCTCCCTCCCAACCCTCTCATGTCCACCACCCTTGCTCTCTTTCAAATTCATGGCCTCCTTTTCTTCAATTGTTATTACGTGTGTGTGTGTGTGTGTGTGTGTGTGTGTGTGTGTGTGTGTTCCTAAAATACAAATATACAACTTTCTCGGTCCATATCACGTCACCTGTGTGTATGTACATTGTGAGGGATGACTATTGGATATTGGAGAAACAACCGGTGAGCTCTTCCCTGGGGGAGACTGTTTCTCCCGCTCTCAGCATCCCTTAGCTGCCTGCGGTTCTTTATCTATGGGCTTTCCTCTTCCCATTAACACATCAGTTGGTATTATCCTCCTTGTTCAGCTCACGTTTAGGGAGTCATGGGTGTTCCCTTTCCTCGTGCAAACCACCTCTCCTGCTCCCAGCTCTTCTCCGTTGCCTATAGCTCTCTGTGTAGGGATGGGGCCTCGTGGGCTTCTCCCCATCGAGTTGGGCGTGTCCAGTGGTGTCATCCTTGTCTAGCTCACCCTCGATGGCTACATCTACAGAACAACATCTGCACCTGAGGCTCAGAGAACATTGCAGAAGTGGGAGCAGAAAGACGGTAAGAGCCAGAGGATCCCGGAGTTTGCTGAAAGACTGTGTCTCCTAATAAGAAGTTACACCCCTTCAGTCAGCAAATATTTTCCCCAACGTAATATTTTTATTAATTATTTGGGAATTTCATACAATGTATCCCAATCACACTCATTCCCCATTCCTCCCAGGTCCACCCTCCCACCTTTGTCCCCCCCCCAAAAAAAAAAAAAAAACTTAGTCCAATTTGCATCACCCATATACTCACTGGAGCATGGTCAAACTCCCAGCGGCCAGTCCCTTAAAGAAAACTGAGTCCTTCCCCACCCCTACCCCCACCAGAAGTCATCAACTGTGAAGAGCTGCTTCAGCAACTTTATTACAGTTTTTTAAGAGCTCTCTTCAATAGCATCCTGTCTGAATGGTTTCGTTGGGGGGTGCAGTGGGGGGTGGAGGTTGTCAAAGAAGCCAACAATGCCTCTCGTTCTGTTATAAGTCTGCAGTCATCGATGCCACTACAAAAGAAGCCTCCTTACCCATAACAGCACACCGCGGCACAGATTACGGACTTCTACTTGGTGGTGACAGCATTGATCGTAAACTTCAACGTGCTTTCTGGCTGCACCCAGGATCACGGACATCAACCTGGTCCTCAGCGGCAGCGCAGACCACATCCACACAGCCCGGCCTGCCCAGGCGGCACTGACCACAGACACCACCATGGCAACCAGCGGCAGCACCGACCAGGCAGCACGGACCACAGAAATCTTTCGAGGAGACTTAACCCAGAAAATGAGCCATTCTTCAACTCGGGTAACTTGTTGTTGCTCAGAGGCAGCGTGTCCAGAGGCAGGACCTGTGTGAGAGCTCCAGGCTACTGTACACCACCCCGCCCTAGGTGCCAGGCACCCTGCCAGCCAGCACCCACCCTAACATGACCATCGTACGCAGCCCTCGGGCAGCTCAGCGAATATTTTTTAAAGTGTTCAGTGTCACTTAGCAATCAAAGAAGGGCACATTGAAACTACCTTTAGATTCCATCTCACCCCAGCAAAATTGTCACCATCAAATAAATAAATAAATAAATAAACCAGTAAGTGCTGCAGGATGAGAAGAAAGAGGAATCCTTATTCACTGTTGGTAGACTTGCAACTATGCAGCCACTGTGGAAATCAGTGTAGAAGTTTCTTAAAAAGCTAAAATAGAAGCCGGGCGGTGGTGGCGCACGCCTTTAATCCCAGCACTCGGGAGGCAGAGCCAGGCGGATCTCTGTGAGTTCGAGGCCAGCCTGGGCTACCAAGTGAGTTCCAGGAAAGGCGCAAAGCTACACAGAGAAACCCTGTCTCGGAAAACCAAAAAAAAAAAAAAAAAAAAAAAAAAAAGCTAAAATAGAATTACTGTATGACTCAGTGATAGCACTCCTGAGCATAGGACCCAAAGGACTCCACACCCTTTCACAAAGATACATGTACCTCTACGTTCATTACAATTCTACACACAATAGCTAGGAAATGGAATCAACCTAGATATCCATCAACTGATGCATGGATAAGGAAGGCATGACATACAATGAAATTTTATTCAGCTATAAAGAAAATTGAAACAATGAAATTTATAAATGGATAGAACCGAAAAACAATATAGTAAGAGGGGTAACCTAGGCTAAGAAGGACAAAATCGTGCGCTCCCTGTCATAGGTGGATCCTAGTTTCTTCTAATTGTTCAGCATGTGTGGTTACGTGGAGTAAGTATGGGTGAAATCCAGGAAATTAAAGGGGCTGTGAGATCGGAGGGAAACGGAGGCATTCTGGGAGGGGGTGGGGAAGACGAGAGAACACATTTTATATGAAAGTGCAAGAGGACATTCAGGAGGCAAAGGGATACAGAAGGGAAGCCGGCAAGAGGCAAGTGAGGAACAGGGAAGAATCCAGCAACATGAATGACACATGAAAACGCCATAGGGAAACTTGCTACTTTGTAAGCTAACTGAAGCAAATAAACAATGGCTTTTAATATGAACTATTCAATGATAACGCCACAAAAGAATCCAGTAACTTCTAGTCAGGGCCACTCACATATTTAAGACACAGCTATGGCCTCCTTGTCCACCTTGTGTGTAGGGTGAACCCCAAATGCCACCTTAAACCCCAAATCAAAAGGCTCCTGTCTGGTATCACTTCCCTAAATGGCCAGCCAGGAAAGAGGAGCCCATGACTTGTGTTCGTACAACATTTTCTGTTTGCTTCTCAACCTCGTGGGCTGAAATCCCAGCTTTGCAGATTTTTGTGCAGTATAAGTCAGCAGAGAGGAAAATAAAATGTGCCCATTTTAGGAGTATCACATGAATGGTCCCTAACAAGCACTTGCTTAGGTTCTCAGCACCTGAAAATAATAGTCACTGGCTGTGCAGGATTTATTACACATCATTTATCATTTTCGCCTGTTAAATTAGGGGCTGTTCTGGTGAAAAAGACCGCTCTTAGTCACCTGTGAGCGCCTGCTGGCTATCTAACTATGGCTTGGCATGTGGAGAGTTCTTCACACACCTAATGGGCACATGAATGAGACTGGGTATAGCAGGACAGCTGATGATCAGTGTCCACGGCCACACATCAGTTAAAGCCCCGGCTCGCTGCAGATCCCAGGCGATGAAGTGCGCGGGTTGGTTCACTGAGCTTCAGGTTGCCGCCCAGTCTGGTGAGCCTGCTGAGTGGTCTCTGCACAGACTGCACCTCGGATTGCTCTTCCCCCAACCACTGGCTTAATCACCTCTGTGGGCTTCTTCCCTGCTTCTTGTGGGAGTGAAAAGTTTCTGCTACTAAAAGAGCAACTGCCTGTGATCCCAGCTTCCCCGACCGTTCAGTCGCCTGTTATTGTCGATTCTCCCCAGCTCTAACAAGTGGCTTCTGCTGGATCACAAAGCATTCTAGGCTCATGTGTGCCTTTATTCCTGTGTGGAGTGGAACGAAGCAAAGAGTTCCTCCCTGCCCACATTGTGCTGACAGTGAAAGAGACACAGTCGTGAGGCAGGAAGTAGAGGCGGTTTTGAATCAGAACAAATGCACCTGAGCACAAGTCGACTTCATTTAACTAGCAATCAATTGGCTCTGGACTCCATGACTGACTCTCTCTCTCTCTCTCTCTCTCTCTCTCTCTCTCTCTCTCTCTCTCTCTCTCTCTCTCTTTCTCTGAGCTCTCCCTTCCCCCTGCCTTCCTCGATGTGAAAAGCCCTAATCTCTCACCTTTTAAGACCAGCACAGGAAAGAACAGCACCCTCCCGTCTTTGTCCTGATCATCCAACCTTGTCCTGATTGGATTAACTGGTATGTGCCCATCCCTGAAATTACGGTACCAGTGCATAAATGAATTGATTTTGATTGCACAAACAGGTCACTCACACATCCCAAGAATGGAGGGTAGGTCAGCTCACTGTTGGCCAGAGAAAGTGGACTTCCCAAGTGACTCCAGAGGCTACATGGATAGGAGAACCAATGAACAATGACAGGAGAGCATTACAGTCTAGAAACGTCTCCCGAGTTCTCACCTCTCACCTTTGAGCATGTCATCAACTTTAAGCTTGTAGCTCACAACCATTTAAGAGAAGAACAAAGAAAGAAAGAGAGGGAGGGAGGGAGGGAGGGAGGGAGGGAGGGAGGAAGGAAGGAAGGAAGGAAGGAAGGAAGGAAGGAAGGAAGGAAGGAAGGAAGAAGGAAGGAAGGAAGGAAGGAAGGAAGGAAGGAAAAAAAGACCTCAGGCCAGAGTTTAGATAGGTAAGGTTTGGTGTGCCCCTTTTTGCACATCACCCCCCGCCCTTAGGAGGAATGGGGGAAAGTTAGGGTGGTACAAAAGGAGAGAGGTGTGCTATCAATCACTGGCTAGAGCAATTAAGTTACATGTTCCTGCAGATAAAACAGGACAGATCCAGAGTACAATAGAGGCTCTCTCTTTGTTTTTCCTGAGGGAGTCACACTAAGGCAGAGCTGGGCTATCTGCACAGAAAAATCAGTTGTATCTGAATTGACAACGCTGTAGGGGATTACAATTAGAATTTGGACATCAGATTCTAGCTTGACTGTGGCTATACAGGAAACTATCAATCACATCCTCAGACTCAAAATCTGTCTTATTGCCTCACCTCTCCAGTCAGTGACAAAGACACATAGAGAAAAATATTTTGATGTGTCTTCATCACAGGAAGGTGTCATAGAATTTTATTATTTTTATTTAATTGTTTTAATATAGTTTAAATTGAATCCCGATTCTCTAGAAAAGCAAGTATTGTTCTTAACCACTGAGCCATCTTTCTAGCCCCCAGGACCTTGTTCTTAGCAGTATTTTTTTAATATTTCTTTTACTTTTAAAACATTTTAATTGAAATAGAATTATTCCCCTTCCTTTTCTTCCTCCAGCCCCTCCCAGCTACCCTCACTCCAACCCCTTCTATTCCCTCATACTCTCAAGTTCACAGCCCTTTTCTGTGGTTATTATTGTTACATACATGTGTACAGAGATACACCTGCCGAGTCTATTTCTGTTGGTGGTGTATTTCCATTTCAGAGCTGACTACTCTGCTTTGGACAGCAGATAAGGGGCTCATCCCTGGGAGAAGCTAACTCTCCCTCTTCCAGCAGTCATTAGTTGCCTATACTTCTTTGTCTAAGGGTGGAACCCTGCAAAACTTTTCCCCATCCACATTAACATGTCCACTGACACTGTCTTGCCCGGTCTTCTTTCTGCAGCCATTTCTAGGGAGAATGGTTGACAACAGACTTCTGTATTCTGGCTCTTACCATTTTCTGCCTCTTCTTCCTTGGTGTTCTCTGAGCCGCAGATGCAGGAGCGGTGATGGAGAGGATCCACTGGTGCTGGGCTCCCCATGACCCATCATCACTCTCTGCCTGTGTCCAGTTGTGGTTTTCCATGATGGTCTCATGTACTGTAAAGGGGGGGCTTCTTTGGTGAGGGTGGTAGCTACACTGCAGGTCTGAGGATAAGATTAGACTGCGATAAGAAATTATGCTGATCTAGCAAAGTTGCTATTGTAGATTCTTTTCTAAGGTTCATGACCTCCAGCCCCGGGAAGCTGATTGGATTTTCTGTATTAGGCTTAATTTCCCTCCTGTTGAGTGGGAATGAGACAGCCATCGGTTGTCATTTTAACGTATGAGTGCCACTTATCCCACCTTTCAGGATAGCTTGCCATATTGGTCATTGTTGGATTCATGGGTGATGCATCTAAGCAGGACTACTGATTGATCCCTTCCTTTCGCAGTTTGCACAGTATTTTTCTGGAATCCCGGAAGCTAGCCCACAGGAAAGAGACTTCAGTATTAGATCTAATTTGAATCATATGAATCTTGCGCCCTGAGTGTGTGGTGTCTTTAGCAACAGGAGCTTGCTTTCAACTTCTGAGTGGCAGCCAAGAGCTACATTAACAGTCCGTGTTATCTGAGAGTCCCTTAGACATCCCTGGGCCACCCTACAGAAGGTTTCCTGTGCCTGGTGCTGGGGTTTTTGTTAGTCTCTGGGTTTTGTCATGGAACTTTGGAGTGAATATTTTACTGCTCTGTTTGATTTGCTTGTCCTTGCTTGCTCTTTCCCGGTGCCCTGTCATCTAAGGGTCCCTTCCCTGTACATTATTCTATCCAGGTTCCTGCTCTTCGCTTCTTTGTGAGGGGGAATCGGGGAAACGCTGATTTCTCTCATCTCTTGGCTCTCCAATAACAGCGGTCACACATGCCCTAACCTCATCAGTGTGATTACCAATACCGGCCACTGTAGGATTAAAGCTTGTCAGACCCCAGCAGCTCTTGGGAGGCTGAGGCAGAAGGACTGTGATTGCAAGTCTGTGGCAAGGCCGGGATGCACATTGATAATCCATCTTTTTAAAAAGTGGGCTGAGGAGATAGCCCAGGGGTTAGGCACTTGCCCTCACTGTGTGAAGCCCTGTGTTTGATTCCTAGCCCCAGAAAAAAAAAAAAGCACTTGTAGTAATAGCCATATTGATGAGCATTTGTAATATGTTGTATTCTCTGGCAAACTCTTTGCAAGTCATTATTACATCAAAACAGGGGTATTTTATGCTCAAATTAAAGGTAAAGAAAACTGATACAGAAACTAATGCTGTGCAGTGAATGGTGTGACTCGGTAGAAGAACATGTGCTTAGCATGTTCCAGCATTGGATTACAGGCCCAGGATGGAGCGGGGAGGGCCTTCAACCGGCAAATGCAGCTAGCAAGTGTCTCCCTCAGTGTATCCAGCCCCCACTCACAAAATGTGCATCCCAGTTGCTTCTGTTTGCCCGTCATTCTTCAGCATTTGCACCTGCCCTTTATTTTGAGGCTTTCTCCAGGAAACTGTTTTCAGGTAATGATCTTTACCACCATAAGTGACTCACCCCCACCAGGTTACAGAAGCAACTCCCTCAGAGCTGATGGCCCAGAGTGACCCCTCCCACAGTCCCTCTTCTATGATGAACCAAGAGCAGCTCTAGGTTGTCACCGTCCTTTTCCACCAAGCTCGAGTTCTATTCTGTTTCTCTCCAGAGCTGTGTCTTAGCTTTTAGCTCAGCTTTAGCCATCCACTGCATATTGCTGAAGGAGAGGAGATGGCAATCGCCACCAGGTGAGTGTCAGGGTGTTTGGAATAAATATTCTAAGGGGTTTCTTGGATATGACTCTATCCCAGATATTATTTGCTCAATTCCTTGGAAGAACAGGAAAAATAATAGTAGTTTTTGAAATAAGCCAGTTACAGAGGAAGGTATATGAGAATAATCTGACAGACTATAGCACCCTGCCCAATGCAGATACCCTTTGCCCTGTGACTGAGAGCCCAGCTCATCAAACATCTCCAGCATCCTAGAAAAAATCAGAAACATGGTACCCTGTCCAACTTGGATATGTGTTAGCCAGTGGATGACTAAGAGCCTGGCTCATCAGAAGCTCTCAGTATCCCAGAGATCAGAAACATGGGTTCTCAATGTTGTAAGTGAAAATATCTGATTGCTTTAATGTCATATAAAGAGAACACAACATTGCACAAATTATTTAACTCCTGTTTCTACATGTACAAAGAAGGGACAGTACTGGAACCTAGCTTGGGGCTGCTATGAGAAACAAATTTCTGGATGTTCATGAAGTGTTTAAAACTGTTCTTTAATATATGGAGACTTCATGGGAGACCAGCCCTTTCTTAAACAGAAATGAGGAGGAGTGGATTGAGGGATGGGAACAGATGGATGTGGGGAACTGGGAGTAGAGAAGGGAGGAGAAATTATAGCTGGGATGTAAGATAGATAGATAGATAGATAGATAGATAGATAGATAGATAGATAGATAAAGAGTTTTTTAAATATGGACATTTTTTAACATGTGCTATCTAACTAAATACTCCTAGTGAGCTTTGTTACCAATGATCAGTCCTGTATCGAGGATATGGGTTGGACACAGTTGAAAACAAGGCTAAAAATAACCACTTTCAAATGAAAATCTTGATTTGAACAAGAAAAGGAGGAGGAAACGCAGAACAGGTAGGGCAAGATTTATTTATTTATTTATGCCAGTGAATGAAAGATAAAGAAAATTAATATTTTAAAGGAGTTGGGAAGATGGTAGAATTGCTTTCATCCCCAGTAATGTTGTCAAAACACCAGTGATGATGCAACTGTCTGTCACACAAACCCAGAGGAAGCTTATTTACGTGTTTGAGATGCACAGGGTTGTAAGTGATGGTTTAATTGGGGAAATCTGCCTAGTCATTTGAACAAGCAGACCTAAAAACAGACATACATAACATAGTGCTGAGTGAAAAGTGAAAATAAAAGAGATGATTTCTCTTCCATTGCTTTAACATAGTCCCCTCCCTCCTCCTGTCTCCTTCTATCCCATTTCCATTTCCATCAGAAAAAAAGCACTGCTCAGCATTTCCCAAGCCTCCTTAACCTTTCTGACTTCCTCACTTGGGGCCAATGGAAGACAAAGCAGTCTCTCAATGACTGAAGACAGGCTCCAGGCAGCACCCAGTCACTAGACTGACCTCTGAGGCTGGGAGGGTCTTCCTAAAAGCAAACAATGCAAAGACTGACCAACTAAGGTGTGTAGAACCTCTAACTCAGTAACTAGAAAATAAAAGGTATTCAGAAGACCGGTTTTCAATAGGAAACTGGCGTGTATTAGAAAAAAGATTATGATGTCTCTAATAAGAATTTTTAACTGGAAAAACGATTATATTATATAGCAACGATAATTGGCTCTGAGTTGATCAAATTTCTTTACAATTTTATTCAGATTTTTTCAAATGTTTTGCAATAAGAAACAAATAATTCTTAAATCAAATACTCTGGATCTATCACATTAGGTACATAGTGTTTTCTATTCTTATACCCACCCACCCCATCCAATTGTCAATCTAGTAGCACTCATGGGTTAATGGATTTTAAAAACTATGGTTTTAATCAGGCATAGCAGCCCACATCTGAGATGCAGCTGGAGTAGAAAGATTGCTTGAATTCATAAGTTTGATATGCCACTTGGACTGGGAAATATAGCAAAGAATACCTGTCCAAAGAAAATTAAAGTTAAGGTTCTAGTTCGCTTTTATAGTTCTTTTAAACCTCTCCAGAAATTGATATTCAGACAATTTAATAGTTTTATTCATTCCTTGAAAATTCTATACAGTGTGTTTTTAAGAGAAAAAGATTGGTGTTAAAATCAAACTTTAGCTGAATATCACTTAATATAGTTGTAATCTCTCAAAACACACAAAAATGATACCAAGGGACAAAAAGACCTTTAAAGCATGAAACAGTTCAACATTTTGGCTCCTCTTTCTAAGGAACTCTTTCGGTCGTCAGGATCAGACAGCTGTGCTAAAGCTTAACAAATCCCCTCCATCCACAGAGCTTCAGCACTGGGTGGTGGACAGTTCCATCATGCGGCTCCAAACTGTTCTCAAAACCTGCAGAAGCACCTCAACAAGAAAACAGAACACAGAAATGAGGCAACTTCATATCCCTGAGGTGATCACCATCCTCCACAGGACAAAAATCTATGTCTAAATGTCTCAGCTTCCCTGGCTGCCAAGGGGACATTTTTTTTTCCTACCATGAAAGCTTAGTTTGCTTTCTATCGCTGTAATGAAAAACACCATGAGGGGGAGAAGAGGGGTTATTTCATTTTATATCTTATAGTCCATCCTGAAGGGAAGTCAGGGTAGATGTCAAGGCAAGAACCTGGAAGCAGGAACTGAAACAGACACCATGAAGAAACACTGAGTACTGGCTTGCTCCCCATGACTTTCTCAGCCTGCTTTTTTATACCACCCAGGAACACCTGCCCAGGGGTGACACCCCACAGTGGGCTGGATCCTCCCACATTCATCACTAATCAAGAAAATGCCTCCACAGTCTTACCTACAAGCCAATCTTCTCTACTGAGGTTCCTTCTTACCAGATGACCTAAGCTTGCATCACATTGACACAAAACAAAACAAAACAAACAAACAAAAAAAAAAAACCACCTAACCAGCACCTATGCTGAGTTCAACCCCAGGGCCTTTCACATCTTCATCAAGTGCCTACCACTGGGATACATCGCCAGCACAGTGAGATAGTCTAAACAGTAAGTAACTCAGAAGCTGTAATGTCTTCCTCTCCCCCAACCCTCCTTATTCTCACACTTAAGTTTTCTGTAATCACCTCCAGAAAAAAACTCCCTGTCTTGGTTCAGTCCGATATAACATAAAAGACTGTGGCATTTATTCTCACAGTCACAGAGTCTGGAAGTGTGAAGCCAGTGTGCTTTTGTCCTTGTCAGCCCTCTTCTTGGTTTACTTACAGCTTCTCTCTAGGTATACACTCCAGGACAGAAAGAGGGAGAGAGCTCGTGCAGCTTCCTCCTTCTATGAGGAGGGCCACATCATGAGGACCACACCCTTGTGGCTGTATCTAACCCTGGCTGCTTCACAGAAGTAAAAGTTCCACCTCCAAATATCATCACATTAGAGTTTGGGATTTGCCCCGTGTTCAGTCTGTGGCACTCAACTCAAACCTTTGACTCAGGGTCAAGTTTAAGCAGTAGGGAACATGTGTTTGTATGTGGTCTAAGACTCATAATTATAAATGCCTAGGCTAAAGTCTTTAAGTTGCTCCTGATAAAGTCACTAACAACAAGTAAAAGAAGCCTAGGTTTGAATTATTGAGATCCAGTGATCAAATTAAACTGGCTGTGGATACCACTTCCATATAGAACAAAACTGAAACAGTGTTCCTTGCTGCTTGGATAAACTGTTAGTACACACAACTGTAGAAGGCACTGAGATAATGTCAGTAAATGCTCCCACCTGCCCACCACCAAAACTAACCACAAAGTCTTAGTTTTAAAGACCCAGGGTCCTAGAAATGTGAAGGATTCAGTTTACCCATCGGAAACTGCCTCCTTTTAGCCTGAGTTCTGCCAAGGACATATAATATACAAGTCTGCCACGAAGTTGTGACACACGAGCAAACTTTTACAAAGTCACTATCTGGGACAAGGACATGCATTGTCTTGTGCTTTCACTGATGTCTCTACACAGTATACGTTGTGCTAGGCAGCTTGGCTCCACTGTTAAAGGCCTTCTCTGCCTGAAATTGTTTTTCATAGACTAATCTAATGAGTGTGAGTCCCCAATTTATCTCTAAATATATGACCTTGCTTAGTCAAACCTCAGAATCTGGTTCTGTAAAATACCAATAACATAAAACTTACACCGTAGGTCATTGTAAGAATTGCAACAACAACAAAAAAAAAATCCCTGAAATGTATTTAGTTCAGTCCCTGGATAAAACGCGCTTCTACGCCCTAAATGTTATTGAAACCACATTCAATTATAGCAACTGAACAATGCAAAAACACAAAGAGTTGAACTTAGAACCTGGAGACACTTTAGGAGAAATGTAAGGGTTTTTCCATTTTAATCATTTCACTTTTATGCAACTTAACTTTCATTAAAACTCACTTATAATGTGATAAAATTGATTTTAAAAAACAAAAATATAGGGGAACCCATGGCTGATATGTAGAACTGAATGGTATTGTAAAATAAAATATATATTAAAAAAACAAAAATAATGAAGATATCCATCTAGGAACTCATGAGATATAAAAAGGGAAATGTCCATGAATATATGGAGTTAGCCGAGTCCCGGTGTTGGGTGAAAAGTGCAGGGTAACAGGGTCACAATGATGAGCAAGACTCTATCTCCTCAGAGGGAAACAGCGGTCTAAAGAGCCAATAAAAGCCCTGTATTGGAGTAAAGAGCACTATGTCCTGTGAAAGACCTTAAGAGAACTAGCCGGCTCCACTCAGAGGTGCTGGAGTGTGGTAGGTGAAGCTTCTCAATTATAACTATTAAACTGGAATGCAAAGGATGGAGAGTAGTTAGCAAGTTAATCCATGAGGAAAGAAGATCTGGAGCACAGCATATACACACCAGGAAATCATGGGAGACTACAGCATTGTCTAGGAATGCCAACTTAGACTACCTTGAAATCAGAACAGTGGAGAACAAAAGGTGGAGAAATGGAGCGAAACAACTCTCACAAGCGGTAGTCTGCAATTATTTTAAATGACTATAGTGAAGTTATCATCAAACCTTTGAAATATTAATGTTTGCATATGGTGAAAGCATGTGTACATTTTTATATGGCTAGTTTGTTTCAAAGCTAAAGCCAGAAGTTGAGAGTCCCAACTCCAGATGTGGCTCTCTGTCTCCAGGCCAGAAGCTTGTAAAGGGCTTGCTTATGCATTGCCTGGAAATTATTAGGAACAGACCTTACAGGTTTCACACTGTAACTTCTGATCAGAAGCTCTGAGACATGGAGTAGAAATGTGTGTCTACAACAGAGACAATCCTGTTAGCAGAGATGTGGTGAGCCAGCCCCAAAGCTGTGAGCATGGGGGAGCTGTCCCTGTTACTCATCGGCATGGGCAGGGAGAGATGCCCTCTCCTCTACTCTCCCCCTGCCCATCAATGCCTGAGGCAGGTAGGAGAGCTGACCCTGAAATCATAAGGACAGGACAGCTGCTCCTGTCCCCTACCAGCTGCAGAGCAGGACCTGCACCTTGTCTAGGCAGCACAATACAACCAATCCTGATGGCAGAGGTGTGGGTGAGCTAGTCCAGAAGCTGTAAGCATGGAAGAGCTGCCCCACTACTTATCTATCATGCCCCACCCACCACCCATCAATGCTTGAGGCAGGTCGGAAAGCTAGCCCTGAGGTTGTAAGAGCAGGAGAGCTGGCCCTGCCCCTCATCAACTGCAGTACTCGGGAAAGTGGCCCCTATGCCACACCTGGGCAACACAGTAGAGCTGGCCCTGGGGATGTAGGTGTGGGAGAACCGCCCCTGGGGATGTGAAAACAGGAGAATTGGCTCGCCCCTTTGTGCTTGCTGCAAGAGGGGAATTAGCCCAGGCAATGCCAGAGAGCTCCCCCTGGTGGTGAGGACAAGGGAGAGCTGGTGGGCTGACCAACCCTGCAACTACCCAGGCCCAGAACCAGGGCTATAAGTTGACCTACACCAACATCCACCCCATCTGTGATCTGCTAGGGCACGTGAAGGGACCAGTCCTGCAGACCCAACGCTGCAGGATCTCCACCACACAGGGCAACAGCGAGATAACCAAGAGGAGTTCCAGTGAGACCCCAGCAGTGATAGTGTATAGATGAAATTCTAAACGGTCTTATTAAATAAGAAACACAGAGCCAAATGAGAGTTAAAAGCCCGGAGATCAGAGCAGTAGCCAAGACCACCTTATCTTACCACTCACTGCCATCCTTCCCCTGAGAGAGAGACTTTCTTCCTGTGTCCTGTCTTTTTATTGCCTTTCTGTTCTGCCTTCTCTTTGGCTCTAAACTCAACCATATGATTTCCTCGTCATTGCCTGTCTATACAGACCTCCAGGTTTCTATGGTTGTTACTGGGATTAAAAGTTCAGGTCACCTTACTTTGGATGTGTGCCATGTGATCGGATTAAGGGCATGTGCTACCACTGCCTGACTCCCGCTTATGGCTCGCTGTGACTTCTGATCTCCAGGCAACTTTATTAACATACAAATAAAATCACATTTCAGCACAAATAAAATATCAGCATAATAGTGTAGTGGAAACCAGAGGCCTCAAACCAAGTCAATGACTCTGCAATGAACACTTGCAAGTAAAGATATATGGGTAAAAGGGTAAACTGTGTGATTCACTGTGTCACACTGCAACTTCCAAGTCGAGACTGGGGTTTCTTTTATTCTTCTTTTTTTTTCTCTTAAATCTTATTTTATTTTATTGGAGGAGGAGATTATAAGGACAGAGGGCAGATACGAAGGGACAGGGAAATGAATGGGATGGAGATGTGAAAGACACAAAGAATAAGTTAAAATGAAAGTTTGAAAAAAAAGAAAGAAGTGCGTGTCTAAACACTCTGCAGCCAGCTCTAGGTCACAGTAAAATGTGCCTCTCTGGACTATACAGAAAAGAAAAAGAAAATGAAAGGTTGTTTCTTTAGTACAACAGTCTGAATGCTTGCTATGAACTTGCATACATCACAAGCATTTATCACGAAGTACTCTGAAAACTTTATGAAGACGTTCAGTTTGCCAGGTGATACAATGGGCAGACCCTAGCAGACACACAGCAGTGGAGGGCCAGGAAACTCATTCTCCCCATGCCGTCTAAGTGCCAGCTAGCTACATGAAAATCCAAGAGCAGACATTTTCCAGTGTTCCTGCTAGAGTTGCCTGACGTAAAGAAATTAAGAAAATCCATTTCTTTTCTTTTGCTTCTTTTTCCCTTGAGATGTGTTCTCATCCCATAGCTCTGGTTGGCCTTGAACTTGTGGGTTCTCCTGCCTCAGCCTTCCAAGTCCTGGAATTACAAGCGTGCACCACCACGCCCAGCCAAGTAGACCCCTTTCTACCATTACAACCTATTAGAGCTCGGGCAGATGTGAATAAAAAGTCTATTAACTCATTTTTGCTATTATTCATCTCTGTATTCTCTTCAATTACTGCATGACATACACATTTAATAAAATATTGATAACTGGACTGCATGTGGCAATGTACAGATATAATCTCAGTATTCACAAGGCCGAGGCAGAAGGATCATGGGTTCATGTCAGCCTGGGCCACATAGTAAATTTTTATTACTGCTCCCCTACAGTATATATTGAGACCCTGTCTCAAAAAATGCCAAAATAAAAAAGTAACAACTGAATGGACTACCTAATCATTGAGAAGGATAAACTAATATTTGAATATATACAAAAGATGCATTACATACGCTAAAAATCAAGCAAACTTCATATGACTGAACAGATAACATTTGAAAAAGTGAAGGCTGGACACTGCGGCTACAGCATCGATTTTTCTGAAATTAGAATCATTCTGCATCCAGTCAACCTGCCCTCTGTTATTGCTGACATCAACCACTGAGGTGATGAAGAAAAATCTGCTTTGTGCTAGTATCTGGCAAAGTAACACAAGTTAATTTGTCAATTCAACTATCAGTGTAATAGGGGATGTTACAAACTAACATTAGCAGGTTAAGAGAGGGGAACTATATTATCCATAAAGAAAAACACAAGTCCACAACAGGAATTCAGATGTCACTTAAAAGATGAACAATGGGGGAAAAAGGCTAAAGACAGGGTCTGAGTGACCTCTAGTGTTAGGAAAGAGAATAGAATGAAACAGAAATCACCCATGGTGCAGAAACCTTTTTTTTTAAAAAATCCTATTATAGACATAATGTGTATTTTACATATAATATCATTGCAACTTAGTTTTTTATTTCCATCTGTTGAAAAGTCACCTAAGGAAAAAAGGCCACCTAAGAAACAGCCTGTAGGATTTCACATTTCACTCTTCACTGAAATGCTGCTCTGACTCAGAGTATTAAAATGTGTTCTTCTGTACAGCACATGCAAAAGTTTGAAATCTCAGCCTTACTAGCCAGACATCTTCAAGGAAAAAGAATGCCTGCTACTAAATGTTAAATAACAGTAGGTTTCCCAATTGATATTGAGAACGGGTCAAGGGGATGCAGAGAGGCAATAAAGTCATTCCAATTTTAGTAGTGTGGAGAGAGAGTGCTCACATTCAGGGCTTCACCTTCTAATGTATGCATTGATTTTTCTAAAAGCACAGCTCTGATCACCTTCAATCAAGGTTCTTCAAAACCCCCTGGTTGCTCACCAAATTAAGAACTAAGTCTTAGGTGGGTCATTCAAGGGCTTCTGTGAAATGACCCCCGACTTTTGTCTCTTGGGAGGAGAGCCTTGTAACATGTCACAACATGTGCTTTTTTGTGCGTGTGAGGACCTCCTGCTTGCCTGCATCTTCTTCCTTGCAGTTTTGTGAGCCTCTGTGCAAGAAGAGCCCCAGTCAGGGGGAACTGGAGTTTATTTCTGATCATCTGACTTTACTCCTTATTGATAGATGTGTAGCATTATAATCATCAGTTAGCCTAACTTAACTGTGGTAAAGATGGTGTGTGCCCCAAGTGTACTGCCACGGCCGCCTCTGCACAACATAAAGAAGGGCAGAGCAAAGCAGTCAAATGCCACTGCTGCCGTTCATCAGTGTTGGGCTGGATCCTGAGCAAGACAATCCTAGTCCCTCACTGTAAGGCACGTCCAGCCATTACCAGCTTAATAACGTCAATGAGAAGACTAAAATCAGATGACCTATGGGAAGTGCCCGGTGTTTCCTACACAGACAGCAGATGTGCTCCTCTGCCGCTCCAGCATCGCTGCCTCTGCTCACCTCTTCATTCGAAGGAGCCTGAGTGTCAGAGGACATCATCATGTCCTCTGGCTGGCTGGAGTGTCTATTTTCCTGGTCCTGCTTCTTCTGTGAAAATGGTTGTCAGCCAAAGATTCAAGAAAATGTTAATCTCACATCTAAAGCTGGAGGACAGTGAGACGCCTGAGAATCATACTCGGTTTCACCATGGTTTTGATCTTTTACGCTTTTTTCCTCTGTCTTACAGCATAGCCAGTCAGCTTTCTAAGCCCAGAAAACCAGTAAAAGTACCTTAGGCATAGCCTTGGCTCAGGATGAAGAGTAAACAAAGCTTTAGTGGGTGATCCCCTTTATATGAGGCATCAAGAGTGGTTAAAAACTCAAAGAAACATAGTTAAATGGTAGTTTCCAGGGACAATATGGAAAGGAGTTGTTAAATGGGTACAGGCTTACAGATTTGCAGAAAGAAAAGGTTCTAGAGAATGATTGCCCAACAATGAGAATATTTAACACTGTTAGACTGTGTACTTTAAAATACCTAAGATGAAAAAAGAAAACAAACTGGGTAGTGGTGGCGCACACCTTTAATCCCAGCACTCGGGAGGCAGAGGCAAGTGGATCTCTTCGAGTTCAAGGCCAACCTGGTCTACAGAGCGAGTTTCAGGACAACCAAGGAAACACAGAGAAACCCTGTCTGGAAAAAACAAAATAAAATAAAGGTGATAAACAGAAAATAGACTTCCTAAGGTTGTAAGTTGTGTGCTGGTTTCTATTTCACCACAATTAATGATTTTTTAAGAGCTCAAGGTACAGCTCAGTGGTACAGCACTCACCTCACAGGCATAAGCTCCAGAGTTCAGCACCCAGCACTGACACAGAGAGAGAGAGAGAGAGAGAGAGAGAGAGAGAGAGAGAGAGAGACAGAGACAGAGACAGAGACAGAGACAGAGAGACAGAGAGAGGGGAGAGAGGAAAAAAGGAGAGGGTTGGAAGAATGTCTTACTATAGCCTATGAAATAATCAGTCCCATGTAAACATCACAAATCCTATGTCGTTTTGAGTTTATGTTAGGATGAGGAAAAGTCCTTTTCACTCCCTTTGAACATCACCTAGCATATAAAGAGGGATTAATTCTAACTCATGCTAGAAATAAAAGGATGAAGAGGATGAACATCCACCTTTTGCCTGGAGTAACAGGCAGAACCAGGGATAACTCTTAGTTCACACAGTTATGTAAGTGTTGTCTCAACAGCAGTGATCAGCAATTCCTGATATCCCCCCCCCAAATAGCAAAGGAGGGCAGTTTCAAGGCCAAATGCAGACTTTGACCCTCCCTGGTAAGCAGGTAGGAAGAGGTAGAAAGATTCAAAGTCTGCACTGTTGCTTGAAATGACTTTGTAAAAGGCCCTCTGCGGTGAGTTCCTCTAAGTCCAATCCTTAGTATTCACCTGGTGCTGGAATCATTGGAAACTGATGGAAACTTGGGAGTCTCCTGCAGAGGGGAGCTGCAAGAAACACATTGTATCAGCACACTTTGTCCTGCTCCCACTCAGTGACCCTTGGGACGCTGTCTCTAAAATGCCAGGGAGATTTTAGCAATCCAAGGTGTTCTGTAGCCTGGGATCACAGTTCATCGTCATCATCATTGTTGCTGTTGGGATTTGGGGTTTTTATTTTTTGTTTATTTTTTGTTTTGTTTTGTTTGATTAGCTATTTTTAAATTTTTTTGATGTGTAACACACATACAGAAAAGTACTCGAGTCATAATTCAGAGTTCCACCAGCTGAATATCTCTGTCCAACCAGTATCCGATTAAAGAAACATTGCATCACCCAGCTCCCAAGGCCCCTCGGTGCCTCTCGCAAGTTGCCCTGCCACAGACAATTATAACACGGATGCTATTGCTCTTCCCATCACGTTATTTATTTCTATCTTTTTTAGCTTTATAAATGAGACAAGAAGAAGCTCCAAATTCATGAGATCCTATGTAACTGTAATTTGTTCACACACACCCCTTGCTAATGTGAATCTGCTATATAACAATGAATTGTCCGTTTTACTATTATTTCAGTTCCCCAGTTATTGATATTATTCCATCACACTTGGGATTCCTGTACGTTTTCAGTAGTGTTCTAGGAATGTTCTGACAGAGGTCACAGAATTTCCTTGCCAGAAATTCCAAAATCCTCTATTTTAGTTCCAAACAAAATCCTGTGCTGGGTGGTAGTGGCACACGCCTTTAATCCCAGCACTCAGGAGGCAGAGGCAAGTGATCTTTGTGAGTTCAAAACTAGCCTGGTGTACATAGTAAGTGCCAGGACACCAGAGCTACACAGGGGAACCCTGTCTCAAATAAATAAATAAATAAATAAATAAATAAATAAATAAATAAATAAAAAAAAAATAAATAAATAAATAAATAAATAAATAAATAAATAAATAAAAATAAAACACACACAATCCCATTCAAGAATCAGGAAAGTCATGTTTTCCTGAGAACATAGGACCCATCCATACTTGTAGACACTCTGTTGTTGCCTTAGAAGCTATTCCTGAAATTTCTACATTCTGTGGTGTCCCATTCTAGCCAGTAAGTTTCATTGGAGTTCTACGAGGCAAGCACAGCACTGCTAGCTAAGCTACAAAATGAATGAAGCTCTAGTCCCTGGTTTGAGGGAAACTGAGGTTTATTAAAGATAACCTTGCTATGTGATCCAGCTCTCTTACTTCTGAGTAAATATCTAAAGACAATGAAGTCAGCGTGACAAAGACAAGCCTGCACACCCATGTTTACAGTAGCACTGTTCCTGGGAGCCAAAACATGGCATTACTTTAAGAGCCTGTAAACAGATAAAAGGTCAAAGAAAATGTATGTATGTGCAATGGAATAGTATTCAGCCATAAAGAAGAGTGAGATTCTGTTGTCCTCAGAGAAATAGATGGGACTAGAAGGCAAGATGTTAGTTAATCTGTTCAGAGAAAGATAAATGCACCTTCTCTTCTATATCAGAGTGTAGAATTGTGATGACTAGAGCTGGGAAGGATAGGGAGAAGAACAAGCCAGCGGAACTTGGACCATGGGTACCAAAACATGGACAGAAGGAATAAGCTCTCTCTCATGTTCCACAGATGGCAGGGTGACTATAGGTCACAATAACCCATTGTGGGTTCTATGGAGGTGTAGAGGAGAGAATCCCAAAGGCTCAAAGCACACAAAAAATGGTAAAGATCATGAAACTAGAAAGAGGATCATAGGCGGGGTAGAAGAAATCTTAGGGAGGAAATAGAGTGATATGAGAAGAAAGCAGAAAGGGTGGGGTGTAGGGGAAGGAAAAGAACCAGTCAAGGCAGGGCAGGAGGTATGGCGAGGACAAGGCAGAAGAAAATCAAGTAAGAACACAGGGTAACAATATATACATAAGAAAATGCCAAAAGAAACCCACTAGTTTGTATGCTAGTCTTAAAATGTTATTTTAAAAAAGGAAGGAAAATAAAACAGTGATTGTCCTAATTTGACCAGGATATGCTGTGTGCAAGTGTTAAAATATCACACTCAACCTCATTAGCAAGTACAATTATTACATGCTAGCAAAGAAAAGCAAATAAACATGATGCTACTTAATGTGACCCACCCAGAAGATTTAGCTCAAACACTATGTTATGACCCCAGGTCTGGGAGTGTCAAGGAAATCATGTATAGCTAAAGTATAAAATGTCCTTTATATATTGTATGCCAGTAGTCATGTGTAAAATATTCCTGGTTTGTTGGTATTGGTATTTTAATGGCTCGTGTGTGTGTGTGTGTGTGTGTGTGTGTGTGTGTGTGTGTGTGTGTGTTTCTTTTCATAATTGGGCCCTGGAAATATATGCCCAGCTTAACATTTAAGTTTTAGTATTCTTATAAACCATTAATATACTAAGCCACAGTAGATACCACCACCGAAGTTAGAAAAGGACAAGTCTAAACAACCAATAGAAATTTACAGTGTGATAAAAGAGGAAGCACCTCCGTCAGCCTTGTAGATGATCCACAAAAGCCTGGCCATGGTGTGTTTTGGTGTATGCCAATTGATTTCAACTACTTTTCCCAGGAGGAAAATGATTCTTCAGATATTTTATTCATTATAAACAATCGAGCCTATCATAATAAGTATCTGAGGCTTTAAACCAGGAACCTTTGTAAACACAACCTGAAATTCCAGTGTCACTCATATGTTTAATAACCAACATGTAATACTCCCGTTTTTCCTGTTTGAACGCAGAAATTGACTCCTAGGAAGGCAGAGAAGCCAATTTGCAATGAGCACCTTTCATTTCCCACTTTTAATTCAAATCTTTATGAAATTGTTTGAAGTCTTGGCACTCATGGCGGCATTCCAATGCAGCTCATGAGGGACCCTTTGGGGAGGAACATTTATATGTAAAATATGTCTGCATCCCAACCCAACAGGCTGTGGACTTTGGGTCCTATAAAAAGGGCATCTTTCCAATCACAAAGAAAGTCATGAGAATAAGACAATACAGCTGAGCTGGGTTCGAGAGTCCTTCAAACCTCCTATCACAGCTCCTTTGTTTTCTGTGCGGTAAGAACTGTGCTTGTCACTCATTCGTAGCCACAACCTGGAATCTGAGCCAAAATCAAGGATGTGTACAGTGAAGAGTGTACATTTGCAGGAAGAAGAGCCTGGTGGTCAAATGAGATCCTCCAGATGAAAGAAGAGGTGAATGGGGCCCAATCTGAGCCAAAGTCAAGGCAGGAAGGAGAAGCATGCTAGCAGACAAAATCTTCTGCTTCAAAGTAACCTATAGCACTGGGAAGGAGGCTCAGTGGGTAGGAGCACTTGCTCACAAGCATGAAGTCCTGAATTCAAATCCCCAGCACCCACATAAAAACTGTGTGTGCCTATAACTCACATTTGAGAAAGAGACAGGTGGATCCTGAGCATGTGGCAGGCCAGATACCTTCTGGTTCAGACACCCATCTCAGGGCAACAAGGTGGAAGGCAACAAAGAAAGATATGTGGAATCCTAGTTACATGCACATGATTGTGCACACCAGTACACTTGTGTGCAGGCACCATACACATAAAACACACACACATACACAAGCTTATGGTATAGAAGAGAAAACAAAAATATTAAGTATATTAGGATTACATTACATAAAGGAGCTGGGCACATTGGCACATGTCTGCAAGTTTGACAGTTAAGGGGTATTATCAGGAGAATCACGAGTTCTAGGTTAGCCTCAGCTGTTTAAAGGGATTGCTATAACTTGAATGTAAATGTCCCCAGTAAGTTCATGTTTTGAATACTTTGTCCTTCAACTGATAGCACTGGGGAGATTAGAGCCTCATTGGAGGAAGTCATCACTGGCTTTCTGCTTTTGAAGATTATAATGGATCCCCTATCTGCTCCTTTCTCTCTGCTTCCTGTCTGCCATGAAATGAACACTCTACCCACTTCCACTACCGTGATGCCCTGCTCAGACATGTGTAGACAGGTGATCTTGGACTAAGTCCTCTGAACTATACAATAAATGTGTGCCTTCTTAGCTTATTTATCAGGATGCATGGAAGTAAGTAACACAGAAATCCTGCCTCACAGAAATTAAAAACAAACAAACAAATAAATGAATGAATGAATAAGTAATTGCTGGGGATGCTGTGAGTGTGTTGCTCTGATTGATTGATAAATAAAATGCTGATTGGCCAGTAGCCAGGCAGGAAGTATAGTATAGGTGGGATAAGGAGAGAGGAGAATTCTGGGAGGTGGAAGGCTGAGTCAGGAGATGCTGCCAGCCACCGCCACCACCATGAGAAGTAAGATGTGAGGTACCAGTAAGCCACAAGCCACATGGCAACTTACATATAAATAAAAATAGGTTAATTTAAGATATAAGAACTAGATAGCAGGAAGCCTGAGTCACTAGGCCAAACAGTTTAAATAATATAAGCATCTGTGTGTTTATTTGGGTCTGAGTGGCTGCGGGTCTGGGCAGGACTGGAGAAAACTCCAGCTACAAGTAATATTTGAGGGGGAAGTGCTTAAACAATAAAAGAGTAGTCAGCTTGTCCAAAGAGACTGAAAGACCACATGAGATGGGGTTTGACATGCAATATCAGAACCAGCCAGATAATGGCACCCACAACCATGTCAGGAAAGGGAGAGCAGAAGTGGACTGAGGAGAGAGGAAGTCCTGCAGATGCATAAACGGAGAGCAGATAGCACCTTAAGTGACATAAAAAAAATGCACAAGTTTCTAAAGGAAAATACATCAAGCCATGTGCTTGTGCTGAGGAGAACAGTCTAGCCAGGAGAAGAAATACAGATGATTTGGAGAGAAAGGGATAGAAGCTGCCTGTAAGTTCCCAAGCTGGATACAGCTGTGAGGCCTGAAGAGCAGGTCTGTGAGGTAGTCTAGAAAAGGCATCCGCAGCACCTCTGCGAAGATCACAGCAGCAGAAGAGGTGGACCTGTGTCTGAATGTCGCTGGGAAGCTGCAGCATTGAGTTTTCTCCTGCTACTTCACTTTGTTTCCGAAAAATAAAAGCAGAAGTTACAGTCGAAGACAGGAGGAAGGAGGGAAATTTTAAAAGAAAAAGGAATGGAGTTTACAACTGGCACATCCTAAGCTCACTGTTCTCTGGCTGCTTCACCTGAGAAGCGGGATGTGCTGTCTTCATCACGTGATTATTGCACCTCAGAGCAATTTGTCTTTGGCTCAAGGGTCTCAGGTATCTGTAGGGCTGACCATCCCTGACACCTCCTCAGTAGTTCTGCTTTGTTTTCAGTCATGCTGAGAAGCTTCCTGCCAGGCAAGTGCTCTACCACCAAGCTACACCCCAGCATTCTGAAACCAGTTGTCACCTGAGTTTATATCAATAAGAACTCACATGCACAAAGAATGTGGCATTTAAGGTAATCTAGGAAGACCGGGGAGAGATCTCAGCGGCAGAGATCTTACTCAGTGTATGCAAGGTCCTGGCTTTGATCTACAGCATCCCATAAAGGAGGGTTTCTTCTAGGGTGCACCCACAAATAATCTTGGGCTTAGACTGACTTTTAAAAAGTCCACACCAGCCGGGCGGTGGTGGCGCACGCCTTTAATCCCAGCACTCGGGAGGCAGAGCCAGGCGGATCTTTGTGAGTTCAAGGCCAGCCTGGTCTCCAAAGCGAGTTCCAGGAAAGGCGCAAAGCTACACAGAGAAACCCTGTCTCAAACAAAAAAAAAAAGTCCACACCCAGGAAAGCAGCAAGTCCATTCTGGCAGAGAGAGCACGTGGCTAAGACGCTGGCTCTGTCTAGAGAAACGCTGTCACGCTGTGCTCCAGCGACGTTGTTCAGACTGTGCAGCTGTTTCCAGTGAAGAAAATGGAGTCATGGAACCCAGTGGTCTGGTTCCTCCCAACTGCAAAATTCTGGGAACACTTAAACACAGTACCCCTGGCCTCACTCCAGGGACAGCTTTGCAAGGTTTATACTACAACCAGAGCTTTCTTTAAGCAGCAGTATCATGGTCTTTGTGCAACTACATGTAATCATTAAGATGAATCTTAGATATGCAATGAATAAAAATTTAAGTGTTAGCATGTGTATTGCCATAAGTAGCAAACTATATCAAAACACTAAATAAGCACTACAGAGTCTTAAAGGGCTTCCCAAATATATTTTAGAACAAAATCTTAAGGTAGACATAAAATCTTTAAAATCCCAAGCTAACATTGACTTAACAAAGACAGATAGTTACAAACAAGCTTTTGCTATTTGCATGTGGAAAATTAATTATCTTCCAATGGCAAGTTTACAGATTAAAAATAAACATGAAGACCTAAATTGTTTTGATGGCACAGCTGCATATATAGTCACACATTTTTCATTATTTGAAATGAGTATTGGTTCCAGTAAATGCAATCTCCAAGGAAGCGATAGCAAGGCTGGTTCTGCTTCTTAGGAGAGACTTGCTGATAAAGGACTCATTTGTTTGCCTGCTCATTCCTTCTTGTTTGCTGTAGTGCAGTCCTGGTGGCTGAAGCTAAGGCCTAATGCCTATTAGTCAGTTGCCAGACCACTGAGCTGTGCTTCCAGCCCTTACTTGGAGACAGGATCTTACTAGATTACCCAGCTCTGCCACTAAGACCCAGGGATTTGCCTGTCTCTGCCTCCCCAGTGTTGAGATTACAAGCATGTGCCAGCATGCCTAGAATTCTTTAGGTGGCTTCTGGGGTTCAAGCTTGGGTCCCCATGCTTGTGTGACAAACATTAAACCAACTGCAGTGTCTCTCCGGACCCTAGTTCCGTTGCTGTGATAAAACACTCAGATCAAAAGCAACTTGGGGGAGGATGTGGTTCATTTCGGCTTACCCTTCCAGGTGAGAATCCACCTCTGGAAAAAGTCAGGGCAGATGCTCAAGCAGGAGCTTGCAGCCAAACCCCTGGAGGAAGGCTGTTTGCAGACTTACTCTCTGGCTCTCTCCCAGACTCATGCTTAGCTCCTTTCTTGGACACCCAGACCCACTTGGCCGGCAGCTATGGCACTGCCCACAGTGGGATGGGCCCTCCTTTGTCAATTAGCAATCAAGACAGTCCTCCATTCACAAACCCACTGGCCAGTCTGATTTAGGCAATTGAGGGTCCCTCTTCACAGATGACTCTAGGTTATGTCACGTTAACAACAAAACCAATCGGCCCAATAACCAAGTCAAGTGTGGTGATGAATGCCATCATACCATCACTTGGGAGATTGAGGCAAGAGGACCATGAGCTCGAGATAGGTCTGAGCTACACAGCAACTCCATGCCAGCCTGGACCACAGCATGAGACCCTGTCTGAAAAATACCTCTCCTCTTATCTCCCTTACAACCTGGCTGTTGGATACTAAATACTAAATAATAAAACTATTAAGGAAGAAATGGCTTTTCCAGCCTAGCCTCAGCACTTCACATAAACTATATGACATTTACATATAATATACATAACTTAAGTATTGTTTAATAGTTGTGACTCTCGTTTTATTCTACCTAGGAAAATGTGAGAAATTAGTTTGATTTTCTAACCTTTTTTTTCCTTCATGTGTATCTTGAGATAGAATGATAACTCCATCTAGAGTCCGTCTCAGGTCATTGTTCAACAAAAAGAAAACTACATGAAAATGACCTCATTGGAGAATGGAGAAAAAAAGGTAAGAAAATGATCCAGGATACACTGATGTGACTACAAAATGTGTTGGTGGTCCCACAGGATGTGGCATAAATATACATCATTAATAAATTAGAGATCTGTGTATATGGATATAAATGTCTGTCAGAGCATTATGAAAACAGGAAATTAATAGAACCCATCTCACTATTTAATACTGTTCCTCAGCACATTAATGCCACCATGCCTTTTTAGCATCACTGTCTTACTTGGAAACGTTTAAGAACTTTAAAAGTACATTTGCTAATGTCTTCATTGAGAGCAGAGTGTTCAGCCTGTTCTTTGAAATGAAGTGTCAACCATCTCTGCAATTCTTAGAAATGAGATGTTAAGAGTCTGTGGTGACAAGAATGGGCTCATTGTGGGCTGTTGATGGTACAGTCACCTACAAATGCTTCAGTGTGCTTCAGTGCTGGGCTAATGATTTGTGCCTAATGGATCATGAAGAGCATTTCGAAGCCTCCTTTTCTCCCTGAACATCATCAACTCCCAAGACCTTGTCAAAAAAACCAGCAGTGGTTGTCACAATGCTGTTCCCAAGTGTCCCTCACCCAATGCAACCTTTAAATGCATTTGGTGGCTTTCCAAAGTGCACCAAAGGTCAAGGGAAATTCAATAGTGCACATCTGAGCTTTAAGAAAAAAAAAAAACTTAAACCTAAAATCATATTAGAGAAATGGGGGCTTCTTCGTGGTAGAGTAAACCATTACTGTTTGAAAATTCTTATATTATCCAGTTAGAATAAAATAATAGCTATTGGTAATGGAGCACTTGCCAAGTGTGAGATGCTAACAAATGTGTTGTTATCATATATATATATATATATATATATATATATATATATATATATATGATATATAGCATCTGAAGCCACAGAGACACTAACAGACGCTAACATGACTTATTTCACCAGTGAAAAAAACCTCATGACTCAGTCCAGGTCTCCCTGGTTCCAGAGAATAAGTGTATAATTACTCTTTGAAGTCCCCAAATGTTATTATATGGAAAGCTATGAACCCAGAACGTTTTCCAGAAATTATACATCTACTCATGAAGAAATCTTTAAAAGAGAAATTTTGGTATTGACCTAGGTTTACATTCCAACTCTCATTTGTGTCCTGTATAACCTTGAGCACATTTTTCAATACATTAGTGGAGTTATAATAAACTCAGACAAGTGACATAATCCCTATTTTTCAGATGAACACGCTGAATAAAAGTAACCCTACATGTGAGTGTATTTGGGGTACCTTTATTTGGAAAGTCTTTGTTTTTAATAATGGTACCAAATTTTTTTGCATCTCATCTAGATTATAAAATTGGAGAACCAGACTTTGGGGACTGTAATGATAAGAAACTATTATATAATTAGTCTTAGAGTAATCCTAGGTCCAGACTACACCCTAGAGTTCTCTTCAAATGAACCAATATTTTCACTGTCAGCCATCCTGGCAAGAGCTCCTTTGGGGGCAATAAGAAAGGACTCAAGAGAACCACCTTGGACAGGAGAAATTATGTCCCTTTCCTTGAGGATAAGGACTGAGGGAGTTCATCCAGTGCTGACTATTTCTAAGCCATATTGACACAGTCCCAGAAATAATCAAGCAGCCAATCCAACAGGAACATCTAAGGTTACAAAATAGCTGTAATTTTTTAATTGTTGTTATTAACTTTCAGTAAAAATCTGTGTTATGATCTAGAGCAAAGTTCAGCAAACATTTTCTGTAAATAATTCAGGCTTTGTGGTCATGCTCTCTCTGTCACAGAGCTTAGCTCTGCCGTTGTAGTACGCAAGCAAATGAGGGTAACTATGTCCCAATAAAACCTTATTTATACACACTGAAATTCTAATAATATAACTCTCACAGGAAATGTTAAGCTATTTAAAAATACATAATCTATTCTTAATTTACAGCTCATATAAAGACAGGCAGCTTTCAGGCTTGAACCATGGGTCAGAGTTTGCCAGCCCCTGCTCTAGGAAATTGAGGAGGAGGACATGTCGTCTTGGGAGAAAGGTGAAAGAGAAAAATCTCTGCCCTTCTCTGGAAACTTGAGAATGGAAACTCACTCCAACAGTCACCATCAAAAGACAGCCAATAGCCCATTGAGTAGTTCTTTGTTGTTTTTGAGATAGGGTCTCATGTAACCCAGGCTAGCCTCCAACTCTCTGTATCCCAGGATGAACTTGAACTTTTGATCCTCCCGTGTACCCTTCAAGTGCTGGGATCACAGCCATGTATCACTGCTCATATAAAAATGTGGTGCAAGCCTGTAATTCCAGCACTCTTGGGGCAGGGGCAGGAGATCTCTGAGTTTGGGGCCAACCTGGTCTACAGAATGAATTCCAGGATAGCCAGGGCTACACAGAGAAACACTATCTCAAAAAAGACAGCCATGTTCCATGGCATGACCAATTTTCTCCAATTTAACCAAGTCCACATTGTCTGAATTTTAGCATGTCAACACAAAAGCAATAATGTCTCCTATGCTGCTGAAATTGGGTGGGTTTTGTTGTTGTTGTTGTTGTTGTTGTTGTTGTTTGCTTGCTTGCTTGCTTGCTTGCTTGCTTGCTTGCTTTTGTTTTTTTGCGACAGGTTTGTTGTACCACCACCACCCTGCTGAAAATTGGTTATTACCGATACGGTCCTGAGATGTGCCTAAAACACAGAACACATTCTCGTGCTGTTTCTTTCTCCTTCCTTCCTTTTATTGACCTTTTAGCTTTGAAAACTTTGTGTGACTATGCTTAATTCATATCTTTTTTTTTTTTGAGCAACTTCTATCCTTATTAGTAAGTAGGTTTTTGTTTGTTTGTTTTATAACATAATTCTTTATTGATTATTTGGAAATTTCACATCATGCACCTCAATCCTGCTCACCTCCCAGTCCCTCCACATCCACCTCTCACCCCTACAGCATCCCCCCAGAAGAAACCCCAAAAAAAATTAATTAAAAACAAAACAAAAAATACCTCACTCCTCAGTCTTTCCAACACCTACCTCTTCACTCAGCCTCGTGGCATTGGGAGCTGCGGTGTGTCATACAGTGTACCCTTTATCCAATCAGCCACACCCGAAAATAGTCATTGCAATGAGTCATTGGTCTGGTTCAAGGCCTCTGGCTTCTAGCACACCATCATCCCTGGACCCTCACCAAAATTCCTCTCAGGTGTCCTGCTGTTGCCCCAAGCCATGAAGAACCTTCAGCTATTGTTCCACAGGACCAGTCTCTTCACACACTCCAGGAGGTCATAGATGGGATAGATGTTAGGGTGGGCCAATCCAAGGCCCAGGATGTGTGCCTGGGTGATAGCTGAGCTGGTCAGTCCAGGCGGTTGGGACTGTCCTACTCAGTCATGGGGTGGAGCCCATTCTTCTAT
This sequence comes from Peromyscus leucopus, assembly GCF_004664715.2. NCBI lineage: Eukaryota > Metazoa > Chordata > Mammalia > Rodentia > Cricetidae > Peromyscus > Peromyscus leucopus. Next base: position 97,761,323 of record NC_051067.1, on the reverse strand, counting down.
GCCCATGGAATTGGGGCCAGTTCTACCACACCCAAGGTGAAGGGTGGGGCCATCTCTCTCAAGTAGTGGGGACAGCTCTCCCATGAGGGGCAAGGCCAGCTCTCCTGCTGCAATGTCCAGTGTGGGGCAGGACCAGCTATCCCAGGGTCAGTGAAGTGTGGGGCCAGCTCAGCACGGCCCTCAGATTTCAACATGCATGGTTCCTATGCCCCCACCCCCGTGGTAACAGGGCTATGAACATTAATACAGACCCCAGTTGCTGTGGGACCATGGACCCAGACATGGTGGCCCTTGGCAGCAGCCTGCCCAGACAACACCATGGCCCCAGGTGGCAGCACAGGCCACTCTGATTGGCATGGCTCCAGCAGCTCGGCCCTCAGACACCAACATGTCCACAGGTTTTGGTCTTTAGTGACATTAATTCATATCTTCACCACTGATTTTTTTCTAGATCTGCTACTAGAAGAATAGAAAGGCCAAACTGTTATTACTTAAGACACAGATTTATTTTTAAATTATTTATTACATATCAAGAGATTTACTTTTTCACTCCTGAGACAAAGGACAAAAATACGATGCCAGTATTGAGGGGTCAAAGACAGGACTTTCTTAGCATGCATAAGTTAGCCCTGAGTTCAAGCCCCAGCACCATGTAAAACCAGGAGCAGAGGTGGATGGCTATGGTCCCCCACTTCGGGGAGAGCCAGCAGGACTGAAATGCCAAGGTCATCCTGGGATATAGAGACCTGGAAGCCAGTCTGGGTTACATGAGACTTTCTCTCAAAATCAAAAAGCAAGTACTCAGAAGGGTCCTTAGTGATGAACTCTCCTTATATCAACACTGCAGCATATCCATCTGTTCCTCCACATTCTGTGACCCTCTGCGTGTGCATGTGCACACTCCCACGTGCCTTTCTCCAGCCTTTACTTTTACGCACACTTTGAAATAAAAACTCTCATTAAATACATTCATCTTTCAGATTAACCAAAGGAGAGTTTTGTGAACATTAATGCAACATAGGAAATCAATACATCACAATTAGGAAAAGGCAATTGGAAAAAAAAAACCTCCTGGCTTTTATTTTATTATTTTATTTTTATTCAGACACACTCAGTTTGTTTGGATGGAAAATAATTGTGCTGCTCACTCCATCAGCCTGAATTCTTGAACCGATGAAGCCAACGGACACTTAATGAGAAGGCATTTTTCATGTCCGTTACATCTGACTCAACACTAAGTTGCTTAATGGATTACATTTGGGTTTCATCTTAGAGTTGATTAAATATTTAACATTTGGAACAAAAATATAGCCACATTTGGTAAGTTAACGGTGAGATGCAAAACAGCTTCTAGCACCTAATTTCAGAAGTGCAGTACAGGCAACACTATTAAATATAATCTAACCCAACTGAGTGTGGTAGTGCATGCCTTTAATCCCAACACTCGGGAGGCAGAGGCAGATGAATCATTGTAAAACCAAGGTAATTCTGGTCTGCAAAGAGTTTTAGGACAGCCAGGTTTACATAGTCACCTGACCAAAAAAAAAGTGTGGGGTGGAAAACTTAGGTCTAAGAGGACAGCTGGCGTGGTCCAGGTCATCTGGGTACACCTTGATCTGCCACTTCTTTTAGCTGCATGTTAGACTCCTTTTAAGAAACTCAAAACTGAACTTACTTCTTTCAGGATAGTGACAACCTAGTTTTCAGAAACTGACCAACCTCCTGAACAGACACGGGATTTCTACTTGACTTCAGCACACCTTCCCACACTAAGGGAGAGGTCTGGGCTTCAGCTGCTGTGGTTATGCCTGGCTAAGTACCAACAGGATTGAGTGTCGGATTTATTTTTAGAGCTGGAGTTACAGTTAATGAAAGATGTAAAAGATAAGACATCAATTTCATAAAGAAATACACACTGCAATAAAATATTCATGGGGTCCTTCTCTATCTATGGACGCTTGAACATAAAGGAAAATAAGACTGATACAATTAAATAGTCTTTTTGTAAGTTCTAACTTAAATATAATTTAGGAAAATTAATATATAGTTCTGATTTAAAAGTTGTGCGGGGGTTGGGGATTTAGCTCAGTGGTAGAGCGCTTGCCTAGCACTCTGGGTTCGATCCTCAGCTCCAAAAAAAAAAAAAAAGATCAAAGTAGAAGTTGTGTGGAGTAGCTAAATGCCAAGCTTCCCTGATAAAACAGCTATTTTGATTCAATTAATTAATTTTATAACATTATTGGGATAAAATTAACATAATAAACTGCACATATTTAAGAGGTAAAGTTCAACAAGTGTTGGTGTATACACTCATGATTATTGCCATCAAGATAATAAACATTCCCACCATACCCTAACTTTTCCACTCCCTCCCAGCTCGGTCCAGCCAGCCTCTGTACTTTTTGTTACTTGCTTTTATCTTCTGGGTATCAAATGTTCCTTTATTGAACATTTTCCTGTGCACGTCTTACTTAGCTGGGTATTCAGACATCTCATCATGAATTTCATCTGTGAAATCATGAGGTTGGTGGCCATCCACCCAGCAGACAGAAGACACAACAGTCCCCACAAAACTGTTTTATGCTTCCAGAGAGTTCTCCAGCTAAAGATCAATGGTGTTGACAGTCTCATCAAAAGCAATGCATCCACTCACTGTGCACAGTGTGGTTTTTCTTTTTTTGGTGTTGCTGTTGTTTTGTTGTTGTTGTTGTTGCTACTGCTGTTGTTGTTTTCTGTTTTATCCAGTCTCGTGGGGTTTTTGGGAGGGCTTTCAGATGTGAGCATATGCTTTGCGTATGGGTTTTGCTTAACTGAACGGGAATTTTCTTTGTCATGTTGTGGTTTGCTGTAGTGCGAGAGAATAAAACAAGGACTCCACATGCTGTGTAAGAATTCTACCACACAGCAGCTATGTCTGCAGCCACCTTTGAGGGCTTCGATGATCTGGACGGAATCAGACAGCACCACTTTAATCTGAGCCTATCTGTTCTGATGGTCAGTTACACTGAAATCATTATGCCCTTGGAAATGTCATCACAACCAATATTTTGGAGAAAGAACTGGGAACCCATCTTGGCCACCAAAGCAAGAATGCTCTCTCTCTCTCTTCAGTTGAGAAGTTCTGAGAGGCATTCTGTCATCTCCTCAGGGGTTCCTAGCAGAATTGAGCAAGTGGTACATGGGTGTAAGGCTACTCACTAAAGCAAGGAATTCTCAAGATTTTTTTAATAATTTTGTGGGAAAATATTTTAAACTAACTCCTAATAGCTTATCAATATATCCACAGATTAGTGTTTCTAGAAGCTTCTTTTGCCATAGATGGCAATAACACAGAGACCTACAACTGGTCAAGGTGAAGAGAAGGAAAGACTACAAAATGCTCATCCTTAACTGGAATATCTATATCACTGTTCTCTCCCAAGGGTCGGGGCTGTCACACATATAAACTCATAGATGTTGTAGCAGCATGCACAACACCTACGTAAACTAAAGTCAGTCAAAATCCCAACATGGAGAGAGGAGGTGGGCACAAAGTAACTATTGGCAATTGATAGCTACTGAGAGAGGAAGGGTCAATTTTCTTGAAGAGTATGACCTCTGGTAGGTTGACTACACTCCAGTGGAAGCCCACACACCCAAGAATATATGGGCAGCAAAAATCAGATTTGATGTTTTGGTTTTTTTTTTTTTTTAATGAAGACATAGAGTTGGGTGGGTAGGTGGTAGGGTAGATCTGGGAGGATATAGAAGAGAGGGAATGAATATGATCAAGCGCATTATATGATGTATTAATCCCCAAATAATTAACAAAGTGTTTTAAACAGATAAATTTTATCTCTAAAAGTTAATTTAAAAATAAATAGGAATCTAATCCATTTTACAAGTCTCCTCGTAAACACTCCCCTCATTGTACAGCTTCCTACTATTCCTTACCACTCCTGCCTCTGGTCTCCAACAATCCCATCACTCTTCTCTCAGTATTCAAAAAAAAAAAGAGCACAGCATGCCTGGTTAAAGAGGAACTGGGTTTCACATCTTCCCTAAATCTCCATTTATGAAAACTTTTTCCATGAGCTATTTTTGATTAAAGATATTTTCATCAAAATGCTACAACCTGAGCATTGACTTACATGCCTAAGTTACAGATATGTCCTTGACATTAATATAAAGTGCGTCTTCGAGTAAGTTCTTCTTCATCTCAGAGTATAAATGATCTCTTTCCATATCAGACAGTCTGTATACATGATGCTCAGGATAATAGGAGCTTCCAGTGTGCTAACAGCTCATAAGGCATGTGTCCTCAAATATATGGGTTACTTTGGGGATTCACAATGAGTACATTTTTTAAAAAATCTGCTAGTTTGGTAAAGTTATAGTTGTAGGATCTCCTTCAAGATCCGTGATTTCACTAGCTCTGGGTAGCTGGTTTGGTTTCATTTCATTAGCCCTGGGTAAATTGGTTTGGTTTCCCTGTCAGAATGGCTAAGATCAAAAACACTGAAGACACTTTATGCTGGAGAGGTTGTGGAGCTAGAGGAACTCTCCTCCACTGCTGGTGGGAATGCAAGCTTGTACAACCACTTTGGAAATCAATATGGCGCTTTCTTAGAAAATTGGGAATCAATCTCCCCCAAGATCCAGCTATACCACTTTTGGGCATATACCCAAGAAATGCTCAATCATACCACAAGAGCACTTGCTCAGCTATGTTCATATCAGCATTGTTTGTAATAGCCAAATCCTGGAAACAACCTAGATGCCCTTCAACTGAAGAATGGATAAATAAATTGTGGCACATATACACAATGGAATACTACTCAGCAGAGAAAAACAATGACATCATACGGTTTGCAGACAAATGGATCGATCTAGAAAAAAATCATCCTGAGTGAGGTGACCCAGACTCAGAAAGACAAATATGGTATGTACTCACTCATAGGAAGATGCTAGATGTGGAACAAGGATGACTGGACTGCTACTCACATCACCAGTGAGGCTACCTGGAAAACGGGACCCCCAAAAAAGACACGGAGAAATGGATAAGATCTACATGAACAGCCTGGTCATGAGTGGGAACAATGAAGAGCGACAATCGAGGGAAAGGGAGTGGGAGATCCTAGCTGGATCAAGAAAAGAGAGGGAGAACAACGAATAGGAGACCATGGTAAATGAAGACCACATGAGAAGGTGAGAAGGGGAGGAAGCAGAGAGCTAGGGAGGCCCACGGAGATCCACAAAGATACCCCCGCAAAAGACTGCTGGCAATGGTCGCGAGACGGCAGGAACTGACCTACTCTGGTGATGGGATGGCCAGACACCCTGATAGTTGTGCCATAAACCCCATCCAAGGAAGGTCTGAGGAATCTGGATGCAGACATCCACGGCTGGGCCCCTGGTGGAGCACTGGGAGTCTAATTGGTGAGAAAGAGGAAGGTTTATATGAGTGAGAATTGTTGAAGCCAGGGTTGGATAAAGCACAGGGACAAAAAACCAAATGAATGGAAGCACAGGATCTATGAACCAAAGGCTGAGGGGCCCCCAACTGGATCAGGCCCCATGAACGGGTGAGACAGTCATTTGGCTTGATCTGTTTGGGAGGCAGCTGTGTGTTGGTGCCGGGTCCTGGGCTTGCTGCATGAGTTAGCTGTTTGAATCCTGGGACCTATGCAGGGACACTTGGCTTGGTCTGGGAGGGGGGGACTGGTCCTGGCTGGACTGAGTCTACCAGGTCGATCCCGGTCCTCGGGGAAGACCTTGATCTGGAGGAGGTGGGAATGGGGGGTGGGGTGGGGGGAGGGGGGCGAGAGTGGGAGAACAGGGGAATTTGTGGCTATTATGTTGGACTAAATGATGTTGTAAAATAAATTTACTTAATAAAAAAAAAAATTGGTTTGGTTTCCAGTAGTAGCTATGATTATCCTCCTAGTGAGTGGGTGTTGAGTCCAATTAGAAAGCTGTTGGTTACCAAGGTCTGTGTGCCACTGCTGCATGCTTAGGGTTATTGTGTCATGCTGGTCACTGTTGTGGTCCATAGGTGCCATACCCTGGTAGGACTGTTGGTTGCTTCCCTCCTTTGGAAGCTTGCATGGCACCTTCTGATACCATGAAAGCTAGTCCTCAGGGAGGAGGCTTGCAAGTCAGCTGCAGCTCAGGGGCGTCTGGGCCCTGTGTCTGAAGTGCATGGTGTCTTCATCAATAGAGACTTACCTTCCACCTATGAGGCACAACCAAGGGCAATAGCAATAGCCTATATGTTTGGGAAATCTCTTAGACAACCCTAACCAATACTCAAGAGAGGACTTCTCATGCCTGTTGTTGGGGTTTTTGTTAGGTGGTTTTTCACTCTTAGAGGGAGCATTGTCAACCCAGATCATTTAAGTTACATATATATATATATACACACACACACACACACACACACACACAGGCTTACAAGTGTTACAGAGCTTGGGGGTAAATAATTAGTAGTATGATTGCTGATGACTTTTTTAGACATCCTTATTGTTGTTTTCCCTTTGCCTTTCTCTCTCCTTCTTCTGCATTTATCTCCCTCTCCTCTCCCTAATTAGAGCATCCCCTCCTTCTACACAAAGAACTACAGGCAACTGAGGAATGCTGAAAGTGGGAGAAACAGTCTTCCCCAGGAAGAGCACACTGATTGGTTCTCCAATACCAAATGGTCAGCCCTGAAAACATATACACACAAGTGACATTATACAGACTAAGCAGGTTATACTTAGAAATGCATACATATATACGTATATGCATGTAACAATAATTAATGGAAAAAGAGGCTATGAGTTTGGACGAGAACAAAGAAGGGTATATGGGAGGATTTGGAGGAAGGAAGGGGAAGACATAAATCATGTAACTATTGTCTCAATAAAAGAAAAATTTAAATTATATTTTAAAAAATACCTACTAAGTCTACCCTAGGCAAAACACCCACTTTCTCTATTCTTCATTGTATCCTCTCTGTAAAGACACATACTAAACAAATCATGATAAGGATGAAATTTGAACAGAATCACCCCCAAATGAACCAGCTGCCCAGTGATGCTAAATTATCCTCACAACAGTTGGAAGAAATTTCTAAGAAGTCATTTAGGGCAATGTTCAAAAACAGAAATTCTAAAATCGGTGACATTTTGCAAGAAAGGATGGAGGATGTCTTTAGACAAAAAAAAAAAAAAAAAAAAGGAAAGTTTCCAGCTTCCAGCAACTTGGGATGCCAGTTCATACTTTACACTACTAAGTAGCTGCTAACTCTTAGGATTATTGTCATTCACTACTAGAAGGAGTACCCATGGTAAGCCAGGAGCAAAATCACGTCAGCACCACAGTTTAGAATAACTAAAAGTTCTAGAATTTTGGAGGACACTTAAAGGAGTATTGAGGAGGGTTAGCTAAGACTGCCCTTAGCATGAGCTTAGATGTAAAGACCAGTGTCAACGGAAATGCTTGTATTTGAGGAGAGGAATCCGTGAGCAAATGTGGGGGATGAGTCTGAACTGCAGTATCCTTTGTATTCTAAATGCTTGGAATTCCCAACAAATATTTTAGACACTGTTATAACGCCATAATAGTTCATTTAGAAGAATGCAATTAGATTCTCACACATAGAACAACCCCCAGTATAAATCCAAATCAATAAAGCAAATGGATAAAGTGAGAAGAACGGATGAATCAGACTTGGTTGGAACTCAGGCCTGCCAGTCCCTTAGGAAAACTGAGAGTCTCTTTTCTAGGGCTGTGTTAATGAGCTTTTCATCACTGTGGAAAATAAAAAGAAAAGAAGTCTTCTTAAAGAGGGGAGGTTTTCTTTCCCTCAGTTTCAGGGGTTTGGGACTATGGGCACTTGGCTCCATTATTTCTGAGCCTATGGTGAGACAGTATGACATGATGGGGTTCGGAGAGGGGGAGCATGGTAAAATAAAGCTCTTTGTCTCATAATGACCAGGAAGCAGAGAGAGAAAGAGGAAGTAGCAGGGGTTCTAATATACTCTTCAAAGGCACACCCACAGTGACCTACTTCCTCTACCTTGGCCCCACCCCCTATAGGTTGCTCCTCTTCCAAATTAGCACTCCAACCAACCAAGGCATTTGCACATAGCTTTGGGGCCGTTTTGATCCAAACTGCAGAAAATGTCCTTCTCCCTAAGTTTAAACATTGATTCTACCACTCCTCACCTGTGTGACATTGAACAATTACTCCTCTCTGTTTCCAGTACCTCATTACATATAAGAACAAAACTGACATTTACTTTATAGGGTACTGTTGTGTATTAAGTGATACAACATATGTGGAGAGCTTGGGAGATTACCCGGCACATAATTAGAACTCAATTTCATAGTGGCTATTATCATTATTGTTCACCACTCTTATTAGTAACTAATTACAGGTTACTAACTTCATACTAACATTCAAGTTAATCCTTTCCAGGTACCTCAGTTTACCCTTTCATACAGCAGGCACCATAAGGTGATTAAAAGATCAAACTGAGACAGTGAATAAAGTCACCCCAGGCCAAGGCCTGAGTATGGAGGCTCTGGCTCAGTCATATGGTAAAATGTGATTTGAGTATGCCAGATTTAAAGGTCACTAGTCAAGAAACACCAGACACTTTGAAGCAACTGGAGGAGGTGAGACCTGGTAGCCAGCTTTAGTTATTGTCAAGGCCAGCACATTCATAAACTCTCCTCATTAAAATTTGCCAATTAATGAGCGGTGGCACAGCCCCTAGCGAAGGTCAGCCGCAGCCCAAGCAAACTTATCAAAAATTCAGAGAGGTCCAGAGTTTGGGAGAAGTTCATTCTTCCCTTAATGAACGGCTCTAATTACAATCCTGACATAACAAAATGCAAAATGCACTCTTCAAAAGACACCAAGTCAAAGGTTTAACAGCCCAGATAACCTTCTCCTTTGGTACAGGATGACCCAGATGTAGGGGAGGAGGGAGGAGAGAATCTTAAGAGTACAGTCAACAGGGTGGATGAAAGGGCTTTTCAAGAAATAAAAGCTTGGTAGCACATCAGAATCCCAGCACAGAGAAGAAACTGAGAGCAGATAAAAATACTCCCACATCCTGGGATCTGGGTGAACACAGAGTCAAGACTCTGGCTAATCGTCCTTCTTAGCAGACATCAAAGTATTTATTTGGTGACCTTTCTAGGCTAGTTATGAATAGCACTTTGACATCCTGAAGAGTCTGAGCCTGTAATTGTTGCCTCGTTTAGATAAAAAAAAAAAAAAAAAAAAAAATCCTCAAGTATGTGGACACAGAATAGATATGCTGTGTTTAAATTGTTTCTGAAATAACAGGTCCAGGGTTTCAAACCAGGTTAGCACTAGCCAAAGGCTTAGTGAGAGAGAGCACAACCTGACCCTCTATGCATCCACGAGGGGAGCCACCATCTTGGAAGGGTTGACTTCATCCATTCCATGACCTAGGACCAGTTTCACAGAGGGCTTCAAAAACTTAGGAAAGTTCAGGTTTTGATTCATTACATGAAAGTGAGTGGATGGAATGATGAGAGACATTAAATCTTAATGTTCCCCACCAGTTTCAAGGGTCTTTAAAACTTTTAGACAGCAAGAGACTTTTCACTCATAATGCCTCAAAAACTTCTGAAGTTTCTAACCAAACGCACAAGAACAAGGTGAGAAATCGGCTCAAGAATTAGAACAAGCACATCACAGGAAAGTACAAATACGAAAGAAGAAACATGCTCCAAGGCACAAAGTGACTCATTTAAAGTCAACAGGAAGCAGGTAACCCTTCCTCAACAGGTCACGGGCATCTCCACCTATGTGTTTATTTATTCCATAAATTTCTGTTGAGCACCTTGCATGTGTTCAGTCTTATTTGTCTGCAGGATGTGATCAAGCATACAGACCAGACATGATCCTACCACTCACAAAGCTCCTATTCTAATAGAGGAAGGGAGATGATAAATCAATTAATAAATGCAAAAAAAAAAAAATGAACCCGGGACCACTGTTTGGAGATGATCAAAACGGAGGGCTGGTGCTGTATCTGACCGCTCTACCTTAGAAGGTCCCTGTGTTAATTTTTTGGCACTATTGGTTAATGATAGAAACTTCAGGATTCAGGACTTAGCCAAAGGTCTTTAGATCACAAAGAGCATGGCCTTGAAAAGATTCTGGGCCACAAGTCCCTTCCTCTTCCTTCTTCTGTCCCTTATCTCCTGACTTCACATGAGATGAGCTGTTTTGTTCTTGCATTAATTCTCATAAGGGGGGTTGGGGATTTAGCTCAGTGGTAGAGCACTTGCCTAGCAAGCCCAAGGCCCTGGGTTCAGTCCTCAGCTCTGAAAAAAAAAAAAAATCCTCATAAGAATGTGCTGCATTATCAGTAGGACCAACTTATCATGATTAATACCCTCCGAAACCTTGAGTCAAAGTAAACTTTTTTCTTATGAGTTGATGGCTTCTGGTATTTGCTATAATGGTAAAAGGCCAGATAATGCAGATATAATAGCTATTGCATGGCTGTTAGAGCTGGAATGATCAGAGAAACTCACCCTAAGTGAAACTGTTCCAACTGAGACTTGAATGGCGTAGAAGTTAGCAAAAAGAAGGCTACAGGGTAGAGCATGGCAGCAGAATGTGTTGTTGGTAAAAGGGGCAAAGCTGCTTACAAACAAGGGAAGGGTGTCTGGATCAGGAGTGAGGAAGGGAAATGGGAGCAGAGAACCTTGCACATTAGCAGTAGAATCTTTGCATTTTACATAAACAACACAGAGTCCACTAGGGATTTTAACCAGAAGAGAAATCTGAATTCCATTTCAAAGACCACTCTGGAGGCTGGAGAGGTGGCTCAGCGGTTAAGAGCATGGACTGCTATTGCAGATGATCTGAATCCAGTTCCCAACACCCTTGTTGAGCGACTCATGGCCACCTGTAACACTGGCTCCAGGGCTCCAGGGCTCCAATGTTCTCTCCCAGCCTCCTGGGGCGTTCACACTCACAAGCACACACTCACACACAGACACACAGACACAAAATAAAAATAAGATAAAGTCACAAAGTCGTGCCCTGGGAAAGGTGGGGGTGTGGAATTACAGGGGTGGCAGGGAAAGGGGAGGGTAGAGGAGGTGAGTCACAGAGTGCTTTGAACACAGGTATGGAATAGTCAAGAACTAACTCGAAGTTTAAAAAAAATCATTCTGCAGCTAGTAAGACGGTTCAGCGGGTAAAAACACTTGCTGTGCAAGCCTGACTATTAAATTAGTTTAGTCCCTGGAACCCATATAAGAAGCCAGATGTGACAAACAGCACACATCTGTAATCCCAGCACTCCTATAGTGAAATGGAGGCAGAAAATTTACCCAAAGCTCACGAGCCAGCTTGCCTAGAGTACACTATGGTAGAAACAAAAAGAGAGACCCTGCCTCAAAGATAGGAGAAAATTGACTCTGATCTCTCTACTTGTGCCATAGCATGTGCACACATATGTGCACGCATGTGTGTGTGCACACACACCACACCACACATGCATATACCATAATAATTTTTTAATTTTAAAAATATTTTAAAGATTATTTCATTGCCAGGTATGAGAATAGATGCTGTGATCCTAGCTCTTGGATGGCTGAGGCAGGAGGATCACATGTTAGAGACTAAAAAACATAACAATGCTCTGTCAAAAAAAAGAAAGAAAGAAGAAAGAGAGAGAGAGAAAGACAGAAAGGAAGGAAGGAAGGAAGGAAGGAAGGAAGGAAGGAAGGAAGGAAGGAAGGAAGGAAGGAAGGAAAACAGAAGATCCTGCAAGTAGATTTTTTTAATACAGGACTATTATGCAGCCATTAAAACAGAATGAAATTCTGTCATTTTCAACATGGATGGAACTGGAGGGTATTATGTTAAGTGAAATAAGCCAGGCACAGAAACACATGTGTTCTCACTTAACCATGGAGGTGAAACGGTGGATTTCAAAGAAGCAGAGAATAGCATAGGGGAGTCCAGAGTTTGGGGAGGGTGTGGAGGAGGGATCGAGAAAGGACAGAGTACAGGAGTAACGTCCTCTGCAAGAGCAACAAACGCCATCTCTCCAGTTGAGGAGAAATAACTTTTATCATTGTATGGCTTGCAGGCTGACCAGAGTTTACAGCAACTAATTGTGTTTTGATTTTGTTTTTGTTCTTATTTTTGGAGACAGGTTTTCTCTGTGTAGCCCTGGCTGTCCTGAAACTCACTCTGTAGACCAGGCTGGCCTCAAACTCAGAGATTATCCTGCCTCTGCCCCCGGAGTGCTGGGATCAAAGGCGTGAGCCACCAGGCCCGGCTTAATGGTATATTTCAAAATAGCTAGTAGAGAAGGCTTTTTAATATTTTCAATACAAAGAAATGAAAACTGCCTGAGGTAAGAGATATCCAAATCCCATCTAGTCAGTATATGTTGTATACCTGTATTGAAATACCAAGCAGTACCTCCTAAATATGTACAATTTCCATGTGTCAATTCCAAAGAAAAACTCATTTTTTAAAGACTATTGGCATGGGGCTGGAGAGATGGTTTAGGGATTAAGAGCACTTGCTGCCCTCGCAGGGTCCCTGCATTTGGTACCCAGCACGCACGTGGTGGGTCACAATCATCTGTAACTCCAGTTCCAGGGGCTCTGACTCCCTCTCCTGACCCCCAAAGGCACCAAACACACAGACATCCATACAGACAGAAAAAAAAAAAAAAACCCTCAGGCACCAAAATAAACCTTTTTTAAAAAATTGAAGATCATCCTGTAAGTGCTGGAGGGGGGGAGTAGACTGGACCAAAAGGGTGGAGTCGAGTTCAGGGAGGAGGTGTCTTTGGAGGAGCAGGGAAGAGATGACAGCATCCTGAAAACATGGCATGCTTCAGAGGTGGAGTCAAGAGGCTTGCATGTGGGTTGGTTGAATGTGGGGGGAGCTGAAAAAAGAGACAGGAAGGCCTTGGGATGGGGGTTCAGTTTGAGCATCAGGGTAAGTAATTGTATGTGTCATTGGAAGAGAAAAATAGGCTTGGGAAAGTAGTGAACTCTCTCTCTCTCTCTCTCTCTCTCTCTCTCTCTCTCTCTCTCTCTTTCACACACACACACACACACACACACACACACACACACACACACACACATTTCAAATCAAACCTTGGGGAGGCAAGGGGATCCCAAGTCCAAGTTCACCCTGAGCTAAGGGATGGAGAATATACATAAGAAAAATTAACCAGACAGATGAATGAGGAATATTCAAACCAAAGGTTCACATCAAATTGAGAGTTACACCCTGATTGTCATTTAAAGACGGGGGATTGGGGAGAGGTGCCAGGCAAAAGGGAGTCCTTTTCCAGAAGAGCTGTCCTGGGGGCTTGGAGCGGAAGCGAGGAAAAGCAGGCTCATCCGCTTTTGCTCAAACACAGTAGTTCTCGCCAGTGTTTGAAAAAAGCAGCAGCCCTCATGCGGGTTTGGAGTTGAAGCGTCTGTCCTGTAATCATAAGGCCCTGGGGAGGGGGTGGGGGGCAGCTGTGAAAGCTCGGATCACTGTGAGGCGCTGCACAGCGAGCGTCTGGTCCTTCCGAGAACGCGGGCGCTTGCACACAGCTGTCAAGTGTCACTGAGCTGTGCAGCTAGAGAAGGAAACCGAGATCTAGCCCGGGGTGAGGCTGCCCCCTCGCGTCCTCCTTCATTCATGACCCAAGAATCATTCCAAAATCACACTTCTAAAGAAAGTTGCAAGCATTCAGCTGCCTCTATTTTCTCCCAACATTTATTTTTTTTCTCAAAGAAGCTCAATTTTCTAGAAGTTAATCCCATGAGTCCTCGTTACAGAAACATCAAAAAATGAGGAGAGGAGAAAATTCCAGATTACTTTAACCATCACACTCACCCCACAAAAACATGTTTGTTTTGTTTTGTTTTGTTTTGTTTTGTTTTGTTTGTTTGTTTGCTTGTTTAGAGCAGTTACACACCTGTAATTGTCACCTCAAGAAGCTGAAGCAGGAGGACCAAAAGTTTGAGACCAACCTGAGCTATATAGTGACTGCACCTCAAAGAGCTTTTGTTCAATTGCTTATTTTTGTTCTTGAGCTTATTTTCTTTTTGTTTGGTTGCTGGTGTTTTGGTTTTTACATACATCACTACAAATATTAAAATGGTTGCTATTTCTATCCAGGTTTGTCTTATATATTTTAGATAAAATACACTACTTCTGACAAAGCATCTCTAGCAGGGCTGTCTCTTATCACAATGCCCAGGTTGACAGCTTAATGGGCTCAGAGACTTGCTGTTCCTCTAGGGGCCCAGGGGAGCATGATCTTGCTATGAATGTGACCCATGAAGCTGATTACCCAGTGTCTGGATGTCAGACCCCCCTGAGATCAGAACCTGAGGCAAATAGTTGAGTGAGAATAATGTCAGGAAGCAGAAGTGTGGCCAGGTGGAGCATGCCAGCATCCCAAGCACTGCAGCAGCTGATGGGATAGTCCCAGGTGGTCTAGCCTGCAGTATCCAGTGAGTTCCAAGCCAACCTGGAGTACATAGCAAGATACGAAGACCCTATCTCAAAAAAAAAAAAAAAAAAAAAAAAAAAAAAAAAAAAAAAAAAAAAAACAGGAGAAAAAATAAAATAAAAGGAGGGGAGGGTCTGGGGAGGAGCAGGAGAGGAAGCAGGAGTGGATAGGGTCCAGGGATGGGTTTGTGTGGTGCCTGGAGCCCCGGCCCCAGAGGGCTTCTGAGAATCCGCCCGGCATCTCGGAAGAGTCTGTCTGAAGGGCAGAAATTTGGTACATTGTTCAGCCAGCTCTCATTCCTCCTTGGTTAAGGACCGTTCTTTTCGGCATCAGGTCTGAGCTTGTAAGAAGCAGCTGTCTCCCTTCACGGCTTTAGAAAAGTCTGGAAGCAGGAAATGAGAAAGACACCTAAGAAACCATGGAGCCGACGTTTAAAGTCCACCTCAAACTAAGTTGGAAAGACACATGCGGGGGAAGGGGTTCCAGCAGGATCGTAACTTCAAAGGAGGCTCTCACAGCGAATAATTCGGAGAAGCCTTGCTCTAAAGGGGACACAGCACATTTGCTACTTGCTAGCTGGTGAGTTTTGGCAACTTTTCTCACTGAACTCTGATTTCTTCATCCATAAAGTAATAATAATGGTAGCTATAATTAAGGGCTCTTCTGAATAATAAATGTGTTAATATATGTGAGGTGCCTAGTGCAAGGAGAAAAACACATTAAGTTGTTATAGTATTGTTAATAAGATAACAATCATAAAAACAATATCTCATTTGCTTTGCTAGGCTCCCGTTCTGTCTCGCGTTGGTGGACCCCTTTGTGGTCTCGCTCCTACTTTGTAACTTCTGTTATTCAGACACATGATACTTGTTTTTGTCTTACCACAGCCTACTTATAGAGTGTTGATTGTGCTTTAAGACAGCACTCGCCTTAGTCTGTAATTCTGCTTTGTTCCTCAGACTATTTAGCATTGTCTTCTGAAGTAACAGAAACTGGTTATTTATATAAACACCGTTCCCAACTAAGCCCTATCCTCACCCACACGGAGCCTTTAGAACTGTAGCATGCCACCCTCGGAAATACAAGTAGACCAGAGCCGGCATCTGAAGGAGCCTGGCTACTTTTGAAGTAGTCACCCTGCAAAGTCTTGCATCCCTCTTGGCACCCCCATCCCCATCCTATGCATGCATCTAGGGAACAATAAAGTCTTGGAACATTAAAGTACTCTGTAGCAGTCTGCAACAAGACAAAACAGGCTGGGCGGTGGTGGCACACGCCTTTAATCCCAGCACTCGGGAGGCAGAGCCAGGCGGATCTCTGTGAGTTCGAGGCCAGCCTGGACTACCAAGTGAGCTCCAGGAAAGGTGCAAAGCTACGCAGAGAAACCCTGTCTCGAAAAAAAAAAAAAAAAAAAAAAAAGACAAAGCAGAAGTGATTGCCTAACACTAAGAGCCTCATCTTATCTTTCTTTTGTGAGCCCCACCCCGTATCTAACCTACGAACCTTGGCTTCCTGAGTATGCAGCATTAGCTCCTGTTTTCATCCATTTGTTGAATATTTTAGCACCTGCTCTAAGATGATTGATGTATTAAGTGTTGAGAAAGGACTAAAAGGTGATTAAAGTGTGAGTTATGGTATCAAGATCCCTATGGTCTGCGAGGAAAGATAATAAATACTAAATGCTCCTAACTGCAACGGTGAGTGATGTGTCTTTGAGAGAAGACAGTGGGATC
This sequence comes from Peromyscus leucopus, assembly GCF_004664715.2. Taxonomy (NCBI): domain Eukaryota; kingdom Metazoa; phylum Chordata; class Mammalia; order Rodentia; family Cricetidae; genus Peromyscus; species Peromyscus leucopus. The sequence continues at coordinate 97,745,086 of NC_051067.1, read as the reverse complement.
CTTTAGGGAAGACGCCAATTCATGTCTGTATTCCCTGCAGCATGCAGGAGGCTCCTAATGAGAGCTGCAAGAAGAGGAAATGAAGGAACTAGGAAGCTCAGTTGTCTCGGAGGGAAGAGTACAACGTGCTACAAAAGGTTCTTAGATGGTTTTTTGCTCTGGTTTGCATGTCCTTCCTAAGACGGAAATGGAATTTTGGTTTCCATTGTAAGACTTTGAAGAGGCAGCATCTCTGAGCAATGACTGGCCCGGGAGGGCTCTGCTCTCAATGGTGACTTTGCTGCTGTTACAAAAAGATGAACTGAGCCCCTTTTGTTCCTTTCTGCTATGTAAGGGACATTGTTCCTCCCCTCTGCAAGGTAACACATTCAAGGCAACCACCATCTTAGGAACAGAGAAAAGGCCTTCACCAAACTCCAACCCTGCCAAGGCAATGATCTTAGACTCCCCACCCTCTGGTCTGTGAGAATTAAATCTGTGTTTATAAATCACCCAGTCTGTAATATTCTGTGAGAGCCTCAAGAAATAGATGAAGAAAAGTCTTATAGATGAATTAAAAGGTGAGTAGCTGGGGTTGTACCTCACCTGGTAGGTGCTTGCCTAGCATTCATGAAGCCCTAGGTTCCATCTCCAGCGCCACCTAAACTGGTATTTTTCAAATACACCTGTGATTCCAACACTCCAAAGACAGAGAAATGAGGGTCAGAAATTCAAAATCACCCTCAACTCTAAGATCTTGTCTCAAAAAAAAAAACCACTGGGGAGGATTTCAATAGACTGAAATGTGAGTAAATAAATTCTCAGTTCATGGAACAAAGGCAAAGAGGAGCTGCTTATGTGTCGTCTACAACAGCATTGACCACATGATGGGAAGCTAGGACATTCACCAAGGAGCAACAGAAGGAGTTGGAGAGAATGTTTTAGGCCATTTAACTGAACCTCATAGATGGTGACCCACTTATGGCCAAGTACAGTCACCAGGGCACTACTGAAAAACACTTGCACTTTACCATTCACCATAGAAAGGCTAGATTTCACTTGCAATGGAGACCACCTCATCCAGACCAGTTCTTTCTATAAGTTAGGCCACAAGTTCATAAAGAGCCTACATAGACACTATATATAGCATGTGAACCTGCAGTCTCAAATTGTAATCTATAGAAATAACGTTTTACAAATAGTCTTAATATCTATAGGTGAAGTTTTAACAAGCAACTGACTCAAGTGTTCAACAATGTTTTCCTCAATCAAACCAGACCTGAAGACCAGCAGAAACATAAAGGAAAAAGGGCCCACAGTATTGGGAGAGCACATTTGTTCCCAAGGGATGACCTCATTACCAGGAGCATGAATCTGATCTGGAAAAAGATAAAGGAACTAAGCTAGCCATCCTCACCATGGTGTTTGTGGGAAATAGTAGAGAGATGTAAGAGAGAGGAAAATCTGTGAAATGGGCAGCAGAATGATTGAAGTAGCAGTGCTGGAGTGATGGCTTAGAGCAGTGGTTCTCAACCTTCCCAATGCTGCACCCTTTAATACAGTTCCTCGGGTAGTGATGACCACCAACCATAACGTTATTTTCATTGCTACTTCATAACTATAATTTTTCTACTGTTATGAATTGTAATGTAAATATCTGCGTTTTCTGATGGCTTTCAGCAACCTCGTGACTAAGAACATATGCTGAGTTCAGTTCCCAGTAATCACATCGGGTGGTTCACAATCACCTGTAATTCCAGCTCCAAGGGATCCAATGCCCTCTTCTAGACTCTACAGGCAACTGTATTTGTACATGCACACTAAGACACATAGACATACATAACTTAAAAATAAAAATAAATCTTTAAAAAGAAAGGATTGACATGCCCTAAAGAATGAATAGACTCATATAATCCATGAAAGACATCACTTGGACACTCTAGTAAGACACCAGAATAACACCAGAGGTAACCAAATATAGGTGTTACAGTTTCCTTCCTTTTTAGTAATGGTGAAGCTTGAAATTCTGAAAATTATTCATACCCAAAGAATCCTCCAGAGAAATTAGAAAAAAATCACCTGCCTCCAGCTGGTACTTTGCTCTGTTAATGACATATATACATGTGAACAAAGGGTTCAGTGCTCCTATTAATTACCTAGAAATGATTAATCTCCTTTTCCAGTAGGGATTTAGGCAATCAAGAGGTAGATCTCTGTGGTGCTGAGTGCTGAAAGTCACCTTGACGGAATCTAGATCCTGGGAGCTGACCCTCTAGGTATGCCTTTGGGGATGATCTTAATTGTATTAATTGAGGGGGAAAGATCTGCCCACTGTGGGTGCCACTGTTCCCTGGGCAGGGGATCCTGGATTGTATTGTATAAAATGAAGACAACTAACCAGCAGAATGAATTCATCCCACCCTGTATGCTGATTTCCTGATTGTGAGCTCTTGCTGCCTCAGCTTGCCTGCCATAGTGTCTATGCCTTGGAATCTGAGCTGGGCTGAGCTCTTTCTCCCTGGGGTTGCTTTTGCGGTGTTTCTGTCATAGCGATGGAGAACGTCACTAAGGTAGCCTGATGCTTTCATGTATCAGTAGAGAAAGATGCACTCTCCCTAACTGTGCACCATGCCCTTCCCATTCCTCTTCATGCCCCCATTCTGTACACCAGTCCACAGCACTGGGGGGGGGGGGGGGGATGGAGTCACGTTGGGTTTTGCTCATATCCTTGAAGTAGACATGATAGGACCCAATATTTCTAAGCATAGATCATGGTAGATAGTCACTCTTATCTGTTACCATCAGAATGACTTTCCCTTACCACCTAACACCACACATTTCAACTAAATCAGTCACAGGATCATCAAAACGTTCAAGGCATGTTTTTTTAATGCTATTGGTTTTCCTATGTGTGCTGCCTGCAGTTGGAGAATTTTTATTTCAACAGCCTCCAGCCTTGCTATCCGGCTTCCTACTTATGACCTCTACTCTAAACTGTAATTTGGATTTTCCCAGTTTCACTTCCCTTATAAATATTCCACTAGATCCAAAATTGCTCTTGAGAATTGCCACCATGAAAAGCTTTCTGGAACATTCACTCCAAATTACTTAATGCTAAAGAGAATTTCAATGGAGTAGAATATTCAATAAGATGATTTGGTTTTGTCTGAAAATTACTTACGTGCCATTATGTTCAGCACCTGTAGTGACTTGGATGGAACTGTGAAAGTAGGAACTCAGTCTTTATAAATGGTATGAACACAGAGGGACAGAACTATTGAGTGACGTGCAGTGAGAACAGTCTGTTCGTTATGAGTATAGTACTTTAAAATCAAATCATACCATTTCATTATAAGACTTCCTGTCGAGTCGCTAGTGTTCCAGCCACGGCCTGTCTGTGGCACTCACAGAACACAGGGGGAAGGCCACTTTTCTTGTCAAGCCAAAGGACTTGACTATAGCAGCCTAGGATGGGAAAGGTCTGTTCTGGCACAGCTCCAGAGGAGACACGCCACCACGGCAAAGAAGGCATGGCGGCAGGAGCAGGGACAGGTGGTCACATTGTACCCATGGTCAGGAAGCACCAAACTAAATGCTTGCTAGTTTGCTTTCTCTGTTTTCCTCAGCCTAAGACCCCAGCCATGGATGGTGTTGTCCACATTCAAGGTGCGTCCCACCCCAGTTAAACATCACACACATGCCCAGAGTGGTCTTCTAGTGACTCAAATCTGGGCAAACTAACAATGAAGACTGATCATCACAGAAGGGAATGTCAGAAACTAACTGTGAACAACAGCCTCATCTTTGGGAATAAGTGTGCCTGTCTTTCCCATGGTCCCAGGGTGGGGGCTGTCTGTAAGTCTGGAATACAGTCAATAGGAATTACCCAAACTCAGCATGAGGAGAAGAAAGCAGAATGGAACACCAAAAGCTGAAAGGCAACAGTCTAATAAACGTGTAATTCCAGAAAGAGATTCAATTTCCTTTCCTGGAGAAGAGAAAATAAGATAGAAAAATAGTCAAAAAATAATAGTGTAAACCAGGCAGTGGTGGCACACGCCTTTAATCCTGGTGCTCGAGAGGTAGAGACAGTTGGATCTCCGTGAGTTCAAGGCCAGCCTGGTATACAGAGTGAGTTCCAGGACAGCCAGTGCTACACAGAGAGACCCTGTTTTGAAAATCCAAAATAAAAAATAATAATAATAATAATAATAATAATAATAATAATAGTGCAGAATATTCCAGAATTTATTATAATACCTGTTGTTTGACAAGATAAACATCAAGCAAAGCAAATCTACGTGCACAGTATACAAATTATTCCAAGGAGCGCAGAGGAAATACAATACAGAAGCTGGTAGAAAAAGGCACATCACGCAGGCAGGAACACAAATAAGAACTCTGGCAAACTTCCTGGCAGGAACCACGCAAGCTAGAAGACAGTGATATAACATTTTAAGGGGCTTCTTGGTGGGGGGAGACACCCACCAAATTCTATACTCCATGAGAAAAATGTTTCAAAATACAAAGGGGAAAGTTTTCTCAGACAAAAATCGAAAGAACTTCATTGCTCATAGATAGACATGCACTGCAAGACTTTTCAAGGGACGTTGTTCAGGCAGAATAAATATGATACTGACAGAAATCAAATAAATACAGGTAAATATGTAATTAGGGTTCTGTTTTCACTGTCCAGATGAAAACAGATTGCCTAAAGCAAAAGTAATATTATGAAACAGTATGTGTCAAACTAAAATGCTTGTTGATAAAGGATGGGAGGAGGGCTCGGCATAGATTATTTTAAGATTTTTACACATGAAACAATATTATAGTATTTAGCAGCATATCTGGGATCTAGGAAGATAGCTCAGTCCATAAAGTAGCTTGTCTTGCAAGTAGAGGACCTGAGTCGTATCCCAGAACCATGGGAAGCCTCAGAGAAGTATGCATCTATCATCCCAGTGTTCTGGTGGCAAGATAAGAGAATCTTTGGATGCTCACAGGCCAACCAGACTGGAGTGTGCAGCAAACACAGAGACCCCAACAAGGTTTGACCCCCCCAACTCAAACAAGGCAAGCAACAGCCAAGGAGGCTCTCAAACCTACACACACATTGTGGTACACACACATCACATGCACACAAAGTGTGTGGAGATCATACGAAAAGTTTTAACACCAACTATAAGTTATAGTAATATATGATTTGTTTTTTGTTTTTTATTTTGTTTTTTATTTTGTTTTGTTTGAGACAGGGTCTCTCTACATAGCCCTGACTGCCCTGGAACTCACAGAGATCCACCTGCTTCTGCCTCCTGAGGGCTGGAATTAAAGGTGTGAGCCAGCATGCCTGGCTAATAATACAAGATTTAAAAGTAAAACCTATAGTATGCTTTCCATGAGAAACTGACTTTACAAGCCAGGCGTGGTGGTGCATACCTTTAATCCAAGCACTTGGGAGGCAGAGGCAGGAGTATCTCTGTGAGTTCAAGGCCAGCCTGGTCTACAGAGCGAGTTCCAAGACAGCCAGAACTACACAGAGAAACCCTGCTCAAAAGAAGGAGAAGGAACAGAAAAAAGAAGAAGAGGAAGAAAATAACTTTACATTCAAAAATACAGATTGGATAAAAGATGTATCATAAGGCACTATCAATATGCTTCAGAGGTTAAGAGCACTTGCTGTTCTTCCAGAGGACCTGAGTTCAGTTCCCAGCACCCATATTGGACAGTCACAACCACCTGTAACTCCAGATCCAGGGACCTTCTTCTGGCCTCCACAGATACCTGCATTCCCATGCACATGCATGCATACCCACAGGCATGTCATACACACATGTAATTTTAAATGCACAAATAAATAATCCAGCATGAAGGTGCATACCTATAACCTAGCACTTGGTAGGCTAAGGGAAGAGAATGAGTCCGAAGCCAGTCTGGGCAACAAAGGAAGAGCGGTCTCTTGTAAACCAACAACAGAGACCCAGGTCTTGCTCCTTTTGCCTTGTAAGGGCACCACTGTAAGGTACTGTGGACCAGAAAGCAGCCTTCACCCACTAAACTGCCAACGTCCAGAAGCTCTAGGGCCTGTGCATCTGAAGTATCCCAGGAAGCTCATGTTCTCAGTCGAGGCTTTAGGGAGATACATAAATCCTGACAGCTCTGACTTCATAAACGGTTTCATTTATTGATGTATTCCCAACTTAAAAAGCTATTAGAAGTGGCAGAAACTTTGGGAGGTAGGGTCCAGTTGGAAGTAATGGTGGCATGCTCTGGAAGGATATGTTTTGTTCCTAATCCCATATTCTCGTTCTTTCCTCCCCCCCCCCCACCTGTCTTCTCCTTTTCTCCCCTTCCCTCTCTTCTCCTTTCCTCTCCTTCATGACTCTATGAAGCATCTCTGCTGTGCCACGGCCATAATGTTCTGCCTCACCGCAGATCATCAGCGCTGAGTGACAAGGCAATGAAATTGAAACCATGCTCCAAATAAATCTTTCCCCTCTAAACTGTTTTCCCTAAGTGTTTTGTCACAGCAACCAGAAGCTCACACAGTGAGCCAGTCTGTGATAGGTTGTTACAGCCCCCAAAAGACCCCAATGAAATTAAAGAGACGGGAAAATATTTTAGCAGATGCTTTATGGAAGAAGGCCCAGTGAGTACATGCAAATCAACGCCATGGTGAGAGACTGCCAGACGTCTCTTAGAACATCTAGAGAGGAAAGAATATGTAATGGTACCAGAGTGGCTGAGAACACAGAGCACCTAAAAGTCTTCTACTGCTGATGGACATGCAAAATGGCACTGGAATTTTGGCATGAAATTTAGTAGTTTCTTATCAATTTAGCTGTGTACTCTCAGGTGACAGAACTCCTACTTTGAGGTGTTTACCCAAACGAGACGGAAGCCTGTGATCACACAAAAGCCAAACACACAAACGTTTGCACAGCTTCTATCGTCTTGCCCCAAACTGGAAAGAAGCCCAAAAGCCCTCATCTGGGAAGAGCTAAACAAATGAGGTCATTTTGATGTAGTCTTGTACTTTATCTGTGGGACAATCAAGTTGCGGGTTTGATTTCTGAAGGCACTCCCAGCTGCTCAGACAGCTGGAATAAGACCTCCACATCTGGAAGGAGTATGCCCTGAGAATGCTGACTACCCTAGAAAGGTCTGAAGGGAGATAAGACTTGTTGAAAAGAAACTGACCACAGGTAGCCACCTCTCTGAGGTTTAGTCTAACGCAATTCCAGACAATAACAGCACATGAGGTGGTGGTTCATAGCAAGTCTGTCTTGGTCCCTCGTTGCATCTGAAGCATCCCACAAGCCTTGGTATGAAATGAACAGAGGACATGGCAATAGCCACAGCTATGAAAGTTCTCAGGAAGAGAAGTGACAGCCACGAGCCAGGAATGCCACAGCAAAGTCGGATGCTCATGTTGGGGAGGCGATGAGTCAGATTCATCTCCACTGCTTACTCCCCTGCTGTCTATGGAGCTCGTACTGGGTTCTAATGCTGACTCTGGAGTGGAACTCACTACTGTGGCGATATTGTGTTCCCCAAAATATTGTGTACCTTAATAAACTTATCTGGGGTCAGAGAACAGAAAAGCCACTAGTTAGGCAGTGATAGCACACACCTTTAATCCTAGCATTCCAGAGATAGAAATCCCTCTTGATCTCTGTGAGTTCAAGGCCACATAGGAAAAAGCCAAGCATGGTGACACACCTTTAATCCCAGAAAGCCAGCCTTTAATCCCAGAGAGTGGTGGTAGAAAGCAGAAAGATATATAAGGCGTGAGGACCAGAAACTAGAAGCATTTGGCTGGTTAAGCATTTGGCCTGGTTAAGCTTTCAGGCTTTGAAGCAGCACAGTTCAGCTGGGATTCATTCTGGATGAGGACTCAGAGGCTTCCAGTCTGAGGAAACAAGACCAGTTGAGAAGTTGGCCAGGTGAGGTTAGCTGTGGCTTGTTCTGTCTCTCTAATCTACCAGCATTGACCCCAATAACTGGCCTCAGGTTTGATTTTATTAATAAGAACTTTTAAGAATCCTGCTACATACTACTCCTCTTCGAAACTTGCTCCAGACAGATTTTCTCATAGTCTTATTGGGAGAGAAATTGGATGTTTTGTTCTTGTCCTCCTGATGTTTTTCACATGTGTGCCTAGTCCTTGGAATACAAGGGTGTAGCTAGAGTTTTCCTGCCTGGCCTACAGTCAGGACAAATCTCTCTCCCCGCCAGTCCCATAGCTGCTCAGACCCAACCAAGGAAACACACAGAGACTTATATTGCTTACAAACTGTATGGCCGTGGCAGGCTTCTTGCTAACTGTTCTTATATCTTAAATTAATCCATTTCCATAAATCTATGCCTTGCCACGTGGCTCATGGCTTACCGGAATCTTCACATGCAGCTTGTCATGGTGGCAGCTGGCAGTGTCTCTGACTCAGCCTTCCACTTCCCAGAATTCTTCTCCTCCTTGTCCCGCCTATACTTCCTCCTGCCTGACTACTGGCCAATCAGTGTTTTATTTACTAACCAATCAGAGCAACACATTTGCCAGACAGAACATCCCACAGCACAAGGGACTCTAAGAGATGGAGAGGGTAGCTTGGATAACTTAAGCAGGACTTCAAAAATGCTACCCAGGCGCTCTCATGCCCAAATCCTGTCAGTGGAATAAAGTAGCTACCAGATGAGATGTCATAGGCCAGAAACCATGCCAACCAAAACTGACCTCAGGCTGAGCATGGTGACACATGCTCATAATCCCAGAACTCTGAAGGCTAAGGCAGAAGATCACAAGTTCAAGGCCAGCTTAGGCTAACAAACTGAGAACATCTCTGAAAGTCAAAAGAGAGAAGATAGAAAAGATCACATCTTAGTGAACAAATCAAAATATTCTGAGTGCTTTAAGAGTGGGGCAGCAGAAGTTGATGGACATTACTAGAGATCAAGGGAGGGAAATGAAGCAACAGTACAGAGGGAGTGATCATACAGTGGAGGGGGAGATGGAGGTAGATGTGATCATATTTCACTGTGTCCATGTATGAAATTCTCTAGAATAAAATGTTGACAAAGAGACTAGTGGAAGGGGGAGAAAGAAGAGATTACGGGAAGGTGAATATAGTCAAAGCACTTGAAGGAAAATATCTACGAAACCCACTCTTTTTTTCTTTTCTTTTCTTTTTTTGGTTTTTTTCGAGACAGGGTTTCTCTGTGTAGCTTTGCGTCTTTCCTGGAACTCACTTTGAAGACCAGGCTGGCCTCGAACTCACAGAGATCCGCCTGGCTCAGCCTCCCGAGTGCTGCGATTAAAGGCGTGTGCCACCACCGCCCGGCACAAAACCCACTCTTACGTAAAATGAAGATGCATCACTAGCTAGAGTGTCTGTGATGGCTAATTTTTTTAACTTTCTTTTTTATTTATTCTTTGTGTCTTTCACATCATGCATCTCCATCCCATTCATTTCCCCATCCCTTCCTATCTGCCCTCTGCCCTTGTAAACCCCCCCCCAAAAAAAATAAAATGAAATTTAAGACAGAAAAAAGAGAAAAAGAAAAATCAACCTCATTGTAGAAGCTGTAGTATGGAAACCCTTTTATCCATGTAAATATATATATATATATATATTGATGCTGGGCCCTCACAGGAACTCCTATTGGTCATCCTGTTGCTGCTCTGTGTCGTGGAGATTCTGCAGCTTTGGATCTGCAGGATCCATCCCTTCACGTGCTCCAGTAGATCAAAATGGAGTGGATGTTGGGGTGGCTCAACTCAAACCCCTGGTTCTGGGCCTGGGTAGTTGCAGGGTTGTTCAGCCCGCCAGCTCTCCCTTGTCCTCACCATCAGGGTGAGCTCTCCTGCTTTGTCCTGGCAAGTTCACCCCTTCCAGTGATGAGCAAGGGGCAGTGCCAGTTCTCCTGATTTCTTGTCCTTGGGGTCTTATGTCCCACATCTACACCTTCAGGGTCAGCTCTACTGTGTTGCCCAGGTGAGGTGTAGTGGCCGCTCTCCTGAGTGCTGTATTTCTCCCCTGCCCCTGCCACCACATGACAGATGAGTAATGGGGACAGCTCTCCCATGCTTACAACTTCCGGGCTGGCTAACCCACACCTCCTCCAATGGGGTGACTCTTTTGTGCTGCCCAGACGAGGTACAGGACCTGCTTTCCCAAGTGTTGCAGCTGGTTGAGAATAGGGCAGCTCTCCTGCTCTTAGGACCTCAGGGCCATGCTGGCTACTTTTATGTCAACTTGACACACTAGAAAGGAGGGAACTCAGTTGAGAAAACGCTTCCACAAGATCTGGCTGTAAGACATTTTATTGATTAGTGATTTATGTGGGAGGGCCCAGTCCATTGTGGGTAGTGCCATTCCTGAGCTGATGGCCCTGCATTCTATAAGAAAGCAGGCTGAACAAGCCATGAGAAGCAAACTCATAAGCAGCACCCCTCCATGGCCTCTGCGTCAGCTCCTGCCTCCAGGTTCCTGACCTGTTAGATTTCCTGTCCTGACTTCCTTCAATGATGGACTATGATGTGGAAGTGTAAGCCAAATAAACCCTTTCCTCCCCAAGTTGCTTTTGGTTATAGTGTTTTATCACAGCAGTAGAAACCCTAGCCATGACAGTATCTTTTAGTAAAATGGTTTGTTTTTCATGTTTGTGTCAATGTATACTATTAGATTTTATATTTTACATCAGTTTCTTGCATAACTCTTTTGCTCATGCTTTTGAGTATCTCTAAAGCCTCTGGTTATAATAGAACAATTTATTATAGATCATTGTATTCGTGTTGAAATTTTTCCCTGTTATTTTGATGTAAACGATATATGTCTTCAGAAATACAGATATTCAGCATGAGAAATAAGAATAAGAGCCTTAGTAGATGTGTCAGCATTGCCAGACTTGCCTAACCCCGCGTGATGCCATATGAATGGGAGGTCTGGAAGGAAGGTTTCAGGATGAGGCGCCATTTGGCTTTGTTCAGGCCTGACTCATGGTGGCAATGCCTTTCCTGATCCTAAAGACAGAAGCCTGAGGGAGGCTTCCATGATTTTTGTCTTTTAGGAGTTTGGGGTGGTGTTCAGATGATTTTTTAAAATATATCACAGGGCGACTGTGTTGAATAAAAAGAGAGATTTGGGTATGCCTGACCCTAGCTCAAAAAGATGATACAAAGATCCCATCACTGCTGGAAACACAAGGTGGGAGCCCGTGGGGACAGGGCAAGTTGGGGGATGGAAATTCTACCCCCATTATCCACCACGTCAACATTTTCCTGACAATAACGCATGAGTTCAAAATTTTATTTTAAACTCGGGAATTTTAAATTTTAAAAACAGGAGTCTTTTCTGCCAATGTCTAGAGCTTTTAAAGGATTTTTATCAGCAACAAAAGAATTCGGCTTTGCAGAAGCAGGCTGCATCTCTGAATATTAAAATCTCCATCTTGGGAAACTTTCAAGCCTTCAGACAACCTCTTTCAAAGTCATAAATGAAAGTCACTCAACACACGACAATGCTCAGGGGCCCCTTTTATCTACAGAAGAAAGACCACACAGTGATAGCTTAGGAGCCACAGACCGAATGGCTGGCCTTGAGTCACCTTCTGTACCAGGACTGGCCCGGCCAAGATAGGAAGTGGAAGTTGTCACTAGTAGCAACAGCAATTATGATCCGATGATAAAAAGAAGCCAGTCAAGGGTAATAAAAAAAAAAAAAAGCTAAATGGTATTACTCATACGGCTCTTAGAGCTTAAAAGGCACTTGCATTTGCTATCTGCTTGGTCCTTTCACATTAGAAACAACCTTTCCCCTTTCCCTTCTGTCCAGAGAACCAGCAACTCCAGAACCAAAGAACAGGTCCAGTGGAGCCAGGATGTCTGAATGGGCTTGGCTTTTACCTGTGTGTGAAACTGAATGGGTTTTATTTTTAGAGGAAACTTTACATCATCCCTCCAAGTTCTGATCTTCCTCCTCCTCGTTTCTCTCTGTCTCTGTCTCTCTCTGTATTTTTCTCTATTCCTGTGTCTCTGTGTCTCTGTCTGTCTCTCTCTGTGTGTGTCTGTCTGTCTGTCTGTCTGTCTGTCTGTCTGTCTCTATCTGTCTCTCTCTCTCTCTCTCTGTCTTACACTCTCCTTCCCTTCCTACCTCCACATGTGCTATGTATGTGCACACACAGAGGTCAAAGTCAACATCAAGTGTCTTCTATCTCTCTCCAATTTGTTTCTTTTAAGATTTATTATTTTTGTTTGTGTGTGTGTGTGTGTGTGTGTGTGTGTGTGTGTACATCTGTGTGTCTGCCACACATGTGAGAGTGCCCAAGGGAGCCAAAAGAGAGCATCAGATCCCATGAGGCTGGAGTTACAGCCACCCAACATGATTGCTGGGTCTGAACCTGGGTCCACTGGAAGAGCAGCAATCGCATGTTCTTAACCACTGAACCGTTGTCTCTCCAGCCTTCCACTTCAGTTCTCAAGATAGGACATCTCACTGAAGCAGGAGCTGCTGGCCAATAAGCCCGCAGTTCACCCATCTGCACAAGGATTACAGATGTAGACATCACGCCTGACGTCTTCCCCAGATTTTGGGACTCAGAATGTAGCACTATACTCACTCAGCCTCTGATCGTCTCTTTCTGGGACAGTCATTCTGGCAGGCTGACACCCATCCCACGTGTCTTCAGGGCGGATTGCTGGGCTCCTCTACCCAACTGCACTTCCCATGCAAGCCAACTACACATTTGTCTGAACTGCCACCAAATCCAAGTGCCAAGGTTGTAAATGGCAAAAACTACCATTGCCAAATTTGCACTACGGTGGTTTGAGGTGTGTGTCTTTGGATCCACGGGCTTCGTGATCCAGTCTGCCAGCCTTGTTTCTGGGTTTGTTTTGGAAGTGAGTGCTTTGTTGCAGACTCTCTAAAAGAGAAGAGTAAAATCTGAATGCAGTGAAGACTCGGGGGACTAGAAGTTACCATACAAAGTACAGAGAGATAACTCCAGGGAGCTTCACAGGGACCTGGCCAAGAGCCCATCAGCATGTGTGAGGCAGGAATGTACCTGGCCTAGCTAAAGAACCACCCGACAGGTTAAAGAGGTTCAGCCTGGTCTGGGAATAAAGCCTGATCCCTGCCATGCAGACCAGAAGACCACAGGACTCACAGGCCATTGAGTAAAGTAAACAGCATGGCCTTGCCTCACAAACTGAAAATAATTATCCCAAGCTGAGCTCTGATCCAATCCCACTTAATAATTCTTAAAAAGAAATACCCAAAAGGACTACACTAATTACAAATAATTTACATGTATTCCCAAACAAATTTCTAAAATATTTCTAGAGACAAAATAAATAAATAAATAAATAAATAAATAAATAAATAAATAAATAAATAAAACGAAATAACAGCTGTATCCAGAATGCAATGGAATGCTCTGAATGATTGCGTCTCTCCACACTCAAGCCATAACTCCATCCCCACTTGCTAATAAGAGATGGGACACTTAGGAAGCTGACTGGGGAACCCTTGGAAGGATCTGTGACCTCACTCAGGTTTGAGGGAGCCCCTTCCCCTTTCCCCATGGGAAGACTAGGCAAGGAGATGCTTTCTTTGAGCAGGGAGCCCTCACCAGACAATCTGCTGGCGCCTTCACCTTGGACTTCTCAGCATCCAGAACCACGAGGAACAAAATTCTGTTGCTTATAAACTATCCAGTCTAAGGAACTTTATTATAGCAGTCCAGACAGACCAAGGTGCTCAATAAGGTAAATTTCATGTCTGGCATCGGATTAGAAATTAGTAGAAGAACATAGAACAGACTATTTTAAAAGTAAGACCAGAAGGCCAGGGAGGTGGCACCGTGGATAAAGGCGCTTCCTGTGCAAATCTGAGTTTGATCCCCAGAACCCACTCAAAGGTAGAAGGAGAGAACTGACCCCACAAAATTGTTCTCTGAGCTTCACATGTGCACCACTGCATACATGTATACACACATGCGTGCGCACACACACATCATGCACATACACACCATGCACATACACAAACATTGTGCACATACAAATACATACACACACACCAAGTACATACACACCACACACATACACACACACATGCGCATCATGCACACATGCAAGCACTGTGCACATACAAATATATACACACACACCAAGTACATGCACATACACACACACACACACACACACACACACACACACACACACACATAAATGAATAGATTTTAAAGTAAAACCTGAACCACCAGAGAAAGAGGGAAAAAACAACCAATCAAAACTAACCTAGAAGCCGGGCGTTGGTGGCGCACGCCTTTAATCCCAGCACTCGGGAGGCAGAGGCAGGCGGATCTCTGTGAGTTCGAGGCCAGCCTGGGCTACCAAGTGAGCTCCAGGAAAGGCGCAAAGCTACATAGAGAAACCCTGTCTCGAAAAACCAAAAAAAAAAAAAAAAAAAAAAAAACTAACCTAGAGGGGCTGGAGGGATAGCTCAGCAGTTAAGAGCACTGGCTGTTCTTCCAGAGGTCCTGAGTTCAATTCCCAGCAACCACATTCCAGGGGACCTAGCACCTTCACACAGATGTATATGCACATAAAAATAAAACATTGTTTTTTTAAAAAAAATAACCGAGAACCACAATGTGTTAGAATTATCAGACAAGGCCCTGTGTGGTAGCATATACTTGTAATCTGAGAACTGGAGAGACTGAGACAGGAGGATCACCATTAGTGTGAGGCCAGCCTGGATTGCACAGTAATGTCCAAGCCAACCTCGGCTACACATTAAGACCTTATCTCAAAAAAGAAAAGAAAGAGAATTAACAGACACAGAATGGTTATTATGCCTGCATTCCATGTTCTTCCAAACTGAAGTCAATGTGTGAAAGATTTAAAAAAATCCAAATCACACATTGAGAAATGACAAGACAGAATATATTGGGGACTGGAGAGATGGCTCAGAGGTTAAGAGCACTGACTGCTCTTCCAGAGGTCCTGAGTTCAATTCCCAGCACCCACATGGTGGCTCACAACCATCTGTAATGAGATCTGGCACCCTCTTCTGTATACATAATAATAAATAAATAAATATTTTTAAAAAAAAAAAGACAGAATATATTGGGGGAAACAGTGTTAGGCAGGAGGAGGAACAGGCTGAACATGGCATTGGGAGCAACAGAGGATTCAGAGCAACACAGTGAGAGAAAAGACAGAGTCCAGAAAATTAGGAGTGTCAGTGGAATGTAGGACGACTTCAGGTAGTTAAATGAGTATATGTACCTGTGTATGTATACGTATGTGTGAGCATATGTGCTGATATGTATGCATGTATATGTATGCATATGCATTTGTGCTATGTGTATATGCATTTATACATGTATGTATATGCTTACATGTGTATAGCTGTATATGTACATATGTGTATGCATATATGTGTATAGCATATATATTTAATTATATGTATATATGTGTGAATATGTGTATGTATATATTTGTATGAGTATGTGTAGCTTGAGTTTTCCTGCCTTGCCCACAGTCAGGACAAATCTCTGCCACCCGCCAGTCCCACAGCCGCTCAGACCCAACCAAGTAAACACAGAGACTTATTTTGCTTTCAAACTGTATGGCCGTGGCAGGCTTCTTGCTAACTGTTCCTTTATCTTAAATTAATCCATTTCTACAAATCTATACCTCACCACGTGGCTGGTGGCTTATCAGCGTCTTCACAGGCTGCTGGTCATTGCGGCGGCTGCAGCCTCTCTGGTCATTGCGGCGGCTGCAGCAGCGTCTCTTTCTCTCAGCCTTCTTTTATTTCTCCTCTCTGTTAGTCCCGCCTATCTTTCCTGCCTAGCCACGGCCGATCAGGTTTTATTTATTAACCAATCAGAACAACTTGACATACAGACCATCCCCCAGCACAGCCAAGTGCAGACCATCTCAAACACCTGCACTCAGGCCCATGGTCCTAATCATCCTCTATATGGACCTGCTGGGTAACGCCACGAGGAACCCAAGAAGGGCTCCCACAGGACATACAGAACATCCCACAGCAAGTATGTGTATGCATATGTGTGTATATGCATGTGTGTGTATTTATCTGAGTATGTATGTGTATAAATATGTGTGTGGATATATATGTATATGTGTATATGTACATATATGTGTATGTGTGTGAATGTGGATTTGTGTGTATATAATACATGTATATGTGTGTATATGCACATATATGTGTATATATGTGTGTATGTGTATGTATATAAAGTTGGAATATTCGAAGCAGAAGAGTATGAATTCAAATATTCAATACATTGCCAAGGTTGGCTTGGAAGTTGCTATCTAGTCCAGTCTGGCCTCAAACTTTCATTACTATATGAGGAAATAATGGTTAAACTGCTTCCAAATTAAGTAAAAACCACAAACCCACATATCAAGCAATTCAAATAACCCCAAACACAAAAAACACATGAATTTTAAGAGGAGGGGCAGGCAGCGAGGTAGTATAAAATAGATCAGCAAGCAGAAGTACTGACCATGCAAGCCTGACTGACTGGTTCCATGCCCAGACCGTGGGAGAAACAGGTCGGTGGTGCATCTTAATCCAGCACTCCTGCAGCAGGATGGAAAGCCCCAGGGCCAATTAGCTCAGAGTAGGAAGTGTGGCAGTCACAGAAATAAGAGAGACCCTGCCTCCATGAGCTGAAAGGTGAGAGCCAACTCTTGAAAGTTGTCCTCTGGCCTATGTAGATGTCTGTACATCTACATAGGCCAGAGGACAACTTAATTTTCTAATTGAAGTCAAGTCATATGTAATCAGATAATTCCCACCAGTGGTGAAAAGAAAACTAAGTTCAATCGAAGAAAAAAATGTATGCTGTGTTGAAAGAAACAAAGATAACTGTGACAGCATATTCCTCACTGGTAATAAATGCAAGAGAAAAAAACAATAAATCAAAATCCAAAAATCACTAAGAGAAAAATGCCCGTGTGGAATTCTGTACCAAGGAAGAGCATCTTACTAAAATGAGTGGAAGCCAGCGAAGACGAACTGTGAAAGCTTCTAAGTGAAGGGAGCCAGCGGTAAAGACGGAGCGTCCGAGAAATAAACCACAGGGGCAGGTGGATGGTGGTTCTCAGGTCGAGGGGGCCAAGGGAGGGTGTGGTAACTGAAGGGTTATCTACAGGTTTCTTTTTGCGGTGAAGACCATGAGATGGTCCCGCCAGTAAAAAACACTCACTGCGCAAGCCTGAAGTCCTGAGTTCAATTCCCAGAACCCAAGTAAAGATGGAAGGAAAGAGCCGACTCAGCAAAGTAATCCTCCAACATCCATGCATGCCATGCATGTGCACACACCCACACACGTGTGCACATGCACACACAAAATAATAGTAATAAATGAAATTTAAACAGTCTGAAATTAACTAGGATGGTGATTGCACCAAATAAACTAAACATGAATTGTATACTTCGAAGAAGTGAAATGATATAATATGTGCATTATGTCTCAATATGCTTTTTTAATTAAAGAAGTAAAGAGCCTGCAAGATAGCTGAGCAGGAAAAGGCGCCTGCCGCCAAGCCTGAGCTTGATCCCCAGAACCCGCAAGGTAGAAGAGAACGGACTCCAGGATGTTATCCTCTGACCTCCAAATGCACATTGTGGCACATGAACATCCACACATGTGTACACACATGCAAAGAAATAAACACACTAAAAACTTAAAACGAAAACATTCAGAAAAATAAAAGCTAAAAATAGTCACCAGCATTCCTTCAAGCAAAAGGAAAATGATGTTAGGTGGAAATATGTAGAATATTCCTTCGACAAGAAAGAATTAATATGTAGAAATTTTTTCTAGAGAAAGAACATTAGAAGTGGTAACTGCTTAGATAATAATGATTTGTAAGTTTATTAGATTACATAGTTTATATGAATTATAACTCAAAAAAAATGGGCACTTTGCATTTATTTATTTATTTATTTGCTGTCTGTGTGTGGGTTGGAAGGTGTGCATATGGGTGCACACATGCCAACATGCACAGGCAGAGACCAAAGGGCTACTTGTAGGAACTGCTTCTTGTTTTCATACATGCAGGTTCCAGGGATCAGAACTCATGTCACCTCTACCTCTAAAGCCATTTAGCTGGCCGCATGTATTATCTTATAATCAAAAAGTATTAAACTACTCTTCAGAGGACTCAGGTGTGATTCCCAGCACCCACATGGCAACTCACAGCAGTCTGTTAACTCCCAGATGATCTGTCTCCCTCTTCTGGTCTCCTTAGGAACTGCATGCAGATGGTACACATGCACACATGTTGCAAAATACCCACACTATTTAAAAAAATAGATAAATCATATTTAAACATTAAAGTGTATGCTAATAAACCTAAATAAATATCTAATGTCATAGTAGAGCTGGGGTGTAGCTCAATTGTAGAGCCCTATCCTAGTGAGCCAGTGGTTCTGGGTTCAGTCTCTAGCACAACCTAGAACAATACATACTTTAAAAGTATATTGTTGGTAGCCCCCCCCCCCCGCACGCCTTTAATCCCAGCACTCGGGAGGCAGAAGCAGGCGGATCTCTGTGAGTTTGAGGCCAGCCTGGTCTACAAAGTGAGTTCCAGAAAAGGCGAAAAACTACACAGAGAAACCCTGTCTCAAAAAACAAAACAAAACAAAAAAAAGGATATTTGTTACAGAATATTTGTTTAACTATGCAAAGATTAATTGCATTTGTTTATGCTGCAGAACATTTAACTGTGTAAAGATGTGTTGCTGTTTTACCTTGCCTGCCTGATTGGTCTGATAAAAGGCTGAGCAGCCAATAACAAGGAAGGAGGTACAGGCAGGACTTCTCGGCAGGGAGAGTAAGTAGGAGGAAGAATTTAGGCTCAAGGAAAGAAAAAAGAAAAAGAGATGCCAGGAGCCAGACAGACAGACAGACACAGAGGAAGCAGGAAAGTAGAACACATAAAATGACATAAAGGTAAAAAAGCCTCAAGACAAAATATAGATTAATAGAAACAGCTTAAATTAAGTTAAAAGAGCTAGTGTGACAAGCCTAAGCTAAAGCTGAGTATTCATAATAATAAGTCTCCATGTCTTTATTTGGGAGCTGGTTGGCAGCCCAAAGAAAATTCCAACTACAGATTATATCAAATTCTTAGGAATATGTGATGGTTTGAATAGGAATGGTCCCCATAGACTCATGTTTGAATGCTTGTCCCACAGAGAGCGGCACTATTAGGAGGTGTGGCCTAGTTGGAGTAGGTGTAACCTTGTTGGAGAAAGTATGTCATTGAGGAGGCAGATTCTGAGGTCTCATATGCTCAAGCTATGCACGGTGTGGCTTACAATCTCCTTCTGCTGCCTACAAATCAAGATATAGAACTCTCAGCTCCTTTCCAGCACCATTCTGCCTGCACATGGCCATGTTTCCTGCCATGATGCTAATGGACTGAACCTCTGAACTATAAGCCAGCCCCGATTAAATGTTTTCCTTTATAAGAGTTGCCGTGGTCAATATAAACCTAACTAAGACAGGCTGGGAATGTAGCTCAGCTAGTAGAATGCTTCCCTAGCATTCAAAAGGCCCTGGGTTAAATCCCCAACACCGTATATGGTGGTTTGAATGAGAATGGTTTATCATAGGCTCATATATTTGAATGCTTGATCCCCAGTTAGTTGAATTGTTCAGGAAGGACTAGGAGGTGTGGCCTTGTTGGAGGAGGTGTGTCATGGAGGTGGGCTTTAAGGTTTCAAAAGTCCACACCATCCCCACTTCGCCCTCCGCCTTGTGCTCACAAATAAGAATGTAAGCTCTAAACTACCACTCTAGCACCATGCCTGCCTGCCTGCCGCCATGCTCCCCACCATGATGGGCAAAGACACACTTTCTGAAAACTCGAGTCCCAATAAACTCTTTCTTCTGTAAAGTTGCCCCAGTCACTGTGACTTATCATAGCAATAGAAAAGTAACTAAGATACCTTACAAAACCCAGTGTGGTAGCATACGCCTGTAATATCCGCCCTTGGAAGGTGCAGGCATAGGTATCAAAAATTCAAGGTCGCCGGGAGGTCGTGGCGCATGCCTTTAATCCCAGCACTTGGGAGGCAGAGCCAGGCGGATCTCTGTGAGTTCGAGGCCAGCCTGGGCTACCAAGTGAGTTCAAGGAAAGGCGCAAAGCTACGCAGAGAAAACCTGTCTCGAAAAAAAAAAAAAATTCAAGGTCATCCCCAGGCCAGTCTGTGATACAGGAGACTATCAGCAGTAGAGGTGAGGCAGGTTGAGAAAAGACAAGTTCAGGTTGTAAAAATAGTGATTTAGGTATTCAGGCAAAACATTTTAGAGAAGGTGGAATTTTCTTTTCCCACATGATATCAATCTAAAAATCTCACATGGAGCTGAGGATATAGCTCAGTGGTGGAGCACTTGGTTCAATTCTCAGCAATGAAAAGAAAACTTAAAATCCAACACAATGACAATCTTTTTAAAACTCTTTATATATAAAGCTTTTTTTAAGGCAGTGTGGGTTATTCATGCTGGGCTTAAGGATCAGACCGTAGCTAGTGATGGTTGCCCATTTGCCTTGTAAGAATTAACAATTAAAATCTAGAATGAAAATCTGCAAGACTTCAGAAGGCTGATTTCAACCATCTGCAGAACAGCTCTTTTTGTGAGAGGATGAAACACTAACACTAGGCTCCTTCAAACTCACACACTGGGGTTGGGAAATGGTTATCCCAATAGATAGCGCCCCTTGGTGATGTGTCAGTTACTAAGTGCATCCCAATCGTAAGGATTCCCGTAGATCATTTCACCAGGTGCCATTATCTACACGAAGGCTACCATCCCAGTGAAATCTCCATTTCCAAGCCTCAAGACTCTGTTTTTAGCACTCAAGGTTGCAAACCAAACCACGCTAATCATGAGAGGCTTCCCTGACTGAGTCCTTTCAGGGAAGGACTGTGTGTGTCCATGCAACCCCTCTCCAACACCATAAAGAGACAATTTCGAACTTTCATGGTCTTGTTTCAAAAGCTGTTCTCAAAGTGGGCATGGTGGACCACACCCGTCATCCCACCACTCAGGCAGGAAGAGGATGAGTTGGAGGTGAGTCTGGGTGATAGACCAAGACTCTGTCTCAAAGTGTCAAGCATGGGGGATGTAGTTCAGCGGTAGAAGGCTTGCCTCTCATACATGAAGCCTGGGGTTCTATCCCCCAGCACTGGAAAACAAGAATAGAAACGAAACAGGGTTGATATGCTCTGCTTTTTAATGGCAAGGTAGGTAGGATGGGGAAAGAAACACATGACTGGTGACTCTGAAATGTCTGGGAGAAGGGCTCAAAACACAGACTAGAGAGGAAGTTTCTTTCTTTTTTTTTTTTTTAACATTTATTTATTACATATACAGTGTTCTGTCTGCATGTATGATTGCAGGCCAGAAGAGGGCACCAGATCACATTACAGATGGTTGTGAGCCACCATGTGGTTGCTGGGGACTTGAACTCAGGACCCCTGGAAGAGCAGCCAGTGCTCTTAACCTCTGAGCCATCTCTCCAGCCCGAGAGGAAGTTTCTACTTTTGATTTTACATTTAATGGTGCTTTTTAAAATCTCGAAACTCCTTATATGGAAAACAAGGGAGTGTTGGATTAAGTCCTTTGTAATCATTTTCTATAATCCTCTATTGAAGCATTATAATTTTTAATAATGTTCATTCTCCATACTCACTCGGTCTACTCACAAGCCACAAGGGGGCATAGGGAACCTTTAATCCAAGACTTTCTGCTAGGTAGATACGAAGGTAGATACATAGATAGACAGACAAACAGACAGCACCCTCCAGTCCCACGCAGCAAGTGACAGAGGCAACAGAGGAGCTAAGACCTCCTGACTTAGAATACATTTGACTAAGATTTCATTCCATGCTTATATACTAAAATCCATAGACTCTTTCAAAAAAAAAACTCGAAGCAGAGGCCAGGAGATATAGTACAGGAAGAGGGCTTGTCTGGCATATCTAAGGCCCTAGGTTCAATCCCCAGAGAAAAGAATGAATGAGCGAATAAATAAATGAATTGAATTCTGGAAAGCTGTGCCTCGGGAAAGAAATACCAAAATGTTGGGGTGAAGAGGTGACTTAGTGGGAAAAGGGGCTTGCTGTCAAACCGGAGCACCTGAGTTTGGTCCCCAGGACCCACACAGGAGAAGGAGAGGACCAACTCCTGAAAACTGTCCTCTGACCTTCACCGTGGCACCTTTATATTGTCCTAATTACATTTTATTTATTTTATGTGTTTCTGCATGCATATGTCTTCATGTGTGTGCATAAAGTAAATAAAATGCAATTTTAAGTTTTTTAAAGGTACCAAAATGGAAAAGTTCTAAGTAATTGAGAGAATTTAAAGTGTTTAAGGAGACTCAAGAGAGATAGCACAAATCATACCACAACATTTATATTTCTTCCCCCACCCCACCCCACCCCCACCCCTGGAGCTGAGGACCGAATCCAAGGTCTTGCACTTGCTAGGCAAGCACTCTACCACTGAGCTAAATCCTCAACCCTATAACATTTATATTTCTTTAAGAAAGTATCAAAAAAAAAAGTGAAGTGTGTCCTGCTTGCCCCAAGAAGAAAAACTAGGTCCCAAGAGAGCAAGTGCATGGGGTTCAATGATTCACAGTGGACTGCTCTATTTAGCCTGTGAGTGTCCACGTATGCTATGCACATGGTCATGCACATGTGTAGGCAATAACATGTCAGCCATGGTGGAGAAAGAGATACGTGTGAATGGGCATAATCTTTGGCCTCCTGAGTACAGGCAGTCCCCCATGCCACATGCTGCCCCTCATTTGGGAGATGCTACCTCACCCCCCAGAGATCCCTTCATCCAACAAGTGTGTTTTTCGCTTCGCAGGAATTAAGTTTTAAACCATTACTGGACAGATGATTCTCATCAAAGGCAAGGAGTAGACAGTAGGGCTAGGCAGAGCGTATGATACTGTATGGGGACTGGGGAGGTTGCTTGTTTGTGGGTTTGGTGTGGATTTGCATATGTATGTGTATGTAATGTATATACGTATACACGTTGCATGTGTATTCACAGGTGTGCACATATGTAGAGGCATATACAAGGAGTTGACGCAGGCAGTTTTCCTCAATTGCTTTCTGCTTTATTGATTCAGGCAGGCTCCTGCTGAACCCACAAGTCACCAATTCCAGCTCATCAACCTTGCCAGCTTATTGCAGGGATCCCTCCTCTCTGCCTCCCAAGCGCGGTGACTACAGAGAGCTGCCATGCCTGCCCAGCTTTCATGTGTGTTCTGGGGTCGGAACTCTGGTCCTGTGGTTGCATGGTGAGCACTTTATCCCCAGCCCAATCTTGAGGTTTTTGAAACAGGGTCTCATGTAACCCAAGCCGGCCTTGAATTAGCAGTGTAGCCAAGGCTGGCCTTGAATTAGCAAAGTAGCCAAGGCTGGCCTTGAATTAGCAATGCAGCCAAGGCTGGCCTGGAACTCCTGATCCTCTCACCTCTGTCTCCCAAGCGCTGGGATTTATGAGCATGTGCCACCACACTAGGCTCAACTAAGCAGGCAGCGTGGAGAAGATGCGCCCTGGTGGAAGCAGGCAGCGTGGAGGTGTGCCCCGGTGGAATCAGGCAGCGTGGAGAAGGCGTGCCCCGGTGGAAGCAGGCAGCGTGGAGAAGGCGTGCCCCGGTGGAATCAGGCAGCGTGGAGAAGGTGTGCCCCGGTGGAAGCAGGCAGCGTGGAGAAGGCGTGCCCCGGTGGAAGCAGGCAGCGTGGAGGTGTGCCCCGGTGGAAGCAGGCAGCGTGGAGAAGGCGTGCCCCGGTGGAAGCAGGCAGCGTGGAGAAGGTGTGCCCCGGTGGAAGCAGGCAGCGTGGAGAAGGCGTGCCCCGGTGGCTGCGTCTCACCATTTCCACTTCTGTGTCCCCTCAGGTGTGCTGGGATTTTTATGTTTTTACTTTTTGTGTTTGTATCTGACTTCTCTTCATTTGACTTGTCCTGTGTAAACAGCAGCAGAGGGGCTGGGGCACAGCGAGGCTGAGCGTTTGCCCAGCATGCACAAAGCCCAGGGTCCAATACCCAGCCCCACAGAAAGCCAGTCATTGAGGTTCAAACCCATAATCCTAGCACTCAGGAGGCGGAAGCAGGAATATCGAAGTACAAGATCGTCCTTGGCTACATGGCCAATACGAGGCCACCCTGGGACACATCAAAAGGGAAAGGGGGCGCTAAATGACCATATGCAGCCAAAGGTTCTAAGTTTTTATAACAGTATTTGTCAGAGCTGGGGAGATGGCTCAGCGGTTAAGAACCTCTTGCAGGACCCAGGTTTGGTTCCCAGCACCCACCTGGTGGCTCGCAACTATTCCTGACTCTTGATCTAGAGAAGCCTGGAACTCCCTCTTCTGACCTCTCTGAGCACCAGGCCCACATGAGGTGCACATAGGCACATGCAGGCAAAATATACATAGACGTAAACTAAAATAAAGAAATCTAAAATAAAATAATATTGTTAACCCGGGAAGAGGCCTCGGAGGGTTCTTGCCACAGAACCTGCCTGTATAAGTTTCAGGGACCCACATAACGGAAGGAGAGAGTCAACTCCTACGAGTTTTCCTGATTGCTACACACTCACCACGGCACATGCACAACCACACACACACACTAAATAAATATATGCGTCTTGGCTATCCTAGAACTCACTGTGTAGACCAGGCTGGCCTCAAACACATGGAGATAGATCTGCCAGCCTCTGCCTCCCAAGTGCTGGAATTAAAGGCTTGCACCGCCATACCCGGCCTATGATTTTAAAATTTTTAAGGTAGTACTGTCTTAGGGCTAGGAATATAAGAATGCTTACCCAGCACCTTCCAGGTTTGGTGTTCAATTTCCAGTATCACAAACAATGGAGGAAAATGAACAGTCACTTGAATATAGCTTCCATTCTTTCTTAAGAGTCGAGGGTGACCAGAAGGAGAGCTGAGCTGCACACGGAGAGCAGTCTGGAGGACTGCTGTACTCTGCTGATGAATTCTTCATTAATCTCTTTACCCATGAGAAGGCAAACATAATGTGTGAAGAATAAACAAGCACCAGGCAGACGGGCAAGATCTGTGAACCCTGGGCAAAGGATTTCTCTTCTGAATCTCAAATTTTCTAAGTGTGAAATGAAAGCTAATGTCTCTGATCTTCAGAGTCACACATTGTACATACACTACTCAAGGGCATCTCTCCTTAAGTGACCCAGAAGTCCTACAACTCAGATTGTCTGGCCGTCTTCTCCCTCTCTCCCTACCAATTTACATGGCTTCCCATGCTTTCTCTTCTTCCTTGGGTCCACACACACATCTGAGATACTGTTAAAGGTACAGTTTCTCTGCTTTCCTACCCATTCACCTTGATCCAGTCACCAAGCCCTGGCAGTAAAAAAAAAAAAAAAAAAAAAAAAAAAAAGTTACAGGGCTGGAGAGATGGCTCAGTGGTTAAGAGCACTGACTGCTCTTCCAGAGGACCTGATTCAATTCTCAGCACCCACATGGAGGCTCACAACCATCTATAACTCTAGTCCCAGGAGATGATACCCTCTTCTGGCCTCCGAAGGCACCAGACATGCATGTGGTCCACAGACATACCCACAGACAAAACACTCACACACATAAAAAATAAATAAATTTAAAGCTTTTTAAAGAATATTATCAAAAAAAGAAATATTACAGGCTCTTGCTTGAATGTGAAATATAAAATAGTAAAATTCACAGAAGCAGGAAACAGGTCGGTGATGGCCAAGGGCCGAGAGGAACATAGGTGATTTTGTTTTTCTTTCATTTCTCTTCTCTTTGAAAACAAAACTGAACAAACAAACAAAAATCCAGAAGCAAACTTCTTTAGGTGTAGTTACAAATATTTTAGGGATCAGGAAGGAGACCCTGTAACAGATGAGAAAAGCACCCTGCAACATCTTCCTGTCTTCTATTCACTGAGGGAGACAGCCAATACATCCAGGTGGCAGCCACATGCTCTTCACTTGGAAAAAGGAGGAACCAAAGACTTGAGAAATTTAAAAGGGTTGGCATGTGTGTGAGAGTGTGTAAAAGTCAATGCTATAAATCTAAACAGGGTCTATTTTTATGTTAGTTT
Source organism: Peromyscus leucopus (assembly GCF_004664715.2). NCBI lineage: Eukaryota > Metazoa > Chordata > Mammalia > Rodentia > Cricetidae > Peromyscus > Peromyscus leucopus. The sequence goes on along the minus strand of NC_051067.1, from coordinate 97,718,935 downwards.
GTTTTTAAAAGTTCTAAAGCAATCAGAAGAAAACACATGGAAAGAGAACTCTGGTGGAGACCTGGTTAATTGAAGTAGAGGCTTTTGTAAATAATATAAAATGTGCAGGCAGGCAGGACCCTGGCAGAGTTTCCAGCCAATGCTAGGATTTCCACTGCCAGGCACTCAAGGACAGCCACTGTGTAGCTCCACGCTGACCTGGTACATGATCGTCCCTTTTTCTAGGGACGCCCTACTTGAAAGAAGACATTGGCCGTGACTGACTGGGACAGCCTGGACAATTCCTTCTTCCGGCTCCGGCACGACATCTTGCCTCAGTTTCTCTCTCAGCTTGCTAACGTGATGGCCTCCTGGCACTTACACAGTAATTCAGAGGTTTAGTCCATTATCATTGTAGCAGGAAGCATGGTGGCATGCATGCCGACACGATGCTGGAGAGATAGCTGAGAGTTCTACATCCAGATCGGTGGACAGCAGCAGGAAGAGCTTGGGTGGTGGTTCTTGATTTTTTTTTTTTTTTTTTTTTTTTTTTTTTTTTTTTTTTTTTTTTTTTTTTTTTTTTTTTTTTGAGGTTGAATAAGAGTGGTCTTGAGTTGATTAAAGGTATGCACAGCTACACCTAGATCTTAAGCCAAAAAAAAATGTATATTTATTATGGTACCAAGAGCCTGTACATGATAAGCACACACTCTTAACACTGAGCATACCCTCAACTCCAAGGGATTTATTTATCTTTTACACTAGGAGCTCAACATATAGCCATGCTGGACTCAAACTAACAACCATTCATCTCAGTTTCCTGTGTGCTGGGAATACAGGTAGATGGGGAAGAGTCGGGAAATGCTGTCTTCTGGACTTGATGTGGCTGTTGTACTGTTATATAGGACTTCCCTCACAGCCAAACACCCGCTCTCCTGAGGCATTCAGCTTTTCCCACTTGCTAGGCTAGTTGACTGTGTGCATGCTCTCATGGAGGGGTGGGGAGTTCACGAAACCTTCACCTGAGCTAGCTGAGGCTGGTCTTGAATTCAACTGGGCATGGAGACTTCATATAGAGGGATTCCGTGAGATGGCATGTGTCAGGTATGCGGCCTGCCGTCTGACTCAGAAGTGCTCGCTACATTTTAGCTCTGGCTCTTAGCTAGCTGCATCAGTGGTGAACACTCCTCAAAAAAGGTCACTATCGAGTCCCTCATCCACCTAAGTGCATGCCACTCACCCGCTGAGCGAGTGCACTTCCTGTCCTCTTGAATCCAGGCTGGCATTGTGACGCTACTTCTCAATCAAATGTAGCAGAAGCGATGCCATTTCTGGCCCTCTCCTGAGAATCCCGCCAACTCGCAATTGTTCTCTGGTAAAACGTTGTTTATCTCTCTGTAAAGGAAAATTGGACTACCTGGCGGTGGGAGCCACCGTGGACTGCACCGTGAGACACTGCCTCAAAAATTTAAAGAGAAGCTGGATAAAGTAGTACAGGCCTAAAATCTGAGCACCTGGGAGGTAGAGACAGGAATTCAAGACCAGCTTCAGCTACATGGTGAGTTCCAGGATCCCTGACCTTGTCTAAAAAAAAAAAAGAAAAAAATCTAAGAAAGGAAGAACCTTAGGCTCCTTTTAGGGTGAGGGTGTGGAACTGTGGTTCCACAGGTGGTGGAACTGTTTTAGAAAGCAATGAAACTTTTTGTGAAGTGGGCACTGGTTGAGGGAGGTGGGTCCCTGGGAGCAGGCCTTTAAGGGTTCTGTTCCAGCTCTTCAGCTCCCTGCTCCGCTAAGGTGTAAATAAACAGTTCAAGCTCATAGGGTCAGAGCGAGCCCAGCTGCCAGTCTCCCTGTCATGACGGAGCGGTAGCCCCGACACCCTGAGTCAAAGCGAACCCCCCTCAACTAAGTTTCTCTTTGCAGGTATCTCAGCAGCAAGGAAAGTGGCTAAAACACTACTGAAGTGATGGGACAACGAGACCACGCATGGGGAAACGCTGAAATATGTGGGAAAACGCTGAGATTCGTGGGGAAACACTGAGATACGTGGGAAAACACCGAATATGGGGGAAACGCTGAGATACGAGAGGAAACGCCGAGATACGTGGGGAAATGCTGAGATACATGGGAAAACGCTGAGATACATGGAAAACGCTAAGATACGAGGGGGAAAGCTGAGATACGTGGAAGAAGCCCTACCAGTCTTCCAGTTGAACCCAACTGCAGCTGAACACATCTGCTTCGGAGACCACGATGCATGAGCTGGGGATGTAACTTAGCTGGTGGAGTACTTGTGTAGCATTCACGAGGCTCTGGGTTCTGTCTCCAGCATCACATGAGCTGGGTGTAATGGTGTATGCCTGTAATCCCAGCACCCGGGAGATGGAGGCAGGAGGACCAGAAGTTCAAGGTCATCCTCAGCCACATAATGAGTTTACGCCCAGCCTGGGGTATATGAAGCACTCTTTTAAAATGGAAGGAGAGAGACTGTGGTGGTTTGAATAGGAATGGCCCCCATAGACTCATGTGTTTGAATGTTTGTCCCGTAGGGAGTGGCACTATTAGGAGGTATGGCCTTGTTGGAGGAAGTGTGTCACTGTGGGGGTGGCTTTGAGATCTCATATGCTCAGGCTAAGCCTAGTGGCACAGTCTCCTGTGGTTGATATATTGTAGTCTTCTGCTGCCTGTGGACTAAGATGCAGAACTCTCAGCTCCTTCTCCAGCACCATGTCTGCCTGCACACTGCTGTGCTTCCCACCATGACGATATGGACTAAACCTCTGAAACTGGAAGCCAGACCCCCATTATAAAAAATGTTTTCCTTTATAAGCATTACCATTGTCTGGGTATCTCTTCACAACAATAGAATCCTAACTAAGACAGAGGCCATGTAAGAAAATCAGAAGAGCCGGGCGGTGGTAGAATGCACCTTTGATCTCAGCACTTGGGAGGCAGAGGCAGATGGATCTCTGTGAGTTCGGGGTCAGCCTGATCTACAGAACGAGTTCCAGGACAGCCAGGGCTACACAGAGAAACCTGACTTGAAGAAAGAAAAAAGAAAGAATATCATAAGAGCCTCTCAACTAAACCTTAAAAGGCCCACACATCTATGGGAAGTCATTAATTGCCATATAGATATCTAAATATCTACTTTCTTTCCTATAAAGCCATGAGCTCCTTTAAGACAAAGATTACATCAAATTGTTCTATTACCAGGCTCTGAATATATTTATACAGCAGTGCATTAGTGGAGCTGAGCTTATGGATGAAACATGAACACAAAGCTATTGAATAAATGCTCTCCTGTCTCCATATAAGTATACCGAACACACCAAATTGAAGTCCAGTGCAGGAAAACATTAGCATAACAACATGAACAAGGGGACCCCTTTGTGAAGTCAGAACTGGACATCTTGAATCTGTTATTCAATCCCCCAAACTATTCTTGCTGCCTGTCAACTTCTAAGACAGAGAGAGCCCGGGTGATGTGAAATGGGAAGCGGAGAATTTGGATCAGGTTGAGAACGCAGAGGGAGGCAGCCGGGTGATAAAAACAGGATGGAGTTTCCATCTCCCTCCCCTTCACCCGGGGATGCTGCTCACCATCTGCCTTGGCTATGTCAAGCTGGGCTCTGTCAGCATCCAAAGAGCCCCCTTATGTCTCTCCTGCAGAGTGACAGCAAGCGGGCCACCTCTTAAGACTGCACCTTGTCAGTGAGAACCAAGCTCGGTCCCTTTAAGCCCTTGGCCCACGTTCACATCAGAAAGCCTTAAAAAGAAAACATCTCTGGCTATTTTTACTCCTTCTCAAAGCCACGTTCTGGACCACCTCCCTCTTACTTTGATTTTTTTTCACATCTCTGCTGTTTAGAATCTTTCATGTGCATCCACAGATTCCCAACCGGGTCGCCCTAGTAAGGGTCAGATGTGGTCATCAATTTTATCACGTGAGAAGTCACGTCCTCCCTGGTAACTGGGTTTCTGAAGTCCATGCGTTCTCTCCGCCTGTCTTTGCTGCACTTCCCTGGCTGCTCTAGATTCTTGTTCCTCGTTGGATTTGGGTTGCTTGCTTGCTTGGTTGGTTGGTTGGTTTGGTGGAGTAAGTCTTTATTTGTGGGGTCCCAGCAGCCCCAGCCATGTTCCCCATGGTGGGGATGGGCAGTCCCCTGCAGGGGAGCAGGTGGGGGCCCCCTCCACCAAGAAGTCAGAGCTTGCCCTGGCCTCTCCCTCATGGCCAAGGACAAGGCCCCACTCCCCCCACCCCCCCTCTCCCCCCCCCCCACCCCCTCACCCCCCACCCCCTCACTCCCTCACTCCCACCCCCCCCACCCCCTCACTCCCCCACTCCCCCACTCCACAGGATTGTAATGACACACTTTAAAACGGGAAGGGGAAAAAAATCAAACAACAGAAGCCCCTAAGGAACGGATTCTCTGCATAGAAACCTCGTTTAGTTTAAACTAGAAACGGGTGCTGTGGGTAGCTTGCTTCTTCCAGGAGGGCTTTTCGCAAGGTGAGGCTCTGTCTTCAGCCGGGTTGGGATAGGAGGTCGGGGTGGGTAGGCTCAGGTCCGGTGAGATGGGACAGATGGGACAGGGAGTGGGGGTAGAGGCTTGGCTGGGGTCAGGCGCCTCCCCAACACTCCCTCACCTCCCCCACCCCGCTCCGCTGTTCAGGTGGTGTTCCTCTGGCGTACATTCTTGTCCTTGTCGTTCATGTGATGCCCGCTGCCCTTCAGTCATCCTCGTCCAGGGTCTGGTCGGGCTTCCATCCTTCGCATAAATGAAGATGATAGTGACCAACACCAGGACCTCAGCCACGATGCCCAGGAAGGACCAGAGGGAGGCCAGGCAACTTCGCTCACACAGTGTCATCCTCTCCTGGACAGTGCCCTGGGAGTTGGTGGCATTACACGCGTAGGTGCCAAGGTCACTATTTATATCTGGGTTGCTGATGGTCAGCTCAGATCTCTCTGCTGTGGATACCATGAAGTACTTGCTCTCAGAGCCATTGGTGATCAGCTGGTCCCCAGAGTCAGAGGTCTTAAACCAGATCCACTGAGGGACAGGAGGGTGGGATGAATCACATTTGCAGATCAGTATCACCTTCTCTCTCCCTCACTGGAATGCTCCCACTTCTTTCCGACCTTGATCCGAGGTGGCCCTTCCACATGGATGTCGCCCCTGCCCACGGGCTCAGGAAGGAAGATGCAGGAATATTTCCCAGAGTGGTCATCTGTGTCCACCGTGTCCTGCGTATGCAGGTCAGGTAGCATGTTCTCCTGTGGTACCCTGCCACCTCTCATCCAGCGGTGGCCAATGTCACTGCTGTTCAGAGAGCAGGTAAGGTGTGTGTCTTGAAGCCGTCGTTGCTCATGGAGGTTACCGTGGTGCCTGCCACTGCGCAGGCGCCTTGGCCGCCCAGGAGCGCGAAGCCCAGCGCCGCCACCATGTCACCTCTGTTTGTTTGTTTTTTAAGATTTATATGTTACATATGGGTGGGTCTCACTGTGTAGCCCTGACTGGTCTGGAACTCGCTGTGTAGACCAGTTGGCCTTACATTCACAGAGATCCACCTGCCTCTGCTTGCCAAGTGCTGGGATTAAAGATGTGCGCTGCACCGTGATGACTGGCTAAGGATTGTTGTTTTGTTTTTTACTTTTTTAATGTGTGAGTGTGTGTGTGGTGTGTGTGTGTGTGTGTGTGTGTGTGTGTGAATGCAAGTAGCCTCAGAGGCCAGAAAGGGCATTGGGTCCCCGGGAGCTGGAGTTACTAGTGGTTGTGAGCTGCCCAATGTGGGTGCTGAGAACCAAATTCAGGTCCTCTGCAAAAGCAGCACGGCTCCTCACCACTGAGACGTCCCTCCCGCCCTTGTTCCAGATTTTAACTATGACAGCTGTTTCTGCGTCTTAACTGTCATTCTCACATCATCAGTTAGTTCCTAGCCCCTCAAATATGAATGTGACAAAATGCAGTCACTGTAGCCGAGGACTTAATGCTCCAGTCCCGAGACAGAAAAGCTGACAGAAACTTAATCAACACTGTGTTAAGTTTGCGGCGGGGAAAGCAGGTGTGCTGCAGAGCGCCTCCTTGTGGATCGAGCTGGGAAGTGAAAATGCTTCAAAGACAAGAAAGAAGCAATGACGCCAGATCTTTGCGCTGAAGGTGTAGTCATGAAAACAAGCAAATCCATCGAGCATGGTGGTGTGTGCCTTAATCCTGGCACTCCAGTGAGGCAGAGGCAGGAAGATCTCTGAGTTCCAGGCCAGTCTGGTCTACAGAATGAGTTCCAGGGCTACTCAGAAAAATCCTGTCTCAAAAGAGAAAGAGAAGAGATAAATTCACTGTTACTACTTTAGATATCCAAGTGTGGAAGAATCAGACTATACCTCCCTCTCTCAGGAGTTACAAAAATCAACTTGAGGTGGATCAAAGACTTAAGTGAAACTTGAAACTACTGGGAGGAAATGGAGGAACGCCACCAGACACAGAAATGGGTGTGGGATTTTTAGACATGACCTCAAAAGCTCAGGCAACAGAAACAGATGTGGGATGACATCCACCTTAAAAGTTTCTGCACAGGGCTGGAGAGATGGCTCAGCGGTTAAAGCACTGGCTGCTCTTCCAGAAGACCCAGGTTCAATTCCCAGCACCCACATGGCAGTTCACAAGTATCTGTAACTCCAGTTCCAGGTGACCAACCCCCTCTTCTGGCCTCCATGGGCATCAGGAATACATATAGTGTAAAGATATGCATGCAGGCAAAACACCCATACACATAAAAATCAATGTTGAGAGGGAGTTAATAGAGCCACCATTTACATCAGTATTGAGGCACCTTAGAAAATTAAAAAAATAAGCTGGGCATAGTAGCACATGCCTTTAATCCCAGCACTTAGGAGGCAAAGACAGGCATTCTCTGTGAGTTAGAGGCCAGACTCTTCTCCCCAGTGAGTTCCAGGACAGCCAGGGATACATAGTGAGATCCTGTCAGGAAAGAAAGAACTAAAATTAGAAATATCGTGTGATTCAGCAATTCCTCTCCTGGGTATACAGTGAAAGGGCCATGAGATGAAGAAAGGATGTTGAAGAGACATCCACGTCCATCACATCCCTACTCACAACAGCCGAGACACGGAAGCAACGTAAGTGTCCATGAACTGATGGAAGGGTAAATGCATGCACAGCCGTATACTCCCCATGCAGAAAAAAAGATGAAACTCCATTACTTATGACAACATCAGCACAACTGATGATCACCATGTTAAGAGAGATAGGCCAGGCATGAAAAGACCCATACCATCCACTCTCACGTGGGTTATAAGAAAAATGTCCTTACAAAGTGGAGAGCAGAATAGTGATTACCAGAAGTTGGAAAGCATGAGAGGGAAAGAGAGGAGGGGAAAGGTTGATCTATGGGCACTGAGTTACAAGATCAAGGACTTTTGATATGAGCCGGGCGGTGGTGGCGCACGCCTTTAATCCCAGCACTCGGGAGGCAGAGGCAGGCGGATCTCTGTGAGTTCGAGGCCAGCCTGGTCTACAGAGCTAGTCCAGGACAGGCTCCAAAGCTACAGAGAAACCCTGTCTCGAAAAACCAAAAGAACTTTTGATATGCTACCAATAACACCTATCTCAGAAAGCTTGAAGATGTGATTTTTATTGTTTTCTCCTGTGTTGGTTAGTTTTGGGGTTTAATTTTTGGTTGGTGGTGGTGGTTTGGGGAGGGGTTGTTTTGTTTGTTTTTGTTTGTTTGTTTTTTCAACTTGACAGGAGTTTGAGTAATATGGGAAGAGGGAAACTCAATTAAGAAAACATCTCCATAGCTGAGACCGTAGCACATGGTAGAGCACTTGCCTAGCATACAGAAGGTGCTACATTCAATTCCTCACTACCAGAAAAATGCTTAACCATTTGCCAGGCAGTGGTGGGACACACCTTTAATCCCAGAACTCAGGAGGCAGAGGCTGACAGTTCTCTGTGAGTTCAAGGCCAGCCTGGTCTACAGAGTGAGTTCCAGGACAGCCAGAACTACACAGAGAAACCCTATATCAAAAAAAAAAAAAAAAAAAAAAACCACAGCCGGGCGGTGGCGGTGCACGCCTTTAATCCCAGCACTCGGGAGGCAGAGCCAGGCAGATCTCTGTGAGTTCAAGGCCAGCCTGGTCTACTGAGTGAGATTCAGGAAAGGAGCAAAGCTACACAGAGAAATCCTGTCTTGAAAAAGCAAAAAAAAAAAAAAAAAAAAGGATGATGATGTACAATTTAAATTTTTAGCTTATTCACAAATTTATGCAACTGTCGCCACAATTAACTTAGACGTACAGTGTTGGAGGTTAACCTGATCTGCAGGACTGCCTGACATCCCTGCTGAGAAAGTCAGGTGAAAAGCCGGGAGTCCTGTAGGGTGCAA